>NC_134402.1:287511626-288250675 GCF_038048845.1 Mixophyes fleayi | reverse complement strand
AATCTGATTGGTTGCTATAGGCAACATCCCCACTTTTTCAAACCCGCAGCTTAGTAAATCTAGCCCCAAGTGTTTTAACAACATTGCTGCTTCTGTGCATTAATCTATTGTACTGAGACTGCTTATTGCATTCAGATATGGCCAAGTGTCTTGTTATCTTCAAACACTACTGCTGTACGTTATTGTTCGGTTAATCTTCTCTACAAATGTATTCTAACTTGTTATTATCCATTTGCCATCTTGCGGTTACGTTACCCTGCACCTTTTCCATCATATCAGAGATTAAACTTGTTGTACATCACCCACTACTTATCAGGTTTCTGGTCATCGGGTTACAAGGCCATAAAATAAATGTGTCAAAGGGCACAACCCTAACCCCTTTACCTGTCAATGTGAGTGTGTTCCACTAATTACTTTTAGGGAGTCGATGTTGCCAAAATCTACAGCCAGAACAGAGGCACGTTGAGAATTTAGGAAAAGGTGAGACGGCCCTAAACGTGAGGTGCATTGAGGTGCCTGGTGGTGCAATGCTGCACAAGCCTAGTACTGCAAAATAAATAGGGAGGGAACTATGTATGATAAAAGTACAGAGACAGTGAATGGAGAAAAAAGTACAGAAGCCAGCTGCATGATGGGAGGACAGCAACTGTCCCAAACAACTAGGAAGGGAAGTGAAGGGGAGAGACAAATATATAATGGCACATAGCCCCTCTCAGGGCAGTAACTAGGGCTGTGCGATAGGGGCGGCGCAATGCTGAAGAGAGACGCAGTTTAGGAATATTTTAGGTTCATTTGGTTAAAATTGAGGGCTAGGGGGGCGGCATTAGTCTTTCTCGCCCCAGGCGCTAGAATTCTAAGTTATGGCTCTGGCCCCTCCCATAACTGCAATCTAACACTTTGATTTTTCATAGTACTGTATATTGGCATAATGGAATTACTCGGGGACATATTTAATACTTTCAAGGGTCATACTATATACTGCAATGAGTGACCCATATTTATGACAGTAATACTAGCTTTACAACATTTTACCTGGTAATGCCTGCATTGCTTTTATTTGTCTGCACTAAACCATAGCAACAAAGCAAACATTTCCTTTAATTGTTTAACTTACCCTAGAAAGACAGATAATTGCTGAATGGTTGCTATGACTTTAATTGAAATTTGCATCTTTGAGCAATATTAGTAAATAGCATAAATAATTCTAATAACATCCACGAATATCCTCTAATAATACTGCTCTATTCAGCCCACTACACTGGAAAGGACTGAATAAGTGGATATTCTCACATTCCATTTGATGTACCTTTTACAGCTAGGAATCAATATTCTGATTTCACTTCACAAGTCAAGCCTGCATTGTCAACAACAAAGTCACCCTCTATGTATTATTGTGCTTTATATTTCTGAAGCTTAAAGCATTGCCATATGGAGCTAGTGATTCTATGCTGAAGCCAAAAACTTAGGTGTTTTATATAATTTGACCAAAGTCACTAAAAGCTGACACTGGGATTAAAACTCACATTTATCCACAGGCCCCTCTCAAACCCCTTTCTATTGATCTGCTGCTGAAGACAATGACAGTCCTGCTACCGTATAAGAGGACTTACCGATGCCACAGGATGTACATGTATCAGGCTCACTGTCACTGCACTCATCACAAGTATGATGACATATGTGACATTGTCTATTATATTCATATTTTCCAGCAGAGCAAGTCAATACACATTGTCCATCATCCAAGAACCTGTAAGAGAGTAACAGAAGAAATGCAGTGTGTGTTATTACCAGTTACTAGGATAGATTTATATGTAGCTACCTGCTACACAGTAAACCATAGTAAGCAGACAACAACAATCAACTAATCAGTGATGAATATATCTACATGTCACAAGGGGTAATGGTTCTACTTTTATTCATTATCTACAGCTAGATACATCAGCTACTAGCAATAATGATCTTGGTAATTGTATATTACATGTATGCAACCATGGAAACATGTCCCTCAGTGGGTTGTGTACTCTGTGATTCAGGAAACTTTCAGATTCCCAGTTTAAATGCATTACTTGTGTAACATAGAAAGGTAGAAACATGGATGGCAGATCATGGTCTTGTCTTTACATTTTTCATAATTAATAATCGGTTTAATTCACCAAATTAATTTTCACACTCGTCCCTTATATATTGTGTGTATACAAAGCAAATTGCGTACCATTTACACAATACTGACAATTAGTTACAAACACCTCTGAGCTATGGATATTTTTGGACTTTCTAAATCCAGCCCTGCATTTGTAGAAAGGTCACATACTGCATGTCCAGGCCTAAGGTGGCAGAGGTGCAGCGGATGCAGGTTGCTTCTGTTGATTTCCCGGTAATGAATATCAGCATAAGAAAACAATGAGCAATTTAAATTACAGGTAGAATAAATTAATTTCTCTCACTAATTCCTTATTGCAGATGAATTGTGCAGATGGTTGGGGCCATGGAGATATATGGCGATTGAGAGAAAGAAGAGAAGAGGGGAAGTAACACTACCTAGGGGCAAAAAAGTGAAACCAGGGCCTGCAGAATCAGAGACGCCTAATGAAATCTGCAATCTTTATCCCTTTGGCTCTCCTTATCATTAAAACACTAGTATTTGCAGTTGTGTGTGTACACTGGTCCTCATTTAGAGTTAGGAGTAAAACCAGCTAAAGGGTACAGGGGCCTGATTCATTAAGGATCTTAACTTAAGAAACTTCTTATTTCAGTCTCCTGGACAAAACCATGTTACAATGCAAGGGGTGCAAATTAGCATTCTGTTTTGCACATAAGTTAAATACTGACTGTTTTTTCATGTAGCACACAAATATCAACTTTAAATTTCAGTGTACAAATAAGCTATCAAGTATTTGTGTGCTACATGAAAAAACAGTCAGTATTTAACTTATGTGCAAAACAGAATGCTAATTTGCACCCCTTACATTGTAACATGGTTTTGTCCAGGAGACTGAAATAAGAAGTTTCTCAAGTTAAGATCCTTAATGAATCAGGCCCCAGATTTGTACCTGGATAATTCATGTTGTCTTATTTATATACTGTGGTTTAGAGTTGACCTAGGACACGGCCTCATTCCAATTCTATGGGAGAATTTAATTCCCTGCCTTGTTCTATAGAACAACGCAGAGCACAAACTATTACCGCTACTATGGTAATAGATGCACATTTTTACCATTAATACAGTAATTTCAATGCTGATTTTTGCTAGCAACTCTGTGAGCCGCGAGCAAAAATCTGCGTTAAAATTACCATACTAACGGTAGTAATGCACGCTCCCATTTTTTTCTATAGAATAACACGGGGAATTGAATATGCCCCTAAATCACATTTTAAATCCCCCCTCTACAGCATTCCTTAATTTCCTCCTCCATAGCACTTCCTAATTTCCCCCTCCATAGCACTTCCTAATTTCCCCCTCCATAGCACTCCCTAATATCTTCTTTCACAGCATTCCCTAATTTCCCCCTCCATCCATAGCACTTCCTAATTTCCCCCTCCATATCAATCCCTAATTTCCCCCACCATAGCATTCCCTGAATTCCCCCTCTATAGCTTTCCGTAAATTCCTCCTCCATACCATTCCCTAATTACCCCCTCCACAGGACTCCCGAATTCCCCCCCTCCACAGCACTCCCTAATTTCCCCCTCCATAGCATTCCCTAATCTCCCCCTCCATCCATAGCACTCCCTCATTTCACTGTCCTTAGCACTCCATAATTTCCCCATTCATTGCACTCCAGAATTTTTCCCTTCATGGCATTCCCTAATTTCCCCTTCTATAGCATTCCTTAATTTCCACCTCCATAGCATTCCCTGTTTAACACCTCCATAGCGCTCCCCAATTTCCCCTTCCACAGTACTCCCTAGTTCCCCCTCCATAACATTCCCTAATTTTCCCTCCATAGCACTCCCTAATTTCCCCGTTCATAGCACTTCCTAATTTCCCCCACCATATCAATCCCTAATTTCCCCCACCATAGCATTCCCTGAATTCCCCCTCTATAACATTCCATAAATTCTTCCTCCATACCATTCCCTAATTACCCCCTCCACAGGACTCCCGAATTTCCCCCTCCACAGCACTACCTAATTTCCCCCTCCATAGCATTCCCTAATTTCCCCTCCATAGCACTCCCTAATTTCCCCCTCCATCCATAGCACTCCCTGATTTCACTGTCCTTAGCACTCCATAATTTCTCCATCCATTGCACGCCATAATTTCTCCTTTGATGGCATTCCTTAATTTCCACCTCCATAGCATTCCCTGTTTAACACCTCCATAGCGCTCCCCAATTTCCCCTTCCACAGTACTCCCTAGTTTCCCCCTCCATAACATTCCCTAATTTTCCCTCCATAGCACTCCCTAATTTCTCTGTTCATAGCACTCCCTAATTTCTACCTCCACAACATTCCTTAATTTCCCCTTCCATACCACTCCCTATTTTCTTCCTCCATAGCACTCCCTAATTTCATCCTCCATAGCACTTCCTAGTTTATTCCTCCATAGTGCTTCCTAATTGCCCACTCCATAGTATTCCCTAATTTCCCCCTCAATAGCATTCCCTAAATTTTCCCTCCACAGTACTCCCTAGTTTCCCCCTACATAGCACTCCCTAAATTCCCCCTCCATAGCACTCCCTAATTTCCCCCTCCATAATATTCCCTAATTTCCCCCTCCATTACACTCACTAATTTCCCCCTCCATAGCATTCCCTAATTTCCCCCTCCATAGCAATCCTTAATTTCTTCCTCCATAACTCTATTTAGTTTCTTTCACCATAGCACTTCCTATTTTCCCCCTTCATAGCACTCTTTAATTTCCCCCTCCATAGCATTCACTAATTTCCTCCTCCATAGCACTCCCTAAGTTCCCCCTCCATAGCACTCCCTAATTTTCTCATCCTTAGCATTCACTAATTTCCCCCTCCATAGAACTCCCTAGTTTCCCCCTCCACAGCACTCCTTAATATCCACCCTCTTATGCCATTCCCTAATTTTCCCCAATATGGTATTCCCTAATTTCCCATCCATAGAACTCCCTAATTTCCACCTGCACAGCATTCCTTAATTTCCCCCTCCATAGAACGTCCTAATTTCACGCTGCATAGCATTCTATACTTTCCTCCTCCATAGCACTCTTTAATTTCCCTTTCCATAGCATTCCCTAATTTCCCCCTCCCTAGAATTCCCTAATTTTCCCCTCCCTAGCATTCCCTAATTTCCCCCTCCACAGCACTCCTTAATTTCCCCCTTATGGCATTCCCTAATTTTCCCCTCAATGGTTTTCCCTAATTTCCCCCTCCATAGCATTCCCTAATTTCCCCCTCCATAGCACTCCCTAAGTTCCCCCTCTATAGTATTTCCTGATTTCCCCCTCGATATTGTTCCATAATTTCCCCCTCAATAGAACTCCCGAATTTTCCCCTCCATAAAACTCCCCCTCCATTGCATTCCCTAATTTCCCCCTCTATATCCTTCCCTAATTTCCCCCTCCATTGCACTTCCTAATTTCTCCCTCCATAGCTCTCCCTAATTTTTCCCTCCATATCACTTCCTAATTACCACCTCCATACTATTCCTTAATTTCCCCCTCCACAGCACTCCATAATTTACCCGTCCACAGCATTTCCTAATTTCCCCCTTTATAGCACTCCCTAATGTCCCCTCCACAGCACTCCCAAATTTCCCCCTCCACAGCAGTCCCTACTTCCCCCCTGATAACATTCCCTAATTTCCCACCCCCCTCCATAGCATTCCCTTCAAAAGGTTTTTGCTTAGGTGCAAATTTACAAATTCTAGCTATATTATTTCTAAATTTAAATAAGACCCATTATAAGGAAAGAACGGGCACTTGCACTCCACTCCTGCATTTTCGTATGAAACAATAAATTGATCAAGGCCCCCGCTGTAATAATCCTTGATAAAGGCATAGCAACAGAAATGCTGGATCAGAGAACATTTTATTATTTGATATGCACTGGAAACCTTTCTATTTTAAATCTCATCGTGGACAGAACAGGAAATTCCATAAAAGGGTTAACACTCATATCCAATTAGAAGCCTGAACATTAAACTCTGTCTACTTAGAAAAATATTTGTCTGTTAAATTCTACAGAGACGTTAGGAACGTGAGCATACAGTCGTATATCCTATCCCATTACCCAGGCAACCCTTCTAAAATAAAAACAAAAAACAAAGTATGTTTAATGCAACGGAAAAGACGGTGAAATTGATTCTTCCTAGCTCCTGGTAGCTACTGTTCTCTTGTGGTTGATCCTGTATTCCTAGCAGACTCTTAAACTATTTCTAAAACGCCAGGTTGTATGTAGGCACATACATTAACAGGGGAAAATGTCTTGTAGGTACAGTATGTTTGTTTGTTTTGTTCTCACAGCGGCTGGGAAATCTGGACCCAGGGATTTTGTGGTTAACAAGCAGCTTTGATCACATTGACTGGCACCTTTCTGTGAAGGCACGTGTCTGGATGCTGGAACAAGGGGTCTTGCTCATGGTTTTGGTACTGTTATTGAATATGAGTGGAAGAAAATCCCAGCTAATGAAGACTCATATTTTTTTCTTACTTATTAACAAGCATCTCAATGGTGTTACAGTTAATTAACAAAATATATATTTTTTTAAGAGAAAAAAAACTGAGAACTGGCAATCCTTAAAATGAGCAGTTTTACATGTTACTATTACAGTTGTTCATTTATTATTAAGTTGTTTTGTTTTTTTAATTTCTTAATGTTGCATTGTTATTGGTATTCCGTGATATCTAATATGAAACACATGGCACTGAATGGCTTAAGTGAAGCAAAATCAAGTTTGAATTTTTATAAATCAATGCTCTGAATAAGAAATGACAATACTCAGAATGCTTTGCATTCAATCAGTTGAAAACTCATCACTTTTTTCAAAATAAAACATAATACATAGAATAGTATATGCAAGTTTAGGCTGAGCATACAAGTTTAAATCTCCCATGTGTCCCTGCTTTTCCAAGACATTCCTCTGTTTTTTCACTGGAAATATAGAACCTGGAATACTGATCTTTCCAAGACTCCTGATGACAATGAATTACAAGCATTAGTGGAAATTAATTTCTAGAACAGTTTTCCTACATTTGGCACAATGTAAGGAAATTGCAATGAAGGGATGGCATTTCTGGACTGCTTCAAAGTTATGAGACCTGTATACATGTAACCATGATTCTTCAAACAACAGTAGATCACTGAATGTATGCCTTCCTTTATATCGTACAGATATTAAAAGTCTTGTTCAGGCCTCTGCATTTACAGTATATTTTTTTTCATTGGCTATATGTATAATGGTCTCAGTTTTTATTTTTGATATTCAAACTTGTTCTATTTTCAAATGTTCATAACTTAGTGTAGAACTGTAGGGCAGTTCTATGCACATTGTGATTGATGTCTTGAGATCTTGACAAGTTGGTAACTACACAGTGCATGCCTTGGTTAGTTTTCAGGTGTCCCTACGAAGGGATAGCATCAGCTATATGATTGGAGTTTTCATGTGTCCAGTGCAAACACTTCTTGATGCTTCTGCGACAGACAAAATACAGTCTGAATATAGAACATATGTGCCTGTGTAATTATGTAAAGTAAGGAATTGCACTGTGTTGTATATAATTCACTCTAGTGTGACCACTTCTATAATATTTCACACTCTGCACATTGACTTTGAAGAGAACTCCGACTTTGTAATCTATGTACTGTTATCAAAGTAACATGTCTTTCCGCAAACTATAGAGCGGCAATAAAAAGACAGATTGAGTACCTCTGTGCTCACTGTCATTCTACTGAATAGACTGTATATATGCGATGGTGATGGAGTGGGATGAACTTCTGCATACTTAGAAAAGGACAAAGACCACCAGCTTGTTTCACAAAGGTCTTTCAATGGCTTAGAGATAACAATGTCCTTTAGTCAATACACAGCTCATTGTGAGAAAGTAACTGCTGTCCAGAGACGCCTTCAGCACTCTGCCTGACCAATGAGCCATGACATTTAGAGCAAGAAAGGGCACATTGAGAAAAAAATGATAGAAAGCAATACAAAGAAAGAGAATTGGCCTAATGAGCGGACAGGAACTGGAAATGTGGTGGAAAGAATAGGTAAAGTCATTTCACTTTGTTTCCTGTTTCTTATATTATTATTATATGTTGCCGGGAATAAATATATCAATAGAATTGTCTGTTTATTTATTTCTCCAGTTGTATTTCTGAAGGTAAATAAGCCAATAACTAGAATTTGGCCAAGCAATACAATAAAATAGTGATTCACAACCAATGTGTCACCAATGCAGTCTTGGGTCCTGATTCATTAAGGGGCGTAAGCAATGATTTTGTGCACATAATCCTCACAATTACTCTGCACATGCCCAGAACCGGACCATATGTCAGAGAATGCAGCAATATTCAAGTCATCTTCCAGCACAAAGGTTGAGCGCACGCAGCAGCATCCGATTCAAGCTCTGGGCATCTCTCAGCTACTTGTTTTTCAGCCGTATCTCTTGCTCCAGTTACAGGTCTAGTCTAAGTGGTGATTACTAGTGATGATGGCTGAGTATACATACATACAGATGTGTTTGCAATCAGGGCCACTGTAAAAATGTATTTTATGTACAGTAGACATAGAAAAAAGACAAATTTGACAATTGTTTTTATTATTTTTTAATGCTTTATCATTATTAACAGTAGACAACTGAATAACTTTTTTTTCTGTGCGTTCTTTTGTGAGTTTATATTCCACATATGTATTGGACGTGTCCTGCAGTGTCTTATGTAGCAGAGTAGAGCAGACCTACATGCATTCATCACCACACGTATCTTCACAATCGCTCCTTGTTAACTCTGGCGTACGTATACCCGATTTACGTGCGCTTTAAAACAAGCGCACATTGCGCTCTGCGTCTGTCTTAATGAATCAGGCCCTTGATGTGTAACACAATCAGGCATTATGAGGACGGTGTTTTAAAAGAAGTTGAAATGATGCAACAAGAGGATATGTGAATTATATATTTTATTTGGAAATAAAAATTTAGCCAGGATTTGTGGTTGCATTTTAAATTTACTCACATTTTTTCATGATTATGGTTTTGTTTGTTTCAATATTTGAACAAAAGAAAATGAAAACTAGACATCATGTCAAAGAAGGGTGTGTAAGATATCACAGGCAGGGAACTAAAAAGGAACTAAAATATATTTCAGATAAAAGAATAATTTTAATGTTACAGGCAAGTCTTTCAAAATGAATAGAACCTAGCAGTGTATTTATATGGCCGCGTGGGTCATTCTCCTAACACATGATCTTGTCACACTAACAAAAATCGATACTAAAGCACAAATCGAGATTTTTTTTCATATGATGTCTTCATAAACTGTAAATGTATGTCACACTCAAAACAATGATTAGTATACAGAAGGTTACACCATGCCCGCACAGCAGAGGGAATTCCCAGTATGTACACATGAATACAAATAGGGGTATACTGTGAAAAACCTCAGCACAAAGATAAAAGTAACCGGTGTGCCAAAATTCTAAAAATGAGTCTCGCCCTTAATAGGACGTGGTCATTATAGGGGATAAAGCTACTTTTACAAGCTGTCACTTTGATGTTCGGTGAGGGTAAAGGTGGAAAAATTAGATGATACGCTGACTATAATTGGTTTTATAAAATTCTTCACTTTTATCTTACTGCAGGCTGTGAGGGGAAACATCCACGAAGATCTAACTTGGTGAATACATTGCATTTAACTATGTTTAAACGATGGCAGAAATATTCTGACGCCACTCATCTGATGTTTATTAACCTCAAAACTACTTTTTGTCTGTGGTGATTACGCAGGTCTCAATTTACTGGAACCATTAACAGAAAAATAATTTACACAAAGTTAATTAGCCTGTGGTTATGTATAATACGATAATTATCCTTTGTATTACATTTTTCCTTGCAAGCAAGTTAAAGACGGAGTCAGAGAGCTTTACTATTAGAACAGTGAGTGCTACATTTTTACAACAAATATGTTGATTGTTCCACTTATTGAATGAGTAAACAGTTTTCACAGGGTTTGCTCATATACATGAGATGAATTAGTTACTAGATATATTAAAGCTATTTAAATGCTTATATGTTATCAAGCCCTGGTGAGTGGGGAATGTTGATTGAAGACATGGCTCCTAATGTTTAATTTGATTAAGACAACACTTGAAAACCAGGCTATGTTTTTGATATAAAAATAAATATTTGAGATGACCAAAACACACGTAACCAGGACAAATACTCACCTTTGATGCTGGAGCCTTAGGATTAATGCCCACAATGCTCTGCTCACTTTATTTAATACAGAAAACCTTAACACCACTGTGACACAAAGTTGGCTTAATTAATAAAATACTTCCATTGCTCATTTTTAGATGCCCAATTTAGTCATCAGGATCTACACATTATATGCAACAAATGACCTCACCTTGTAATAGAACAGCCAATACATTTATGTCTACCAGGACCTGTGCACTTATAGCAAGAGGCATCGCAGCTTCTGCAATGTTCAGAGTCGTCAATGTATTCTCCTAGCAATGAGAAAAGAACAGGTTAATGTGCTTTCTTTGTCAGTGTGGAATTGTCAAAATAAAGTGGCCTTCAAGTTTTTAAGCAAAAGTTATTTTTAAAGATTACCTAGCAGTGTCCTATCAAATGGAAAGGAATAAAAATAATTTGATTAAGTGGGGTGCTGAAGTGTAATTATTTGCATTTAGGGCCAAATAGGATGGATAATTTTCAGATGGTTAACAGAGGCTATGGCTATACTGTATAAGAAACATTAGAGAAGTAGGTGGCAAATATTTTCAGGCATATTTTAAGCTTACCACATTTTTGAAAATACATCTGGGGACACTTTGGCCACACTCCCTCTCTAAGGGGTATATGTACTAAACTGCGGGCTTGAAAAAGTGGAGTTGTTGCCTATAGCAAACAATCAGATTCTAGCTGTCATTTTGTAGAATGTGCTAAATGACAGCTAGAATCTGATTGGTTGCTATAGGCAACATCTCCACTTTTTCAAAACCGCAGTTTAGCAAATATACCCCTAACCCTTTATGGAGAAAAAAAATGTGTTAAATTAGAGTAGTGGACAAGGCCTGTTGCCTTTACAGCATGGTAAGGAAATATATAGCTGACGTGTGGTTTGGTGAAAAGATATTTACTTATTGCAACCTACTAGTGAATTCTTAGCAAATGTGCTATGGTAAAGGACATACTTTAATATTTATATTATAGATATCTGTAGTCTAGGCTAGGTATATAAGAGCTCATTCACCAATTATCTGGTGCAGAGGGCACCCATCCTCATTGCCATTGAGAAACCATAGCCATAGAGGGCCTGATTCATTAAGGAAAGTTAAGCAAAAAATTTAGTAAGTTTTCTAACTCAAGTTTTCTGGACAAAACCATGCTGCAATGCAAGGGGTGCAAATTAGTTTATTATTTTGCATATAAGGAAAATACTGTCTGTTTTTTTCATGTAGCACACAAATACTTGATAGCTTATTTGTACACTGAAATGTAAAGTTGATCTAGGACATGCCCTACCCCAAATATAAATCTGCCATCATATTTTAAATTTAACTCCCCTCCAATGCAACATGGTTTTGCCTTACTTACTTTTGCTTAACTTTCCTTAATGAATCAGGCCCAGAAATACTAGCCATACACTGCATAGTAATGCACCCATTGAGTCATATAAATGCAAAGAGATACCTCCATTGCAAGTCATATGTTATAATGAGTTAAAACCCATTACCAGTCATATATTACATACAAATGCTCATATTGACAGTGATATATTACAAAGAAATGCTACAAACCTTTCCCAAATGATTATTGCACAAATATACTCCTATGACCAGTCATGTACAAAAATACCAAACCTATAACCAGCCATATACATTTGTGATAAACCCTATTGCAGCCATATATTGCACAGTGAATCACCTCTTAATTGCCTACAGTATCACACCCTCCCCCAATCGGTACGAGACCGCACACCTTACCAATCCATCTGGCTCCATACACCAACATATTACATAGATTGATTTCTCATTCACATCAGTAGCTGCTAAATTGGAGCTTACAGTCTAGTTTCCCTACCACAGGCATATGAACATACTAGGGCCAATTTAGTTAAGAAGTTGAACCATGGGAGGGATCCAAAGGACCCAGAGTTAACCCACATAAACATTGGGAGAGCATACAGTACATAACACCGCAGAGACAGTACCCTTGTCAGAGTTTAACCAAAGTATAGCTAACAACTGTGCCATGCACTAGCAATAGTGCCAAGGGGCATAACTGGACATTTGTGGGTCCCCTGGTAAAACTTTGTAAGAGCTCCAAAGTAGCACCCATTGGTGTAAAACTCACATATACACATAGGACTTTGACAGGGAAGGTGGGCCCTCCTCAGCTACACCTGTGGTAGCTACATGCTTGGATAGTGACCTGTGGTTGCATCAGATCAGTAGGTAATGTAGAAAACAATTTAATAATTAGATCAGTAGGTTATGTAGAAAACAATGTTATAAATATAAGTTCCAATATGCAGATCAAAAGGAGAAGTGTAAAAGAATTAGCTGTAAAATTCATTCAAAGAAATTAGCACTTTCTGGAGCTAGTGATTGTAAAAACAGCAATAGCTAATTGTGTCACCGATAGTAAGCCATAAGAACAGCATCCATCAGTCTAAAGTTCATTAAGCATTGATAAAGTGCCGGATTATTAGGATGTAATAAATAGCCTTTACCCAAGTAGAGAGATTTTTTTTAGCAAAACATCCACCTGACCAGAGTTCAAGATGATAAATAGATCCTATGGTGAAACAGCGCTATAATAATCAATACCTCCTTGTTTGATTGCAGAAATATTTGAAACAGGAGGATTAAATCCTTTTAAGATTCCACAGAAGGCATCTCTTGCAAACCTCAAACAGTCTTGCACATGGGGAAACACTGCAGTGTGATGTCCAGAAAACAGCTATATCTGGGTAGCAAAAGGTCTTCAATTGATGCAATGTGACACAATAGGGAAATGCTGCTTATCTCACGGCAATAGACATAATGTAGTAGTCTCCGGAAAGTCTCCAGGAAGAGCGATGCATTCAATTATAATAATCAGAAAGCCATGTGCAAAACTGTAATCAGCAAAGTGTCAGAAATTCAAACTAGAAATATGTCATAAACAGGGCTCTCTAGACCAACTGGGCTGACGCGTTTCTCAACTAAGTGGTTTCCCCAGAGGCATATGTTGGTCTATTTGAAATATCACAATGGACAATTAATTAATCAACACATGATTCAAGATATAATAAACCAGTTTCAACTAATTTACAAAGTTCATAAAGAAATCTTTATATTTCTAGTGAAGAAAAAGGAACTATCATAGCTGTCATTATTTTATTCACTTTAATATTAATTAATGTCCTCTTTTATATGAATACAAATGTGGCTATTTTATATATAATCTGTCAAATATTGATGGGTGGGTATTTTCCCTAATAATGATTTTTAAAAGATTATAAAATCATAAAGAAAAGATTTTATAAATAAAAACATAGTGATAGTAGATACATACATAATGCAAATGAATACCTCTCTGATTATGCGATTGGGCAATATATGAGTCTAAATTTAGTTCTTACAGTACACCTTAATATGTCAGCTTTGGTCATAATAATTAATTCACTAAATCAACATTCTGTTTTAAATGATAAACACCAAAGTCACTTCACACCAACCTTGTTAATACTTAACAAAAATGTAGACATAATTAAGACTTATGTGTTATGGTAGAATGTTAATATACATTTTAAAAACAATTATTTAAGACTGATTGTCATCAGGTCAATAGTCTTGTTAAGTCTGAAAAATAAGGCTGGATTCTTGTTATGAATGAACACTGGTAAGAAAGATTACATTTATGATAGACACTAAGGGGTATATTTACTAAAGTGCGGGTTTGAAAAAGTGGAGATGTTGCCTATAGCAACCAATCAGATTCTAGCTGTCATGTATTTAGTGCATTCTACAAAATGACTGCTAGAGTCTGATTGGCTGCTATAGGCAACATCCCCACTTTTTCAAACCCTCACTTTAGTAAATATACCCCATAGGATTTATGTGTATGGTATGGTCACAAAGGAGATGCAGCTCCCTGGTCTAATCTCAGTCACCAACCTACACAAGTAGAAACAAACCTCACTCCCATGCGCTTTTTCTCACCCTGCTCCTTCTCACTGCTACTGGTGATATCAAACCAGCCCAAAATGACAGAACTATTATATAAACCTGGCTTACCTTCTTTGACACTCTGCTCCCTTCAGCTCTCTCCTACATTGGACGCTCCTCCACACTCCCAGACTTGGATGCAGACAAGGTGGTGGAGCAGACATCTTACATTCTGTATGGTACACCTTCTGAGTCACACACCCAAACCCTTTTTCTCTTTCTCTTCATTTGAAGTCCATGCCATCCGTCTCCTCTCTCTGCTCCACCTTTGTGGGGCTGTTATTTATCACTCACTGCTCCAGTCTCTCAATTACTTGACAACTTTGATATCTGGCTCACATTTTTCTTATCCTGTCTCTGCTGCCCCAAAACCTCTTTTGTTTCTTTACTTCCTTTGTGTATCCCAGTGGACTTCATCTACTGAAATGGATGATCTCGACATGTTCCACATCTCACCTTCACTTAGGCAACTCCTCTCTCCTACTACAACTACCTTGTACTACCCTGATCTGGCTGCTCCCTTTACAACAATACACTAATTTCAGCACTAGATAAACTGCATTCACCACATACAGTCTCCTGTGACCCAAACTTCAACCATGGTGCACCAAACAGACTCAACTTCTCTCATTTCATATTAAAAGCATATACGTGTAATTGTAATACATAGTTGCCTTTTTCTATAGCTAAACTGTATACAATGTAGCCAGGACAAATTTCAAAAGAAGTGGTAAGTGTTTGTATGGCAAAACATTTCCTAACGAAATAAATCACACAACACAATATCTAACACAATTCTGGAAAAATCTACTGGAGTCTGCTACATCTACCTCCTGCTTAAGATATTTTAAGACATTTTTCATTTCATATTATAATCATATTAGCATATGTGTAATTATAACACATATTTGCCTTTTCCTGAAAAACTGTATTTGATGTACTCTGGGCAATTCTAATTTTATTTGTTTGCGGTAAAACTCCCCCCATGTTCCGTTGTGGAACTGAAGACATATGGACCCTGTTTTCCCACTCCAGAGGCGAGTCGCACATAAGTAAACAGAAATTTTATTATTATTATTACCATTTATTTATATAGCGCCACTAATTCTGCAGCGCTGTACAGAGAACTCACTCACATCAGTCCCTGCCCCATTGGGGCTTACAGTCTAAATTCCCTAACACACACAGACACACAGTCTAGGGTCAATTTGTTAGCAGCCAATATATATATATATATATACTGGGCAAGACTAGATTTTAGCCAGCACACTGATAGAGAAAGGTTGCTGGACCAGATTAATAATACAAATGCATTATAATATAATATTGTGATTTTACAGGCGGCGGACTACAAACAAAAATTGAACCATCAAGAGCTAATGTATAGCTGAGTCAGGCAATACCAAATACTTAGGAATGTATTTGGATGATTTCATTGCCACTCTAGCACACATTGAGACCTTTGTCAGAGTAGTGATGGCTTCATGACTTGTACATTTTTTAATTTCTTAGTTCTTGAGCTTTATGGGCAGCACGGTGGCTTAGTGGTTAGCACTTCTGCCTCACAGCACTGGGGTCATGAGTTTGATTCCCGACCACATCCTTATCTGTGTGAAGTTTGTATCTTCTCCACATGCTTGCGTGGGTTTCCTGCGGGTGCTCTGGTTTCCTCCCACACTCCAAAAACATACTGGTAGGTTAATTGGCTGCTATTAAATTTCCTTTAGTCTCTCTAGATCTGTGTGTGTGTATGTTAGGGGATTAAGATTGTAAGCTCCAATGAGGCAGGGACTGATGTGAGTTCTCTGTACAGCGCTATGGAATTAGTTGCACTATATAAATAGATGATGATGTATTATCTTTGTCATAATCATGTTCATTTGTTGGACATACATACAAAAGAAAGCAAATTGGTTTGTAAGAAAAAGTCTTCGCTTCGTTCGGAGCAGTATATTCTGTGTGCGCTACACTGTTCAGGAAACTGGTAAGTTTTTGCCTTAGTTATTCATTTGTCTATATTGTGCCTAGCTGGCAGGGTCAACAGTTATTCTCTTCTCCAGCTGGGCTACAAATAGAAGTTACTCAGAAATACTCTTGCTGTTCTGTATCTTGTAGTGCAAACTATATCTAACAAAAACCGTGACTTGAAAATATCAGCAAAACCTGATCTCTCTCTATGCCTTCGTTGCTTCTTTTAAGCTTGGAGGAGGCAGGATAAAGAGTGTTTTCAGTTTATTTCTGGCTCTAAAACTTTTAATACACAAAAAAAAAGTTTTGAATACAGCTCATTTGTTTCATCACAGGTATGTCACCTATGGCTCTGCAGCTGTTGTGGAACTATAGGCTTTATCATGTCCTGCCAGCAAAAATGCCAGTGATAATTTTACCTGTTTCAGCATGTACTGCAATTTGTCCCTTCACACCTTCCTCTTAGCCTGTGTAGCAAGCTAGGACAAATATTGGGTGCAGGTTACTTCTCGCAGTAAAAAAAATTATAATACAGCAAAAAAATTAATTTAAAGAAATCTGCCTTAAGTATATTTGTTGCATCACAGGAAGATAACATCTGGCTCTACAGCGTTTGCCAAATAATTGAAAATGTAGGCTCTTATGAGCAGAGCCATCCTCGCCCATTTGAATCAGTCTGTTCTTAGTAATGTGCTTGCAGGGCGTCGTGAGCCACCCCGCTATATACACAGCTTGGGCCCTGGATGTAGTCCATAGGGGTTGTGGTTGCGCAGACCAATAAGAAGCTACTTCGTAGTCATCCCCAAATCCAGTGTCTGTGTACATCTCATTGTCTAGTTCAGGGGTCGGCAACCCCCGGCACGCGTGCCAGACGTGGCACGCTGACCACTTTTGTCTGGCACGCCAACGCTTAAGCTGCTTCAGTAAAGCAGCCAATGATGGCCGAATCGGAGCTTGCGCAGAAGCTCCGTTTCGGCCATCACCGGCTGTTTTATTGAAGCAGCTCCCAGGTTTCTGGAGAAAGACGAGACTACAAAGGTAAGTAAGGGCAGCAAATTGAGGGGCACATATACTTGGCATACTTTGTATTTCTGGGGGCAACTGTGGCATACTACGTATTTATGGGGGCAACTGTGGCATACTATATATTTCTGGGGGCAACTGTGGCATGTTATGTATTTCTGGGGGCAATTGTGGCATACTATATATTTCTGTGGGCAACTGTGGCATGTTATGTATTTCTGGGAGCAACTGTGGCATGTTATGTATTTCTGGGGGCAACTGTGGCATACTATATATTTCTGGGGGCAACTGTGGCATGTTATGTATTTCTGGGAGCAACTGTGGCATGTTGTGTATTTCTGGGGGCAACTGTGGCATACTATATATTTATGGGGGCAACTGTGGCATGTTATGTATTTCTGGGGGCAACTGTGGCATACTACGTATTTCTGAGGGCAACTGTGGCATACTATATATTTATGGGGGCAACTGTGGCATACTAGGTGTTTCTGAGGGCAACTGTGGCATACTAGGTGTTTCTGGGGGCAACTGTGGCATACTATAAGTTTCTGGGGGCAACTGTGGCAAAGTATGAATTGTGGGCACAACTATGAGGCATAAGATGAATTGGGGACACAATTATGAGGTATGATGTGAACTGGGGCACTACTGTGCAGCATAATGTTTTTTTGCTGGTCCCTTACTGTTAATATGATGTTAGCCTCATAAAATGAGACATAATTTTATATATATATATATATATATATATATATATATATATATATAGCCGAGAGGGGAGGGGGCGGCTACAAATTGCCCGGGCCTGCTTGGTGGCCCAAGTCCCCACTGGTGACCTATCTTTGAAAATAATTTTTTTATTTTAAAAGTACTTTTTTTTTATTTATTTTTATTGAGTGCAGGGGGGATCGGTGGTAGCTAAATCCCCTTCAGCTCAGGTATCTTCAGATGCCAGGTCATGTGACTGCAGTGGTCACATGGTATTCGGTGGGCTGCTGGATATCTTCCCATGCTGTGCAGTGGAGAATAAGGCAAAAAGAAGGTGTGCTGGAGAGGGGGCATTTGTGACTAAAGGTGATGGAGAGGGGCATGTGTGACTAAAGGTGCTGGGCAGAGGGGGGGGGGCGAGTGTGATTAAAGCATGTGGGCAAAGGGAGACATGTGTGATTAAATCATGGGGGCAGAGGGAACATATGTGAGCAAAGCTGCTGAGCAAGGGGGCATGTGTGAGTAATGCATTTTTCTGTAAGAGAGTGGCCTGGTGCTTTTCATCTGCTAGACATGCCCCCAATGATGAACTGCCACGCCCCCAATTGTACGACCACTTCCGCGGCGGTGCAACATTTTTTTTTTACCATGCTTGACTATAAAGGGGGACACATGAAGTTGCTGTACTGGGGCCATGAATGTCTCTAGGCAGCCCTGCCCTGTATGTATGTATGTATGTATGTATGTATATATTTATATATATATATATATATATATATATCACACCCAACTGGCACACCTGGGCTTCACTAGATTTTAGCCGGCACTCTAATAGAAAAAGGTTGCCAACCCCTGGTCTAGTTTATTATAATGAGAATAATCCTACTTTTCGTTTTCTTTTGCTTCTCTTGCCTACTTGTGAAAATAGGGACTATATAAAAAGAAAATGTAAAGCAAATACTGTACTTGAGTTATAACACAAAAGAATTAGAATGCAATGTCTACTTTTAGAGGATTATGCAGAGCCGTAACTAGGCATGTGTGGGCGGTGCCGCTGCCCAGGGCGCAAGCCCACTACCTGCCTTCAGCCCTTAACTTCCGCAGTGGATCGCATGTGCGTTCCAATGACAGGAAGTTCGGCATTTGGAACGCAAACTTGCTGCGGAAGTTAAGGGCGGAAGGTAAGAGCTGAATATTCTCTCTATCCCTCTCTCTCTTCCTCTCCCTCTCCCTCCCCTCTACACCCTCCAGATAAAACAACTAAGGATATAAATCACATTTTTATCAGTTTGTGATATTTTCTTAAAAAAAACCTTACTAAAAATGTTTACAACTATTGCGTTTTTCCTACTATACACAAAAGTATTATGCCAATGGGTTTCAGATTGTAATTCCCTTTACCTGTAGATGCTGCTACTAGTTTCACAACTAGAGATTTATTTTAAAAATATATGTATTTATAAGACAGCAACACTAGTGTAGTGCTCTGATTTGGTCAGATATTAAAGGGGATCACCACCTAAAGTAAAATAATATGTATGTACTACCAACGTCCTGCGTACTACTGAGCAGCTTGTGTCTTCTCATACTCCTGCCATCAGTATTGCAAATTAAATTAACTTTTGTTAGCCTGACTCTTTGCTCTGCTTCAACACTAATTTATATTCCAGCCCCCTCTGGCCATCCATGGGACTGAATAAATCAAGCCAAATTATTTGTTATTTTTAGATTTAGGGGGAGAACCCTTTCAAAAAGCAGGGATAAAATCTTCCATAGTAAAATAGTAACACTTTTAAATCTGTGATTGCCCCTAGCTCTGAATTTGCAATTATACTCAATGTATAGCCAAATTGGGCAACATTATCAGTGTAAAGTAATATATATCGGTGTAATATATATATATATATATATATATATATATATATATATATATATATATATATATGTCATGCATTTGCAAATATGTGTAAAAGGATTCTTTCAGTAAAGTGCAAGCCACACCCCCACATTAAGTTTGCCACACCCACTTGTCAATTGTCACTCCCACTTAGATGGGAGGCGTCGGTGACCTGTCTCATCCAAGGCACAAAAATGTCTAGTTACGGCACTGGGATTATGTATCAATATGTATAATCGTTTGCAAACAACTATATTAACAAAATGGCTGGAATACAGCTTTGCAAATAAACTATATTGTTCACCTTAATCTATTCGTCCTGTTTATCACAAAAACATGTCTAAGTTTACTGATAAAAAAATCATTCACAGCATAATAGGACTCATGATGCAATGAGGTTGAGACAAGAGCACCAAGTATTTCATTTTTGAGCTGTAATGAAAACATAAAATCAATGTCATTAAATCATGTTCAGGATAGTGAACGCTGAGCAACCTTTGTGGGATTAGTAAGTGTTTCAATGGTTTTCCTATCAGAAAGACACAGAGTTGGCAAATTACAATTGATCGCTCTTAAATGAAGTCGAGCAGATCCACGCATAGAATTTGAGAAAAAAAAGGAGAGTTTGACCTGGGAGCAATCAGATGTATATCGTGCGTCATAAATTATTTTTCATTTCATATCTTTGTGGCCCTACTGGGCCAAGAATCCCCCCCCCCCCTCAACTCTGTGCGTGTTAGAAACTCTTAGTATACTTGATGAGATTATTTATGGCAGGCAGTGCAATGACATTCAGAAATGAAGATCAGTGAATGTTTTATTATATAGGCAATGAGACAGATATTGATTTTATTGCACCTTTAAATAAACGTACTGACAATTAGGCAATAGCTTGTGCCTGTTTAAAGCTGCACTACCACCTAGTAAAAGGTGGTATTGGGGGATCTTCCCAGCCATAGCTGTACACTGTTCTTGTGGCTATTTTTCCAGGGGCTCCATCACTCCTTTTACAACCTGAAAAATGGTGGGATGGGTTGAGCTAGGGGACCAATCACAAGCTTCAATGTCACACACCACTCTCCAAGACCATTTTAAATTGGTTAACAAAATGCATATGCCAGTTTTGTATTACAGATCCGCCAGAGCCCCAGGAGAAATTGCTGCACTTAGCACATACTTGCCAACTCTCCCGGAAAGTCCGGGAGACTCCCAAAATTCGGGTCAGCCTCCCGGACTCCCGCAAGAGCTGGCATTTCTCCCGCATCCCGAAATTCCGTTGCCAAAATGATACGATTCACCGAGAATCGCGTCATTTTGGCCCCGCCCCCGCAACAAAACATAACTTTACTCGTGGGGGCGGGGCCAAAATGACACAATTCTAGGTGCCCCGACCCCTCCCGCCCATTAGTCACTCCCCTCTCCCAGCCGTCGCCTACTAAAAGTAGGCAAGTATGACTTGGCAGCACCGGAGGCTCTGGATGGGAGTATACATCATATTTTATTAGATGATAGGTAAGGTTTAAATCTTTATACCTTAAGCTGTTGTTCATTAAACCAATGCTGTTATAACTAGATCACTGTGGAAACAGTATGCTTTAAACTTACCTTATAGGTAAATATTGCTCACTTTCTATACAATAAATGACAATATGGGAGTTATTTATTACCAAAGTGTGAAAGTGCAGTAACTAGTCAGTAATTAGCTTTGATCAATCTTGTACAAGTTAGACAATGAAAGCAAATTTGTGATTGGCTGCTATGGCTAACTGCACAAATATATTTTTTAATAATAATTCCTTTTATCTTTCATAAGCAGCAATATGGGGTCTCCAATTCATACCGGAAGTCAACAGGGGAATAGTCTAGGCTCCATCAACATTATGGCCTGTCAGCCAAAGCCACAGGTATTGTAAGCCTGTTCTAGCCAATGGTCTGTGTCCTGTGGATATTCGGTAACATAGGAAATATTGCTCAGCTACTCTGGCAATATTTGTATTCAATTGCGGTGATAACTGATTTGAGACTTAACCCCACTGCAGCCAGGATAAGTAGGTCAGTAAATGTCATATATCTGATCCTGACTCTTACACTATTTTATTTCTTGCATGTCTTTGTTATTCTCAATACCCCACCATTTTATAATTCAAAAACTGGGACATTTAAATAAAGGGGCATTTGTCTGAACCCCCAAAAACAAGAAACTCACCATTAAAGTTCCTATAATGGAACCTGGATAGGGAAGGCCATAATCAGCTTATATCTTAACCTTCTCTGGCTTTTGGCTAAGATCAAGTGAGTACTTGTTCATGTACGGGGTAACAAGTTGCTCCTTGCATGGGCCATGGTAAAGTTTGGTCTGATGCCAGAAGGCGGGTGGTGACTTGGCGGCTCGAGGTGTCTGTGCCTCGCGAGGACAGCGCCCAGAGGTGACCACCTGAAAATGCACGTGTGCTGGTGGCCCACTATCATGTTGCACAGAGTAAGGCACAGAGCACAATACACTTGAGTGAACACTGCAAAACCTTTATTTCTTGGTCCCGACTTTTTGGCTGGGACAGAGTAATTTTTACACCATCCGGCCATGAGGCTGGGCCTTTGGCCACTTTTTTATTTTTTATTTATTGAACATATAGCACTTATGCACTTTTTTGCATGGACATGGAGTTTTATTTTCGTTTGCACATTTTGGGTTTGGGTTCGACCCTTATGGGCACCCCTCTCCCTAAGTCATTTGCTCCAGGGGTTGGGGATGTAAAGGGGCCCCCCTAGCTTTGACGAAGGGGGGTCCAAAGACCCTTATCTCCCTAAGGGGCTTTTTGGCTCCGGGGAATGGGGAGGAACGGGGTCCTTTTCATTTTGGGAAGGGTCCAAAAGCCCAAGCCCCGAGCACTGTTTTTCACAGCACTGGGTGATTTGGAGCACCGCACCTCGGGCTTCAATAAAAACAACAAAAAACAGTGACTGCTCGTCTCCCACACTGAAAGCACCTAGTGTAACAGCGACTGCTAGTCCCCCCCACATGGAAGCACCTAGTTTAACAGTGACTGCTGGTCCCCCCCACAGTGGAAGCACCTAGTGTAACAGGGACTGCTGGTCTCCTCACACTGGAAGCACCTAGTGTAACAGTGACTGCTGGTGCCCCCCATATGGAAACACCTAGTGTAACAGTGACTGCTGGCCCCCCCCACATGGAAGCACCTAGTGTAACAGCAACTGCTGGTCCCCCGACATGGAAACACCCAGTGTAACAGTGACTGCTGGTCTCCTCACACTAAAAGCACATAGTGTAACAGTGACTGCTGGTCCCCCCCACATGGAAGCACCTAGTGTAACAGCAACTGCTGGTCCCCCGACATGGAAACACCCAGTGTAACAGTGACTGCTGGTCCCCCCCACACTGGAAGCACCTAGTGTAACAGCGACTGCTGGTCCACTCCATATGGAAACACCTAGTGTAACAGTGACTGCTGGTCTCCTCACACTGGAAGCACCTAGTGTAACAGTGACTGCTGGTCCCCTCCATAAGGAAACACCTAGTGTAACAGTGACTGCTGGTCTCCTCACACTGGAAGCACCTAGTGTAACAGTGAATGCTGGTCTCCTAACACTGAAAGCACCCAGGAATGCTGTAGAACTACATTGCCCCAACCTCATTCCTATCATGGTCATGATGAAGATTATTTATGCCATAATTAAGGCTAAACCAAGCAGGATATTACGCATAGTTGCGTACTCTGGAACATTCCGGAAGACTCTCGAATTTCTAGAAGTCCTCAAGAAAAGAAAAGAAAAGTAAAGAAGCCAAAAATAAGGGCTTTTGGAGCAGGGGACGTGGTTTAATGATGCAATTCATGCGCCAATGTCCTCCCAGATCCTGCAGCTCGATCTTCCCTCTGGGATTTTGAAGATGTTTTCTACCAGTAGGATAGTAAGCAAAAATATGGAATTAGGAAAAAAATGAGCTTGCTGCCACTACAGTTCTATCATTCTGGGCAGTATGTGGCCTTTCCACAAATCTGGACCTGGTAATAGCTGCCTATGTTGTAGGATAATGTAAATAGCCAGAAGTAAAGGTTTTTACAATTGGTTTGTGCTATATGAGCATCACAATCAATCTTATAATATAAATCAGGTTATTATTAGACAGTTCTCTTCCTAAAACCTCTTTGTGCTTTAATCAAATTGTTTCTGCATTTATCATTTTCTTTTACTATTCTCCGACTGACTAGTGGAATGAAAAAGGGAGTGCCTGTAATGAATAGCAAAAGAACCCAGAGTAATTGGAACAATATTCTTGGAACAACTTCTTAAGAAATGAGGACATCATCTGAAACCCAAGAAAAGAGAGGACACTTGATAAAATAGTACAATAATGGTGCATATGGACTTTAAAAGCTTTCAAATTGTGAAGCAAAGGAAGACATTACAGGCAGACATGAGGTTTGGAGAATGTTCTAATTTTGTCACTAGAAGGCATTCTTCCTAGCAATGTTCAATATTTATAATGATCATTTTTTGGTCTTCATTTGTATGGCTTCAACATATTCTGCAGACTCGTACAACCAAGGGACATTAAAAAAGCATGATAATGCAGGAGAAATGATGGTAATAGTCTGACAATAATACTAGCAGATGTCACAGTAGTGAAAGTGACCTCTGCCTCTCTAGGACTCCTGCCACCTTAAGTCCCAAACTTTTATGGTTTTTCCATACATCCAGGTCTGAGTCATGTGTCAACTTTGTAAGTAATTTGTCACCCCCAGCAATGTATGTATTGCTTTCTGTTACTTTAGAGCTCTAGTGGGCAACAGGCTACCAGAGAGCCACGTGTGGCCATCCTGTTTGACCGTTTCTTAGCTTTGATGAGAGTTTCACATCAGAGAGAAACTACTGTGCAGATAAATACTTATGTGATGGATTTCAATTTGTTGTCAAAGTAGCGTTACAAATTCTTTTTATATGTTTTTCATTGGTTAGAAGGCTTGTCTTGTTTCATTATTAAAGTTCTGATTGGTTGTTATAAATCTCCATTAGTCATCATATTGATTCACAAATTGCTTATTTCTGGTTAAAAGACTGGAACAGTTTTATTGACAATGAAGCCTTTTGAGGCTGCAGGTTTTTGCTGGTAGACCTAATAATGATTAAAGTGACAATAATTATCTTAATTAGTATAATACACTAATACCAAATGCTAATTTGCATAAGGTATGCAATGGGCAAAAGAGATAGAAATGAGGGAGCTCATAAAGGAGATCTTAGTCCCAAAACTGAACCTTTCATGCGTTCCTCCCAATGGTACAGATTTTGGCAAGACCAGTCCAGAGACATATACTAAGAAAATGGAAGGAGTTTCACCCAAAAGAGGATGCTTTGGGGGTTATGAGGGCGCAGTTCTGCATGTCTCAATGTTGCGGGGTATCATGTACTGTATAGCATTGCTAAAAAGATAAGTATTATGCAGTATCACAAACTGAAAAAGACACATCTAGTAGTCTTATAGAATGGCAAATCACAACATGACAGTTATGTTTGCTATGGCACTACTGGCCATGCCACTGTGTGGGAACCTGCCAAAGTAGATAGACCAAATCTGACAACCTGGATGCATGTCAATTAGCCTCACGGTTCCCCAGTAGAACACACTACAGCAGCTAGACAGGTGGATTTTCATAAGTTAAAAACATACATAGCATATGAACAGATCATTTGGTTATCATAAGCAAGTAATGCTATTGCATAAGATATGTTGATCACTTGCTGCTTGACAGCCCAGAAATATCATGAATGGAAGCAAATCTATAATAAGGAATGTGACATAATAGCTCCAATCGTATTTACTCAGCAAATACAGGAAACAGCAATTATTATTAAATATAATATTAAAATACAACTTTTTTGTACTATTGCAAGGTATTATATAGCGAGGTAAATCTAATACTCATTGTCTAATTATACAGCAATATCAGTCAATATGTTATCAATCCTTACCAGATATTGATGGGGTTTTTTAGCTGTTTGGAGCCCTTGTATGCAGCAATATAACCCAACCGGCTGTATGCATGGTCTCTATCCATTATTAGGACTTGAATGAATACCATTATATTTTATGTTAAATAAGAGAGAACATTCATAAGAGTTCACAAAAGGTATGTCCTTACTGCATATTACCATACAGTAGTGGGTTTACTGGCTCTCTAAGTGACCAATCAAAACGTTGCTACTGTTGAATTAAACAAAATGAAACTTATTTAGGCACATATTTGTCCCTCCACACATTGCAAGCTCATGTTAAATCTATACTCATATTACAGCTCTATCTCATGTTAAATAAAACAGGATTATAACATTTTAAGTATATCCACATCATTATTTCTTTCTGTTGTATTTATGTAATCATCTATCTTTCAATTAATTATGTTAAATGCCAGTATTTCTGAACCTTAACAGCGCATTGGGCCACCACATGCGGTCTGTATGGCCTGTAAGCACCACAACATTGAGTCTACCAATGTCTGCAATTGTGCAGCGGGAATGCAGCGCCATTCTTCTACAAGGATGTCACTCACTTGTCACCTGGTTTATGGTGAGGCAAAATGTTGTCTCAGGTGTCCTTCCAGAACATATCATAAGTGCTCAATTTAATTCAGGTCTGGTAAATGAGAAGGCCATGAGATAGGGATAAAATAAGTGTCATGCTCAACAAGCCATTGAGGTGACCACAAATGTTCTGTGGATTGTTGCATTGTTATCCTAGAAGAAAATGCTATTGTTAGGCAACAAATGCTGCAATATGTGGTGAAGATGATCACTCAGTACCATTAAATAGTGATTCGCAACAACCTTACCTTCTGAGGTAATGACTGCACCCAAAATATGCCAGTTCAACATGTCTCACAACATTACAGAACAATCAGAACCATGCAAAGTTGAAACCAGCATTTAGAACTGTGAGTTCTTTAGGTTGGCATTATATGTCCGTTTGTCAAGTACATTGTGACAGATGATTCATCTGACCAAATCACTTTCTTGCACTGCTCACTAGTCCCTTGCACCACTGAAGTTGCAAACATGCATTGCCAGATGTGATGAGCACTTTATGCACGCTCTCAATATCTTGCTCTGTGGAGTTCTCATGAGACAGTTTTTTAAATTGGCTGCTTGCATCAGATTTGCAGTCAATTGATCAGTTTTGCCGTGCACTTACAATGAATGCACATATATCAGGACCCTGAAGTCTGATTAACACATGTGCCACACCTATGAGTCCACCCCACACCCACAGTTACTCTCATGGGGTAGCAGTCTGTGATCCTAGGCTTATTAGTTTATCAGGGCCAGCCCTGGCAATTGCATCATTCCTAGTGGCTGCCCCCTCCTTTACTGCATACTGGCTCAGCAGGATGCTTAGCATGGCAGGCAGGGTGCACAGTAAGTCATGATGCTGGCATATCACTCCCATCCTTTCATTCTTCCCCTTGCTTACCCTCCAGTTTCTCACTGCTGCTGCCACTAACCATGTCTATGCTTGCCATTTGTCAGTTATATGTGGAGAAAAGGAGAGCCCACCAACAATTTTTAAAAGTTGACTACTATGGAGCAATTAATGTAATGTGTGGCAGGGGTAGTAATACAATGGGTATTGAAGAATGAGGCTATGTTGTGGTGCTATTTATGTAATGTGGTGGCTGCTGCGGGCTATTAAAGTAATGTGAGGGTTGTTCATGTAATGTATCAGCAGGTGGGGTCTTTTTCATTAAATGTTGGAGATATTAACATGGTGTGGGGTTGACAGAGGCTATTGATGTATTGTAGGGGTAATAATGCAATGTAGTCTCTCTGTAATACATGTGGGGGATAACAACATGTTGGGGTTAGTAGGGAAATAAGCCTATTTATTAACAGTGATTTATCTTCTTAAATGGGGCTTTTTGGGACTTTCAGAGTTTTCTTATTGCTCAGCTTTCCAGGAGATGAATAGTATCTATCCTCCTCCAAACAGGACCACAATATTCCAACATCCTGATAAGCAGCAATAGATCAAGATACCACTACCACTAGCAGCAGCAGGTAGTCATAGCTACAAGAACATGTAACAGAGAGCAACATAGTGCCCTGATTTTGACAGAACAGACTGAAGTTGTCTGTATTGCCGAGATAATCAGGATGTTTGCTCTGCTTCACACTGCTCTCACAATGTGGCGCTGCCAGCAGTACTTACCCTACTGTGGTGTCCAGTTGAAGAGAGGTTAAGGTGCTGCACTACACTGCACAGCTCATGCTGCTACTCTATGATTTGGACAGTTTGTGCTGAACGCTGGTGACATCATCAGTAGGAGTCATTGGTATTAGGCACAGTTCATTTCTACATAGACCAGCAGAGCTGGAAGCTGCTGTAAAGACCAGATGTCTCCTCCACTGGACCCCGCAGCAGGTAGGAACCGGTGAGGAGGCTGGTAGGTGGTGATGGAGGCATACATGACAAGTCGAAAAGGGTGGTGGAACAGTTGTGACAAAGGAAGAGTGGGGACAGCATGTGTCAAATATGCCTTCCCTACCCTCTATTTGTCATACGTGCTCCCCCACTAGTTTCCTGGTGTCACATATGAAGGAATAGTCTTGATTTCAGAACCACTAAAATAATAAACCTCAAAAAATGTTTTATTTGGGTCTCATGTATTGATATTCTAATAGTGTTTAAGCCACGATCTCTTTGCAACATGCTCTTTAATGCATATTTGATGTAACACATAAGTGGAGGTATGTTTTTGTCACAAATAGCATTACTAACACATTAGTACATAACAACTGATGGGATAATTACCAGCTCTATTCAGCTTCCTACGGTATACCATATATTGTATATTTATTATAAAAAAGTCTTGGGGCTAGATTTAGCTGCGGGTTTGAAAAAGTGGGGATGTTGCCTATAGCAACCAATCAGATTCTAGCTTTCATTTGCTTAGTACCTTCTACAAAATGATAGCTAGAATCTGATTGGTTGCTATAGGCAACATCCCCACTTTTTCAAACCCGCAGCTTAGTAAATCTAGCCCTTGGAGTGGTTGGTGTCATTAGTTTCAGGTCAGCAATATTTTTTACACAGTTTCAAAATAAGCAACTCTTCCTCCAGGTCATTGTGCAGTAGAATGTAAAGAATATGGATAACCCAAGAGGACAATGTATGTTGCCTGATTCAGTTTTAAATTGACACATGTAAATAATACAAAAAAAAAAAAAATTACTTTGGTGCCACTGTATGGTTTAATACCCAAAAGATTGAATCCACTACTTTGTCTATAGCAATTTTAAAAAAAAAACACTTACTGCTTGTTATCAGGCATTACATATATTTCCACACAAATAAGAACAGATATTAAATTTAATAGATAAAAAAATGAAACAATGACTTTGGCATTTATCAATTACACCAATAATACATTATGTTACACATATCTGAAGAACATACTACTTATGTATAGTGTTTTTAAACATGTTCTCAAAATAATAATGTAACAAAAAATTAAGTTATGTGTTTAGTTAAATATAAAAAATATCTTTACAATCCATGATATAATTTTACAATTATATAGTTCAATACATACTTGTGTTTTTGCACATTTATATATAAATATACATATATAAGTATGCTAACCAGCCTATTATATATGCATAGATTTTACATATATTAAATTACAAAATATATACATTATTTCTAACTTATAAAGATATGAAAGAGACAAGACAATGGAATGTTTGTGATAAATGACAAAATACTGACTATTCCCATGTATGACACGCACAGAAGAAATAATAGACACAGCTAATGGCAAATTTACAAAGTGCTTGTACAAAAATAAGAGGTACAATTCAAGTGATATAAAAATTAATTTCCCAGCTTGATGTTGTAGTAAACTCAAGGATACAAGTTATTCCAAAATTAAAGAGCATTTTGTAACATTCATAAAAATGTAACCAAAAGTGTGCATACATTTTCATAAATAGTTTAAATGTCTTCAATCACTTGAAGCAATGTCTCAGGTATATCTCAATTACCGGAGCAGCGTTGTCCAAGTTTTTCCTACAGCAGAATAAGCATTATAAATAAATGATGACATGTAAAGGTCCACTGTACCTATAAATAAATATAAGTCCCCCTACCTTGACACAACTGGAGATATATAACTTTGTTATACTTTTCATAAGCAGGTGGGAAAACTATTGTTCTCTATCTTCAGTCGTTACACACTAAGATGGCAAGATTTGTGTGCAGAGGAACTAGCATTGCTGCCAGAGAAAAAAGGGGACAAGTGGTCATTTCCTACACCCCATTGTGGGTTATTGATCAGCGTTGATTTTACTTCTTGTGATGGAATTGCTCTACCATTTAACACCCAGGGGTGGGACTAGCCATCCAGCTGTCTAAGACAGCAACTGAGACAAGGTCACGTTCATTCCAAATCAAATTCAATATATTTATAATTGTGGTATACTTTGCATAACACCAATGCTTAATTTAATCATTATTTAATATGTCAGGAAGGTAGAAACCAGAGCATGGAAATGAGCATTTTGTTTAATTTTCTACATCTACCCTATCTGAGACAACTGTTGCCGCTTGCTCTAGTATATGATTACCATTGGTGTCCCTAGAAAAACGTTACTACTGGAGGGATACCACTAGTTTGGGGAGCACTAATCAGGGAAACCACATGCTCCATAACAAATCTACTGCTCCTGCACGATCTGTAGGCACTGAGCCTATCTGTACATCTACTATTCAGCATTTGCATATAGTGCACAGAGATATTTTGTGCTCTTTCCTAGGAAAAGGAAGCATGACGTACAGGACATACACAGTGCCCAACGGACTGTGTACATGAAACACAATTAGTCTTCTAAGTATCTCACAGGAAGTAGAAGTTTCAACTTTCATAGCTAGAAGATAACTACAGTTAAAAAAAATATGATATCCCTAACTGATAATATGATTTGCTAAATTTTATTTACTCTACTGTTGCCTTCTGATGGTAAAAAAAAAAGCATATATTAAAGATGATTCGAACTACTCGAGCTGGATATTTCCACGAGTATGTATTAATTCAGGTCAAATAGACAGTAGTCAAAGTGTTCACATCCCCTTCCCTTCCCTGTTCACTACAAACCACAAATACTATTACTTTTATACTATTTTGCACCAATATTACTGGAGTCTGCAAAACAGCTAACCCTTAGTGCTGCAGAGGAGCTGATGAAAGCCCCCCCACCCCCTAACCATAAGGCCTTGTACACATGGGGGCTTAAAAATGCTTATTATAAGAGCAAACAAAACCTTTCTTTATCCTTGCTTTTACCAGTGTTCAAACCCTGTTCAGAATGCCTCCAAGCAGCATAATGTACTATGTACCGAGCGTCAGTGCGCGTGAGTGCTGCAGGCAATATTGAAATTGATGCAAAGTGAAACAAACGCTTGTCAGATAGCATCTGCATACTGATTCATTTTCTAATATTATTTTTTGAACCAGCGCTTACAATTTTTAAGAATATGCATAAAAGCCTGATATTAACAGACGTGTATGAGCCCTAAGATACAAAGACAAAAATATAAATGCAGATGAATGTATTATTAACTATTTCTTTAAGTTAAAAGTACTACTTGATTTTCTGGTCATTTGATCTTTTTTAGTTATTACATATGAATAGACATTTAATTAGAAAAAATTGTATTTCATAAAACCTTACATTAGATCAATAAAATGTTATAAATATGTACACCAGGAGAAAGGTTGTTTTCATATTATCCCTAGTCCAATTTTCAAGTAATGGGTAAATTATATCATTAAAAAGGACCTGGACCATTTGATGCTTACATTAAACACCGGCCGATTGCTATCATAATTATGAAATGCAATTTGTACTTTCTCTTCGTCATTGGCAATTTGTAGCATAACCAATCCATTTACATACACTTTGCAAACTGTCTACAATTCCTTACAATACTGGGAAGATAAAACCCTAAGCAAATCTCAGGGCTTATTTAATAACATTTTGTAAAGAGCCCATATTTACAAGCTAATGGTGCTAAAGCATGTTTACCTGGACCCCCCCTCCCCCTAAAATATTCTGGGACCAACCCCCAGGTTGCACACCTCTGATTTAACTTGTAGCAACCAATCAAATAACAGCTTTCATTGTCTGACTCTGAGTTCGCCTGCTAGAAACTGATATGTGATGGGGTTTATATGTGTTATTGTTTACAGAATACTCTTAGCATTAAGCAAACTCCTACAGGGGCGCACGCAGGATTTTTAGGGGGGGTTTCTCCCCCACCCAAAGAAAGAAAAAAAATTTGCGCCTGCGCATGTGCAGCAGCTCAGTTTCGGCAGCAGTGTACTATACAGCAGCCGCAGCGCTGTCAAAGAAGCGTCCGTGGCGGTGCTGTATATAATACAGCACCGCCGTGGACGCTTCTTTGACTGCACTGCGGCTGTATAGTACAGTGCCGCTATGTGGTGCACTTCATTAGCGGAGGTGAGGGGTTTCTGGAGACCCAGAACCCCCCCTGCATGCGCCCCTGTCCTACTTGTACTAGTGAGCTCATTGTGGAAAGTATACGAAAAAATGAGAATTAGCTAGAAATTCATCTCAATTTATACATCATGCTTTTAAAGTAGACATTGCTCCTCGCTCTCCTCCTCCTCTGCTTATCTTAGCATATGGGAAGGATTGGGAGTGACATTTCCTGCTCCCATCAGTCTGGGGGGTGTGGTGCCTAACAATGACATCATAGCCTAGTGTCTATGTCCCAGACCATCACTGACATTGAGGAGCAGCAGCTAAAAGCGTCACAGGTAAGAAGCTGCCAGCTACCAGTCTGTATCCCAGGTTTCCCATAGCTGGGAATTCCAAGATTTCAGGAAAATTCACCCCTCCCTGCAATCCCTCAGTGACCCAAGGTGTATAGCTAGAGTGTAAATGTAAACTGCTACAAATATTGCTTGACACCACTCAACTGCATCACAACCAGCCTTTGTAGGAGTTAACACTGGTACATCAAACATTGGCGGGGATTTAATTTGTGAAATAAATGATGTCAGGTATAGATGCTCGTGGTAGGTTTTTGGGACTCTAGTGAAAGGCTATCACTTACTTTGCAACTCAAATCTGTTTCTCTTATATCATGCTTTATGTACTGTAGATTTTGTATTAGGGGAACACAATGATACAGATGTCTTACAGAATGACAGAGAATTGAAATCAAACTAGTTATCTTCAGTGATAAATCAAAATTCGTTAATACATGGATGGCCAATATGTGTCAAAGATGGTACAAAGGCTGTATACCGTTTTCTATAAACATTATGTATATCACTCCACAATATCAAATGTCTTAGCTACGTCTTACCTAGGACCTGTGCCACCATGACTTATTATTTTCTGATTTTACATATATAACAGGCTTGCTATTTGTTTCAGTAACACTTTTTCACTGTTGATATATCTTGCTTAATGCAAATGGCATCACTAGCAAACAAGATGGTTTAAAGCCGACAAAGCAGCTTTATATTTATAAAATTAATACACCCCTTTCAGTATATTCTGATAATGTTTAAGGTTTTCATTTTATTATGTTGTATTTAATATTCTGCTTTTGAAATGACTGTAACAGACACTTTTGTTTACATTTAAATAATGGCTATATATGTGAACAGACTTCTGAACCAAATATGCATAAACACAGCACATAAGTAAATGGACAAATTGAAAAATTATAATCATGCAACTGTTCTTCACCTTAGCGACTAGTACTTTACTCCTCGACTTTTGATTAAAGGTTTTATGTGCAGGTTTATCATCTCTTAAAAGCTCAACATTTTAATTTATGCAAATAGAAATTAATCAGCCCTTTACACTGGCATAATAGTCAATGCAAAATTAATCAAATTAACTAACCTGATATTCAATAGCCAGGGCCTTGTAACATTTTATTAGGCTGCTTGTATTTCTTTTATTTTAGGTTTTCAGTATTGTATGGTAAATAGCACTTTAATAAAAACAGTTAACAATGTTCCAGGCTATGAACTGAAAATTACTTTTGTTATGTGCACCATTAATAACCAGGTATCTTGCTGACAGGAAGCTGGAGATAGGACCTACCCCCATTTCCTGTACTCACAGGAAGTGATTAATGCAACAAGATTTTAACAAATGAAACCCTCCAATAATATTTGAATAATGCCACTACTGTGGCCAAATGTAACCGGAAACAGCTGTTACATTAGCAATTGCATTGAAATTGGTGAATTATGACCTCCCATTTTGTGAAATGTTTGTTCTACTTAATTACGCAATTGAATATACTAAAGCATCTATACTCCTGTGGAGAAAAATGTGAAGGACTTCCTCCTCCATATTTTCTCATCACCCCTTCTGCCCATAGAGTTGCATAATTATTGTTTTATAATCCATTTAACCTACTAGAAGAAAGCTGTTCCTGCATAAATTCACATTAACATTGGAGCACTTTAAGTGACAAATTTGCAGACTGACTGAATACAATAGATTAATAATTCCCTACAGATATGAAAAAGCTCTTGGGCTATGCTGAACAGAAAAAAAATCTACACTGAGAGAACAATATTTTTAAATATAACAAAGTCCCTTCAATAACAGTGTTATAAACTCATTGCATATGTTATGTACAGCAGAGAACATTATAAAGCACTGCAGATAACTGAGAAGAAAAATGCATTTTGTAGCAGATGTTTGCCACATGTTCATCTCCATCTGATACATTATTTATACCACTTTGAGCTTAGCTGTTATTTATCAAATAACAAAGGGAAAAAACTCCAGGAAGCGGAATGCGCAACATACTTTTTGCAATACGTAATTTAACTCCAGCTCTTATGGATTCATATTAAAGACCATTTGATCACAATATGGTCATTTTGTGCCAAACTTTCGATGAAAATAAAAACCAAAGTAGAGAAACTCTAATATGTAATTAATACAACTCATTGCAACCATATTGATGTTAGATTAGACCTATACAAAATAAGTAAAATCTGCCAGAATCCCAAATTACATCATCAATCTCCGCTCACCTCAGTAAACACCATGGGCTAGATTTAATTAAACTGCGGGTTTGAAAAAGTGGAGATGTTGCCTATAGCAACCAATCAGATTCTAGCTGTCATTTTGTAGAAAGTACTAAATAAATGAAAGCTAGAATCTGATGGGTTGCTATAGGCAACATACCCACTTTTTCAAACCCGCAGTTTAGTAAATATACCCCCAAGTGGCAGGGGTGTGATGACGCAATTGCTGCACCCACTTTATCATGCAAATTGTGCTCTTGAGCTCCCATACCTCTTCTCTTTCTACCTCTTTTATGTATCTCCTGGAGGTGAGGTAGAAAAAGTATGCATACATGTAGAACGTATAGCACCTCCAGGCTATCAAACGTAACAAAACAAATAGAGCATTTTGCACATATGTGTCATAGTGCATGTTCTGCTATGGTACAAAAGTGCAGCAAAATATTGTCAAGCCCCTATCCTGCAAGTATTGTCATGGTGATAGTCAAAGATACTGTAGATCTACTTAAATTTCTAGTAAAATAGCACCATGTGAACCTCTTTAAAATGGCCATGCTGCCAGCACATATCTTGGTGCGTAAGTGTATTATTTTAAAATAAAGTTAGACCATTAACATTCGTACATTTTTGTTCATTTAATCTCAAAAGCTGTCGATGTATTTGAACGCATGGGTCTAACAATTTTGCATGTTATATAAAAACAAATAAGGATAATAAAAAAATCTTAACCAAAAGCATAACAATACTGAAGTAGCTGAAAACACTGACATATATGAGACATTTATGAACAACAAAATAACACAATGTTTTCAGCCTTAGCCTCCTAGGAGCTAAGTGGGTCATTTACAACATGCAGTATAGCTCATCGATGCACAAATGCTGAGACTGCCTGATTGTTGTGTAATTGCATCTAACTGTTGGCTTTCAGAAACGGGCATAAAAATTAGCTGTATAGCAAGCTGTCTAGACTGGTCAATAGCTGCAACTAGCTGTGCCCAACAGAATACAACAAAAGCTGGAAGAGAGGTAGCCTATAGCAGCTGCTCTCAACTAGTATCAGATCAGATGAAGTCTGGGCTTTCAGTTTAACTGTGCATGCGCGAGCCAGTTAGAAGGCTTCAGAGACCTGCATGGCGAAGTAGTAAGTTAACTTGTACCGCTCCAGGCCAGTATCGCTCAGGCTGCTAAGTATCGCTCAGCTGTCTCTGTGAAATATTTTTGATAAATTGCGGCAACAGAAAATCATCGGTTGTTAATAAATGCCGGTTGTTAATAAACAGGCCCCTTAATCCGACTGCAAATGGGGTCAGTTTTTTTCTGACTGGGTGCGCATAAGAGATTGATACACAAATACTTGAATGAGGCACATCATTTTTCTCCCCTCACTATCATACTCATGGTCAATTGAGCAGTGAAATTATCATACTAATGGTGATTTAATGAGAGGAAGGACAATGGCAAAGAGACAAGCTGTACTTAGATATGACTTTGTTCAAGGGCATCAGAACTTTGCACGTTCAATAAGACCAGTTGCACATGAAAAAAAATCCCAGACTACCAGCGATCATCCGGTGAATTTATACACATTGTGAGCTTGCACACACGACACACCTCTGCTAGTCTCAAACCGATGCACAGACATATGTACATTGTTGTGTTGTACTGACTGCAGTAAATGACCACCAAGCTGCTCCCGTCCTTGAAGTACTGTAGTATATGCGAAATGTCCAGATCTTTGATCAGCAATACAGAAAGCATTCACTTACATTGATGCATTAAAGAGAAAACACACGCAAAATGATTTTCACATAATAACTTTTAAATAATATGTTGTTTTTACTTTTTTTTTTTTTACTACCACAATTTTCTTTAATATATTCTCACAATCTCAAATCTGGACTAGATATGGCTAAAATTTCTGAAAGATGGCTAGATTTTCTGCTTTAAACATGCTAATTAATGAAGGCAGTGTGCAGACAATTCACCGTGTAAACAATGTTTAGTTACGTCAACTCAAATTTGATATTGTTGAATAATGTTAATTACACATTTAAAACATATCAGTAGCAGGAAAAACTGTGCATTAATTAAAGCGTTTTAAGAATGATTTCATTGTTTGTATTTCCCCTTTAATACTCGGAAACAAAGCCAATGTGTGAAAAACCAATAACCCGCACAAGTACTGCAATTTACACTCTACTCTTTCCCTCTCATTTATGTTGCAGGTTTTCTGATTGGTCAGAATAACCCAACCATGTGATCCTACGTTTACCACTACCACTATATAGCCAATGTTTGAGCTATTTGCCCTGAGCATTTCTTCTGCAGCTGTCTACAAGCTGCATGACAATTTACAGCACCTTATCATGATTTACAGTTCTGCAAGGTCAAATTATGTCATCGTTCACGCTTTAGCTTTATTAGAGTGATTAGAATTGCCCTTCACGTGGTGATACCCATGAGTATCCGGCAACATGAAAAAAGAAATAAAAGGAAAAAAATTTTTTTTTATATATATTTCACAGAAGAACAAGACATAAATCATTGTATCCCTTCATTAAATGGCAGGTCATCTCAGCACTAAAGGGGTTAAAATATGTCATAGCCAACCCTACTTATTGGGGAGACCAGACAATGAAACAACAAAAGGCAGTACCTTTAAGCTGATATCTCATCATTAGCTGACTCTTTATTTTGGCATCAATGCTTTGGTCACAGAATACTGACTGTGGATCCAGGTGCTTGTATAAACACCCGGTAATACAAGGTAGGTCTGTTGTAGTTGTTTCTTTGAAGTTCCAAAAAAACAGTTCACTATTTCCCCCCCACCACAGGGGGATGAGGGCAAAAGAGAGTGAGGGAAAGAGGTGACTTTTTATTATTAATATGAAAAATCTAGAAGTCTAATAAGTGGAAGCCTCTGCGGCATTTAAATCACCCCTTGAGTGTACATGTTCTGCAGCAGAGTTGCTGAAGTACTTTCCTTATGCACAGATTGTTCTTTTTTACTAGCATACAGAAGCCACCCTCAGCCCACGCTTCTTCCGTTGCTTTCCCGAGGTTGAGAGTAGGAAGGAGCAGAAATGTGAGGATTTTCAAGAGGATACGATGGACACGGAGGAAGGTTTGATTGGTAAGAACAGGCAGATTGGGTTGGAGAAACCATTCAGCAGCGGGAAACAAGGAAATGTGGTCCATCAGAGGAAAATTTCATTCAACATTGTTTCAACAGGTAGGAGAATATAGTGGTCCAACAGTGAGTGATTGATATCCATTGACGAAAGAGAGAAGAGTAGACAAGAAAAAAAACAGTAAAATTAGAATATAATCTTAAGAAATCATGATAAATCTAGCAAAGAAATATAATATGCAAGAGTAAAAAATGATACAGAAGTGAAAAAGAAATGTACCAGGAAAACAGAACTTACCGTTCACATATAATATCTGGATATTAACATATAGCAATGCAATCTGTTATTATTAACAAAAACAGTTTGACATAAAAATAGAAATAAGTTTGCAGAAGAATGAAAATTTCCACCATTAAGGTCCCCACTAATCCAGAGATAAAACGCCTAAATGCCTACATTCTAACCTGGTAAGGTTGGTGCTCCATTTCAGTCAGTAGCATCAAATTTTATTTGACACGACTTCAAATGCCGCAAACGGGGATTGTAACAGTTAAAAGGATGAAACTTTAGCTGGGAGAATTGAAGCCTCTACACAAACAGCTTTGACAATTACATCTAACACTACAAAGAAAGACAAATGTGACTTCTACAATCTATAAATAAGGCTAGTGTGAAGAGGATTATGCTGTGAGATGTCTTTCTCTGTTTGCCGACAATACACTCAAAGCATTTCAAGGAAATTCTGTCATTGGGATAAAAAGGGAGGAAAATCAAATGTGAACCAGAGATGTAAAATGATTTCTCGCTGGGAAAAACAAACAAACATCTAAGCCAAACAATCAAGACACATTTTTGAAGATGTTAATAAAAAGATAGTGATGTGAGTCAACCAGAGACATTAGTCTTCAAACACATGAATATACTACATGGGAAATAGACATAGATGACCTTCATCAACTGCATTGACCATAACTTAGGGAGAACATACCCTTGTGTGTCTGTGTTTAAGATACACATATTTGGTGACCCTATATCACTTATTATTAGTGACAGATGAGAGTAGTGATAACATGTTAGAAATCTGAATTTTATTTAGTTTATTTAATGCAGCTAATCATATTGACAGGCTATATTTGATGCATGGTGAATTTGTCACTGTCCTGATTGTAATGCTAAACAACTGCAGTGTTTTTATTTACAGTCCATGTCATTAACCTGAGAAGAGTCTTATACAAACCATTAACATAAAAATCGTCTCTGTGTGCCTGTTGAAAAATGAGCCACTTATATTTTAGTAAACACGCACTTCATTTTCTGTATGCAGAATACAGTATGCGCTGCAATATGTACACAGTGTTAGGAGCTCTTTGTTGGTTCAATCAGTGTGAAATTGCTGGGTGCATTGAGAAGTGGATATCAATCACAATGTTTGCAGGGCTACCTGCTTAGCACTACAATGGAAGTGTAGAGTTCCTCAATACAAAATAAAAACCTGCTGCTTGCAATGAAAACATTGTGTTTGTAATTCAGTTTCATGCCTCAACCTACATTAACATTGACGTTCTTTTTAATGCTTGTCATGAATGGCACTAAAAATAAATTGTTACAGGACATTGCGATTTATCTGAAGGGCACTGTGGTTATAAAGGTTTGGGTTTTACAGATAAACAATGTATAGACAGTGTTCTGCAGACTTCCATCCATGGCAAAGCAATCCTTCACTCATCCTCCCATCAGACAGACTTGCAGTTATTTATCAAAGTACTTATCGGAACAGCTACAGTTTTGGCATATAAAAAAAAAAAAAAAATTTCTTTTGCAAACATTGAATTTTTTCTCTCGCCCTGATATGCAGCAGGTTTAACAAACACCCTTCACTTGGCCGTTGTTGATAACTTGCTGTTTACGCTAGTTGAATAACACTGGACATTAATTTATCTTGAGACCCATGCTATGTTAATGCATCAATAGATTCCATTGACTCACCATCTTTACAGATTGTTCCCACCAAACAGGTGCTGCCCTCTAGTAAATAGCCCTCTGGGCAACTTGTACAGTTCCTGTCTCCTGGGCCAGAACACGCTAAACAGCTGCCATCACACCTGTAAAACATTATAAATATGTTTAGTGTGATATGTAGTGTATAAATGTCTCTAAATCTGACACTTCTCTAACTAGCAAGACTGTAAGAACAACAACGAAACCACACATTAATGTACACAAGGGGAAATATAAAGTGTTGCTACAGCTACACAAGACATGTAATTGACACCTAGGTACAAAACTGCTGAATGGGTTCAAAACCAAAAATATATCTTTTTCATTCTCATGTAGACAGGGCAACCCCCAAAATATGATGACTTCTAACTTTAATAGGTATACCAAATGTGTGTGCTTCACTAGAGGTTTAGAGTGTATATGTGGGCAATAATAAATTCAAAGTAGAAATGTATGTTTTTGTGTTTAGTGTCTGTAGGCTAGACAGCCACAGAGTATTCTATGACAGCCCACAATGCCTTTGGATGTTAAAGCTGGGAACCACTAGAATCGGTTGCACTAGTACAAGGTACAAGGTACAACAAGATGTAGAGAGGTGGTAGAGGATTTATCAGTATAATATCAATTCATGATATACAGTATGTGCTACTTAATTTTTTCACCAGCTAAAATACACTGGTAAGACTGTAAAATAGAAGTGGGGGACTTTGCAATGCCCAGGTTCTGAAAATGCAATTTATCTGCTCTTGCGCCCTCCGCTACAACAGTTGTGTTGATTTAAATTTTGAAGCACATAGAAATTTCACTGGCTGTGATATCAAAAATACTGTTTAGCTGTCTCACAGTGGTGGAAATAAATTAAATACAAATATATGCTCTGGGCACAGAAGAGAAACATGTTATATATATGTTAGATATATGTCATTAACAGTGACAGGGCAGATTGAGGACTTTCTATTCAAGTGGATATAGAGAAGTGCTCTGACAATTTCCATTTATATTGCACTGTACATTGTCAGAAATAACTTGGGGTTGAAGGTGTTGACATTTCTTACATCTTGTCAAGAATAATTTACTTATAATTACACTTATCACATCTTTATTAATCCTATTTGGAATGACAACACATACAGTGCCCAGTATCCTGTAATATTTTTGCACTTTAAGGAGCAAAGCTGGTATAATAATTTTACACTACAAAATCATGTATCCATCATCACTATCAACACTATCGTTATGTAGAGAGATCTGTAATGAGCATTCATGTGTGTAATTGAAAGCAGAATTCCCTGTATCTTCTTGAAGTAATTGGCTGTGGCAGCCTTTCTCTGTTAATCTGATGTGGATGGAGAAATGAAAGGTTTCATTAGATAGGGAAATTAACATTAATTTACACACTTTTCATTCAGTGCATTAAAAATTGCCCCTGCCTTATCTGTCATTTCCCAAATGCTGCCAGTTTGCTTTGCTCTGCAACACAATATCCGCTACTTCCTGATATCTTTCTTTAAGCATGTGGATCACACATATATTTATTTGTATTAATATATACTTATTTATGTTATTTTGTTGGTTGTTCCAAGAGACATAAAAAAAAGTATATAATCACATTTTGTGATTTCAAAGTGATTTGAATGTAAATATGAGAGCTGATTTTACTTGTTTCTTATGTGTAAAAACGCCTTGCTGCTGCAATTTTTTTGTACCAGCAGGTTTAAGTTCAATTGTGTTTTTTTACGACAAACAATGCATGACAAATGGGTCCCTACCTGTGTGCTAGAGTGTTTATCTGTGCACGTACCTCTGCAAGCCTACAGCGGAGATAAGTTAGCCTTATCGAACCTACTAATGCAGGATGGTATTACTCTCTGCACTTTGAACATATGCAAATAACTTACAAACAGTAAGTTGCACTGAAAGCTTTCCAATAGGAAAACTAGCTAAACCATACCGATACCAATTGGAAATATACAAAGGTGTTAAATACAATGTTAATACTCCATCAACAGCTACAATAAAATATTCCTTGTTGTGTAAAAAGGGCGCTATATGAATGGTGTGAAAAACAGTGGTGTGGATTTAACCTTACAGTGCTGGCTATGCATAAAATTTAGTACAGCTGATAGGCAGTTTTTATGTATTGCATGTAAAACATTATCAGGAGCATAACTACAATCAGGGCCGCCATTAGTGGGGTAAGGCTGGTAGAGATGTAAAAGGCCCAGACAGGCAAGGGGGCCCTTTATCTGACTGACCGGCCCCCTTTGCCTCCCCGATTCGGCGGGCTCCGAGGCACTGATAGGCTGGCTGGGAGCGCTCGGTGCGGTGACGTCATCAGTGCCCAGAAGCCACTGAATTTCTTCAAGAAGGTAAGATGATGGAATGGGGGAGGAGTAGAGGAATATTTACTCTGATTGGGGGGGACATTTACTGTGATGGGATGGGGGAGGAGAACATTTACTGTGATTGGAGGGTGGAGGGGGATATTTAATGTGATTGGAGGGCATTTACTGTGATTGGGGTTGGAGGGGAAGAGAACATTTACTGTGATTGGGAGTGGGGGAAGGGGGATATATACTGAGATTGGGGGTGGGGGGGAGAGGGTAACCTTTACTGTGATGTGATGGGGGAGAGGGGGAAATTTACTGTTATGGGTTGGAGGGAGAGGGGAACATTAACTGTTATGGGGGAGAGGGGAACATTTACTGTGATAGGTTGGGAGGAGAGTGGAACATTTACTGTGATGCAATGGGGAAGAGGGGAAAATTTACTTTGATGGGTTGGGGGTGAGAGGGGAACATTTACTCTGATTGGTTGGAGGGAGAGGGAAACATTTACTGTTATGGCGGAGAGGGGAACATTTACTGTGATGGGTTGGGGGTGAGAGAGGAACATTTACTGTGATGGGTTGGGGGTTGGGGGTGAGAGGGGAACATTTACTCTGATGGGTTGGAGGGAGAGGGAAACATTTACTGTTATGGCGGAGAGGGAAACATTTACTGTGATGCAATGGGGAAGAGGGGGAAATTTACTGTGATGGGTTGGGGGATAGAGGGGAACATTTACTGTGATGGGTTTGGGGGGAGAGGAGAACATTTACTGTGATTTTGGGGGATAGAGGAACATTTACTGTGATTTGGGGTGGAGGGAAACATATACTGTGATTGGGGGAGGAGGGAAACATTTACTGTGATTGGGGGGGGGGAAGGGGACATTTAATGTGATTGGGGGGGAAAGGGGACATTTACTGTGATTGGGGGGGCGAGAGGAAGATTTACTGTTCTTGGGGAGCACATTTATTGTGACGGGGGGGAGAGAAGAACATTTTCCGTGATTGGGAGGGGGGGAGGGGAACATTTACTGTGATTGGGGGGACATTTACTGTGATGGGATGGGGGAGAGAGGGGACATTTACTGTGATGGCATGGGGGAGAGGGTTAATGTACTGTGATGAGGAAGAGGGAGAATGTACTGTGTTGAGGGAGAGGGTGAATGAACGGTGAAGAGGGAGGGACTCATGTACGGCGAAGAGGTAGGGGGCATTTATGGGGGGAGGCCCTACCAGATAAATTAGTACTAGTACTGGGCCCCACAGCTTCTGATGGCAGCCCTGACTACAATCAAGGAATTAACACATGGAATCATAATGTATTCTAATTTTATTATATATGTTATACAGATGTGTATAATAATAATATTAATAATAATATCTGCAGCATATTCAATGTCTCTTGAGGAACGTTTTTTTATCTCAAGACTCTGTGTTGTGATACCTTCACTACACATTGCGAGGACTTATGGCAACATTCTGTAGCTGATCCCATACATTATTAATGAACAGACAGTTAAAGCTATTAGATGATTATTACCCGAGGACAAACAATAATACAATATGATGTTATATTATATTGTGTTACAACAAATCACACACACCAAACACATTTTCCTCTGACCAAAGGCAAAAACCACTGTTTTGTATTATTGCATGTCAAAATAGCTTACCGTTTACAGATTTTATAACCACTGGCCTTGGGTGTCGCCAAATAATATTCAGAGTCACAGGATGTGACGCAACGTCCATCTTCAAATAACATTTCTTTTGCACAGTTTATACAATTGTCTATTCCAGGTCCTAGATCCATAAGATAAAAATATCAGGTGTGAATCCAAATGCTTTATATTATGCCGCTATATGAAACACATACTTGACGAATGTTAAATATTCTAGTTAAGATTACCCTAGGACAGGGTTTCCCAAACCCAGTCCTCAGGGCTCCCCAACAGTGCAGGTTTTCCATATCTCCTTGCTGGAGCACAGGTGTAATCATTACTGACTGACACATTGTAACAGATCCACAGGTGGTCCTAATTATGTCAGATGGGATCCAGAAAACCTGCACTGTTGGGGAGCCCTGAGGACTGGGTTTGGGAAATCCTACCCTAGGAAATAGATTTATATTGCTAGGCTTCTGTTTACACAAGTATAATCATAAATAAATATACAATTATTTATAAATGGACATGCAAATTACTCAATGAGTTACAGAATTGTCTCCAGACAAACATTACATCTATTTATAGGAAATGGTTTTCAATTTTACATTTTAGTCTTCATGGGGTCTATGTCCTGGGAATGCCATATAGTGATAATACATGGTTAAAAAAGACTAAACTCAACTAATTCCCAATTTATCAATTGGTCAAACTTTAGGTTTGTTACCAAAAGAACCACTGTTTCATACCGGTAGGTCCAAAGACACGTAAACATGGGGCATACATATTGTCAAGCTGTTTCAAACAGGCTGTAAAGCATCATACAGTTTTTAACATTTGTCTTGTACATCTTAAGAACCAAATTTCTACTTTAGTGAAGCAATATTATATCTATTCAGAACTTTGTATTAAAAGACAAATGTGGCGGTAGAGAATAGTTGACAGACAGATGACACATATGAATTTAGAACCATATTCACGCACTACGTTAAAGCCAGACAATTACTTCTGCAAAGCCATAGTTTGTATTACATTGGCAGCTTTGCTGAACTGTCTCAATATAAAGTCTAGCTCTTTTGAGTCTTAAAAGCAACAAAACTTTTGTGTCAATTTGCAAAAATAATCACTAGTTAATTCCAATGTCCCATATCCGAAGATGCATTCTGCCACCTACAGTAATAAAATACACTTTACCTGAGCATGTGGCGCATGATCTGTGACAGGGCTCACACTCCTTCTTCACAGAACTGTAATGTTTTCCCTCTTCACAACTGATGGCACACCGGGATCCCTGCAAACTAAAGAAACAAAAGCTCTACAGGGTGGAATCCCAGGAAGATAAAAGCCATTTGGTATCATAGGTGTATGCTCTCAATCTCCCCAGCATGGTGGTTTATCATTCTTACATTAGATACAATCCAGCATAAAAGGAACCCGATGCTTTATATGTACATTTGTCCACACTCCCTTTCTATGTTTATCACTCTTCGTTAGGTAAGGCACTTCAGTCCTGTACTACAACTAGGGAGTATATTTACTAAACTGTGGGTTTGAAGATTCAGAATCAGATTCTAGCTGTCATTTATTTAGTACATTCTACAAAATGACAGCTAGAATCTGATTGGTTGCTATAGACAACATCTCCAGTTTTTCAAACCTGCAATTTAGTAAATATACCCCTAGGTCTGCACTGGCTAACTCTTTGTTTGCTGTTTGCTATAAAATTACGCCTATGGTTATGTCATCATCAGAGAATCTTTACTGAAGGCATTCTTGTGGTAAAACATAATCAAGTACAGGCTTTCCTTTGTAAATCTGTGTGATATTGAATTATTTGCAATGAGTTACGAGAACGTGATGTAAAAAGCAATTAGGAAAACAAAGGAGCATTCTGGATCTAATGCCCTCAAACCACAACAAACGAGCACCACAAACTCCAGTGACACTAATATTGTTACGTGTTACTAGTGAAGTCTAGAATAACATGGCACTCAGGAAAAAATATGTATTCCTTCCGCGCTTAATGTCTGCTAACTTCTGTGTGTAAGGAAGAATGAAGAGTAAAAATGTAGAGCCTAATATTTATGAGACGTTTCTGTTTTATTGACAAAATCTATGACATTTAATGTAGCAGCCTGAGTTAAAAGATCGTATGAGTCATCTGAGGTTGGGGAACACGCTCTCAGCGGCACATCACATTAGTATTTAATCAGTACCCAGAGCCTCTTTAACAATTTATGTTACTATATATTGTAAATTTCTCACCTCCTGCTTGACTGAGCTCTTTCATTCACTGCGAAATTTTACAACAAAGAAAGAATCAAAACCACCTAGGACCCTCCAACACCATTCCCTGTTAATACGCCTTTGATGTGCAGCTGTATTGCTAGTTGCAGTAAGTCATTGATTTCATACCTCAGGCCATGTCTGCATTCTGTACAGTTGTCAGCAGAGAAGCACGTCTTGCAGTTCTCATGGCATTTTCGACAAAGGTTCTTATCTGCAATGAAAATTTGTTAAAATGGCCATTAATAAGTAAGAAAAGCAGCTCACAGATGTTCATTTTCAGCTCTGCGGACAGGTGAAATGTGCCAGATAATTCCTATAAATTTCTATATACTTTTCTATATTTTTCTATAAAAATGTTTTTAACCCAAAAAACTATTTTTAATAATTAATAAGCAACTGCCAGTAGATCAAGAAAAATATGGCCAAGCCATTTAGATTGGGTTCACATAATCATGTATTTGCCCTATTTATATAGTACATATACAGTCCACAATTCAATATTAAGTATATTGTTTTAATTATATTAATATATTGACAACAATAATTAAAAATTGCAAGTGTATGTACAGAATAACTGTTTACTAATCAATGTACAAAATGTAATTATGTCTAATTTTTTAAAACAAGTTAATTTTGTGACTCAAAGGAAGAAATGGATGACTAACACATATCACCACTTAAACTGACTCCTGCTACCAAACAATTAGTGCTACTATTACCATATTATTACTCTCATTAGTCAGGTCTATATAATCTATACGAGTTAGGAAACAATGGAGTATAAACTGATACAAATCAAAATAAAAAACATTAAAATCCCCCTTCCCCCACCATTCGCCTGAGAGTGGATTCATTAAGAAGAAAGCCCAGCTTGCTAATTCTTGAACTGGGCAGTGACATTTTTCCATTAATTTGTATCAATTTTAACTTCATTATAAACTAACACAATTCCAAATATGTTTGCTAAGACACAGGAAAGGAAACAGTATGCAGCAACAATATGCAGGTCTGAATTTCAATGTCTAACCCCTGCTGAGAACATTGTCTTGAAATAATCTTATACATTTTTGATAAATGTACAGTATTTTTATTTATTTTTCAGTGCTTTATTTAATAGGTTTTTGTATTGTTACATCATTATTTTATAAAGGTCTCCATTATGTGTAAAGATTTCAAAGACAGTAGTGTAAAGGTGATAACTGCTAACTACTTGTATATAGTGCACATGACATCAGAGTAAAATATTATTATCAACATTTATTTATATAGCGTCAGCATATTCCGTAGCAATGTACAATTGGGAACAATAATAAAACAAGACTGGGTATTACAGACAGACAGATAGGTCCTGCTCGCAAGCTTACAATCTATACAAATTAAACATAAGTTAGACTGGAATATTAACAAATTACTGCTCAGAGCAACATGTACAGTGTTTAAAATGCAGAACAACATTCTACAAGAGAATGATGGCCAACTTTCAATGTCAACCTTGCTGAGGCAGTAGGGAATAGGTAAATCAACAGGGAAGATGCTCTGATGAATTACATTGTGTGGATGGAGGATCATGATTGATCATGACTGCACCCAATATTATATCATATTTCAAAGAGAAAACCCATTTGGTGATAGTACTTGTGTGAGAGTAATATTTACAAGGTGGAGCTTTCAACTATAAGTGGTGAAAAAAGTCATTTACTCAGGGTAGAATTTTTAGTATATAATGTATAGTGCCACTGTAAATTACTTACTAGACTTATATTCTAGTTCATATTGAACTTTTGTAAAGTGTTAGTTGACAACCTTGTATGATCCCTCTGAACAAATACTCCCATATATGTCAAATCTAAAAATACTAACATGAATAATTAGTAATAATTATAATCAACATGTAAATTTGCATTTATTGAACTGACATATTTTTGCAATTAAATCTGGGAACTCTGGAGGTACAACCCAACGTCAAGCATGACAGCTGTTTTCTTTGCCCAATGTTAAAAATGCAAATGTTGACGTCCTACTTATTCAATTGAACTTTTCTGATTTCATCCATGTTTAGCACCCATTCAAATCTTAAATAACTAGAAAAGGAAAAATTTCTAGTACTTTAAAGCCTCAGGAATTTAGGTTGGAGTAGATGATATTACCATCTCCAAGGTGGTGCTAACATGAAGTCATTTTGCATTGCACAAAAGCTCTACAAGTTTCCATCCCTTCACAAAATATTAAATGAAACTGAAGTGGTATCATTTTAATTAACCTTGACTTCATCAGGTAAAGTCAATACAGGATTTCTAAAAAGGGGTTCCAAATGCATAATATAAAAAAATAACTTCAATGAGGAGAAAACATCCCCTGATTAATGCCATGTGGGCACAGGGCTTAATAAGGTGATAGTGTATATATGTATATACATTTACATATACATGTGTATATTTATTGTCATAAGATCGGGTTAAGGGTACCGTCTCCTCGGGTTAGAGGGCTGCACTTCACCCACTTCAGCCAGATAAATCACACCAGTCCAGTGCTTCAGTTTAACTAGCAAACAAGCAAAACATAAATAAAATCCTCACCATCTGGCTTCTAAATAATACACAGAAGCTCCCTCTCTAAAGTGAGGATTTAATGTCACACACATATACAAAACAACAGAACTTAAAGATCATAAATTGCAGTATCTCTCAGGAACCATCTGACCTCCTCCCCAGGTATTGAGAGACTGAATGAAATGCCTAGCAGCCTTTTAACAGCACCTCAACAGGTGCAACTCCTGATTAGCCAGCAACTTGCTAGCTCTCTGTAAAACCCAAAATGGGCCATATGAATGAAGCCCACTCTTCTCTCTCCATTCATATCCCAGGGACCCTTAAATCAGTTTTTTCAAAAATCTGAAAACAAATTTCTGAAAGAGGCCACTGCCATCAGGGAATACCGTCGTCATGAAGGGGTGTAACTGTTCTGCAACAATGTTTAGGTAGGTGGTACGTGTCAAAGTAACATCCATATGAATGCCAGGACTCAAGGTTTCCCAGCAGAACATTGCCCAGAGCAGTACACAGCCTCTGCTGCCTTGCCTTTTTCCCATAGTGCACAGGGCCATCTTAACAACATTATGAGCCCCCGGGCAAAGCAGTGCACCGGGGCCCCTATATATATATATATATATATATATATATATATATATATATATATATATATATAGATGTATAGAGATACAGATATATAGAGATAGAGATAGATGTACTTGCTCAGTGACCCTTGAAGGTTTTTTTTGCAGGTTTTTTCTTTTGCAGGATTATTTATTCTAATTAAGAGCCCTACCTATGGGGCCCCCTTGCCCGTGGGGCCCCCGGGCACCTGCCCATCGTGCCCAATGGAAAAGATGGCCCTGATAGTGCATACTGGTTACATCTCTTCCCCAGGTAAATTACGCATATGCCCCCGACTGTAGACATGATGTAAAAAAACGTGATTCATCAGATCAGGCCACCTTTTTCCACTGCTTCATGTTCTAGCTCTGGCATTCACGTGCCCATTGTAGGCGCTTTTGGCTGTGGACAGGGGTCTGCATGGGCACTCTGACCGGTCTGTGGCGACGCAGCTCCATACGCAGCAAGCTATGCATGTTCTGACACCTATCGTAGCCAGCAATTACTTTTCCAGCAACTTGTGCTACAGCAGCCCTTCTGTGGGATTGGACCAGACGGGCTAGACTTCGCTCCCCATGCGTATCAATGAGCCGTGGGCACCTATGTATGAACCTGTCATCTGTTTATCCTTCCTTTGACCACTTTTGGTAGGTACTACTGCATACCAGGAACACCCCACAAGAACTGCCGTTTTGCAGATGCTCTCATCCGGTAGTCCAGCCATCAAAATTTGGCCCTTGTTAAAGTCTCTCAGATCCTTAAGTTTTCCCATTTTTCCTGCTTTCAAAACACCAACTTCAAGAACTGACTGTTCACTTGCTGCCTAATATATCCCACCCTTGACAGGTGCCACTGTAACGAGATAACCAATTATTCACCTCACTTGTTACTGGTTTTAATTTTGTGGTTGATCGATATAGATATAGATATATATATATATATATATATATATATATATATATATATATATATATATATATATATAATAAGTAAACTTCATGAGCAGCACACTCCATATTCAGTTTGAAAAAAAAGTATTTTACTTTCAGTCTAAAAGGATCTGCAACTGCCTCCAATAAAGGGCCATTCAGAAAGACATTTGAACAGCACGCCTGGTGGGAAAATATTCCATATATATATTCCCATATTAGGGGCATATTCAATTGTCCGTGGAGTGCTTCCAGAACGGTTGTGAAGGCACTCTGCAACAATGAAGATTTATTTTCACATCCCATAGAGGTGCGAGGAGAAATCCGCGACGTTGAGGTACCGTATCCCCTGCAAGTGTACGCAGCCACGATGTTTGGAGTAACATTGTGGGCTGACTGAATATGCCCCTTAAGTCTATTGGCTACTGTTGTAGTACACTACTAGACAAGGAAAATCATACTGCTTTGCATATGTCAGAATTTTAAATGGCTTAACGAGATCAAAGTTTCGGACTGGTGGGGGGTTTTCGAGCAACTTAAAGCCCCCTCTAAGTGCGTACTTCCAATAAGCATACAGAACACCCTCTATGCACTCATCACCAAGAGGAATTCCATGACCTCCATGTAAGCCAACATTTTGCTTCATCTCTGTTCAATTTCCTTGCACAATATCTCTCAAGCAGGTGCAATAAATGAAAGCTGGGTCCGTGACTTCACTGTACAAGACAAAATAGGATTTCTACTGTGATCTTCTTTGTAAGTCATCTACTATGCATTTGGTAATTACCTTCTACCATAGCCCTTTTTATACTACAATAATGTCTGTCAAGTCACAAACCTCTAATATTCATATGATGTCATAGGAACTATGGATGAGAAATAACAGAAAGGACAATAACTAGACATGCAAATAGCAAAACACTGAGAATTCATTGCTTTCTGGAACAATTATCTTCTATGAAGTAGAGGTTGACAATTGAATAATCCCACAGACTGTAAGATAGACAGGGCCATCTTACCTCTCTGTCTGTATTACCCATTACTGTTTTATTACAGTACTTGTTCCCAATTGTAAAGCGCTACAGAGTTTGATGGTACTATATAAATACATGATGATGATGGTGAACAAGAAAATGTTAATTCAGACCTCCACAAAGAGTGACAGACATTGAAGGGTAACAACTTACTCTCATTCAAGTAGAAGCCATCTGGGCAGTTTACGATACAGGTGTTGGTCTCTTCATTTAAGTAGTACCCAGATTTACAAACCGTGCATTGATCGCTGCGACTTCCCACACACATTTCACAGGTTGGGAAGCATTTTTTACATCTCTTTTTATCTGCAAAGTAGTATCCTGGGGGACATTCCGATACACAAATCCTGTGAGCAAACAAAACCTGGTTAAAGGGCAAAATTGTAGAACACAATTATTAAACAAGGATTTATGTTTAGTGCTAATCTCCAAACAAACACCCTGGTGAACCAAAGGCACATTTTTATGGGTAATTACCTGAGTGAAGGGGCGCAATTCCAATACGAAAAAAAGGATCTGAATTTTGCAACAGCATAGAGCTAGCAGTCTTTGGGTCTCATTTTATAATTTAATGGGACTAGTTGCATTTTGGCACTCAGACGAATGTAGTAAATAATAAAACTCACAAAATTGCCACATGTAATAATAACAGCTTCAATGTCTTATCACTTTCACCATTAATTGAAGCCACAAATGAGGCCAAAGATTATTTTAATAAAACAGGTAGTAATAAAGTGGGAGGAAGTTTACACTTTTGCAAAGCATACATCTGGAAATCTTTTTCTTCCTTCTTCACACCTACGCACACTTACATATTGTAGAGGCATCAGAACAGAGAATAAGCGTGCGCTATGATGTGCGCTAGAAGACAATCCAGGTGGAACAGGCACACAATCATGTGTCACGCATCAAGTATGCTTAGTAAGTGAGGCCCACTATGTGTAAATAACAAGTATACTTAAACTAAAGTATTTTGAAGGGCAAAACAGTCTAAAAGCTGTTTCTCATTTATTCACAAACAGGTGAACGCTGAAATACTTTTAATGCTCATTTTCTATCATAAATGAAATATTCCCTACATCATTTTAGTGATTACAATTAGATACAAATGACTTTACTAAACAATGATTACATTACATTGTAAGGGAGCAGTTTTACCGTGTGTTGTTTTTTGCTTTATAATAAAGATGAAGGCAGTCGTTGCAGTGATGAGGTCCAGGTCCGTCACAGCCTATATCACTGCATTCTGCATTACAAGGACCTATAGGGGCAAGAGAAAATAGATATATTGTCTTATGTTCTAAAAAACATTATTGTCTTTTAGACTGCAAACCATTAAGGCAAATAGGTCCTTTCTTTCTAAGCCATTGCAATTATAATATTTTTTTCATGGGGCTCATTAGTACCAGACTAATCAAAACATGTATCTAATTTGTTATTATGGGCCATAAAACAATTCTTGTTGCTATTTGCCATTCTTATTTCTCCAGAATGACAAGTGTTACACAGTATATTTCTTGCACCGTTTTAGTCTATCGCTCTCACAGTCCTACACGTTTTTATAAATAAACTATTTCCTAATAAAGATCGATCTCACCTGTGTAGTCATCAATATTGTATTCCTCTGATGGCTCCTCAACAGGGCTGGAACGTACCCTCTCCACTTTAGGAACATCATTCCTGGGGGAGTATGGCTGAATAGACGTGCCATACAATACTAAGGACCATTCCTTTAATTTGCCTTAGGAAAGAAAACAAAACAAAGCAAAGAAAATCAGACAACTTAAAAATAAGTGGTTCTGTATTTTTCCCATTCAACTTGTTAGTAGAAAATAAGTCTCTTTATTTATATTTAGTACATTTTGGGTGCTGATAAAAAAAAATGTCAGTTTATTTTCATTTTTATGTACATATACATATATAATAAAATACAAAGGATGTGATGAGTGTCAGTGTAGAATTCTATTTACAGCCCAAAACCAAATGACCCAATGACCCATGGCTTAGCTGTTGCTAGAATGTATAAAACTATGATTCAGTAAGCATACTTATTGGCTGTATTAGTACAAAACCCGTCATTAGGGAACCTAGAGAAAAGATATACTTGCCAACATGGGAAATATAAAAATAGTTTAGGGTATATATTAGTAGAAAATGAATTGCAAACTTCTGCTAAGGTCTAATTTGCTCATTATGGGGCCAATTTATTGTTTAACGCATATGCACTCAAAACATATGCAGGGAATATAGGCATATAAAAAGTATATTATGTGCCTATGTTCAGTTGTACGCATCTTTAGATAAGTACAGCGCATAAACAGTAGCATTTGTCATAGGTGTACATCAGGCTTAGCAAGTGTGTCTGTTTATGTCCCATGATTGTGTAGAAAAAGTGTAGGCATAGTGTAGAGATGTGGCTTAACTGTGTTAGTAGTAATTCCTATCGGTAATTACCCTATAAGTACACAATATAATCATGTGAATGAAGTGTATGATGATGATGATGATGATGATGATATACACCAGAGAGAATATTGTCCTGACAGCTATTATTAAATGTGTGTCTTATTTTTTACACAAAAGCAAATAAATCCAAACGTAACAATAAAATGAAATTGGGTTATAGTAAATCCAAACATCTGTTGTTTACTGCTAAATAAATCCAATGGAAATCTTCTTTCCTGCAGTGGTCTAAATGGAAATATCAATTAGGTAATGTGTGCTAATGATTTAAGTACATACATCAGCTGGAGGCATCAATACGCAATAAGCCAATCAGATAGTGCTGTTAGTGGCTATCATCATCATTGCATATCGTTGCATCAGCAAATTAAATGTCTCCTAACATCTGCACATGTGTCCACTGCTAAGTGAGTTGCAGTTAGGTTAACACACCTTACAGTACTCTGTCTACACTGGCCCCTTTCCCCTGTTAAAGAGTTGTAACCCTTTTTTCATTGCTAATTTTATCTGATGGGCATTGGCACACCTACCTAAGGATTGGGGCTGCACTCCTGGTCCCTTTACTCTTTATCCCTAGGAGCACCACTCTACTTGTCTACTTCTGACAAACACTTGTAAATTACATTTACATGAAAATCTAAAAACAGATGCATGTGTATGTAACATTGTGCACATGAGCTGCATGAAAGTACATATGTTATGCAAACACATAGGAACAATTCTAAATGAGCCCCTATATGATGACATATTCCAACAAACCAAGTCAGAGTATTATAGATACATTGCCCTGATAACAGCAATCTATGTAACAGCAGAGCTTTTCTCTGTGTTGTCTTAAAACTTTTTAAGGGGAAATCTGCAAAAGATAATTTTTTTTTCATTAGTTTACAATCAATCAAGATCACCACAATCGTCAAATCAAACTGTGAATTGCTTGTCCAAACTCTAATCTGCCAATTTTTATCGATTCTGGGTGTTTCATAAAAAAGCAATTACTATCTACATATCTGGTGTTTATCATTCATGTCAATGGCACCTGCTTTTTCTTTTATCCCTGCATTGGACTATGACAGATCAAGACAAAAGAAAAGATATTATAGCATTGGGCTGCAGTAAATCAAGAAAATAGTAAAGAAGATTTTGTTTAACATTTAATGAAGTGGTAAGCAAAGGTTCAAGAAGTATTTTATTCAAATAAGCTTAATTTGAAAATTGTCTCTTTTGTTTGTTTTTTACTATTTTGGTAAAGCAGGCAGGGGTCTTTGGGATTCTGGATCATTATACGGAGATCACTAACATGGCAAAGTTGCCAATCAAAGGGACCTGATCTTTTTCATGACTTTGGCTCCCAGGCCTCAGAGCCATTCAGTGCAGAGCTAGTAGTCTCCGGAGAAGAGGGGGCAGTCTTGCTGTTTTTTTTTTTTTTTGCAGTACACCTCCATAGAGATAGCAGTCCTATACTGTCTAGCTTTAGACTGGTTTTCACTATAGTAGGGGGGCCCAACACTGCTTATGGGTCTCGCTGTTTTAGTAGGTTAGTTGAATATTTGGACAGGGAGGGCAGACTAAAATTTTACATTTATTAACCCTAATTTGTTATTTATTTTAATAGCCCATGCATTTTAATGGGCTTGTGGGCTAGATGTAGAAACCCTATTGAAATGCATGGAGCTCCATAGCATTGGTAATATATTTTTCCACACTTCAATAAAAATTAATTGGCCAGTATTGATGAAGGGTCAAGTTACCCCTCCAGGAGCCCCAATTCTCTTCATAACCAGAGCCTTCTGAGACCAGAGTGGCAGGGAAGAGCAACATTATTTTCAGCTCTGGGCTGATAGTTTTAGGGAGAAGGAAACACAATGTTTTTGCAGCACCCCCCTCCACAGAGGCACCAACCCTGCATTGACCAGCTTGGAGGGAGCTGGTATTCATTTTGACAAAAGAAATTCAATTTGTGGTATCCCCGTTAAAGTGGAAACCAGTACAGGATGTCTGCTAATTAGTTTAGAAGATGATTTAGGAGAAGGGGGCATGTCACATGATTTTTTAAAGTATTTATGTATTTATTAGTATAGATCGTTCAATTATTTGTATGGCCCATTTATTTCAAGGGGTATTCCAGCACATGCCATACATGTAGAAACTCCATTGAAATGAATAGGTTAAAGCTTCCTTCATGCATAAAGGGATTGTTGTTTTTTCTCACTCATCTCATCGGGTTTGAAGCAAACCATACACCAGTGAGTTTAGTAAATTTAGGAATTTAAAAATCACCATGTAAATCACAATCTATGCAAAGTTCTTTAATAGATTCCCCATAGCTCTGGTCTACCATTTCTGGACCGTTTGGGACAGATTATCCAACAGAGATTGTTACACAAAGCCTTTAATCTACTGAGAGAGCACCACTGTCCCTTATGTCAGTTGTTTGATTTTGGACTATCACTGTTTAAGTGTATGTGGATTACTCTGATGCTTATTTGGAAGATGACCCACACCTCTCATGCACCCAATATAAGATATTAGCCTATGTATGTGATTTTATTTGATTTATCCTGTTGATATACGCATGTCAATTTCAAGACAAACCCCTTGCTATAAATATGGCTTACTAATGAATGCATGCAATAAATTACAGTTTCACACTGTTGATTATTTTCCATTTATACGGTGTAACATTATTCTTTTGATGAAAGTGTCAAAAGTTCACTTTGCACTCTGTAAGTCCAGTAGCAACAGAACATTCACTCACTGCACCTCCTTGCGCCCAGGGGAGCCCATTTCTTTGTATACATTCTAAGGGTTGGAACTTCCCTTTTCTACCCACTCCCCCAGAGGCAGCAACTACATATCATCCACCACACAAGAAGGGAGCGCTGACCCACTCCCGGTATCTATACCCATAAATGACATCTACATAATTCATAACAAACATGTCATAGTTATTTGCTTGTATTCTCAACAATCCAAACCAGGTAAATGCAGTTGTCCCAGCAAACATTATTAGCCATGGATTGAATTGGTATGCAAAAACGTTTTCCACTTACAGACACCACAAGCGTATGGGAAAAGCAGTTCATCCGTTTTCTAAAACCTAATTTTTTAACTTCTTTGTAAAAATAAACGAACAGTTAAACTCAATGGACCACCTCAGTGACTATGTGATGATGAGGAAGGATGTTCTTCCAAGGTGTTATAAGTGGGCTGGTTTAGTAGGTCATCCAAGTGATCACTGGCACAATTCCTACAGAAATGTCCTTGAAATAACTTTGTAGAAGAATGTGTTTTTATTAAAATTAAAATGTCAAAGTGAATAATTTGCAAGCAAATAAACACTTGCAAGAATGAGTCTACAAGATAACTTTATTAGATTAATAAGGATCAACACTGCCTTTAATCTAATCTACATAAAAAAAGACTTTGCCTAAAGAAAGGAGCATTCCAGGCGGAGGTGAATGTTCTTTCTGGAGTCAACTGAGAAGTTATAATGTCATTAAAAGTATTCTTGTAAAATAATAATTGATGCCTAAAGATGACTATTAAATTAAAGTAAAAAATAATCCATACAGTTTTGCAGCTTCAAAGTTAGTGTCAACTTTTCTTGATCAACTTTTAATGTTTTTTGTGTTAAATATTTAAAACAATTTAAAAACCAGGTACAGATAGTTACACTACATGGAAAAAAGTATTTGGTCACACCTGTTAATTATTGAATTGAGGTGTTTCAATCAGACACGTTATCAGAGGTGTATAAAATCAAGCACCTAGCCATGCAGTCTTCATTTGCAAGCATGTGTGATACAAAAGGGGTCATTCTGAAGAGCTCAGTGACTTCAAGCGTGGTACTGTGATAGGATGCCACCTTTGCAATAAGACGGTTAGTGAAAATTCCTCCCTGCCGGATATTCCATAGTCAACTGTAAGTGATATTAATAGAAAGTGGAAGCGTTTAGGAACAACAGCAACTCAGCCATGAAGCGGAAGACAACATAAAATCACAGAGTGGGGATCAACAACTGCTAAGGTGCATGGTGCCAATGCTCTGCTGATTCTATAGCTGAAGAGTTCCGAACGTCCACTGACATTAATGTAAGCACAAAAACTGTGCGGCAGGAGCTTAATTTCCATGGCTAAGCAGTTGCATGTAAGCCTCACATCACCGAGACCAATGCTAAGCGTTGGATGAAGTGGTGTAAAGCACATCAACAATGGTCTGTGGAGCAGTGGAAACATGCTCTGTGAAGTGACAAATCACGCTTCTCTGTTTGGCAGTCAGATGGGCGAGTCTGGGTTTGCCTGATTACATTATGCCAACTGTTAAGTTTGGTGGAGGAGGGATAATGGTATGGGGCTGTTATTCTGGGTTTGGGCTAGGCAGCTTATCTCCAGTGAAGGACAATCTCAATGCTTTAGCATACCAAGTCATTTTGGACAATGCTATGCTTCCAACTTTGTGTCAAGAGTTTGGGGAAGGCCCTTTTCTATTCCAACATGACTGTGCCCCAGTGCACAAAGCAAGGACTACAAAGACATGGTTTGATGAGTTTGGTGAGGAAGAACTTGACTGGCCTGCACCGAACCCTGACCTCAACCCCATCGAACACCTTTGAGGTGAAATGGAGATTGCAAGCCAGGCCTTCTCGTCCAACAACAGTGCCTGACCTTATAAATGCTCTACAGAATGAATGGGCACAAATTCCCACAGAAACACTCTAACATCTTGTGGAAAGCCTTCCAAGAAGAGTGGAAGCTGTTATCACTGCAAAAAAGGGGACCAGCGCCATATTAAAGTATATGTATTTGAATACAATGTCACTATAGTCCCTGTTGGTATAATGGTTAAGCATCCAAATACTTTTGTCCATATAGTGTATGTATCCCAACATGTCTACCTACTCATTGTTCCTTCTAGGGAGGACAGAATTCCTCTTAAACCCACATATCTCAGCTGCTGTTTCCATCTCTTGTGTCCTTCTTTGGCTAAACTTAAATGATGTTTTATTATTTCCTCAAGAATAATAATAAGGGAAGGGATACAGAAGATAAAAAAAGGTGGGAAAGAGATGGAATAGAGCATCACTCATAGGGGTCTATTTATTAAAACAGTGCAGTGACAATGATTATGCATCGCTGCAAATCTCAGTGATGCCTAATGAAGCACCTCTGTAATTTAGCCCATGCTGGGGCTGCTTTGGGAGCCCCGGCGCAGTCCCTCTTCCAGCACAAACTGTTTGTACTATTTACCAGCTGCCTAGTGCGGCATGTTAATGGAGGAAGTACTATGCGCATTCCCATAGCACTTCCACTAATGAGGGATCCAGAAAAGCCGAGGCGCTATCAGCTGGATCCCCTAGAAAATGACAGGTAACTTAGTTCTGAGATGGAGTTACTTTTCTCAGAATAACAGAGCTTTTCATAGCTTAATGAATTGCAGAACTTTACAGTCCCCATATTATTCTAAGGGGACTGTGTTAAGAAATGTTAAACACCAGTGATGGACTGCTGCTGGGCACACAGGCAATCCCATAAAAGTATTCAAGACGAACTGAATTAACAAATATCCACAGAGAATTAAAAGATGGGAATGATTTCTGAACATGGAGTTCCTTTATAATAACAAATCATTCCTTACCAGAACATTTCTATATAGTGACGCATGCATTTGGTATAAATTATCATATTTGACTTATCTATAAAATAGTACTTATATTGTACTATATACTGTAATAAATACTACATATACTGTATATGTGTATATATTTATTATTTCTAAATATTTCCATGTCAGTGAACAATGATTTATCTGATCATAATGAGATCAAATAACAAAAACCACAAACAGCCAAATACCACAGTTTACTAAGAAAATACTATCTTTCATACCACCTCATTTTGACGGGGCAAAGGTTAACCTAACTGTACGTATACAAACACAGAACTGTTTCCACTGCAGACACAAATGCGTTTGAAAATATTTTATTTTCAGATAAGATCTGTCCCAGCTGAATTAAAGTTTGTGTATACAACAATAAAGTAGACCAGAAATATATAATGCTACTTGCTGTATGTGCCAGTGGCTCTGAGGTTATTATAATACAGCTCATGTTCAGAATTTATATGAGTAATATTTGTAAACTTTCTGTAGCCAAGCTGTACATTTTAATAGAGTGTTAGCTCTATCAGTATAAATTATGTTTTCGACTTAATGCAAAGCACACACTTCACATATGGAGGGGACAGAACTTAAAAATATATGCAGAGAAAACATCTTTATTTAGTAGCCAAAATATTGTGCAGGATCCACAATTGAGAAAAACTTTTAAAGTGATTGCAATAACTTTTCCTAAATAATTTATAAATGGAAATATAAGTCACTTTGTCATTTCTTCAGTGGGAAAATTACTTCTAGTCCTTCAATTTCCTCACAGCATTCAGTCATTCACAATAACGTTTTTGAATTTGAATGTGAATGAGCAGGTTAAACCCACTATTTGCTACAGGCAACACTACGAAGTCCCTAAAAACGTGACATGTTTTGAGCAATAGTAAGACTGTAAAAGTTGACTTTAAATCTTACTGAAAGTTTGAAGACATCCTTGTATATTTGGATCAAATATTCTTACCATCTATGGTAATATATATATATATATATATATATATATATATATATATATATATATATATATACATACACATGTATATATACCCTACCGTATAGGGGAGAAAGACTTCATCTAGTAGCTGGTTCCCTCCGAAGTTTCTGTGTAATACACCCATCTTCCCAATATATACAAAACTGACAATCACTGAGCACCATCTATAAAAATATGTTTTAGACAAACACATAGCCATACATATCTATATTTATAGATATATTTCATATCTATCCATCTGTCTATGTTACTATCCATCAATTCATCTTTTATAAAAGCCATACATTCATCATTATGTCATATGGGCTACAAAGAGTTTGGCAGCATCCTGGCTGAATTACTTCATTTATAAAATAATTTACGTTTGGTCATGGGTATGCAAAAACAGTGATTTTATTGCCCAAAATAAATACAGCCCAAAAAACGATATGTCAGTCATATTGTATACAACCCAGGGAGAAACATTATTGTCGGAAACCATGTTGTTACCAGATTTTAAAATATTCATTACATTGAAATAATAGCAGGAGTAGTGGCTATAGTATGAAAAATACAATGTATGCATCCTGTAATCTTGAGAAATGGAAGGAAAAAATACATCCAACTGCAGCTATCGCTTTTATATGAGAGAACTATGACTAATGTTACCACGTGTATAAGAAGGAATACCTCTTTGTTCATTGTGTTTGTCTAAAACATGTGTACACCGTTAATATATGTGCAACAGAAAAAATGTTACCTGGTGTCTTGAAGTTCCTCAGTTGGGATGGGGTATCATAAATTTCCAGTATCCAGTCTCCTGTGGCCTTTTCTCCCCAACAGTGTGTAGTCATAAACTCCCAATTCTTAAATCCTTCCATGGAATGGTCAAATAATCTGGGGAATGATCAAAATAAATAGGTGAGAACCTACTAAGCATGAGCTAAATTATTATTATTATCGTCATAGATATATATGGCGCCACATGCTCCGATACATGTGTACACCTGTTGGTTAATGTGAATATGTAATCAGCCACTAATGTGGCAGCAACTCAATGCAAAAAAGCATGCAGACATGGGCAAGAGGTTCAGTTGCTGTTTAGATCAACCACCAGAATGCAAAAAAATTTGATCTAAGTGCCTTTGACAGAGGAGTGTTTGTTGGCGCCAGACGGGGTGGCTTGGGCATCTCAGAAACTACTGATCTCCCCAGATTTCCACACACAACAGTCTCTAGATTTAGCAAAGAGTGGTGTGCAAAACCAAAAACATTGACTGAGCGTCAGTTCTGTGGGCGAAAATGCTTTATTACTGAGAGAGAAGCAGAAGAGAATGGCCAGACTGGTTCATGCAGACAGGAAGGTGATTGTAACTCAGATAACCATGTGTTATCACAGTGATATGCAGAAGAGCATTTCTGAATGCACAGCAGGTCGTAGCTTGAAATGGATGGCCAACAGCAGCAGATCACAATGGGTTCCACTCCTATCATAAAAACTGGACAGTTGAAGATTGAAAAGAATGTTACATGGTCTGACAAATCTCAAATGGTGCTGCAACACGCATATAGTAGGGTAGTACTTGGCATAAACAAAATTAATCCATGGATCCATCCTGCGTTTTATCAATGGTGCAGGCTGACTAGTGGTTTAATGGTGTGGGGAATACCTTCTTGGCACATATTTTCCCCTTAGTACCAATTGAGCATTGTTTAAATGCCACAGCCTTCCTGAGTATTGTTGCTGACCATGTGCATCCCCTTATGGCTGCAGTCCACCTATCTTATAATGGCTAAATCCAGCAAGAAAAAGCACTATGTCACAAAGCACACATCATCTCGAGCTGGCTCTACGGACATGATAATGAGTTCAGTATATTCCAAAGGTCTCCACAGTCATCAGATTTTAATCCAATAGGGCACCTTTTGTGGTGAACGGAGTCACAGCAGGAATATGCCGCTGACAAATCTGCAGCAACTGCATAAAACTATCATGCCAATGTGGACCAGAATCTCTAAGGAATGTTTCCAGCACCTCGTTGGATCAATGCCATTAAGAATTCAGGCTACTCTAGGGGCAAAGGGGGGTCCTACCAAGTACTAGAATAAAGCGGTCACTAAGTGTATATATAAAAATATAGAGAAAGATAAAGACTATGGTTCTTCTGGAAATAACATTCGTTAAAACTACGTAACATACTTTGCACGTTGAGTCTTAAGATACATGAGGTTCTGCATAGTACGCAAAATTCATACATTTCCTTAAGATACGCTTGCGTATGTACATTAAATGCGTACAGTACGCTACAGTACGGGTGGCAAACGCTAAACCCCCTTCCCCATCACAAAAAAATAAGTCAAACAGACAGTGTGCAGCCAGCCTAGGTTGATATCAGCAAAATCAGGCCAGTGGACAAAAAAAGGGTGGAGTCACCCTGAAACTGTCAATACAGCACTAAGCTATGCCAGCCAGGGCTGATGTCACTATAGTAGGAAAACCTGCAACATGGGGTGCCCCTGTCATAGGTCAAAACAACCCTAGGTTGGTCAGCACAGGGCTGAATTCCCTACCTTTAAGTGGTTGTGCATGCTGGCACTTGAGGTAACCAGCATGTCCTGGCTACAGTGATCAGTATTTTAGAAGACAAAAAAAGAAAAACAAAAAGAGGGAAGGTTTTTATTAATTAACTGACTATTTCAGGAATCATGGTAAGCAACATTTTTTACTTTTGCCAGCATGTGCATTTCTATGACAGACTGCAAAGACGGACTGAAAGAAGTACATAAACTCAAAAATTAAAGCATCACCATCATTGACTACAAAGCTCTGCAGTGCTGGACAGTCAGTGTGACAAAAAAATTCATACATAAAAAATCAGACATTGAAACACAATAAGGACATACAAGTTTGATTGAAACAGTGCCAGCGGTACCATTAGGCGAACCTAGGTGCCAATGGTTAGTGGGTGCCTAAAAAACGGAATGATTTACATAATGTTACTCATCCAGTGTTTATAATATACCCACATGGAGCATATGCCACTGATATGTAGGAGAAGCAGCCTACCCGTGAACCTGTTAGCTGCCGCTTCTATACAGTATGTCAGTGTTAAGCTGGAAGTATTGCCATGATATCACAGCCAAGTGCCACACAGCCGTCCACCTCCCATCTATTAAGGTAATAAGCAACGTGGGTAGAGGCACCACACCCAAGGTGGTGCACCATTTCTGAGGGTGCCCATAGAGCTAGTGTTGGCCCTGGACAGGGAAGATGCAGACATGAGAGGGTAGAAAGTGACATGCTTACAGTCTAGAGGGAAAGGGCAATGCTAAGACAATAGGGGGGAAATGTATCAAGCTGCACGTTTCTGGCGGGTTTGGAAGTAGAGATGTTGCCTATAGCAACCAATCAGATTCTAGTTATCATTTTGTAGCATGTATTAGCAGGTAGAGTAACAGCATAGTAGCTGTTAGTGCCCAGAGGTAGTATCTGGTGGGTGTAGGCTAGGCTATAGGGGAGAGGTTGGTTTAGAGAGAGCACTTGAAAGATTCGGGTTTGTGGGAGTATGGTCAAGCATGGTAGGAAGGTCCATAAGGGGGGAGCAGCACTGGAGCAGTCTTGGAGGGAGGGGTGAGAAGAGGTTATGAGAGAGGAGGTGATGCACATGTCAGATGCAGGTCTAAGAGGGAGACTATCCTATGAGGAGGTCAGATATTTATGTGAAGCAAGGGAGGTGTTGGTGAGGGATCTGAAGGCAAGGGTGAGTATCTTGAATTGGATTATAGAGGTTATGGGTTCAGTGTAGGGATTTGCAGAGTGGTGCAGCAGATGTGAAATGATGAGAGATGAAGATCAGTCTTATTTAGGAGGGATAAGAGCGGTGACAGATGGATGAATAGAAGTCCAGAAAGGAGGAGGTTGTAGCGAGTCAACTTCAGCAATAATGAGAGAGTGGATAAGGGTTTTGGTAAAGTCCTAAGTAACAAAGGGGCACATCCTGGCATTCAAACAAGGCGGCAACAAGACTGCATATAGGACTGGATATGTGGAGTTAAGCTGATGCTGTCAATGGTAACAGAGTCTAAAGAGGAGTAGCGACACTTAGAGGAGGGAACACGAGGAGCTCAGATTTGACATGTTTATCTTAAGTAGTGTTTGGACATTGAAATGGATATGATGGAGAAGCAGTTGGACACATGGGATGAAAGAGGGGAGAGATCACAGTAGTTGGAGAGTGAGGTAGGGTAAATAGATGGATTCTTGATTATAGGACATATTTTGGAAGATGGAAGGGAACGTACCAGTGGAGACGGCAAGGTTAAATAAGTGAACAAGATGTGAGCAAGCATTGCAGGGAAGGAACGGGGTCAGGGGGACAGGTTGAAGGAGAGTGGAAGAGAGGGGTGCAAGAACCTCATCCTCAATAAAGGGAAAAAAAACTGATGGTGCATAGGAAACTGAAGAGAAAGGTAGGTTTTGTGTGCTGTATCTGGCAAGAGGAGATTTCTTTATGGATAGTGCAGATTTTGCCTTGGAAGCCGGTGGCGTCAAGAGAAGTGGAATTAGGAGGGTGTCGTAGTGGTGGGAAAAGTAAGAAGTTGGCTAGGTTGATAGCCTGGGTGCATATTTGGGACTTGAGAAACTGAAGGAGGAGATTTGTTTTTTCTCTGTGACGTTCAGCAGTAGGTGAACTGTATTGCGCATGGCGGGTCTGTTTAGAGTGCAAATCTTAGGATTTGGATCTCTGAAAGCGACCTGAGGTAGCTGGAGCTGCCATGGTTTGGGCTGCAGTGAGTGTGGTGTTACAGAGAAAGACTGCCACATAAGAGCAGGACAGGGTAGTAATAGGACATTGCTGCCAGGATTTTCAGGATGCAAGGTGAGGCAGAAGGAAAGGAGGTTGTGGTCAGAAAGTGGGATGGATGATATGGAGAAGCTGGAGATGGACTAGAGATGGGAGAGTTCAACGCAATAGATGAGAGATAACATCCACTTGAAGCGGGAAAGGGAGAAGTGAGAGGAATATAGTGGCATTAGTATCAGATCGGTTGTTGATGGGGATGTTGTGACTCCAAGATCAAGGGTGTTAGATCAGTGGAATGTAAGTTACATGGCTAAGCTGCAAATTTGGCAAGGAATTGGGAGATAAGAAATGGATAGCATAGAATTCATGGGGAAGAAGTTGAGGGAAGGTTCTGAGGAGAATTACTTTGAAGGTTCAGACTGGGGACAGTAAGAAGCCTATTCCAACAACTTGACTGTCACTGTATCAAGGATTGTGGGTGAGGGGGAGACTCTCATAAGAGGAGGAGACTGCAGAGAAAGCAATTTCAGTTTAGGTAAGCAAAGTTTCATCAAAGGCAAGGAGACAGAGATAGGAAGATTGCCAAGCAGTAGTGGCACAAAAAGTAAGTGATTATACATAATATCACTAACAGGTGCAAAGGTTTTAGGTGAATAACTAAAAGTGTGCATCTGGGAGAGGGATTGTAAAGTAAAGAGTGATAATAGGTTGAACATGAAGTCATAAAGTGCAAAAAAGCACTGCGTCTCTACATCTTTACTTACAGCTTGTAAATGACCCCTAGAGAATATTTTGCTTTCAAAACTGGACTCAAATGCGTCAAACTACGCTATAGGACTTTAATAGAGAAACTGAGCTTTAGATCTGCACGTAGCCTGAGCAAGAAACCTGCATTCAAAAATATAAGGGCATTATAGATATGAAGTTGCTGAAAAAAAATAATACCAAAAGGCAATAATTAACATGTAAAGCCCACAGGCAACTCAATGGCGCTTTTGAATGGACTACTAATAACACTGTCAGAAAATAAAAGCTGCAAAATAATAAACTTATTTGAAAAATGTCAGAAAATAGAAACATTCAATGTGATTGATACCTCTCCTCCAGAAAACTTCTGTGCAATTGATGGTTTCCAGCCCACAAAATGAGTGCCTTGTTACATAAGTGGTCCTTATACACAGGGCTAATGATAGAGAAGACTTGCACAACTTATTAGAACTACATTTTCATTTGCATTTATAGTTAGTGGCTAATCTTGTTTCAATACCCTTGAACAGCTGTTTCCCTCGGGGGCTCTGCTGTAATTTCCTTCAGTTGCTGGAAGTATCAGGCATGCTAACTTTATTCTGCTGCTTATAACACATGGATGCAGAACTCTTGCAGAAAACTGCACTAACATTTAGAAAATATAGCTTGCAAAACAAAGGTTTTAATCACATTTTGTTAAACACTGAATTATCCATGGTCAGTATTTCCTTATTGAATCCTTTATATCAACAAGGACCTACAAGAGCTAGTGTATTTTTCACATGTGGCACCCAGTTGTCTTACATCTGCATATTAGGCCTACTGTAACTGTGGCCAACACTGATCATTTAAGATACATACACACGGAGATCATCCTGCTCTATCCTAGAGAAAGGATTTCTTTAACATTTAAAAAAAAAACTGGGGCTTGTTAGTGTGCTTGAAAGATCTGTACATAATGATATTGGTCATTTTATGGATGGATTTCCAGGCCTACCTAATAATAACCTAAGCTATAATGTTTAGATAATTCTCAGGCAGTACGTTTGTTTTGGGGCAACTTCAACTCAGTAAAAGAACATCGGAACTGTCCATCTTTGTGTCTTGCCCTATCCTTTTAATAGGACCCGGTTGGCACCATTGTGCACTTCGGAGATGAAACGCCTTTTCAGGCCCTATGAGCGATATAATAAACATTAAAAATATGCACCCAATTGAAAGGTAACAATGGCAATCCTGGTGTCCCCTCAGAATTGTAGGTGAAACATGGAAAATGTTTATTTTATTAAAAGGGTACTTAAGTGGAGGATAGAGTTTGACGTGACGTTTACACTTTTGATTTTTCGCTTCCAGTTGTGTAGGTGTCTCCCAAGAGCAGAGGGTAGATATTTACATTTAAGTGCGATGGATCACCAATAGGCCCCTATGCAAAACCAAGGAGGTACACATCAACGGCATTCATACATGTCCACTGGGCGGACCATCAAGACATCCTAGTACAAACACAAGGAAGTACACATCTGCGCTTTTCGAAACACTGTATGAGAAAATAATTATTAAATGCTCTATTAGCGCTTGCCCAAAAAACCCATTAGACATCAGACATGTAGGACTTTTGCCTAAGATTTTGCCAAGAGTTCCTTTTATATCTTATGGCCAAGCTTACCAAAATGATGTATTTAAATACAGCGTTTTCAGACAGGCAGGAGATGAGGATCTTTCGTGCACTGGATCTGATGCTTATGGTTCACACACTATGATATATACACAATGTAATCTTCTACAGAAAGTTTTCATTATTCTGTTCTGTGCCCTTTTGTGGCAGACACTCCCTAATGCCAGTGGGTGATTATATACATATGGAGAAAGGTCTGGATTCAGGAGGCATAAGAGCAGATTTAAAAGCAAGATGGGCCGTATCACTGCATCTTTCAGTAGAGAAAATAAAATAAAAAATGTTCTGCTTTTGACACCTTTATCTAGCATAAAAATGTTTTAACATGGGGTGAGAAGGGAAACATATGGGGTAGTTATTCTGCATTACTCCTGCAGAAAATGTTATTAAAATTGTAAAAATACATAAGTAAATCAGCAATCAAGTTAAAGATAGTATTAAGAGGCCTATTTATCATATAGTGAAAAGCTTTGCCCTATACATCAAGGGGACACCACCCGCAATAGCAATGCTATTGCTAGCAGTAGCCCCATCAGCGATAAGATTCTCTAGGTTGTGCCAGAGATAAGCTTTCCCAGGCAACGCAAAGGGAAGTTTATTTACAATGCACTACTAGTGTATGTGTGAACCATCTAGTATCGCTCACCTGCTTCACCTATCTTTTATTGAAAAAAAAAAAAAATAAATCACCTACTACCACAGTATTTCACCGCGAAAGTGGGTGGAAAAATCAGCCTTATCGCTGCATAATAAAAAATAGACACAAAGTACTTTTTTTATCTATGCTTTCTGCTTTGTGCTCAGCATTAACCAGTTGACAAAGCAGATGTTTCTTTCTGATGTATGGGAGAATGGGCAATGACTGTAAAGATGTAATCCTTAAAACAGTGACCAGAAAAGAATCCAATGAACTAATGACTTCTGTTTCCCTTCATTAAAGCATTCCTGAGCTGAGAATCAAGTTAGCTACATGCCCTGCAGAAGACACTTAAATGTCCAACCTTACTTCTAAAAGACAACAAGAGAATGGCTATATTGAGTGAAGTGTGGAAAAATAGCTATGACTGTGGTTAGCACATTTTTAACGAATACTGCTTAAATACAATTACATTGCATGATGTATTCTGTAATTGCATCTGATAGCATGCGTATATGGCCTGTGGCTACATCTGATAATCACAAAACTTAATGAAGAACATATCACGGCTTGCTAGGACTTGCAGAAGAATGTACTGAAGATTTCATTTCTATCAATTCTAAAGTCACATAAAGAACAATAAAGAGCACATGGTATTTGTAGCAGTGGCTAATAATAAGGATGGATGGTACCGCTGTCCAGTGCTCATGTTTTTCCCCAGATCTGTACTCATCCAATCTCTAGCTTCTACATGTTCCAAGCTGTCCCATTTTGCAGTGCTACACATGTATGCCCATACAATGACAAGTCTGCCATCAGAGTATAGGGTACAGGTCTGTCTTTCACCCTGGGTATGCTGGGCAGTTGCCTGGGGGCCCCACGAGCATAAGGGCCCCATAGAAAAAAAATCTATTCACCCATCTATCAAAGCACAGCTGTATAGCATGTTTTTTAATGTTTAAATACTGAATTTTGCTGCAGGTACCAATAAATATAAACTTAAGTTTATTGATAATTTACATTACACAGCGTCAGTCCTCGATAATTAATAAACTGTGTTTGGAGCAAAACATCAACGTTTAGCATAGAAGTCTCGAACACACCATTTTTGTTCTAGAAATGCATGTCCTTTTAAGGGAACTCAAAGAACGTCACTGCAGTTGAAAAAGTTATATGATCTCTATATTGTTTACATACCCACTAGGAGCTAAAGATTTACAGTTTACTCAGCGCTGTGTTGTCTTTTTCCCACTTATTTCTATGGCCCATTCATTCCAATAACCCATTCTTTGCAATGACAATGTGCCCTAAATCTACAATCTCCATTGAAATGAATAGGCTATTGAAATTAATCGGTCATAAGCATGAATGGACCTACATATTCATTGTTTTCTCCCAATTAATCTCTATCAAAGCAAGGTCACCCCAAAAGTCCACTTCGCTGCCAGCCTAGCACAATGCCGGTAGAGTGGGAAAACCACTTGTGATTGGCTGAGCTGCTGAAGGAAATCCTGGTCAACTGATTCTTCTCTCATTCTGGAGCATGCTTCGAGTGGTACAGCTTGCATTGTTTTAATCTTTTTTCTTTGAAATGGATTACAAAAGGAAAATATTTCTCAGATTGCCCTTTGGATCAAAAAGAACATAAGTGTTGGATTTTCCTTTGGATTAAAAGAAGAAGATCTAATTTGAATTCCACTTGGATAGCAATATAAGGAGATTTTCTTTTGGTTTACAAATTAAGCACATTTGCTATTGGATTACATTTTTTCCCAAGAAACTAAATGAGGCTCTGCCGTGGATTTCTGGATTAGAAGCTAAGGACATGTCACATTGGCTTGGGTTTCCTTTTGGATTACAAATTATAGACATTATCCTTTGCATTAATATCTGCATGAATTCTATTGGATTAAAAGATGCAAGAAATGTATTTAACTAAACTTTATTTTTACAACTGTATGTGGGCAGGGGTCTTAGAGGTCCCTTAGTATTATAATGGGAGCACTGTGGTGGCTACTCCTGGGGTGTCAATATTCTTCATCACCATAGTATCAACAGCCCATGAAGAATCCTAGTGCTTCCAGCTCTGGGGCAGGGGCTGTTTTTTTCACCCTCCCTCACATGCTGACCAACCTGGTCTGATTCCAGTATAACAAAGGAACCACAATATTTTTTATTACTCTGGTATCCATAGCCCAGGGGTGCCATGAAGAGCCCTAGGGTTTTTCAATGTTGTGGTGTTATTCTCTTGAAGAGGGGGCTGTTTTATTGCACATAGAGGCTCCCACTCTGATTACCCAGGGCCTGATTCCACCCCTTTGAATAGTCGGACCCAGCCCAGGCTTAACTGTTTTGCAGAGTGTGATCAATTGTTTCAGTTGTATTATAGTAAATGAGGAAGGGAGTTGGATATAAGAGCACATACTTCTACAGTTTCAAACTCAGATAACTGTCAGCTGAAATACCCTGCTCTTAAGTACATTGGTTAGAATCAACTTTAATATCCTTAATACCCTACTTGTCTCCCGCACCAGTAGGATATTCTCCCTATGGCTTTTCTAGTGAAGTGTGGCAGGATTTGGAGCCTCTATGACGTGATTCTCAGGGAACTGCAAATTTTTGTCCAAAATGATGTGATTCTTCAAGACCCGCCTCCACACACCAATTTCTCTCCATTGAAAAGACGGTAAGTATGGTTTATTTTAACTAGGAGCAGATGGAAACTTGTACCCTTCTCTTGGCTAAGGAATCATAGAGATGCCCTCCAGTTATTCTAATTAATGAGGTCCAAAGAACCTGGTTTACATAACAAAGCTGTTAATGGTTTTCATCTCTACTACCAGTGAGGACATACCTGTTAGCCAGTAACTGTGATTTGGTGCCTGAAGGAGAAGTCAGATAGATAGCCAGGTCTCCTCTGCGTGGGTGTGTAATCGTGATCCGTACAACCACATGCTCCAAGTAAATGACATGGTGATTGGAGTTGTCGGCACAGCCTGTGGCCTTATACGCTGAACGAACCACATTGTCTGGGCGAATTGTCCTGTGTAAAATTAGACATAAGAGAGGAGAGAGGAATGTGGCATGACAAAATCACTTGTACTAGAATGTACCATATCTTATTCTAGATTAAGCATGTAGTTAGAGCTGGCTTGCACAAATGCAGATTTGTTTCAAAGTAATAAGTAAATGTATAAGAGCGCTGACCACAGATATCAATAATACAACATATTCATTTAAAATAATAAAATCAATATTTCACATCTCGCAACGCAACTGTGATTTCATGATCAAGCTCACAACTAACTTGCTAACAATTATTCATAAAGATATCAAATAATTTAATATATCATGCCTAGGATGACCATATAAACCCCAATTCTGAGGTAATTAGTCCATATACAGTAATGCCCTAAGGCAATTTGATGGTAACCAGTTGGTATAAATAGTATACGTCCCAAATCAAATAAGACAGTCCCAGCGATACTTTGCTGAATTGACCTACTGGAATATACCATATTTTTCTAGATTAAGCATCAGTTAGAACTGGGTACCACAACTGCAGATTTGTTTCAAAGTAAATAGTATTGCCATTTAATGGAACTTGAACAAAAGCAGCTTAGGATGCAATACAAAGACTGTAGGACACTGCCTGGTTATATGGGCATGACAAGGATATTGGGGGAAAACATGGGTTTCAGAAAAAAGGGCAGATTCTCTTTTAATCTGGGCCTCAATAATATTGAGGTCCAGCTAGACACATGAATGTGCAAATAAGGCAAACAATAAAAACTACGGATGCATGCCACATACTTCAAGTTTCTGGGGAAAAACATTAACAAATATATGCCGATATATATCAGCATTTCAGCATGATGATTAAAGCACAAAATAGTCAGAACTTGCGGTGTAATGTAAACACTACTATATGTTCACAGCAAAGGTAATATATACACCAATTAAAAAGAAATATTGCTGAAATTCACAGCAGTGCTCAAAAAGACAGCACCTATTATCTATCATTACTGTCTGTTTACTGAGGAGCTACTTCATGGTACTTGTACTCGCTGCTTTCATTCACTGAAAACACTGGTGAGAAAACATTCTCCTATCGCCAGCACAGATGTCTTTGCTTAAGAGCATAAAGATAGGCTTCCGACACAGTTTATATCCGGTACCTACATAAACGGGTCACATATGTGACATGATCTTAATGCTATACATGGCGACAATAGCTGTGGATACACTGTGCAGAATGGAATTATATTTCTCTTATAAACAACTCTAAGCTGAGTCCATGCTTAGAATGGAAAGTGCAGTGTATATTATAAATACATGTTCACAGTCCTATGAAAAAGTCATACAGTGGATGCTGCTGCTAGTTGAATAGTTGAATAAATAAATTCTAGCTGAATAAATAAAAGATGTGAGAGAATATATTACTTGATCTGCCGGTCAGTGTTCTCCACGCATATGTGCTGTGCAGGGACTGTCGTCCATTTCTCTGCTTCAATCACCATGGCCTCAGCATCCATCAAGCCAAATCCATACAGGTGGCTCACTGTTAGAGATAAGAAAACGGTTCCAGGATTAATGTGAGATGTTCAGCAAGTAAGAAACCTTTACTCTCATAATATTTACTCTAACCTCTGATTTTTATTTTATTTTTAAAATACAGATTGCAAAGAAAGAAGCCGAGGAAATTATCAAAACAACTGTCAAAATGTTGAGAAATGTATAATCTTTCTTTGTGGGGAAAAATAGATTGTAAAGATACGTACCTAGGGCCTGATTCATTAAGGATCTTAACTGAAGAAACTTCTAATTTCAGTCTCCTGGACAAAACCATGGGCCTGATTTTATTAAGGATCTTAAATGAAGAGGTATCTTATTTCAGTCTCCTGGACAAAACCATGTCACAATGCAAGGGGTGCAAATTAGTTTTCTGTTTTGCACATAAGTTAAATACTGACTTTTTTCATGTAGCACACACATATCAACTTTGAATGTCAGTGTACAAATAAGCTATCAAGTATTTGTGTGCTACATGAAAAAACAGTCAGTATTTAACTTATGTGCAAAACAGAATACTAATTTGCACCCCTTGCATTGAAACATGGTTTTGTCCAGGAGACTGAAATAAGATACCTCTTTATTTAAGATCCTTAATGAATCGGGCTCCATGTTACAATGCAAGGGGTGCAAATTAGCATTCTGTTTTGCACATAAGTTAAACACCGACTGTTTTTTCATGTAGCACACAAATATCAACTTTATATAAATATCAACTTTAAATGTCAGTGTACAAATAAGCTATCAAGTATTTGTGTGCTACATGAAAGTCAGTATTTAACTTAAGTGCAAAACAGAATGCTAATTTGCACGCCTTGCATTGTAACATGGTTTTGTCCAGGAGACTGAAATAAGAAGTTTCTTCAGTTAAGATCCTTAATGAATCAGGCCCCTTGTCTCTTAATATATGGGACCTATAAACTCAGAATTTGTCAAACAACCCTTTGTATGGTGTCCTCCACATCTAGGAGCTTGGTTATTACAATTTGTCCCAATGGGACACCAGACTAAAAGAATGGCTGTCTGCAACTTCAGAACAACTGCTATAACCTTTAACAAGGTCACATAGATAACACGTATCCACGAAGGACTGCTCCAAGTATTAACACCCAGCATCACAACATACAGAAAGATTGTATATAAAGCAACATTTACATGAATTAGAAAAGGCTGAAGTCATTTCTAAAACAACTGATCCACAAAGCAAAAATAACTCTGAAAGTGCAATGCGCTTCGATTTGCGCAAGTGAGCCTAGAATTCTGCCACATCGCACAAAGTTTTATGGAACAAGAGGATTTGGGAAAAACGAAGACATTTCTAGCAAAATATAGACTAAGCAAACTAAAGCACCACCCTAAACAGAGTACAGAAACACGATGAAAGGGTTGAGGGGGTGCATTTTAAAAGACGTTCTTGCCAAGCAGAGGGACGCATTGCCATTTCCACTCGGTAAAAGAATTTACATTTTATACCAGTTCTGAGCTTGTGGAGAATGGATTTCGTCCTATACTTTTATTGGAACCTGTTTTGCACTTCAATAGAGAGCCACATTTCCAGACACACAACAAGCAATGTAATAATACTTTCCATACACACAACACTGACACTTACATTACTGATAGTCTCCATATCTACACATTCTCATGATTAATTTAAGCCATATATGAGGGTAAGACAAGCAGTATATTAGCAGAAAAGGTGAATAGTTTATTTGACTGAAAGGGGTGGTAGTAAAGCGATGTATGATTGGACTTTGAAGTGAGGTTTGCACTGTGCCAGGGGCGCACGCAGGGGGGGTTTCTGGTTCTCCAGAAACCCCCCCCCCTCCGCGAAGAACAGCGGCTAAACAGTGCCCCTACATAGCGGCACTTTACTGTACAGCGGCCGCGGAGCTATCAAAGAGCAGTCCGGGGCGGTGCTGTATTGTACTACAATAGAGCACCGGCGCGGACGCTTCTTTGACAACGCCGTGGCTGCTGTACAATACAGTGCCGCCTAAATGGAGCTTCTGCGCATGAGCAGCAGCTCTCCCTATTTTTTTTTCGGGAGGGCAACCCCCCCTTAAAAATCCTGCGTGCGCCCCTGTGTGCGCCTCTACAGCTGTCAGAAAAACAGCACTGTTTGTCACTACTCTTCCCCATGTTGTGAACACATGGAGAGGATCTCATGCAGTGGTGACAGGGGTGAGTACCCCAGAACTGCAGGGTCCAAGGCATAGGATCTCCACAGTTCTGGACATATCTCATAATCCATATAAAAACACTAACAAACAAGGACCCATCCATGTTACATACAATGTGCCTCTTTCAAGTTGACCCACACCCAATAGTCTGATATGATAGTGGAGCAGGTAGCTGTATCATACATCTGGTTTCAATGGCAGCTAAATGAAGACAATTTAAATGTGGAAAGTGTCTTGTTGCAAAAGTGTTAACTTTAAGTTTCTATTATGTTGACTGATGTGATAATGAGCAACCGTTACTTTTATACAGTATGAGAAGATCGAAATGTAGAAAGTGAACTGTACTAATTTGTTTTTCCTTTAGCATTGGAGCAGCTGTTATCTTGGTTAACCTCACATCCCACAATAAACTTTGGACCAATAAGCTGTTGTGGACGATAATATATGCTTTAGTAGATCTTTGTTTTACTGCCATTAGCATGCTTAAATTGCTTACATAAAAGCCAATCATCAAAATATGCCAATGACCACATCATTTTTGTTGCTTTTAGTATGTACAGATCTTCATGGCAGCCTCCAGTCAGTAAAGTATGTAAGTATGGAGGATCACATGAATTTGCAGGCTAAGATGGCATAAGCAGTGCTACGACAATTGCTTTTTCTCATAGGAGAAGCTGGACAGATCAGGAAGGTTCATTACAGAGGGCACTCCTACTTATGCACATACAAATACAAACAAGATATTACTTTGTGGGGACGAGATGATTTATAAGAGATAAAAGAGTAGAAAACGTGCAGTCAAGGTGATAAGTCTGTTTACAAAAGAGGGATGTGCACCGGCAACTTTTCGGGTTTTGGGTTTTGGGTTTTGATTACCTTCAGGTTTTGGGTTCTAATGGGTTTTGCCAAAACACCCCCCTCAAGGTTTTGGGTTTTGGGTTCTGATTTTTTTTTTTAAAAAAGCATAAAAACTGCTAAAATCCAGATTTTTTTTTTTTTCACTCCTACACTATTATTAACCTCAATAACATTCATTTCCACTCATTTCCAGTCTATTCTGAACACCTCACACCTCACAATATTGTTTTTAGGCCAAAAGGTTGCACCGAGGTAGCTGGATGACTAAGCTAAGTGACACAAGTGGGCGGCACAAACACGTGGCCCATCTAGGAGTGGCACTGCAGTGGCAGACAGGATGGCAGTTTGAAAAGCTAGCCCCAAAGAGCACATAATGCCAAAAAAAGAGGTGCAAGATGGAATTGGCCCTCCCACCCACCCTTATGTTGGTGAAATAGGACATGTGCACTTTAACAAACCAATCATTTCAGCGACAGAGCCTACAAAACTGTGGCTGAAATGATTGGTTCGTTTGGACCCCCACAAAACGAGCTGGCAAAGAAAAAAAAGAGGTGCAATATGGAATTGTCCTTGGGCCCTGCCACCCACCCTTATGTTGCGGAAAAAGGACATGCACACTTTAACAAACCAATCATTTCAGCGACAGGGCCTACCAAACTACTGTGGCTGAAATGATTGGTTTGTTTGGGCCCCCACACAAAAAAAACTATTCATCTCTCCCTGTACAAAGTAAACTGGCTCTACTGAGGCAAGATGTCGTCCTCATCCTCATATTCCTCGCCCCCTTCAGTGTATACTTCCTCATCCTCACACATTATCAATTCATCCCCGCTGGACTCCACAATCACAGGTCCCTCTGTAGTGTCTGGAGGCCAGTGCTGGTCTTCATTGAAGAATTGATAATTCATTTTGATGAACATCATCTTCTCAACATTTTGCGGAAGCAACCTTCTTCGCCGCTCACTAACCAGGTTCCCCGCTGCACTAAAAACTCTTTCCGAGTACACACTGGAGGGGGGACAACTCAGGTAAAATAGAGCCAGTTTGTACAGGGGCTTCCAAACTGCATTTTTTCCTGCCAGTACAAGTAAGGACTGTCTGACATGTCTACTTGGATGCTGTCAGCAAAGTAATCCTCCACCATTTTTTCAATGGTGACAGAATCCAATGCAGCGACAGTAGACATGTCAGCAATCGTTGATCCTTCAGTCCGGACCAGATGTTCTCTGCATCCCTGCCAGCGGGTCATTTAGGAAATCTCAGCTGTTTCCTCGCAGCCACAGGTGTGGGAGAAAATTAGGGAGGAGCTGTTGCCATGTCACGGTCCTTCAGACAATCTCCTGATCAGCAGGTCTTTGCACCACTGTAGACTTGTGTCCGCCGGAAACAGAGACACAACATAGGCTTTAAACCGAGGATCGAGCACGGTGGCCAGTATGTATTCCTCTGACTTTAAAAGACTGACCACCCTCGGATACTGGCAAAGCGTACGAAGGGCTTCATCCACAAGAGCTACATGCTTTGTGGAATCCGATGGTTTACCAGCTCCTCCCTCACTTTCTCCAGCTGCTTCTGCAACAGCCTGATCGGGGGAATCACCTGACTCAAGCTGGCAGTGTCGGAACTGACTTCTCGTGTGGCAAGTTCAAACGGCTGCACAATGCGGAAATCAGTCTCCACTGCGCTTGACTCAGGCACATCCCCACTCCTTTGCCTATGTCGTAGGTGGCTGTGTAGGCTTGAATGGCCTTTTGCTGCTCCTCCATCCTCTGCAGCATATAGAGGGTGGAGTTCCAGCGCGTCACAACCTCTTGTTTGAGGTGATGGCAGGGCAGGTTCAGGCGTTTTTGATGCTGCTCCAGTCTTCGGTAGGCAGTGGCAGAATGCCGAAAGTGTCCTGCAATTTTGCGGGCCACCGCAAGCATATCCTGCACACCCCTGTCACTTTTCAGATAATGCTGCACCACCAAATTTATTGTGTGGGCAAAACATGGCACGTGCTGGAAATTGCCCATATGTAATACCCACACAATGTTACTGGCGTTGTCCGACACCACAAATCCCCAGGAGAGTGTAAGTGGGGTAAGCCACTGAGAGATTATTTCCCTCAGTTTCTATAAGAGGTTGTCAGCGTTGTGCCTCTTACTGAAACCGGGGATACACAACGTTGCCTGCCTTGGAACGAGCAGGCGTTTCGGAGATGCTGCTACTGATGCTGCTGCTGCTGTTGCTGCGGAAGGCGATGCATCTACCCAGTGGGCTGTCACAGTCATATAGTCCTTAGTTTGCCCTGAACCACTTGTCCACATGTCCGTGGTTAAGTTGACAGTGGGTACAACAGCATTTTTCAGAGCACTGAGGACACTTTTTCGTACTTCTCTGTACATCCCGGGTATCGCCTGCCTAGTGAAGTGGAATCTAGACGGGATTTGGTACCGGGGACACAATACCTCCATCAACTGTCTAAATCCCACTCCACTGATGGCGGACACCAGACACACGTCTAACACCAACATAGCTGTCAAGCCCACAGTTATCCGCTTTGCAATAGGATGACTGCTGTCGTACTTTGTGCTCATGGCAAACGACTGTTGTACGGTCAATTGCTTTGTGAAAGACGTAGCGGTCTTACGACTTCCCCTCTAGGAAGATGACCGACTCCGAGCAGCAACAGCAGCAGCGGCAGTAGTAGGCGTAGCGCTACAGGATCCTCCGGAAGAATCCCGGATTGAAGAGGACTCAGTCATGCCGGTGACATGGCCTGCAGGACTATCTCCGATCCAGATTGAGGAGGAAATTGACGAGGAGGGTGTTGCTGGTGTGGATACAACGGGACCAAGGGATTTAGGTGTCCCTGGACTGCTAACAGTCCTAGCCACAGTTCCTGAACTAAACACTGAATTATGAAGGGTCTTCAGGTGACGTAGAAGGGAGGATGTCCCTAGGTGGCCAAGATCCTTACCCCTGCTTATTGCAGCTTTACATAAGCTACATATGGCAATACAATTGTTGTCCGGATTGGGATAGAAATAATTCCAGACCGAAGAGGTGGATTTTTTGGTCTTCTGCCCAGGCATGACGATGGGCTTTTTCGTCCCATGGACAACAACTGTTTCCCCCCCTGGTGCCTCATTTAAGATAACCACATCAGCATCCTCCTCGTCAAGTTCCTCCTCAGCGCCAGCTACATCAATATCCTTCTTCCCGGTGTACAACATTGACACCTTCATTATCCAAATCTGTAACTGCACTGTGGGTGATCCTTCCAGCATATGCAGAGGGCGTGCTGCAAATGGTGGAAGGAGCCACCTCTTCCTGTACAGTGATGGAAAGGTCAGGCTTCGCAACCACCAACACCCGTGGACTCTCCTTGGGGATTTGTGATGCCATGTCTTTAGAAGGCAGAGTTGTTTGCTGTGTTGTTGATGACAGCTTAACTCTCTTAAATTTTTTAGAGGGGGAAGAGGAGGAGGGCTTTGATCGTTGTGTGAAGCTGAACCACTAGTCATGAACACGGGCCAGGGCCTAAGCCGTTCCTTGCCACTCCGTGTTGTAAATGGTATATTGGCAAGTTTACGTTTCTCCTCAGATGATTTTAATTTCTTTTTTTTGATAATTTTAGTGACCTTTGGCTTTTTGGATTTAACATGGCCTCTACTGTGAAATTGGGCATCGCCCTTGGCAGACGACGTTGATGGCATTTCATTGTCTATGTCATGACTAGTGGCAGCAGCTTCAGCATTAGGAGGAAGTGGTTCTTGATCTTTCCCTACTTTATCCTCCAAATTTTTCAAAAGTCCACTATAAGAAACATTCAGGTGATGTGATTATGTTTTGGCTGAGTTAACCTGCTAACAAACTATTGAAACTAACAATCATTGCAGTTCCCACAGCTATTAACACCACCAAGAATAACAATATATGATATTTTAATCAACAGCCACAATAGCTCTTCAAATGTGTGATCTTTAACACCATGTACTTACACCTATGGCTAATAAACACACCGGCATCTAATGCATGCGTATCTGGATGTTTAATACGTCTTGTCATTCTAAGTTTAGCATTGAGAATAAATGAAGAGGAAAGGACCTAAACAGTTTAGTGCAAATTTCTAAAAAGTTGAAATAGAGGGGGATTTAAGAGAAAATACTCAATACAAAAAAGATCTAATGATGTAGGAGGTCTCCCCGACATCTGTCTACACTTCTACTTGAAAGCTTTGGCCAGCATGGTGTGGTCTGCAGCTGCAGGTATTTAAACAATAGACCACCTCAGTGAACAAGCCAGAATACCAGTCGCGGTGAAGGGTAAAAAAAAATGACAATTTATGTAGAATGCATTCTTTAAAAAAAAAAATAGACAAAGCACAAAGTAATGTTCATGCTCCAATACTTTTGAAAAAAATCTGTATTGATGTGGTAGGCACAATGTTCTAGGGATCATTATAAGTGGTTACTTATATTAATATTACTTTCCATTTAGTATTACTATTAATATTTATATATATATATAGCACCATGCTGAAGAGCAGTGGTTTGTAACAGGCATCCTAGGGGCAGTAGCACACCTCCCAAGACAGGCACGATTGTAGCGCTCTGTCCTGTTGTCCCGTTCAGAGACATGTTTGTTCCATGGGTGAGAATGCTGGGGGAAGGGAGGTATCAAATGGACAGCCTAGCACTTTACAGTACTAGGCAGCCCCTGTCCTGACGTGGTCATGCTCCCTGACCCACATGTTGGGAGGTATGCAGCAGAGTTAATTAAATTATTTGTCTTTTTTCATGTGATATAGAGTAAGAAAAATGCATCTATACAATCTATATAGCAGTATAGTGTTTTGCTGAATGGTGATGTATTCTCACTGACTAGACATCCATATGTAGATATAGGGCTTGATTCATGATCGGACGTAGGTCCATTTGCGTGACGTGCCTTGCGTGAGAGAGCTTTGCACATGCTCAGAAATGTACCTGACGACCAATGAACAGAATTGCATGCAATTCAAGTCACTTACGACTGCCTACGACTTGAGAGGCAGAAAGTAAGAGGTAACGGGACAGAGGAACAAAGGCCAAGTACATTAAGGTTGTGCCCAAGCAGATGCAGCAGGTTCAAGTTCTGGGTTTCTCATAAGTACACTTGGATTCAGCCGTATCATTTGCATCAGCTACAGGGCAGGTGTAAGTGGTGACTGATAGTGATGACTGTCATGCCATGATCATACGTGTAGTATTAAAAACTACACGTATGTGTGCCATTAGCTAGCACAGACCATGTCTCTGCAAAGAAGATTGACTTTATAAACGTATTGTATGTACAGTAGACATTAAAAACATCTTGCTTCATGTATTTAATGTAAAAATCTAATTAAATCAATATAAATATATATATATATATATATATATATATAGATAGATAGATAGATAGATATATAGATAGATATACAGATATACATGTATTTATTTAGTTTATAATTGAACACATATTCTACAACATATTGAAGGATCACATGTGAGCCTGTCAGTGCAGTCAGCAGATTTTGACCTGGTCATTCTTGTGCACCACTTTCATTCTGTGGCCTTACATTTAGTGATATAAGTAAAATTTTTACTTATGCTGCCAATGATATCACTAAACTGCAAATCAACACCATGCAGCAGGAGATGCTGGACAGTTGCAAATAGGGTGAGTAACTAATAAGTAATTTATAGTAATGTCAGTGACAATAGTTCAGGCACCACAACCGTTATGTACATCCTTGAGCAGACTGGCATAAATGCCAGTACCATTGTGATTCAGGGCACTATTAGAGAAGGACGAGCTTGGAAACCTGTAGCAACATGTTTAATCTTGGCAGTGTTTCTGTGAGTTCATGACATATTGAAGAACTCTTCATGTTTTTATTTTCTATTAAACATGAGGTTTTTTTAAAAAAAAAATACATTTGATAGTTTCCCTGGCAACTGTACATATTTAAGTTTTTAGGAATACGAAACAATTCAATTCATAACAACCATTAATGTCTGAAGATTTTAGACTATAAAATTAATTATATATATAAAAAGAATTATACTGCAGTTTTGATTCCATAAGAAGTATCAAAATAATGGTACTTAAGTGAACTATATAAAAAAAAAATGATATATCATATATAAAAATGTATAAAGTGCATTTCCAAAAGTCTCTAGCATATTTAAAGAATGTGGACATGTTTTGGCTCTATTTTGTTTAAAACTAAGTTCTATGATTCTAGCCATATCATTATTTTAATAGACTTACCATTACCCAATGTCATCAAAATACATGATTTTATGAGTGTTACTGACCCTAGTAAATGCATATAAATGATATAGGAATGGAACCCAGTGGTTCCTATTACGCTTAGTAGTATTTACACTTACAATCAGGAGTGTTTGCAATACAGCATAGCTTTTCCAATGCTGACTGCGCCATTTTCTTGTGTCCTCCACTGCCCTCCCTCGACCGCAAGTGCATTTTAACCATCTTGTGTCAAACACAGTTACATTTGACATGTGGTGTGACCGGTGTTTTGACGCCATGTCAGTGGCTCTGGGTTCTTAGAGCAGAAACACAAGGGCGAGCATTGCATATATAAAATTGATAATGTTATTTTGATGGATTTGCTTTGAATTAAACAATTAAATCCAATTGAACATACATAAATGAATTGTGTCACATGTGCCATTCTCATGCAAGCACACTGTAACCTAATATTCTCATTGCATATTGTGGGCAGTGGCAGAGCAACAGGGAAGACAGTAATCACATTTGCAGGGTGACTGGGTACCAATATGCGACCCCTATATGAACAGCTGAATCCACTTTTTTTCTACTCCTCTCCTTGACACCACAAGAAGACTGCAGGGCCTGTGTTGTGGATAAGTGTGCTACATGCAAAAGCAGGCAGTATGTTTCTATCTGCACCCCTTGCATCGAATATGATTTGTCACGGTGTAAGTTTGCACTCTTTAGCTTCTAAATGTACCTGCTGAAATATTTTAATCCATTACCTAACATGATTTATTTCTAATCTGCTGCATTTTTTTCTACTGGTGTAAAGTAATGGCTTAGATCTAATTTTAAGGGTTTCTTCCTAATGTATAATAATGTCATGCAGTGGCAGCTACAGGCTATAATCCTGCTTGATAACACTCACTAAATGTATGAAGCTGTAAAAGTAGCACGCGGTATCTACCATACAATCACGCTGTACCTTGCAGACATCTCAGGCTGCAGGCATGTAGGACAGTAACACACCCCCTGCAATGCTAACAACATCTTAAGTTTGCTCCTTTCTGTACCACATGCAGTTTTCCAACCCTCTGTCTGAAACACAAAGCAGGTTTTTTTTTTACCTACAGAGCACACGCTGTGGCTTTAGAATATGCGGCTCAGGTTAGACTTGTAAAATGACATAAATAAATTTAGGATTCTTAAGCTGTGATCAAACATGCTTGGGAAGTTGAACAGTGGGTTATCACAGAATTGAAACTGTCACTCTTGGCCATAATGCACCAGGATAAAGTGCAACCCTTTAAAACCCAAGTGCGATGTAGTCGTGGTCATTACTCAGGAAGGACTGAAATGATTATATTACTACAAAATATTGGCTTGTTTAGATTTTATATTTGTAAAGGAACAATTGAGGAAGTTTCCAATAAAACAAGCAGTACAAAAAACAGAGCCCTAAACAGAGACTAATTTTGAGTTGAGTTTTATAAGTACAAGTGAAGTACATATGTATGCAGATATTCAAATCCTACTTTGGATGCATATTAAAAAATCTACATATTACATAACACTGCATGATCAGATGCCATAACCATAACAGGGTTATATTTGCCGTTTTAAGAACTGTGCATGGACTACAATGTTCAAATGTAAAAATACACAGCTATCTGCAGGCGTGAAAGGGCTTATAAAAGGAATTGCACAGATTCACTCATAATTCTCAGGGGGGGTGGGGGGGGGGGTGGGAGGCTGTAAACACTCTGTATCTAATTGATTCAATACTTTCTGTAGATCAGGAAAAGCTATCAAAGTTAAAATCCCAGTATTTCCCTCAATGCAATTGTAGTTTTATTCCAAAGCAGCAGAGAAGCAAAAGATCATTTCTCCCTGAGTTATGATTGTAAGCTCTTTAGAGAAGGGTCTCTTTAAAGGCATCAGAACGTCAAGTCGTGGTCCACTGTGATTACTCTATCTTTTCTGATATGCAGTATTATCTGAAGGAAACATGCATACAAATGCAAACGTTTATAAGTGAAGAAATGAAACCATTACAATTCCTTCTGAATACCCATTTGCATTGTATCTGTCAGTTGAGTGAGATTGGCATGCTCAAGTTCCCAACATTTTAACATGGCATTGTCTTGACATTTTTAATTATAAAAGAAGGATAGAGTGTTTGATATTAAAAAAACAATCACGTGTGAGTTATACAACTATAACATTTTTATTTTGCTCTCGTTTTGGGCCAATGATACAATTGATAGTAGATACATGTTGCAGAGCGACTAGAATATTTTCTTCTAATGCTTCCACCGTGATTCATTTCAGCTGTGTGACAGGAATGACATACATCTGCTTTGCACATGACATGTCAAGGTCCTCACTAATGTAACTTGATAATAAAAAGATGGTGTTGAAAAGAAATCAAAAGCAAAAGACAGGGCGATACCAACAGCAAGCAGATGTATAGTCCATTACCCTTGTAATCATTGCAGGGAAAAAGCTGCACTAATACAAATGTAATTTATAGCCCAACTATTTTATGTCCATAGAGTTATGTATTTTTTTTATTCCCTGATAATTTCATCATCAACTTTACATTTTGATTTTAATGAAAATGGATGCAAACGAAGCAGGTTTTTGTATGTAGCATCCTTTCAGGTGTTTTCTTTCATTTTCTGAACAACACTATAAATTGACTGTTATAAATTGATTGGTCGCTAAGCAAAAGTGCATTGTGTGGATGCGGTGTATGCATATTGGACCTCATTTAGAGTCGAACGCAAAGTCCGTGTAAGAAGTGTGGGAGTGTGCCGCAGCTGGGTAGGGTATTACGAGTGGCAAGCAACCCCAGTTGCATTCCACTCTTAATACCCTATAAAGCTGCGAGCAGTTCCTGCAGCTAGCTAACTTCTTGCGCCACCTAATTTCTGCTGCACAGCTTTAGCCTTGTTTTGACGTGTGTTGCGTCTGCGCCTCATTGCGACTAGGATGTATTTACATGGTCACGCCTTCACAATTCCGCGTTCCTCCCATTCTCATAGTGAGCCGTAAGCTGTAGCAAGTGTTAATTGCGTCCAAGATGCAGGCGGATTTGGTGCTTTCTGCACATGCGTGGTCGTGTTTTTTTGTTGGATGCGCCTAAAACGGACTTTGCGTCCAACTCTAAATGAGGTCCATAAAGAGGTGGGGCCTGTGATGTCACAGCAACTTAGATGCCTGCAGACTCAGCTTTTTGACCTGCAATCAGAGGTTTGCTTTTATTTTGTAAACCTCATTATGAAACGACACAAACTGATTTGTTACTACTGGCAACACCGCCTATTTCCTTAGCACTAATTTTCATAAATGTTCTCCTATATTTAGCATCAACTTGAGAAAATAAGTCTTTGATGCTCGAGATGTGGGAGCATGTTATGCTGGTGTATCCAATGTCATGATAAAAGGGAAAATGCACAAAATCATAGGGGCTGAAATTACAATGGTCATTTCACAATCCAATGCTCCTGCAAATGTCAGTTTAATTTATCACTACAGTAAAACCACTAAAGGAATTCAATGTCTAAAACCTTATCCAATAAAAGTGTTGACAGCACAATAAAAAACATGATATTTTAAATCTCATCTAATAAACTTATATTGAAAACGCAATAAAAACCTTGTGCACATAATCACAAAAGACAAAGGAACCAGCACACTACATGAGGCTTGTAATTGTTATTAATAATTGAGGCAATATTTTGCTTAATGTTTTGCTAGGACATAAATTGGAAGTATATTTAAGAGCATACAAATAAAGTACAATTTTGCAGAAAGTGCTATAAGCACACTAGGGGGAAAGTTTCAAACTTTTTGCTTTACCTATCTAATATTAGAAATGTATATTGGATGGTGAGATGGCTTTAGGGAGATTTTCCTGGGTCATTATTGTATAAACAAAGTTATAAATATATTAAAATATCACTTGTTATGAAAACAGGGTTTATGTTTTGTTTCAATGCACCTCTTCATTATTATGTTAGTCTGCTTTATATACTCGTATATAGTCTACAGATGTCAAGTTACAGTATGCTGTCTCCATTGATAGCAAAGACTATTTATGAACTAAAGAAGCAGTATGGGTATAATATAAGTGCTATGATAAATTAAGCAAAGCCTATTTGTGAACTTTGTGCTTATTAATGGGACAATAATATAAAATAATAATATTGCGGCAACAACATTTATATCTTAATTAAGCTAAGGGAGCACCATTTTAGCTGATTATACATAAGGGCACAGTAATTCATTATTATATCTAAGGGGCACAGTTACTTATTATTTAATGTAAGGAAGTACTGGATTGATTTTATTACCTTCTTACACACCGGCAAGGGGTACCAGGAGCATAGTGCTACTTAGTATTGGCCCATTCACACCTAGGTGGAGGGTCCAATACTGAGTAGCTCTGGGCCCCTTCTTGTACCCCTTGTTGCTGGAATATGTAAAAACCAGCAGGCAAAATAGGCCGCTACCCTGGGCGAATAAAGGCTTAGAAGCATAGGTATAACACTGTATACAATCACTTTTTGCTATGGATTATCACAACTGTGCCTTCATTGTGAAGTGTGCACACAACCAGTACGATTCCTTATTTTTTTATATGGCTTGTACGATTAATGTAACAAAAACATAGAAGTATACCATTTAAGCTCCACAGTATTACTAAGCACTGACCATGTAATTATACTATGTGTGTATGTGAAAACCTAAAGCGATGACTGTCAAAACCATACTTGCCAACTCTCCCGGAATGTCCGGGAGACTCCCGCATTTTGCGAGAGTCTCACAGACTCCCGGGAGAGTGTGGCAATCACCCGGATCTGCCCACTTCACTAGGACGTTTTCCTAGTGAAGTGGGCAGAATTAGGTCCCAAACGCTGCGATTCCCGGTGAATCGCGGCGTTTGGCCCCGCCCCCCGCTGTCAAATGATGCGTTTGCGTCATTACGTCATGGGCGCGGGTCCAAAATTACGCAAATTTTGGAGCCCCGCCCCCCATCACGCCCAACTCCCCTGGCAGGTTCCCAGAAACCAACTTTCTAAAGTTGGTAAGTATGGTCAAAACACCTATGCCCACCACTGCTAGAAGGTCTTTGCAATTGTTATGTACAATGTGTGTATATTCATTATATTATATGCATAACAGAGTTGCCTAATAATGAACAGAAGATATACAAGACATAAAAAGGCAGTTGCAGCCTTGCATGCATTTCCTTTCTATAAGAAGTATACACCGGAAATATACAGGTAAAGCATACTGTCCTCTCTTCTGGCAACACCTTTAGCATGCTGCATATATTCATGCTCAATGCATGTAAACAGACACAAGAAAGCCTAGGAATTCTATGAAAGTTAAATCAACTGTAAAGCATTTTATTGTCAAATGAACTGCAGATTATTAGCAAAATAATGTGTTTAGATTTGTAATTTATAAGATTTTGAACAGGGGTGTAACTAGACATTTGTGTTCTCCACAGAAAGACTTTGGAAAATCCCCCACTAGTGAAAAAAAAACAAATATGTACCGGGGGCTTTGACAGGGGAGGTGGGCTCCCCGGCAGCACCCCCTGCTACTATAGTAGTTTCATCTTTGAGTGACTTGGAAATTAATTCTTTGCAAAAGAATTTCAGAATGGGACCAATAGGGATAAAGGGACAAATATGTTACATTATGTGGGGGCTATTTACAATATATAGTAAACAATGTGCAAATACCCAATGCAATGAAAACTACGTCAACATCAAGACATTTCTAGCTACATATGATTATATTGTAAATATGCCTTGCTTCACAGACATGCATAACATTCATTATTTTGTGAAAAGTCACTTATATATAGGTACATTTGTAAAATGATATAAAACATCTGATCTGCTTCCACTCCGTTACTGTCACCACCATCAGAACTAACATTAGCAAAATTGAACCATGGAGGTCATAAAGGCACTAGGATGCTTTTGTTACAAAACAACAAGTCCTCTATCCAGCCCCCTCAGTTTAACCGTGGAGCTATCCTTTTTAATAAAGGATAGCCAAACTCAATATGAGGAACAATACATACTTAACCTGCATACTGAATCTCATTGAACAAGAAATACAACCTAAATGTTTTTAAGTTACATGATTCACAATATCTATTTATCTGAAAAAACAGTAGTCAAAACAAATAAGAGACAATTATAGGACCCCCCACACACAGTAGGGGCTGTTTGGGATTTCTCAATAAAACACAGATAGAATTTAGAAAAAAACTGATTTTGATGGACTTGTGTCTTACTATTTATAACTATGTGATGCTATACTGAGCCACAAGTTAGCTGATCAATGAAGATAAAATAATGTACATAAAAGAAAAGCAATAACATAACAGCAACCTTACCCTTGTGGCCTGCAGCATTGGTCTTCCAGTCTGGTGCATTTAAGTGTCTTTGGCGAGAAGTTCTAACGATGATGTGCTGTACATCTCTCCAGGTTAAGAATGGACTGTAAGAGAGAGTCATAGCAGAGATGAGCCCAGTTAATTACACGCATCACAATCATCACCCTTCTTCAGTTTGTGACAATATTGCACCAGGCTCTAGTTTTGTCACATTGGCTACTTTACTTTACTTTATTTTGTCCAGCCCTAATAGAGAAATATTTGGAAAGTTGCACCATGGTTTAGAACATAGGAACAATTTGTACTGTGCTTTGGCTATAGTTTCCATCTCCGCATAAGCATTGTATTAGTTACAGCTTCAGCTATCAGTTATAACATTCTGTACCAATGACATTTTAGTGTGCATACTGGTGAAAGTGTTGTATAAGTAGTGAGTGAGTTATAATCTTCCGCCAAGTCACATAAAGCATCTGTTAATTAATCAGAATGAGACAGTGATTTATACACATTTGCAAATACAAACCATTCCTAAATTACCTGATACGTGGTCATGCATAACTAGAAATGTCTCACATGCAAATGATTAACTATATTTTGATAGCTTTCTTAAAAAACAGGAAACGCTAAAAGTTTAGCTCTGAAAAGATTAATAGATCACCCCTACATCAGCCAAATCATGTCATTAATCTTAAATGAACTGCATTATTAATTCACAGTACAACCTGTTTAGAAGAACTAAATAATTTCCACATGTAGACTTTAGCAGTTCTGTGCTATCCAAACAAAGGAATTGTGGCTAACATTATAAATAGCAAAATTGTGTTGTAGTTGCCCAAAATGTTGATGCCTCCCAAAGCATTCCTCTCTGGCAGTTAGGTGGACATGGAAATTCAAATAAGAAATTTTGGGCTAGATTTACTAAACTGCGGGTTTGATAAAGTGGAGATGTTGCCTATAGCAACCAATCATATTCTACGTGTTATTTTGTAGAATGTACTAAATAAATGGTAACTAGAATCTGATTGGTTGCTATAGGCAACATCTCCACTTTTTCAAACCCACAGTTTAGTAAATATACCCCTTTGTGTGTGAATTGATTAACATACTTCTTTAAGTCCCCAAATAAAATTTACTCCAATGGCATCACCACACCATTTAGACATTGACTCATTTTAAGAGTTTTGTACTAGTCATACTTACCTATTACTGCCCTGACTGCAACCCAGAACCATATTTTCTGTACTGGAGGATACTGACACAAAACCATTGCTGCCCTAAGCCCCATTTAACCATCCACTAGCCACACCTACTTTATATAGAACAATTGCCGATAATGTCCTAGAGCAAAAATAAAATTAAAGTAAAACTGACTGTTCTGCATAATTAATTCACTCTTCTGTTAAAGTTCTTCAGATGAGCTATCACTCATGCATTTAATAAATTACTATCTCATACACATTAGTTCCATTTTCTCATACTTTTGTTTTACTCTGCTGTAATGCATTATGTGCTTTATGTGCACAGGGTAAGATCTGCCTCTCAGCTACCCTTAGTTACAGGCATAGTTTAGCTTATGCTAAACCTGGGCCGCAGAATATGCACTACTCCTGGCTGAGACTGGTAGAAGCATTCACCACCACGGTTACTTTGTGTAGAGTAAGCTGGCGTGGACAGATGGAGAAGGTTGGGCGGCATCAGTGCTGTGAAGCCACTGGCTTCTGCTTCTGTGTAGGGCTGGGTATCAGTACAGTGCCACCCTCCCAGTCTCCTACTGACACAGAGGAACAGAAGCTGTGAGCTGTACAGGGAAGAAGCACACACGACACTGAAGGTAATTAAATTTACTAAACACATCCCCACTTTACCCATTGTCAGCCAATGAGGAAGAGATGTGTGTTCAATTTAAATCCCAGGGGAGGCTGGCGCTCAAATATGATGTCACTCATTCAATGTTTTATGTGCCTCTGAAATTTTGGCATTCTAGGCAACACCCTGAGTTTCTCTAATAGTAGCCCTGCTTGGCATTAAGCTGTTACACTTAAAACCTTTGATTGAGTTCCAGATACCCGGCTTCTCCTTTACTATCCATGACTGATTATAATGTGCTATTCTGCACATTGTAATATGCCATATATAACAAGCTCTGCTTTGATCAGATATAGCAGAACCAGGACTAGACTTCAATGGAGAGCCTGTAGTGGACTGATAGAATGCTGCAAGTATGGCTGGTAAGAACAAGATGATTAGGATGGTAGACAAATACATTTTAGTAAAGAACCCTTACGTGGTGTTTAATGTTGATGTGCTCAGAAATCTGCTTATGCAAGTGCATACAGTTACCACATGAACACAACTGTGTCCAGGATGATTGGAGTACTAGAGTCTACTGCTCAAATTCAGAATGTTGCATGGCAATAACATGGACAAGGCTAAATGTTTTCAAGAGGAATACAAGTTGCATGTGAACCAAGCACCAGCCAGGCAATAGTGTCTCTGGCTATTTTGATCTAATCATCTTGCAGACATTAAGGTATTCTTATTTTATTTGGCAGCAAAATAACACTGTTGCTTTGAGTGTCATTTCCCAACTATATGAGTAAGTGGGTACAATTCTAAAAGGAAAAAACTAATCTCACACACTTTTCTAGCTTATTCCGCTACTGGAACAAGACAAATTTTGATTATGTTATCTCCCAGTGTACACCATATGCCTTCCCTGTGCTAAATCAGGCATGTTGTACTGCCTAATTAGATTTGTTCTCTATCTCAATTGTAGCAGTAATTCTGCTATAATTATCAAGCAGTTTATATTGTTATGTATTTTCATATTGGTTTCTGTATACCTAGTATAAAGTTTATTTAGAGGTGATATTTTAAGTAGGTGGCATTCCGTATTATGCAAATGTATTTTTACTAAAATGTATGAAACACATTTCGTTTATATTTAAAGGCTGTAAAGAATTGATGCTGTAATAGTGTGTAAAAACCCTTTTGCCCTTTAAAATATACTGTTAGTCTCAATCTTGATGTTAGACAACACTACATGCAAATAAGCAACACTTTGTGACTCAACTGTATTTGCTATTTACATAAAGCAATTTGGCTGCGGAGAGACCAAGGGAAGAAAGGGGGCGGGGGTGTAAAAAGTTAACATTTGTGGACATATTTAGAGTTCAGATTAAAGTGTTAGATTAAAGAAGCCCAGTATTTATGTGCTATGTCCATGAGCATATTATTTCCCTACTGGCAAAAAAAAATAATGCGCATTTGCACCCCTTGCATCGCAACACGATTTATTCAGGTGCAAATTTACACCATTTTGCTGTATTTGCTCCTAACTCTAAATAGGGCCTTAAAAGTTTGATCAATAAATAACATTTTGCTTTGTTCCTATTACAGTTTTTCAAGCGAAATTCTATAGTAATTCATTGAGAGATGGACGTATTTGTCAAAATGAACTTGATGATGTTGACTGGCATTTTAATGTATAATCCAAGAAGAAATAGAAACAAATAATTACAAGAAAAACCCTGAGCCCCTAACAACCAATGATTCACAGAAGACCATAACAAATGCATATATATATATATATATATATATATATATAGCGTATATATATATATATATAAATACACACACACATACATATATATATGGAAGAATGATTGGTGTCATCAACACAGGAACATTATAAGAGTGCCCTAAAGACATTCTAAGTCATACTCAAAAATCTCATACTTTCCTGTTATGGTTCACAGCAGGATCATTGGGCATGTTGTGATTTCAAATCAAACAGGAATATTAAAAAAAATTAGAAAGCAAGGAAACTCATTCTGTAAATATTCATGTGAAAAGTATGGCATTATGTTTCGATGTAAAATATAATATATATAAATATATATATATATAAAATATCCTAATTTACATATAGATAAAAGGTTTTTGTAGTAATAGTTTTGCTTTAATAGCATCAAATTGCACAGGAAAAGAATTCTCTTTGTGACTTGCAAAAGTAAAATATTCATTGCAAAAGTTATATTAACCAAAAAAGTCTGTGATACTATAATGATATCACTTTTGTCACACTGGCTGCATATTGCCAAATCCTTGCACTGTTTTTTTTTCTTTGTTTCTGCAGATGTAAGATAATGGTTAGAAAGTTATTTATAACATTCACGGTTTCCAACCCCATCAAAGTCTATTAATCTCAATGTAGAACTGTAAGATATGCAGAGCAAGTCACGACTCGCCGTCCTCGTGCACTGACACCCTTAGTCAAGAATGCTGCTCAGCCAGAGGGAATAAAAAGTTGTTTTTATGCTTAATTTCTTAAACCAGACCTTTTGTTCTAGGAGCGGAGGCAGATTATAAATGGGGAGAAATTGGGGTGATAGCTCCATGGCCCCATACAAAAGGGACCCACAATGCAATTGGTCACTTTGTCACCATAGGGATATGCAACACATTTCAATAAAGTCTGCACCCAGGGAAATCTAGAGCGGGATACTCCCCCTTCTCATCATCATCATCAATCCCCCTTCTCATCATCATGTCTCCCCAATCTCCCCCTATATCATCACATCCCCACAACTCCCTTAACTCTCCTACCTATGACCTGGCTAGCTGGCTCATGCTCTCTTCTCCTGCTCATGCTGCTCTGCAACTGCCTTCACATGGAAGAAGGGAACATCACATTTCCTTCCCTTCTGAGCAGATTAGAATTTTGGAGTCCTAAAATTCTGGCTTATGTACACAGTATTCAGGGGCTTTACATTTTTAGCCGTATTGGCAGTCAGCGGGGAGCTTATTATGCTCCCTGCTGCGTCCCCCACAGTTCATTAGGGTTTGAGCACCCAAGGAAATTTATTTTTTTAAAAGGATATTTATTGATTACTCAGTCATAAATGACATTATTTTTATTCAAACCATCAAACTAAACAAGCTAAAACGTAATTTTCCTTAAATTAACAAATCATCTACTTTTTCAAAACACAAACTTAAAAAGAAGGCACAAAATAATTTTTGCTGTAGAAATATCAAAGCAGTTTCTTCATTTTCCTGTCCAAGAAAATGAGACATTACTCATCAAGTGTTGTTATTGGACTTAAATTTCTGAATCACATCAATATAATTAACTGACAAAGCCAATTCTTGTTCAAGATACAAAATCATGAGTCAATCGAGGAGTTGATGGGACATTGTACGTAACAGGTAAAATTGCAAAGCACTGAACAGACTTGTAAAAATCCTATAACATGGAAGACTGATCCGATTATTTTAGTCAATCAAGTCACACTGGTGGTGTTTGTTGTGCTACCTTTAGATATTATGCCACACAGTAGTGTCCCCAATTCATATTATGCCAAACAGAAATGCCCTCAGCTCATATTATGCTAAACAGTCTAGCCATCAGATCATATTATGCTACACATTAGTGCCCCCAGATCATATTATGCAACACAGTAGTGCCCACAGTCCATAATATGCAGCCAGTTCATATTATGCTCCAAAGTATTGCCCCCAATTAATATCATGCCAAATAGAAGTGCCCCCAGTTCACAGGAGTGACCCCATGACAGGGTATGTTATATAGTACATGTACAACTCGGTGCACTGCTCGTCCTCAGCTCCTCTGGGGGCGGAAATAATTAGGGAAGGGGAGGGCACTGCTGCGCCATTATGTCTTGTTAGTCACAGAGGGACTCACTCACTGACACTGTCAAGATGGCGTCCAACGCGCCTATGTCTGCCATACTGCAGCAGCTAGCCTCTCTTTATGGTATAGCAGTGATGTGTGTGCTGTCCACAGGGAGTTGTGTTTCAAGATACCTGACAAGACCAGGCAGTAATAACTGCAGTTAGAAAGTGCAGAGTTTTCCCAACATGCCCGTGCATAGGTCGAGCAAACATTTCAACAATGAAGTCTTAGTGGCAGGAATCCCCATAAGTTACATGCCTTAGAGCCCCCACAAGTGTTAGTGCAGATGTAGATAGTAGTTCTATTACAAATCAGAACTACTATAAGCTAGAATACAAACGACCAGCGTTAAGCCAATATATTTGAATACATAACAGTTCTATTTTTATGCAAACTCTATGAAGCAACAAAAGTGAAGGCTAGTTAATACACTTGTGCTGGGAAAAAAAGTAAAACACATGACATTTAACATGCTTTAAATAAAATAAATGTTAAACTTTTGGACACAATATATGGGAAAACATTCATCTTATTTTTAATGAGCCCTAAAGGTATAGACAGAGGAGTTTTAATTTTTCACAGTAGGTTATACCATATCTGCCAAGATGGACCATTTCACTTGGGACATATTGCTCTACTTCCATTTTCGTACATGTTCCCCAATTGAATTAACCTTTATAATGATTTATTTATTCAGCCAAAGTTAATACAATTGGGGGTGAAATGGATCATGTTGGAAAGTATGGATACTGTATAACAGAACGCTGGACATACGGTATCAGTATATCATTGCATTAGTTATTTACACTAGTAACCTACAATATCTGTTTGTCAATACACAATCAGTGCTGTACTTCAGCACTAGATCTGCAATACAAGTAGAATACAAAACAGAAAAATGAGTAGTATAAAGAGAAACTAACCCTCATTTATAAAAAAATAGATCTTTATTTTTATAGATAGGCACTAAAACATATGGTAAGGCGCGGGCTGACGGACGTCAGCCCGGGGGGCACACGCTGCACAGGCGGCCGCATCACAATTATTTTACTTCCGGGGGGGCGGCCGGCCCTAACAGCCGTGATTGTGAGCGGCCCGGAGGGCCGATGCCCCCCTGCCCCCCGGCCCAGCCCGCCCCTGCATATGGTCTTAACTCATTTTGTTTATAACCACTCAGTTGCCGGAATACTTTCATTTAGAGTATGTATTCTATGATACCTAACTAACGTTCCTTCATAGATTTTATCCGACTAACACCTTCCTTGTCCTTAATCTATTAACATCTGACTCCTACCTTTAAGTCATGTACAAACAGTCTAAGGTAGACAGTCTAAGAAAACATCAGTGGGCCCCACAAACTACGAGCCCCCAGAGGCTCATTCTCTTGGAGTGAGTGGAGCCCAGACCTTGGTCTTACAACTTGGGCTATAGGAGGCTAACCCTGGCATTTTGGTCCTTCCTGGAGGTTGGCCGCTCCCACAGAACCAACCATCCTATTAAATGTACTGCTGCTGTCAGATAGAATCAGCCTATTATTGGCCCTGTTAGGCTAGGGCATGATGCTTAGGCCGGGCACACAGCCAATCAGCACTGAGGAGGATATGCTCTTCCTACCCAAAGTCTGGGTGGCTCCCCTCTTGTTCCTTCCCTTTACTCCTAATCTTCCAACCCCTCTAATCCTTTCCTCCACTTCTGCTCGCCCATCACACTCCTCTCCCATCCCCTGTGGTCAGTCCACTCCCACAAGGAAGAGTGAGCAAGTAGCCACACACACCAATCAAGCTCTGCAGATCAGTACGTGTGGGGGTGCAGTATCGATGTAATGTTGGAAGCTGGGTATTAATGTAATGTGGGGACTGGTATAGACTATTAAGGTGATATGGTGGTTACTGATGCAAAGTTGTTGGGGTCTATTAATGTAATGTAATGAGTGGTATTAAAACAATGTGGGAGTTGGTGGGGGCTATTATTGTAATGTAGTGTGGCATTGTATTGTAGTGCCAAAGCAGTGGAGGTTATTTATTTAAAGTGAGGGCAATTTAAGTACTATAGTCATAGGAGGGATCTATTCAATTTGAGTTAAGCTAAGACATGCCCCCTCCCAACTTTCAAATTGCCCCCTTCAGTGCAACATTGCTTTGTCAAGGTGCAAATTTGATCCTTTTTTTGCTTTGCTCCTAACCCTGTATCTACAACTAACGATGAGCGGGCTGGGATTATCGCAATCCGAGCCCACCCGAACAGTGCGGATCCGAGGGCGATCCGAGCACTGTTCGGGTATTTCCGGTGGAGAGAAACAATGAAAAAGAGGCTCTGACTCCAAATCCCGCCGTCGGATCTCGTAATACTTGGATACTATAAATTCCCTGCTTGCCGCCGCCATCTTCAGTCGGGCAGTGATCAGGGTAGAGTGAGGTTGGGTTTTTAGTGGTGCTGTGTCCTTCTCCTCTGTCCTGCTGAGTCCAGTGGTGCTTTGTCCTGTGCTCTGTCCTGCTGAGTCCAGTGGTGCTGTGTCCTGTGCTCTATTCTGCTAAGTCCATTGTTATAAAAAAAATCTGAGAAAATTCTAAAAAAAATTCTAAAAAAATTCTAAAAAAATTATACAAAAATAATAAAAAAAAATTATAATTTTTTTTAAAAAAAAGTATAAAAAATTTCTACTGCAATATCTAACTACGTTCACTGTTCCTGCAGTCCAGAAATATTAGTACTGCAATATTTAACTACGTTCACTGTTCCTGCAGTCCAGAAATATTAGTACTGCAATATTTAACTACGTTCACTGTTTCTGCAGTCCAAAAAATATTAGTACTGCAATATTAAACTACGTTCACTGTTCCTGCAGTCCAGAAATATTATTACTTCAATATTAAACTACGTTCACTGCTCCTGCAGTCCAGAAATATTAGTACTGCAATATTTAACTACGTTCACTGTTCCTGCAGTCCAGAAATATTAGTACTGCAATATTTAACTACGTTCACTGTTTCTGCAGTCCAAAAAATATTAGTACTGCAATATTAAACTACGTTCACTGTTCCTGCAGTCCAGAAATATTATTACTTCAATATTAAACTACGTTCACTGTTCCTGCAGTCCAGAAATATTATTACTGCAATATTAAACTACGTTCACTGTTCCTGCAGTATAAAGGAATTTGTACTGCTGTATAACTCCAGTCCACTGGTACTGTCCTGTGCCGCATATAATTTTTAAAGCCTTTGGCGGGTGTGTGTGGTTTAGGGGTACGTTCTCTTGTGCTGCATATAATGGAGTACAAAATTTGAAGGATAAAGTAGGGAAAGATCAAGAACCACTTCCTCCTAATGCTGAAGCTGCTGCCACTAGTCATGACATAGACAATGAAATGCCATCAACGTCGTCTGCCAAGGCCAATGCCCAATATCCTAGTAGAGGGCATGTAAAATCCAAAAAGCCAAGGTTCACTAAAATTAGCAAAAAAAGAAAATTAAAATCATCTGAGGAGAAACGTAAACTTGCCAATATGCCATTTACGACACGGAGTGGCAAGGAGCGGCTTAGGCCCTGGCCCGTGTTCATGACTAGTGGTTCAGCTTCACCCAAGGATCTAAGCCCTCTCCCCCCCCCCCTCTAAAAATATTTAAGAGAGTTAAGCTGTCATCAACAACACAGCAAACATCTCTGCCTTCTAAAGAGATGTCATCACAAATCCCAAAGGCGAGTCCAAGGGTGTTGGTGGTTGCGAAGCCTGACCTTCCCATCACTGTACGGGAAGAGGTGGCTCCTTCCACCATTTGCAGCACGCCCTCTACATATGCTGGAAGGATCACCCACAGTCCAGTTACAGATTTGGCTAATGAAGGTGTGAATGTTGTACACCGGAAGGAGGATATTGAGGTAGCTGGCGCTGAGGAGGAACTTGACGAGGAGGATGCTGATGTGGTTATCTTAAATGAGGCACCAGGGGGGGAAACAGTTGTTGTCCATGGGATGAAAAAGCCCATCGTCATGCCTGGGCAGAAGACCAAAAAATCCACCTCTTCGGTCTGGAATTATTTCTATCCCAACCCGGACAACAAATGTATGGCCATATGTACCTTAGATAAAGCTCAAATAAGCAGGGGTAAGGATCTTGGCCACCTAGGGACATCTTCCCTTATACGTCACCTGAAGAACCTTCATAATTCAGTGTTTAATTCAGGACCTGTGACTAGGACCGTCAGCAGTCCAGGGACACCTAAATCCCTTGGTCCTGTTGTATCCACACCAGCAGCAGCCTCCTCGTTAATTTCCTCCTCGATCTCGATTATAGATAGTCCTGCAGGCCATGTCAACGGCATGACTGAGTCCTCTTCAATCCGGGATTCTTCCGGAGGATCCTGCAGCGCTACGCCTACTACTGCCGCTGCTGCTGTTGCTGCTGGTGGTCGGTCATCTTCCCAGAGGGGAAGTCGTAAGAACGCTACGTCTTTCACTAAACAGTTGACCGTACAACAGTCGTTTGCCATGAGCACGAAGTACGACAGTAGTCCTCCTATGGCAAAGCGGATAACTGTGGCCGTAACAGCTATGTTGGTGTTAGACGTGCATCCGGTGTCCGCCATCAGTAAAGTGGGATTTAGACGGTTGATGGAGGTATTGTGTCCCTGGTACCAAATACCGTCGAGATTCCACTTCACTAGGCAGGCGATACCCGGGATGTACAGAGAAGTACGAAAAAGTGTCCTCAGTGCTCTAAAAAATGCGGTTGTACCCACTGTCCACTTAACCACGGACATGTGGACAAGTGGTTTAGGGCAAACTAAGGACTATATGACTGTGACAGCCCACTGGGTAGATGCATCGTCTTCCGCAGCAACAGCAGCAGCAGCATCAGTGGCAGCATCTCCAAAACGCCTGCTCGTTCCAAGGCAGGCAATGTTGTGTATCACCGGTTTTAATAAGAGGCACAACGCTGACAACCTCTTATAGAAACTGAGGGAAATAATCTCGCAGTGGCTTACCCCACTTACACTCTCCTTGGGATTTGTGGTGTCGGACAATGCCAGTAACATTGTGCGGGCATTACATATGGGCAATTTCCAGCACGTGCCATGTTTTGCCCACACAATAAATTTGGTGGTGCAGCATTACCTGAAGTGGTTGTATATGGGGTGTGCATATGGGATATGGGCTGGACACAGGGGTGTGCAGGATATGCTTGCGGTGGCCCGCAAAATTGCTGGACACTTTCGGCATTCTGCCACTGCCTACCGCAGACTCGAGCAACATCAAAAAAGCCTGAACCTGCCCTGCCATCACTTCAAACAAGAGGTTGTGACATGCTGGAACTCCACCCTCTATATGCTGCAGAGGATGGAGGAGCAGCAAAAGGCCATTCAAGCCTACACAGCCACCTACGACATAGGCAAAGGAGTGGAGATGCGCCTGAGTCAAGCGCAGTGGAGACTGATTTCCGTGTTGTGCAAGGTTCTCCAGCCGTTTGAACTTGCCACACGAGAAGTCAGTTCCGACACTGCCAGCTTGAGTCAGGTGATTCCCCTGATCAGGCTGCTGCAGAAGCAGCTGGAAAAAGTGAGGGAGGAGCTGTTAAAGCATTGCGATTCCACAAAGCATGTAGCTCTTGTGGATGAAGCCCTTCGTACGTTTTGCCAGGATCCGAGGGTGGTCACTCTTTTAAAGTCAGAGGAATACATTCTGGCCACCGTGCTCGATCTTCGGTTTAAAGCCTATTTTGTTTCTCTGTTTCCGGCGGACACAAGTCTACAGCGGTGCAAAGATCTGCTGGTCAGGAGATTGTCCTCTGAAGAGGACCGTGACATGCCAACAGCTCCTCCTTCATTTTCTTCCACACCTGTGGCTGCGAGGAAATAGCTGAGATTTCATAAACGACCCGCTGGCGGGGATGCAGAGAACATCTGGTCTGGACTGAAGGACATGCCAACCATTGCAGACATGTCTACTGTCGCTGCATTGGATGCTGTCACCATTGAAAAAATGATGGCGGATTACTTTGCTGACACCATCCAAGTAGACATGTCAGACAGTCCTTATTCTTACTGGCAGGAAAAAAGGTAGTTTGGAAGCCCCTGTATAAACTGGCTCTATTTTACCTGAGTTGTCCCCCCTCCAGTGTGTACTCCGAAAGAGTTTTTAGTGCAGCGGGGAACCTGGTCAGTGAGCGACGAAGGAGGTTGCTTCCGCAAAACGTTGAGAAGATGATGTTCATAAAAATGAATTATCAATTCTTCAATCAAGACCAGCACTGGCCTCCAGAGACTACAGAGGGACCTGTGATTGTGGAGTCCAGCGGGGACGAATTGATAATGTGTGAGGATGAGGAAGTACACACTGAAGCGGGCGAGGAATATGAGGATGAGGATGAGGACGACATTTTGCCTCAGTAGAGCCAGTTTAGTTTGTACAGGGAGAGATGAATAGCTTTTTTTGTGTGGGGGCCCAAACAAACCAATCATTTCAGCCACAGTAGTTTGGTAGGCCCTGTCGCTGAAATGATTGGTTTGTTAAAGTGTGCATGTCCTATTTCAACAACATAAGGGTGGGTGGGAGGGCCCAAGGACAATTCCATCTTGCATCTCTTTTTTTTCTTTGCCAGCTCGTTTTGTGGGGGTCCAAACAAACCAATCATTTCAGCCACAATTTTGTAGGCCCTGTCGCTGAAATGATTGGTTTGTTAAAGTGCGCATGTCCTATTTCAACAACATCATGCCCAAGGACAATTCCATCTTGCACCTCTTTTTTTGGCATTATGTGCTCTTTGGGGCCTAGTTTTTCAAACTGCCATCCTGTCTGCCACTGCAGTGCCACTCCTAGATGGGCCACGTGTTTGTGCCGCCCACTTGTGTCGCTTAGCTTAGACATCCAGCTACCTCAGTGCAGCCTTTTGGCCTAAAAACAATATTGTGAGGTGTGAGGTGTTCAGAATAGACTGGAAATTAGTGGAAATGAATGTTATTGAGGTTAATAATAGTGTAGGAGTGAAAAAAAAACAAAAATATGGATTTTAGCCCTTTTTATGCTTTTTTTAAAAAAAATCAGAACCCAAAACCCAAAATCAGAACCAAAACCTTTAGTGGGGTGTTTTGGCAAAACCAATCAGGACCCAAAACCTCAAGCTAATCAGAACCCAAAACCCAAAACACGAAAAGTGGCCGGTGCACACCCCTATCTACAACTGTCTGTAAGATAAGTGTAACACCACTCCGTAAGCGCAATTGTTAAGTGCTAATTTCACAATGCATGGACTGGTCACACCCCCTTAATCAGCTGACCACACCACCTTCATTAATGACACTTAGCAGTGGCACATTATATTTTGTGGCTCCCTGCTATTGGTTTTTGTGTGGCCACTTCATGCCACAGTCCCCATTGTGTACAGAAGGAAAATCTAATGCATGTGGTTTGGGCCTATCTGCAAACTGGCACAATTTTGAGGTATTTTATTTTTTTATACAATCTGACCAAATGCAGGTAGCTCAGTGACCCAGCACAAAGTAGACCACTATGGGACCAGGCAGGGGGGCAGATGCCCCCTGCCCCGAGCCCAGCCTGCCACTGGATATACATTACTCCCATGTAACTTTCATCCTGCAAGATGAAATGTCATTTTATTTATTTGTTCTCCCTTCACAAATGATTTTATTTTGCAACACTAAACCACCCGCATCTGTAAATAGCATTACAAAGCAGCCAGGATTACTAGTCAATAAGACTGGGTACACACTACAGAAAATTTCTCCTGATGCCATATCAGTAATAATTTTGCCAACACCTGGAAAAAAAAAGTCCATGGTGATTAATGTGTACACACTATACAGGTTTCAAAAGATTTACCCTCAGACCTGTGCTCTTCATCTGTCATAACCATCGGCTGAAAATATCATGACTCTGCATATTCTATGGAGATCCTGAATTGGAATAACATCGTTCCATCCTTGAACAGGATTTTGAGTGTGGTTTAAGAATCAAATGAAACGATACGATGAGCTTTGGGCCGAACGGTCGTTTATTGGGTGATTGGCCCAATAATTGCCTGAAAACACTGTAGAGTGTACCCAGCCTAAGCCTGACTCAGGATACCTGCTTGACAACACTATAAACTAGTTAATGATAACAAAGCTATCTACTGTTTGCAATGAAAAGTGGCGCTGAGGGAGAAAAGCTATGATAATAATTCATCTGTATTATACAGGAGCATTTATTCTACGGCACAGTTAAGAAAAATTACTAGATTACATTACACATTACAGCTATTTCACATAGCTCAGAATGTTTTAGTAGACTTGTCAAAATAACTGCTACCCCAAAAATGTATTTGAAGTCCCTATATTGTTATTTTAAAGCACGTCAGTGATTCAAATGAATAATGCTTTCTACGTCCTTGCTCACACCTTGATACTGTTTTGCAAGACTTTTAGCTGGATCATTTTACATTATAAAGAACTGTTTAACTATAGAAATAATTTTAATGCTGAGGCACTACATTGGAAACAATCCTATCACAAAATAAACTTTTTCCTGGTTATAAAACACTTACAAATAATACAAGCAAATTGCTACCTGCAGTAGTTTTATATCAGTGACCATTGATAAAGGTCAATTCCATTATAGCAACAGGAAAAAAACGTACATAATAGATGTAATTCCTCTATATATGTACCACATACAGTATATTAAGAGCCGTGGAAGCTCCCTTACATCTCCTCTCCTCATTGTTGCTCATGTGTATGCACTACATAATTGAAATGTGCATACTCATGATTATTAATGTATTAAATTCAATGAAAAAGTTCTTGATTATAGGTATAGTTGCTGCTCATGGCGCTATGGGCCTCATGTAGAGTCGGACTTGAGTCCGGTGGGTAAGCGCAATAAGAGCGCTGTTGACTATTGTGCATCCATTTAAGTCTAACAGCAGTGTGTCTCCCCCTTCTGCCTCTCTAAGCCTGGGGAGGAGGAAGGGGGAGATAGTGAGTGCGCAATGTAAGGGGGAAGTAGCCGCAGACAGGAGATGTATCTGTTGCGGGTGCTTTTTCCTGGTGCAAGATCTGTGGTGATGAGTATGACCATCAGCAAAAACCTTGCTGTAGTTAAAAAACAAAAAAACCCCAAAAGAAACAGCATGTCCAACCCAAGGTTAACCAACTCTAGTTCTACCAGTCTGGGCTGATGTTAGTAAAATCAAGGGGGCAAAATTTACTATTCTCAGCACTAGATTTTGCCAGCCTGGACTGGTGGCACTATAGCAGGGAAACTCGCATATGACTGCTTTTCGGCTGCGCTGTGAGAGAAATGAGAGTAGCTCCAGGGAGGGAAAAAGTTGACTGGAACAGCCTCTGTCTCCACCTAGGGAGGAGGGTAACACGGAAAACATTTTTCTTAGGTGGTAGTGCAGCTTTAAACATTTAGTTTTACAATACATGGCCAGCCAGCCAACCTCATCTGTGTTTGACACTTAAATATTTGCTTAGCTAATAAGTACTAAGCAGCTTGTGCTCTATGACCCTAACATGTGAATGGCCAATACTTACTTTGCTTCTAGTGCAAGAGCTATGATTCCAGCAGCCATAGGAGCTGATGCTGAGGTCCCAGTGTGACTGTCTGTACAGCGCTGCCGGAGATCTGTGGTGATCTGAAACATAATGATGACATTTCATTTACTCACAATTACATACAATTGTTAGATGAAATAAAGCTGTCATTTATAATGAAAACGTACTGGAAAAGGGGAGACCGCACTAGGGAGTCCATTGAACTTCCACTCAGATAAATGTACTAATAAGGCTAGGATAATAATAACTATCCATGTCTGGGAAGGGTGCACCCAATCATTAGTATTGGAACCAAGGTAGAGGAAAGAAAGAAAGAAATGATCCTAAGGGGCACTCCAATGGACCAAAGTATGTCTGAATTATCCTAAATACAGTTAAATATATCTTTATTATATAAATTCATAAAATTGTTCCTAATAGCGAAATATTAAAAAGTGTTGATAGAATTCAAATGAAAAAAACAATTGACTGGTAAAATAGACAATATTACTTGTCAAACCACGTCACTGCTCAAAATTACATACTGAATGCCATCAATTCGGCCATGAACATGTGTCATAAGTATTATTGGTCAAATTAGAGATCCTCACACATTAAAGGAACGATTTTATGAATTTATATAATACAGATATATTTAACTGTATTTAGGATAATTCAGACATACTTTGGTCCATTGGAGTGCCCCTTAGGATCATTTCTTTCTTTCCTTCCTCTACCTTGGTTCCAATAATGAAAATGTACCCTATCATTTATACAAATGAATGTGATTTACTTTACAAAAAAATATATATATTTATATACTATCCCTTAGACGGCACTATATTCACAATACAAATGTTAAATGCATTTTAGCATCACAAATGTACATTGTGAATCTGTAGATGTCCAGCTGCATTGATGTATACTGAGATGCGCTGCAGTGATTGCAAGATCCCTTGCAGAAAAAAGAGAAGTGTTGTTTTGTAAAAAAAAATAAAAAAAACAGACAATTGTTATATTTCTTATATTTTGCATGGTTGATGGCACCACATTCGAAGAGTAAAAAAAAAAACAAGTAAAGATAACTTTGTTATGCACAAGACAACAAATATAATGGGTCATAATTATGAAAACTGGTGTGAAATTGTCTCTATGCAATTAATTGCTATAATCCACATCAACCAATCAGATACAAATGATCACAATTCCAGTCCGGTTTGGGAAATGTAAAATGTAAAACCTGCTGCATTTGCAGTTTGCTACAGAAGTTTTCATAAATGTCCCCCACTGTATGTTTGTGGGCATTCACAGTCTGCTATTCATGCCAATTACTTCCATTATGACACACTGTTTATACTATAACTTTATTTCCTGTCAGTGTTCCCACTTCCAAGAGCTGCTATAATTGTTTGGAAGCAAGGAAGCATTATCTATATTTGCATAACCAGTATTTATCATATAGGCCAAGAGAGACACATCATTCTGTAGCACTGTCTTGGGGGCAGCCAAAATATTAGTTAACTTTTATTCAATTAATAAATTTACAACTGTGTGGAGGGCATAATAGTTGGTATTTGGGTGCAGCTAATATAGCTCTCTAGTTATCACGTGACAATAAAAATGAACAAACACAAAAAGGAGTTCACACCAACTCTGAACAATAACAATCCAAAATAATATTCATTTAAATTTATTTAGATCTACAGGTACATTTTATTTTTAAATGAGCTTCCCATTTTAGCCAGTGTAATCTTAAACAGATGATAGTACTGCGTTGGTATTTGGCTTTATAATAAATAATCCCAGATCTATGGAACATTTTTAGCATGGATAGCTTACATATCCCGGAAGTTGGGGCACAACATCAGATATCATCTAGAAATGCAGTACTATTCACATTTCTATATTAACGGGTATGCCAAATATTTAAACCTTTCATGTTAGCTCACCTGTATATTGGCTGTCTCACAGTGCACCTTAGGTCAGAGGTTGCAACAGAATGAAACAGTCTCTCTGTCCAATTCCAACAAGCACAATTTCTCTTAAAATTAATTTGACTTAAAATTAATTGTACATCACCATCTACTTTTTTTCATTGGTTAATGTAATTTACAAAATATTACATATTAAATAAAAATGTAACTGCTCTGCAAAGCCAAGGGAGCAATGTTCTCCCTTTGTTTAATATACTTCAGTTAGAGCTAGTAAATAATATCGAAATTTTTCTATATAGGCTTCTTGAGGATTAAATGGTTTATTTTAAACATTTCATTCTGGTACATTTAGCTTTCCTGTCAAAGTCAGAACATCTGTATTCAGATCACAGAAAGCTTAGTACAAATCCAATATTATTGTTTTTGTAGCAACACTTCTGTAGTTCATTTGGAACATACTTGTATTTTTCTTTTAGTAAACATGGCAAGATTGTCACAACACCAGCTGCTGTCACGTGGGGGTAGACTGTTTGCATAGCATCTTTCCGTGAAATTGTGCAATAATCTGTTAACGTTTATGTACCCTACAACTGCAGGATGTAAGATCGCTGTCAGAATCTCAAAGCAGCGAACTGATCAGAGACATGCAGATTGTGTGTATGTATATGCAGTATATATATATATATATATATATATATATATATATATATATATATATATATATGTATATATATATATATATATATATAAAAAAATTATGTTTTATACTTACTATTTTATATGTTATATGCTAAGTGCAATGGTATGTCTCCCACCAAGCTAACCCCATGCGGTCTGTACACATACCAACAACTGTTTTCACTCTGAAAACCTATTTTGTCACTGCAGCGCACTATGCAGAAGACAATTGCGTAGAAGTACAGATTATACTACAATTCTAGAAGTGTGTAAAAAGTGGCGAGATGTTAACTGATAGATCACCCAGCTCCATGCTGTGCAGGCTTATGCTCAGTGAGGTGCAGAAGCCTGCACATGCACATGTAACATGTTGCTCCTTTTGTGACTCAGATGACCGAAATAATGGTGGGGCAGCAGAGGTGAGACATTTCACTATATAGTACCCAAAAGAAGTACATTTTTGCTTCTTTTTTTCATTTTACTTAAGGCGGACAACTCCTGTATTAAAGAGTTTGGATGTGTTTGCCAATGGGTGGGAAAGTAGTAGCTAAATCTCAATACATACAAGTCACTTGGCTAAGATGCGGAAAACACAGGGAGCAGAGATGCTACTCTCTGTTTGCATGTACTTTTCACTTCAATGTAACTTGAATAAACTTATTATTTTTAATTTTTTTTATAGGGCACCACAAAATGTTTGCAGTGCTGTACAGGAACAACCAATAGGACAGTACAAGGTAAAACACCACAGCACAATTAACAAATAACACTATAACTCAGGCTCAAAGTACTGCTAAAAAGAAGGCTGAAAGGGTGAGGGTAAGGGATATTCAGCACAAGCTAGAAACCTGTTCCCAAGAGGGTGGGCGCAGCTAACAGGTTAAGAGCCACTGAAGGGTGCAGAGAAAAGCAAAAGAGGAGTCAGTAGGAAGAAGCCCCAAGGAAGAGGTGGGCAGAGTAGCTGGAGAGCAAAGTTTAAAGTGGTGGAAACAGGAGGAGGGAGGGCCCTGCTCTAACGAGCTTAGGTAGGGCAGACATACCAAAGACACAAGGGGTGAAATGGGGACAGAGTTACATGGAGCGAGAAAGGAGGGAGAAGAAGGGATGAGAGGGAGAGGTAACTAACTAGGTGGGTAGTTAAGCGGATGACTGAAAGGCTTTTAAGAAAAGTTGGTATTTTAATGCCCGTTTGAAGCTGCGCAGATTGGGGGATTCTATGATAGAGCGAAGTAGATTGTTACAATGGAGGGGGGCAGCTCAGGAGAAGTCTTGAATACATGAGTGAGAAGAGGTAATCCGAGGGGAGGAGAGGCGACGATCTCTGGCCAATAGAGTGGCCGGGGTGAATAGAGATGAGGTTGGAGATGTAGGGAGCAGTGGAATGGCGAGGGTCTTGTATATGAGGGTGAGGAGCTTGAAAAGGATTCTGTAGGTTTGTACATTTAAGTTTTCTAACTTAAATTAGAAACCTAATCAACACCCACAACACAAATTCTAATTCTCCCCATATCTCCCTCCATTTTACTGTGCTTCCATTTTATCACTTTAAATCACAAACTAAATTCATACTTTACCTTCCATTACATCACCATACCACTAATTTACATACCTAAGTTCTTGCTGTGGCTTTATTTCATTAGCCTCCAGCACATGACAGGAACAGGGCAGGTATGCTACAGACTATCTCTGCTCTACAATTTGACAATCTCTACATGGTGATTACTTACTCACCATAAAGCACTCTGGCTACATCACTGCTGTATCCAGTGTGTACATTACTTCTACCAATGTGTCTGGCAGGAATTTCAAGTAAACATTTTATTTTGCATTCCAGAAGCTCTGTGCAGTACATTTTATTGGGAGCTACCTTTCTTTTAGGGTCCCAGAACAATGAAACACTGACCCTTATGAGTCCCAGAACAATTGTGGTTTACTGTTCTCTGCCTTTTAATTATTCAATACTGTGGACAGACTAAAAGCCACAGCATGCCTCCCCAGTAACTCAATTTCTAGGTCTGTATTTATAGCATGACTACTATATGACTTGTTTTTTATATATACACAACTATACCTCTTACACAAGACACAATCTTTTACATTTCTATTCATCCTGTTGCAGTCTCTAGCAGGTGATATTGCATCTAATCCTGGCTCTACTTCTCCAAAGCATTGTTCACAATAACTGTTTCAAGCTTCTAATGTACATATTTGTTGTCCACTACCTAAACTGGATTATTATTGGTGCTTTTTGAATAAGTCTTAAACCACAAGTTTTACAGATATGTGGCTAAGCCTTTAAAATGAATCTACATAATTACAGTTATACAGTATATGGAATACATGCATGGGGAAAACACGAGTAGAAAAAGCCAAATTCTAGTCTTATACAATTTTTTATCAAAACACCTGCACACGTGTCATGTGCAAGCTAATTTTTAGGCATACATCTGCAAATATGTGTTTGTGAATTAATTCCTAGAAATAGTGTGACATGGCTCTCAGAGAATCTGTTTAGATCAATGGGTTTTGTTTATGTTAAACTACCCAGAGGGGGCTGGTAGATAAGGGCAGCACCTAGTACCATTTATGGCAGATCGCAAATGTGAAAGCCTTTGAGGATATCTCTTTCAAGACAATGAAATTTAAATACATGTTTGGGAGGCCCCAGACATGCCGACTGCAGACCGGGTTGTATGTTAATGACAGATTCAGGTTGAATAGGGTCACAGGAAAATATCATAACATTTTCTCTAATATCATACTTACCAGAGGCATGTGTGGTATGCAGATGAAGGGAAACTTATGACATGTCGTGTGGAGGTAAAATCATGTTTGTAAGTCATACTGTTGAAAAGTTAGGACAGAGTGACAAAAACCTGATTTAAACAGTTTCTACAGCAGAATCATAAAACCCTAATTTGCATTCTACAGTCCTGTTGGTTCTGACCTCACAGGAAAGAGGGCTGGGGGGCCTTGCAGCTTGGTTTTAAAACTGTAGTGTAAATGTAAGTTTTGGTTCACTCTTGGGGAGTCAATTTGATATGGAAGAGGGTCCCATTTTTCTTGCTTCTCCCAGCACCAGAAACTTGATTATAAGTGAGGTATCAATTCTGTGTTTTATCCTTTTTATTTTATAAGAAATAATTGCGTTATATTTGTATGCCTTTTTATTAACTGTTTTATCTTAAGCATTGTGGATGTATTTTCCTTATTAAATTACACTTACTAAGTTCAAGTCTCTGTGTTCTTACGAATTCACGCAAGAGTTTGGTCAAGATGCTACATTATTGAAACAGGGAGAACATTGTGGTTTATGTGAACTCTGATTAAAGTAAATTGTGTTAGAATAATGCTAGGGAGAACCGAAGGCTTCCTAAATAAGAGTGTCAGCTCTTGTCAGAAAAAACCTTGGTTGTGGCATAGTTAGTACCGCAAAGCTAGTGTGTAGCATAGATAGGGAAGGATTTAATCATTTTAGACAGACCAGGTGGTTGTTTTTTTGGTTAACTCTGTGTCACACACGCATCACGCAGGCTAAGGTGATTGCTGTTCGTGACAACATGTATAACACTTTCCTCATCAAAATTCACATCCACACATTTAATCCAGTATGTAATGAGGAAATTGAGTGCAATGAATGTGGGCTTGACCAGTTGATGTCAACATTTCTATACCTTAGTGCCATGGTCACTGTTAAACCTATTTATTATGGTGTTTATGATGATTAGCATCAGCTATGTATTACATACACATGTATAAGCCAGATATTAAATTTTATTATGAATACAAAAGCTTTTGAATCTGGTTATTATTCTTCCTACCTCTTTAATCTGGACATATAATCGCTGGACTGGAAACAGTACAAACATTGGATAAACAATGCTTACAGCAGTGTTTATCCGATCATAAACCTTAGATTGTAAGTTTTCACAAGTTCCCCCTGTCTGCTCACAACTCCATCCCATATGCATCCATCTCTCTTGTCTCCTGCAAGTTCTTTATCACACCTGTTATACACCCTGCCTATTGTCTTATGCATTACGTATTCATGTATGTACATTACTATGTCCATTGGTACATCTTTGTAATATGCTCTACGTCGCTGTGGATTTTGTAGTGCCTTATAAACGAAAATAATAATACAGTCCAACACAAGTACAGCAAGGGACAATATATCCAACTAGAATTTTTTTTTTAATATAGCTCTGATCTGAGAACAAATAAAAATATACTTGGCCTTGAAGTGGAGCTGTATTAGGTTGACTGCACAATCGCAGGAACAATGGGGTGTCAGGATCTCAATATTGCACTGGTAAAGGGAAAATGGGAGCAACATCTTTCAAGCAGGAAGTGAAGCAAGCAGGCGGCCAGTAAAGAGTCCAGAACATGAGTGTGCTTCTGAAGCCAAAGCAGGTCAAGAAATAGTGTGATAAAGGCAGGACATCAACTTGAAGGGTAAGAGGAATTGTTCTAAACTGGATAAAACATCCAGAGATTAGACCTCCGCCAGCAGCAATAAGAGATAAAGTTGTTTTTTTTATAAAGATATTGTAAGGATTTCCCATTTTGTAATGACTGTATTCAATGAAGATTCTTATTGCCTCACAGTCCAGTGTCCAGGAATGACAAGTCCGAAAAAATTGAAGAGACATTGACCGTCATGGAAAAATGATATACATTTTTATTATTTGGACAGAAATAAACGTCTCCTAGCATGATCTGTCTGACACCAGCTAGGTGATCAAGCTTCCCAGTTTCTATCTATTGGTAAACAAAATTAGTTCTGCAATATAAACATAGACACAATGTTCTTCTGTGGGTACAGACCTCCTCTGAGAAACAGAAACAACCCATTTCTATAGGTTCTTCATCAGCAGGAAGTAATGGATGCCAGCAGTCAAATGAACTAACCCACAGTCATGGTGACTTGTCTAAGATGAGATGTTGAGGAAACCCCCCCTGAATTCATCAGTCATCTGAAAGGCCCATAGAAAGATATAAGTTACATGCATAGTGGGTCACTATTTTCCCACAAATGGGAGGCCTGGCTGGATAATAGGGAGATATGGAAGAAAAATTTAGCTCATTCTGACACCTTGGCCGGAATTAAAAAAAGAATTAGGCACTGGTTGAGAAATTCTCTATAGACATGTGGACCGTTGTCATAAGGAGGAGATGGAAGAATGTGCAGGTTAGACAAAGGTGTTGAATAGGTATAACATGTGCAGAAACTGAAGAAGCAATAGAAACCAAGATATCAAAGGGTGGAGCCAAGGGTCCAGGAGTCTAGGAGTGTATACACGTGATTAGAAATGTATAATCTAAACTAGCTTTCTTGCATTTTCATGCACTCAGCTAGGTCAGGTAACAAAGTGTCTCTGGAGTACAAACCTAGCTGAACCCACTATACTGCTAATGATTGGTGCTGACTGGGCCTGAGGTGCACAGCTTAATGGAAACCTTGATTTTCACCAGGGACCACCACAAGGGAGTGGTTTACACTGGGAACCCACAGGTCACTGCCCACAGATCTAACCTCACTAAGCAGCAGCTTAGGGAGGATGACACAGTAATCATATTTGATATGCAGGCCAAGGTCAAGGCAGGCACATATGATTCTGAACATATTAAACAACATGGCCAACACAAGCAAAGAAGTAGGATTAGTAACAGGCAGAATAATGTTCAAGAAGAAAATGTTAACACATCATGTTGTTCAGGCACCACAAAACAGCCTGAACTGGCCTTAATAAAGAAGCAACTAATGGCACTGGCATGAAACAAAATGCGTCCTCATCTGTCACAAGCAGTGCCTAAGTGGCTGAGTTAAAATAACAAGCACCAGTTTGGACATGTGTCCCTTAAAGGAGGTGCTAATGGCTATGTGCGCTCTTAGTGGGGAACAAATACAGACACAATGCCTCAGACATCAGGAAGGCAAAGAATATATAAATCAAACTGGAGATATATTATTGGAATGTGACAAAGCCTTAAAACTGTTATTTCTAAAGGCGTGGAGGAAAGATAAGGTCAATTTACTATATCAAATCTAAAAAACAATTACAGTATTCACAAGCGAGTTTGCATCTGATGGATCTTTGGTTGTCAGTAAATACTTCCATACTTACATATGTAGAGTGACAAGAGTATCTGAAAATAATGATATTTTTCAAATTTTGCATCATTATTAAAGAGTGTGTATTTATCTATAATTATTTACTTACAGAGCTATCCACTGACAACCAAAAGATCCAACTGATGAAAACATGTCACTCCATTGTGCATTCTTCAATTCTTTAGATTTGTTGTAGTGAATGGAGAAAATGCTCTGCCAAACTATCAGAAAGAGCATTTTTAAGGCTCTGGCGTGTTCCAATAAAACATCTGTAGTTTGATTTATACGTTTCACTTGGCTACCAGAGAGCAAGTGGATAATACCTAGAGAAAGCTCCCTGACTGGAAAATCCATCAGAACACTTTCAAAGAGAAGTTGTTGACAGGAGTTGGGGTGTTTAAGCATAATTACCAGAGAGATCTAAAACAAGGCTTTCAGCTATAAAGCATTCACTTTCACAGAGGTCCTCCATCTATCTTAAGAAAGAAATAAGAAGGGCATAAGACCACCAACAGGCAGGAAAACTTCAATAGCTGACATGATGTTCCAAATGCAAAAGCATGCTGGGACAGGCTCATTAATCACAACATGCTAGGAAGGATTGTTGGTATTAGGAAGTCAACATGTGCAAGGGAAGTAATATGCATTAAGGCCTGTCAAACACTGATATTTACTTTCAATTTGAAAGTACAAATCCTACATACGTACTAAAGTGATACTTTAAGCTTGGCCCTAGCAAAATATAAACAGCTCACATTAGAAAACTGTTGCTGCAATATGTTTTCATGATATAAACATGATCTTAAGGGACCCTGGGATATTTGTATTAATTATATCACACACCAATTTTTTTTCTCATGCTCTGGCAGGGAAGTAGCATATTTTTTCTGCCTTTGGGTCTCATTAAGAGTTAGTAGGAAATCCAGCAAGAAGGTGCGATTTCATCACTTGACATAACCATGTTGCTCAGCAGGGAAATCGCTAATTTAAAACGTACGGAACGAGATGGGATCGGGACACATTTTAGCTAAACTCTAAATTGCAGAATAAAATAAAGCCGTGCAGTATGTGTGTAATACATGCAGAAGCAGCCAGTAGTTTTTGTGCTTACAGGACAAAAAATTACATTTGCACCCCTTATATTGCAATAAGGCCCTTTGTGTTTGCCATGGAAAATTCTGGAACTGACTATTTGCACTGCTTTACTGCACATTTCTTACCTGAGTGAAAGATATTTCAGATGGAGATGAGCATAATTATTTACTTATGAACTCCCGCTAGCAGTAGAGTAATAAAGTATGGAAAACATTTTACAGTAACTGTGATAATAGTGGCTCCTTGGTGGATTATCTCGCTCAAGGACATTCATTCAGCGCACAGAGAGGTGACTGATATATATGTGAAGGTTTTCTAGTCATCTAGTTTAATATTGTTTAACACATTTCTTAAATAAAAAGAATAAAGAAAAAGAACTGAAATTGAATTATCATAAGACATGGTTATATACAACTAATTTACTTGTTATGAATTAACAATACTGTGCCACTCTTCTGCAATGGCACTAAATACATTTTATTCAATATTATGTATATTAACGTACAGGGGCACTTTCACAAAAGATATATCTGTAGATATACATTAGTTGACACCAATTCATTTTTCATATACTTTTTAGTACACTAAAAAGCAGTACACTAAAAATTTCAGTCTCCTGGACAAAACCATGTTACAATGCAAGGGGTGCAAATTAGTTTTCTGTTTTGCACATAAGTTAAATACTGACTGTTTTTTCATGTAGCACACAAATATCAACTTTAAATTTCAGTGTACAAATAAGCTATCAAGTATTTGTGTCAGTAACAACAGTCAGTATTTAACTTATGTGCAAAACCAAATACTAATTTGCAACACTTGCATTGTAACATGGTTTTGTCCAGGAGACTGAAATAAGAAGTTTCTTAAGTTAAGATCCTTAATGAATCAGGCCCAAAGAGTGGAATACAACAAGCAATGCAGATGGACTGTCATACGCAAATAAGATATAATGCCTAAGTGATCCACAACCTTCTGTCTCAACCAACTCTCTTGCTATATGGGAAAGGTAAATTTCTAAATGGAAGTCGCTGTGCAGGTGTTTCCAGTTAATAAGGACCAGTAGCTAATTATTTAATCTAAGAGGGAGTGAGTATAGTAAACACATAGATTCTCAACCAGTATCTAGATTAGAAGCCAGAGACTGCCCCGCGTACTTTGATTTTGCCCAATTGGTCCATATCTTGTTATATTTTGGCAGTGCATTTCGGGATTCATAAGAGAATCTTTCATGCCCCACAGCCTCATTTACCAGGGTCACATATTTGTCAAATTCAGGACCCTCCTGAGCCATCCATGTTCTGGCAATAGTGACCTTGGCTAATGCCAAAAGATTACGAACATATTTAGTCTTGTTCTTTCCCAGAACCAGGTCAACCCCCAGGCCAAACATGCATGTCTTAGGGAACAGGAGTGGGGCCTCGACACCAGTATCTTGTATACCTGACACTACCATCGACCAAAAATTCCTGACTGCAGGGCAGCTCCATAGCAGGTGACAGAATGTAGATGGTGTAGTCCCGCATTTAGGGCAGATGGCATCCAACCTGGCACCCATCCGGAGCAGGCTGTGTGGGGAGTAGTACACCCTGTGTAGGCGATATAGCTGAATCTGTCTATACCAGGTACAGGAGGTGACCTCTCTGGTACTGTCGAGCATAGAGCTCCAATTTTCATCCGTGATAGGGCCCAAGTCCGTCTCCCAGTTTAGACGTAATGTCTCTAGCTTGTCAGTGGTTAGAAGGGAGCGGACATTACCATATAATATTATTATTTGCTTTATTACTTTTTCATCACAGATGATGTTCCAGCAAATACAGTAAGTATTTAGCAGTATTTAGCTTACATGTAAGCTCCTCCTTACAATTAGTCTTGCTTATAGATTTGCCACTGTCAGATATACCTGTAATTATCATAACAATGTAGACATCTCACCTCAGTACACTGCTCTGTATATCTTCCTTTTGTTTACATTTAGTTTAGATTGAATACATAGACCCTCTAAGAGAGTGACAGAAGAGAGGAATGAAGCGGACTGTAAGATATGTTAGAAAATAACAAGCAAAGCAATAGTTATGTTTGCTGTTCACTGTATACAGTCATTCAATACATCAGCAATACTTTGCAATCATTTTCGTAACTAATGATGTGGAACACCACATCCACTCCCAATTCTAAATAATAAATTAGTCTATGGACATCATATTTAGGTGTGTTTTGCCTTTAATGGCAACTAGGCATTTAATTAAAAAACATGTTTAAACAAAGTAATGCCAGGTCTATTTATTTAGTATGTACAGAGACGTTCGGTAACCACTGAAGGTGGTTATTGGCTTCTTAACTTGTCCATATATTTTAAAGGTGACAATGTGTTTAAGTCATGTTGGGAGAAAAGTGCTATATAACCATTATTAATATAATTAACTTTGAGGCCAGGGTGCAGACCTACAGATCCGTATAATATTTAAATAACAGCCACTGATTTGTATTCGACACAAAGGTCCCCGTTATTTTGGTTGTCTGTGGAGGTATTTTTACTGTTTCTATACTAACCATATCACCTAAAAACATAAAAATCATCATACAGGTTAGGTTTCATCAGATTTGCCCTTAATGAAAGCAGAAAAAAGTAAAGAAATACCATGAGACGAGACATACCACTTTTCTGTCGTATGATTCCCCACTGCTGTATGTTGTCGCCAATGTTGAAGCACATTCTTCCAGATACCATGGTTTCTTGCCACTTTCTGTTGTACTGCTAATTGAGATTGTGTAGATACTATTGGTATAGCCATCACAAGAGCAGTGATCTCGACTTCTGCCACCATTGCCAGATGCCCAGACAAAGATTGAACCATATCCTCTTCTCCCCTACAAAAAAACAATAAATGCTGCATATTATAGCTAAAACAATTCAGGAAACACAAAGTACAAACAACTAAATCATAAAAACATAATAATGTTCTTAATAAGGCATCACATTCTGACACTAGAATAGAGAACTGTAACACAGGACAATGCTGAATACATTTGTAATCTCTCTGTTAACCATACTTACCAACTTTGAAAGCTGGCTTCTGGGAGCCTGCTGGGGGAGGTGGGCATGATGGGGGGGGCTCCAAAATTCACATCATTTTGGACCCGCCCGCGTGATGGGGGCGGGGCTCCAAAAATTTGCATCATTTTGGACCCGCCCCGGTGACGTAATGACGCAAACGCGTCATTTTACAGCAAGGGGCGGGGCCAAACATTCCGGGAGAGCTGGCAAGTATGCTGATAACTGGCTGGGAATTTTAATGGGAAGCATAGGTCAGTAAACCTCCCCCTCCAATGCAACATGGTTTTGCCAAGGTGCAAAGTTACTTCTTTTTTTGCTTTACTTTCCTTAATGTATCAGGTCCTATATGAATTAAAAATTTTCAAGGTAAGATGCAAAATTAAAAGCAACTGATTCCACAGCACACAAACGGGTACACAAGTGACTTTTGAACCCATAATGCTCAGCTATTTATCTGAAACAAGCTGTCCACAGTCTACTGATGCACATGAAAATGAGAGATTACGTAAAAAAGCACACTGTGCTCTCACCGGTGGTATTAATATTCCTGTAATCTGTAAATCTTTGATCAACCACAGTCTAATGTATAACATAATTAATTATCTCTTGTAGCTCTGATAATTAGAGCTCACTCAAGGTTGCAACACTTTATCCAAGTAGCAACAAAATGTATGAAACTCACAAACAAAGCTGCCAACTCTTGTAAATCAGTTGACTAATAGTGCTATAAAAGTTATAGACAAACAGGGTTTTGTGCTGAACCATCCTAATATCATATCAACATTTCTCTAAAAGTGATAGCAGTAATGTAGCATCAAATAGTCCACCAGTGCTGGTATATCAACTCATATGATTTATTACAGGATATCAACACATATTCACCAATCTCCATTTTTGTATTGGTCAGTAAAGCATTACTTTATCCACGTAAACTCAGTGGAGATCGCCAGTTTCTGAGCTGAAGCAATTCTACATCTCTGCTGCAACCATAACTTTAGCTAAAATTCTCTCAGAATCATTCTTAAACACGACAGCCTTCAGAGAACCTGTCATGCAAAACACTGGATAATTTTTAACTTTAAGAAAAATATATTTGCATGTAAATTAACAACAGTTTTAGCCCAGACATATGCTATAATGAGTTTCATTTACTTTTGAAGACATGTTTTCTGTAATAAAGAGGACAACATCATTACTTACATTTCATTTGCATTTAAATTTAAACAATGTTGTTCTGTTATTATATTTTCCTGTATGCATTAGTTGTAATTTGAGTAGAGTAAGAAAGTTAAATTGGAATGTTTTAAATATTTTCTCCAAAGCATTAGATTTATTCATATCATTGTACCAGAATAGCAAAACAAAATGCACAGGGAAAAAAACTGCCGACTTAACAGACAAGTAAATTATACTTTAGTAAACAAAGCCGATATTTCCAAAATAAATCTCAAAGTTAATTATTTATGTTGTTAATTATACACTGCTGGTCCATTTACATAATTATGGGGTATTAGCTAGATATATGTGACAAATCTATTCAACCAACTATATTAATGAAAGACATTTTATACAACTTAACATTTTAAATAATGCTTTAATTAGGGAGAATAGGACTTGATATGGCTCAAGTAAGTTACATGCTTTTCTCCAAGGGGCCTATTTATAAAGCCCTAAACCAGGGGTAGGCAACCTGCGGCTCTCCAGGTGTTGTGAAACTACAAATCCCAGCATGCCTTGCCACCTATCTGCTGGTTATCTACTGGCAAAGCATGCTGGGACTTGTAGTTTCACAACAGCTGGAGAGCCGCAGGCTGCCTACCCCTGCCTACCCCTGCCCTAAACCATATGGAAATGGATTTTTCCACATAGTTTAGGCATTTTTAAGTAAAATAGGAATTTAAGAAAAGCCTGACTCAGGAGATATCAGAGATATCCAGCAGTCCCAATAATACTCAGTGGGGACTGCCTTTTGGGCAATTTTAGTAAGCTCTCCAATGCCTAACGCCATATGAAGATGGATTTAGTCATTCAATTCTATGGGGAAGGCACCAGAGGACAGGGATCTTCAGATCACTCTTCGGCAGCATTACTGCTCTCCCGTGCGCTGTTATACGCAAATGGCATCTGCGCATGCGTGACCCAAGGTGGAGCATGCTCAGAAAAAACTCTTGATAAATGTTTGGACAGCCTCCTATCGGAAGCACTGTCCCAACATGATTTCTATAGTAAATTGCTCCGCACAGACATTAGTCATTGGTACGATGACACATGATACTTAATGGGGCAATAATACGAAAAATCTTAAATAGGCCCTTAAGCGTCTTGTTGTAATTTGATTGTAAAGGGTTAAAAATACTTTCCAAACCTACTACTAGAAGTAGGTTTGTAAAGTTTGCAAAATGTGGCAAAACCTGAGTAAATGAGGACAGAAAAAAAGGGGGATAGCTATCGCACTAGGACTAGAACCATCCTCATTTCGGACCAATCCAATATTATATCAGAGAGATGTCCCGAGGCGGTGCCCTTCCCATATAAAGTCAAACACTTACAAAGAAGGCCAAAGTATGGTCTCAGTATATAAATAGAAGGCACTCCAGTTCACCGAATACATTAAAGGAAAAATAATATTTTTATATATTATATGTAATGTTCACAACTAAAGGATCATTAAAATTCATATTATTGGGCAGAATGAGCCTTTATTATAAAAATCACATATAGGCAACATATTTAAAAACATAAAGTGATGAAAGGTATAGAAGAGAAAAATGTAAAAAATTAATTAGACCTTGGAACGTATCAGCCGATGTATCTAGCTGTGTACTCAGCTAGATACATCTAATCATTTAATGTCTCATTGTTTGATTCAATACACACTCATCAGCTAATACGTTCCAAGGTCTAATTAATGTTTTAAATTTTTCTCTTCTATGATCATTTAGTTGTGAACATTACATATAATATATAAAAATATTTTTTTCCCTTTAATGTATTCGGTGAACTGGAGTGCCTTCTATCTATATACCGAGACCATACTTTGGCCTTCTTTGTATGTAAATGAGGACACCAAAGATATTGAAAACTAGGGCTTTCACACAGGTGTGGTTCATGTGTTACATCCCAGCATGCCCATATTTTACTAAATTGTTTTGCTTATAAATTGGCTACAAGAGAAGCAGAGATTTTCGAGCAGCCAGTTTCATCAAAACTGGTCTCATGAGAACTCCACGGAGTGGAATATTATTCTATTATAGTCGATTTGCAGTGTGTAAACCACTCATCATACCTGGTAAACTCAGATGTGCGAATTCAGCTGTATAAAGTATGTAGGCAATGGACTACTAAGGAATTGAGAAAAAGATATGGTAATAGGAATCATCTTTTACCATCTTCTGGACAAACAGATGAGTGCATGTGTGACGTAAACCTAAATAATTCTGCGTTCCTGAGTGCTTGCTGCCAACAGTGAAGGGTACCGGTGAGCTTGCATTTACCAGGCATGGTTTTGGTTTAATATTAGAAGGCAGTGTGAATGCTAATTACTATTTAGTGGCACTGAATTATCATCGTTAGCCCATGCTGCAGAGTTTCTTTGTTAATGGGAGGGGTGTCTTTCAGGATGACAATGCCCCCCCCCCCCCCATCTACAGAGTCAATGTGGTCACTCAATGTGTTGATCAGCATGATATTGATATTATCCATATATCATACCCTTACCAAATCTTAATCCAATCAAGCATTTATGGGGATTCTGTAATAATTTGATACAGTGTTTTCCAGCGCAATTAACCAGGCATAAGTTGAGTGACTTTCTCATGGCAGAATGGTGCTAAATCACAACGGCACCATTGCAGACATTAGTAGACTTAATGACGCGGCAAATACAGCACACATGGTGGCTATTAAGTGACTTCACTATTAATTGACTTTATATATTTTTATTGTCCATTAGTTGGGCAAATTGTTCCATGAAATGTTACAAGGAATCTGCTGGCCATACTGTTCTGTAATGCAGAGTCCATGAAAGCCATAAACAAGCTTCCACTGTATCTTAGTCCACTGGTGTTATTGGAGGAAATGAGACCGTTGTTTTAAAGAACAAATCTCCTCTGTCAAGTAAGCTGTTGGCTATATTAATCCTATTGCTGGGGAAAAATATAAAAATATATAGTTTAATTTTTAATGCCTGTCTTAATCCTAACCCTTAGAAAATGGGTGTCTGTTGAGCACATTAAAAGAGTTCAACAAAGCATTATGGGGACCACTGTCTAAGTATTTAACAGTACTGACTTTAAATGATAAAGAGACCACAAAGTTCATCCAGGTGTTTAGAATCAGAATTGTACTGACAGTGCATTCTTTGCAATGACCTTTTAGTCACAAATTCACTTCTGCTGTATAACCACACATGAGTATGCAGTGTTACATAGTCTTAACAATAACCTTAGTCCTAAATGTGAACCCACCATAAGTTTTAAACTTTGGTTCTAACAATAGTCCAAGCCTTAGTCAAGCTTATGTGTCTTAACAGAACTTTAATCTTAGTTTAACAAACTCTAATAATATAAGTATTGCTCAGACAGTGTAATTTGCATCAGTGGAAATGTGACGAAAGAAAATGACCATATTAGAGTGTGTGGTGAGCTATAGATCCAGGGTAATATACCCAACTGTGTAGCTACACAATTCAATTAGCCATAATAATATTGTAATCAGTGTCCGAAATTGAAATTTAGAAGCGGTGGTATGGAAATTTAGGTATGAAAAATGTAATGGGAATGGAAGTGAATGTAATTTAATTTAATAGTTTTACAATGAAGGCAGTAGAAGTGGCGGTATGGCATACCACTCTATACACCCCCTACTGATTGTAATGTAACTAACTAGTTATTAATTTAGAAGGCAAATATGGGCCAATCATCATCAAAAACTTGAAAAGGGCACCCGTCATATTAAGTGCACAACTTATGTTTAGTAAGGAACACATTTCAAAGATTTGTGCAACCCAAAATCAGATGTCTCACAAAGAGATGCGCATAACTTTCCTGTGCTTCTCAACATACTGATGAAAGCTATGCAATATGTGATGGAGAAAATTAGAACATAAGGGTTGATTTTTAGACATTTTGCAATTATGAGAGGTCCAGATGAGTCAGGAAAGACTGATTACTCTTCCCAGATGTCAGCACTATTTGATACATTGTAATATCCACAATTGACTCACTATATGTAGTGACAGTGTTAGTAAGGATTCACCAAAGCCATGTGATTTGTTACAAACAACACTTACTTGCTGGCTCTTGTACAAGCAGTTGCTTATGACAGCTGCAGTATATTGAACAATTAAAGCTATAGACTTTACATTAACACTTAGAAGGTGCAATTTGCTGGATATGTTGACTCTGACAGGGTAGCTTTAGGGGTGAAGTCAGACGTTCCAATCTTGCAATTATGAACTTTGGTTTCAATTTTAAATCCTTCAACTTACTTAGACTATAAGGGTCATTATTTTTCATTCCCATCCCCAATAAATGCAGCTGATTATTGCAAGATAATTTCAATAGCACAAAAAGGAGTACATATTTTAACTAGATTTCTAGGTTCATCCAAAACAACTAAATATTTACGGTTACCTATTTATCAAAAATAATTGGAGAAGCAAATTGATAGTAAATACAATAGTAAAGTGTTTTCAAACGTGTGTATACAACCTGACAAAAGCCATGAACAGCCTTGTGCAGACTTAAAATCCAAAAAACACAGGATTAAAAATATATAGGAAATAAACATGTACATTAGATTATACTTAAACTGGTTAAAGCCTTACTCTGGGTTTTGGTGTATATGCTATTGAATTAGGTGCATTTCCTTGTGAGACTGTTTTATTTCTAAATATTTAGATATGATTGTAGCCATTAATCAACTTTTGTTTTCGTTAGTATTACTTGAATCAGATTGATCAAAGGCAATCTTTGTGATTTATTGTGGTAATAAGGACTGCATTTGCAATTCAGCAAAGGTGCCCATGTCTTAAAGAACCAAAAAGAAAAAACTCTGGGCTCTGCTTCCAAACTAATCACATGTAGTATACAGTGTTCATAATTGTGGTTTATTTACAAAAAAGTCAGTGGTCTAATGTGTGAGAATAATAATCTATTTCCTCTACCCTCTATCCCAAACAACAGATGACAAATCCTACAGCTTGTAGGCAATGGCCAGAAGGCTGCTAGTTGAGTCAAGTAGAGCATGATCCATTTGTGCAAACATCACTGGTCACACTGTGCATTTGAATCCCACAACCCACACAGATCATTCTACTCCGTAGGAGACTGCAATCGATGATATTTAAGGCTTCCGTGCGCCATCCAATTCCACAGTGATGCAACAGAAAGAGACATTAAACATGTATCCTTTCTCAAAGTGGTCACATAGACAGCATGCTGGACACACCAATTAATTTAGTCAATAAATATACAGGATATGAGACATTATTATTATTCTTATCTTTTATTTCTAAAGCACCACAAAAGGTCTGCATACTGAATGAATAAAAAATACAGGTAACATGACAATGCAGGTCAATTTATTTGTGGGACAGTCAGGGCCGGATTTACCATTATGCAACCTAGGCAATTGCCTAGGGCCCAGCGGTCCCCAGAGGGCCCTCCCATTGCTGGCGGTGAGACCACCCTTTAAAAATGGGCCGCTACTTATGGGTCAGTGCTATGTGCTTGCCCCCAGGCTAAAGTCTTCCAGCCAGCCCCTGAATAGGGGTATATGTTATGCTAAAAAACTATAGTGCTATGGATTTTTTCAGGGAGGGGGCCCCAAACCAGTATCTTGCCTAGGGCCCCATGTGGTCTAAATCCGGCTCTGGGGACAGTGAGTGAGAGTAATGGTAGTAATCAGCAAGAAGTAGGCCTAAACTTAAGAAAACAGGGCTAATGAAGCAGGCTGGTGGTACAAAGGGTGAAGGAATATTAGAAGGAGAACACAAGGAAAGAAAGCCCTGCTCATGAGACCTTACATCCTAAAGGAAAGGGTGGTACCGACTGCAGAAGAAAGCTGGGACAACGGAGTTAGGAGGAAGGCTGAGAGGATTGAATAAAAAAATGAGTCTTAAGGGCACGCTTGAAGCCTTTGAGAGTAGAGGCTAACCTGCTGGAGTGTGGGAGATTGTTCCACAGCTCTGGAACAGCCCTTGCAAAGTCCTGGAGGCGGGAGTGGGAAGAGGTGAACAGAGAAGTAGTGAGGTAACAGTTACTGGCAGAGCGGGGGGGGGGGTTGATTGGGGGGGAGTGAGGAGTGTGGGTAGAGATGATGTTGGAGATGTAGGGTCGGGGGATTGAGAGCTGTGAGGGTGAGGTGTTTAAATTTAATTCTGTAGGCCATGGGAAGCCAATGTAGGGACTGGTGGAGGGGGACAGCAGAGACAGAGTGGCAGGAGAGAAAAATAAGGTGGACAGCAGCATTGAGGATAGACTTAAGAGGGGCAAGTTAAGAGTCAGGTAGGCCAGAGAGAAGGAGGTTACAGTAGTCAACGCTAGATATTACAAGAGAGTGAACAAGAGTTTGGATAGGCTTCCATGGTGCAAAAGAGCCGTAACTTGGATATATTCTGAACGTGGAAGTAGGAAGTTTTTGACTGAATATGAGGTTTGAAGGAGAAGGGAGGAGTCGAGGATGACCCTAAGGCATCGCACTTGAGGGACAGAAAGGAGGGTAGTGTTATTAACAGAAATATACAGGGGGTGGTTGAGAGTCCTGGAAGGGGGGGAGACGATAAGTTCAGTCTTGGAAAAACTGAGTTTAAGAAAGTGCTTCGACATCCAAGGTGGCCAAAAAACAGCAGGAGACACGAGGCATAAGGGAATGGGAGAGGTCAAAGAATGAAAGATAAATTTGGGTATCAAGCATAAAGGTTGTACTGGAGGCCAAAGGAGCAGATGAGGGCACCAAGGGAGGTGGTGTAGAGGGAAAAGAGCATTAATCCAGTATATTACTTAGCTCGAGTTTGTTCCATCCACTTTGGCAGATCCGCATGTGTCTGCCGCAGTCTAGCAATGCCCTTCTCTCCACTGTTGGCAGTGTATTGTCGATAAAGAACATGGTATCTGTATAAAAACTATGAAAGCAATGAGAGTACAGCTGGAACACAGCAGACAGAGGACCCAGGAAAGTAATGTTATGTATTAATGTTTAACTTGAATTCCAACTCAAACGAAGAATTCAGATTTGGATGGAATTAGTCTTTAACTGTGCATGTTTCTCGAATAACACCACCACTTAAACTGTGGGAGAAATATATATACTTTTTTGTATCACTTTTTCATTTCTCTTCTAAAAATTGCAACAATATATTTTTATATTCCTAGTATTCTTTCTGAAACTGCTACTAGTATTAGGGGAATCCTGCCAACAAGGAGATGGGCTAAATAGACTTTTTTGGGAACAGCAAGTATGACACATAATTTTTAATGTGATCAGAAAATGTTTATGTTAATTGTGACAAAACCACTTTGAAGTCAGTACTACCAAATAGTAACTCTTCAATGATGGCTAAGGTTAATAGCGTAAAGTTATTTGTTCAAATAATTACTCACAGTATGCCAATAAGACACATTTTCACTATTGCCACTTACACAATTTTTAATTTTAGGGGTTGAAATATTATTTGAATGCTTTTATTTAACATGCTAAATGTGGTCACACTCACATGGTTATTTTAGCCAATTACTGCACAGAAAATAGTTTAAAATAAATGTATTTATGTTCTGTGCCTTTAATACTGCATGAGCAACATTTTTAAGAAACAATGCATTTTTTTATATTGGCTGATTCAATCAATGTCAACACAATTTAAGGAAAACAAAAGATTTCTGTGTAGCCAGAAAAATACTAAACGCATGAGTTCAAGAAAAGATGAATGGGGCAGCAAGAACAGAATTTTAAGCAGTCCAGAAAAGTACTACAACAATGTCTAAGCTGTCAGTGATACAGTTGTAAAAATAAGTATGTCCATTGGCATTGCTTATAATCATTCAGTTTTAGGATGGAAACACCTAAGCAGACCTATTGGTATGCAAATCTACACACTGTGTTGCCTATTTATTTATTTAACCAATATGAATGTTAAGATTGCAATTACTGTTAGAACACAACGTTGTCTCGTGAACGACATCTTTTGGTACAACTTGCTGGAAGCAGAAAGCATGACAGCTAGTTATCAAAGGAATGTTTCTTAATATTTCAATGAAAATAAGGCTTTACTTCCCATTTAAATCATGTGTTAATGTCTGTTTTAAAGCTAAAGTTACAATGAGTTAAGTATCAAAAAATGTGTCTGAAGGACATTCATGTCCTTTTACAATCTAATGGGACTATAGGGGGTTGGGCCTCCTATGAATGTTAGTTATTATTATTATTATTTATAAGGCGCCACAGATTCCGTAGCGCTGGATACAGAAGCAAGCAACAAATAGATGAGGTAATAAATATAAGTAGCACAGATGGGTGTGAGTAATGCTATGGGGACTCACACAGAGTGCAGCAAAAGACATGACGGAATGTACGATGGTGTCAGACAATAGACACAGAGGACCCTGCCCGCGTGAGCTTACATTCTAAAGTTAGTGTTGTAAAATGACAATAACTTGGAGTTGTGAACTCTCATGGACAAGAATTATGTCTGCTTTGTGTGCTCATAATACTATGATTCATAAGCCAAGGAGACTAAGGGGCCTAATTAAATTGCGGTGAAAATAATCCCTTATTGACGCAATTTTCCAAAAAATATATATAGTTGGTTGCCTCAGTGACACTGGCCCAGAGTGGTAAGAGTTAACTACCACTTTGTCGGACCAGTATCTGCCAACATGTGCATGCATGAGCCAACAAGCACCACCAGTTGTAGACAAAATGCATGACTGCAGCAGGATGCAGTATGTACTTAATGAGCGCTCCCATAAAACGCCATTATATTTCTCAAGCATTAACGGTTATGCGTATGGGGCCATTCACTTCCATTATTTTTTGTTCTCCCGGTATTTAAAACCCACATCTGAGGTATTATTCAGATGCCTTCAATTTAGAATTCTGCTTTAAACAAAAGAATTGTAATAAAGTCCAACACTCCTACATAGAAATAAATATTACAGTGTTATTATTTTATTGCAAGAAGATAAACAAAGATATATATGTTTGAATCAGTTGAATTTCTCATACACAAATTTTGAGAGATAAGAAAATAATTGTTTTTTTTTATTACTATTCAAATGTATTATGTGTAAGCTCTAGTACAGATATATGAAATGCCAACAAATGACTACAACAATAAAGAAAATTGCAAGAGTACAGATTTTTAATAACCCTGCCAAACAAAAAATACCTGGCGCTAGTAATAAACAGTGCTGTAGAGCTACATTACCGTCAGACAGCTATGCATACAGTGCATCACACTACTGGTGACAATTACCATTCTAGCAACTCCACCACCTAAAAATTATATCATTAATAAATCCAGATATCATCGCTGTACCCACAGCCGACATTCCTTTCCCCACTCAGAAAAAGTTCAGACTACATTTGTTTGGTGAATTCTAAATTGTCTTTTAATGAGGTGCTCAAACTCAGTCCTATAGAGTTATCAACAGGTCATGTTTTCTGGATTTATGTCTGTAGAACAGGTGGGATAATTACTGACATGGATAACAGATTAACTCACCTGTGCATGTTTAAAGAAATTCTGAAAACATGAACTGTTGGTAGCTCTTGAAGACTGGGTTTGAGCGCCTCTGATGTATAATGTAATACAAGTTTGTTTATGTATAGGGATTCATGTTTAAGTCATACTTGCCAACTCTCCCGGAATGTCCGAGAGACTCCCGAAATTCGGGTAGGTCTCCCGGGCTCCAGGAGAGCAGACAAATATCCCGCATATGGCTTCTTGCTCCTCAAAATGACGCGATTTGCGGCAAATCGCGTCATTTTGGCCTCGCCCCGCGACAAAAACGGCATTTTTGTTGTGGGGGCGGGGCCAAAATGGCGCCAATTGCCATGCCCCGCCCCTCCCGCCATCCAACCAGGCCCCCCTGCCTGGAATCTCCCAGAATTAACTTACCAAAGGTTGGTAAATATGGTTTAAGTGTACAGCGAGAAATGATTTTAAAGCATACAAAGGCATTTAGATGTTTTTTATTTTATCTTTAACCTACTACAGTAATACAGTCTAGGCATTTTTTGCAAGAATCACCCTTGAGCCCACCCAAAATGAATTTTGCATACTTCCCATTATGCATTGTGAACAAATTCCATACTAGAATATACACAAGCACAACAATTATTTCATAGATACAGACCACTGATGTGGTTTAAACTAGAAATCAAAACTTGTCTAATCCTAAAATCTCCCTTTTTCTGCATTTTTTAATGTGATTGCCAACAGGTAAACTTACAGAAATGTTGGTGACTAAAATATAATGATCCTGCTTTTATAGCGCATTGTTTTTATACTTTTATTTTCTTGGCTAGTGAATGATTTTTAGTGCTAAACCCCAATGAATAGCAATAACAGAGCCAAAGTTACTGCAGAGAAAGAAAAGAAAAGCGGCTGCAGTGATGGGAGGGGAAGCTTCCAACCGAGTATGCCTAAAAGGCCTAGCAGCACCACATCTCATCATTAATGTCCATCAAATGCATTGGGAAGCCATCCAATGCTTTAAGCAGAATGGTGTAATGGGAACATGATTAAGTCCACCATGTATCCTAGAAAGATTTGTTGGCACTGGGTTGCTTCCTCTGAAGAATTTGATTTCACTATTTGTCCTGTCCTGGTGAGAAAATGTGCTGTGATAATATAATAACACGACATACAAGTGGTGCAGGCCAAACTCGCTTAGAGCCCAAAAAAAATCTATCATTGGTTTGTTATATGTAAGAAAAAAATACTTATGAAGCTGGGATTGTAAGTCAGACATGTATGTAGCCTTCCATTGTATAGTACAACTGTCTCTAACTGTGCCTGTGGCGTCAATCAGTGATTTGTCAAGTATAGACTTCTAGCTATGTGTGATCCTGTTATAAAGACAGCCAGATTGTCCAGCCAGATTGCTTTTCTACTTTACAAACATACAAAAGTGAATTAAAACAGCATCAGCCCAATGGTCACCAAGGGGTAAATGTATGGTACTCCGGTTTCTTCAACTCCCGCGAGTTCGGCGAGATGACAGCTAAAATTTAAAGCGGCGCTGCCTTGTAAAGGCACGTTTCCCTTTACAAGGCAGCGCCGCTTTAAATTTAAGCTGTCATCTCGCCGAACTCGCGGGAGTTGAAGAAACCGGAGTATCATACATTTACCCCCAAATGTCAGCCTAAATAAGGACAATAAAGTGCTTTCACTACAACCGTGAACAAAACTAAAGCTTAAAATACATATGAAAACAGTTTTGTCCTCTGTTGCCAGTTATGAGCCTACAGTGACTGTGTTTCATGAAGGAATATGGAGGCATCCATGTAGTAATACTTGTTTGCCCACCAAATGTAACAAACATAACCTAATATTTTAATTTATTTGTAGATTGTGACAACACTATGCATTTATCTAATATAAATGTTAAGGCATGATTGTAAAAAATATACTTATTAATGGATCTTACCTAGGTTCTACGATGATGCTAGTACTTCTGGTTGCAGAGTTCACCATTTACTACCTTACTATTTTGCTTTCTCTTCCCCAGAATCCCCTGTGTGTGTGTTCTAATGACAAGGGTTATGAGCAACATCACTGGCTGTGTGCTCAGGTCAATAAAGAACAGAAAATATATGAGAGAAAAAGCAAAGATGTAGTAGGAAAAACTCCCTAAGTTTGCTTTATAGCCTGCACAGTTTATTCCAATAAGTTAAGCACAATTAAGAAAAGAAAATGTTTGTGGTTGGTGTTCCTTTAAAGGGACATTAACCCTGAAAGCTTTGAATGGGTTAATCAGGGCCTGAGGCTCGGTAGCTGTTCATAAACTTACAGCATGCAATTATTATCTATTTATTATTTATCTGTTTGGTAGCTTAAGAGATATAGTATAACAGTATCTCTAGTGCCAAAAGTTACTTGTGCTATGTGGTAATGTGTTCATCCATCATTATCAATGCAATACAGCAAGTCCAAAACATAATTATTTATAGCAGATGCAGTCAGGAAATATCTTGTTTACTACTCCAGTCAGGAGACAACTGGATGCACAATTAAGTTTTTATTATGACTTGTCACTGCAGAACTTAGTTTTCCATTTATTTGTAACTGAGTACAAGGCTCAGATATGAATACTGTCGTTTTTAACAACATTATAAGAAAACTTTTATAAAAAATATATATATAAATTGTATATCATGTTTAAAGTGATTTTTACATGTCTTAGCTGAAAAATGGCAATTTAGTTCAGATTGTATAACACATAACTGTTTTCATCAGCCTTATATACATGGGACGGTATCACCAGCTGGCCCGTCATTTGTACAACTAGGCACCATAGACCAAATTTAACTACAGCAACTGCAACAGGACTCCATACACAACACATTACAGTTTTTATCAAATTAATTTCGACAAATAAGTGCTGATTAACACCCAGGCAAGTCCAACTTGGGTTCTGATTGGCTACAAAAATAATTCACTGAAATGCATTAGTATACTAAAAATCTTCCATTATGTAAGCTTTTTTATACTAAACATTTTTCTAGAATTATTTTATTTTCTAATAATGGTTATACTGGTTAAAGTATTTACTACCAAAGCATAAAAAATAAATCAGCAATTAACTAAAAAAAACAACTACATTGGATAAAATGTCCTACTATTTAGCATTACTGCTTCATAAAGTTGGAGAGATTAAATTTCAGACTTCTATTTACATAGACTTAGTATGTTGTCCGTGTGTTCGCCAGGTTTCCTCTGATAAATCTAGTGTTTTTGCTTTGTCTAAAGACTTAAGTTCATTGGTTTGTGACTAAATTAGCCATAACGTGTGTCTGTCTTTGTGCCTGCAGTATGGATTTAAAGCTCCACTGGGTCAGGGACTGAGGTACCCAAATAAAATGTTTTCATTTTAAAGCTCTACAGAACATGCTGATGCTACACAAATGATAATAATAATAATACTAATAATAATAATAATAATAATAATAATAATAATCATAATAATAAAAAATAATAATAATAATAATTTTAGGAAGGACATAATATCTCATTAGGCAAAACAGAATTATTATATTCAGAATAATTCTGATTTGTTATTTTATTGTTAATGTTGGCTAAGTTTACAAAATTGATATAATAATAAAATGTATATTGCAGAAGTTGTTCTAAACCATGGCAGATAGTTTGCTAATTTACAATAATTATATCTCTGCCTGGTTTATAGTTCCTATTGTCTTGTATAATTGTTAATATCATGTATTTGTTATACTTCTGTACAGTGCTGTAGAGCATGTCAGTGTTTTATGAATAAATATAAGTTGCTGATATAATTGACACAACCAGGTGGCTAAGAATATGATATTTTAAAATAAAAACATGAGCATTAACTTAGCTTATTTAGACTATAGGGATTGAAAATGAACAGAACCATGTACTTGTCTGACAACCCTTTATTCTCTTCATCAAAAGTCAAGCATTGCAAACATATAGGTGGTACCATGGGTCACTTCTGCTTGCCCCCGAGTCAAAAAGTTGCTAATTTCCCAAATATGTGAATAACGTTTATGTCTGACATTTAGTATTAGGGCGACCATTATCTGTCACTATCAATTCTGCATCATCAGACCTTAATGAGAGAGAATACCAGTGCCACTAACACTTGTTAAGCTCTCATGGAGAGATCTTTATCAGTGTGTATCTGTTCCCACACATCATGATCAACTGTGCTGTCATTTCTGCTGTCTTTGGTCAGAATGAACAATGCAGACCCCTCCCACCGTGTCAGTGCAGATCATACAGGTGACTTACTCTATACTGGTTATTTACATTACGCTTTCAAAATAAATAACTACTCATTTTTGCTACATCCTAGAGACACAAAAGGGTGGGCCTGTGTCCTAGTTGTGCAAACAGAGCAAAAGTTGTTTTTGTGTTTAACTAAAAATAAAATAGTCATGTTTACATAACAATAAAATATATATCATTCTATAGTAATAGCAGAAATGTGTCACTTGTCCATTTTTCACGCAATACAGGAGAAAGATGCTTTGCAAGCTTTAATATGTTAATAACAACCTATATTTTTATAATGCATTATGATCATCATCACCATTTATTTATATAGCGCCACTAATTCCACAGAGATGTACAGAGAACTCATTCACATCAGTCCCTGCCCCATTGGAGCTTACATTCTAAATTCCCTAATATAGACACACACTCACATACAGACACAGACAGACAGAGAGGGAGACAGACAGACAGGGAGAGACTAGGGTCAATTTTGATAGCAGCGAATTAACCTACCAGTATGTTTGTGGAGTGTGGGAGGAAACCGGAGCACCTGGAGGAAACACATGCAAACACAGGGAGAACATACAAACTCCGCACAGATAAGGCCATGGTCGGGAATCGAACTTATGACCCCCGTGCTGTGAGGCAGAAGTGCTAACCACTAAGCCCCTGTGCTGCCCATTATGATGTATTTTCTATTGAAGAGCGACTCTTTACGTGAAAATTGAATTCACTTCCTTTATTTGTATCTGATGAAAAGATGTCTGGAAAACACACACAAACTATTCATGAGTATTACTATTTGCCTTTACGGGAAACAAAAGGACTAGCATCTGGGTACCTGGCAGAATGTTCAGGTCTGTTTCCATATTCCTAAGGCTGTACTAACACAATGTCAGAGTAATTGACTTGTACAAAAATGTGTATCACACCATAAATTTGTCTGTTATTGAAAAATGAGTAACCACCTTAAACTAAATATTTTGTTCGACAGTGTTTGAGCCTTATGATGCACACTTACTGTTCTAATGCCATTCTCAAAGGCGTCACGGGCAAGAGATGCTGGTCCATCCACTGTTTTGCCATCATCATCTGGACCCCAACTTGCACTGTAGATATGTACATGTTGTGGGTTAAGACTGAGAGATTTGGCTTCCACCATATCTGTTACATCTCCATCCAACATGCGCACGCCTGTAAATAAAAACAAGAGTTCAAAAGGCCCGTAATACAGTAGCTTTGTATAACTTTATATGCTGATATCATTTTTATGGTGTTAATAAACATACATATACTGATACACATACCTCCGATCCTGGCATTAAAAGCTATTCCTACTGTACAGTGCGAATTATTTGCAGTAGCCGCAACTTCACCTGCACAGCGAGTTCCATGCCTGAAGAGGGCAAAAAAAAATACAAGATTGATTTACAAATAGTTGAAAGGGACAATAGTGCTGAATATAATACATAATAAAGAGAAACAATTATGACATGCACTCTATTTTTTAGACAACAACACTTGTATGTATTATTTAAATTATTTAAATTTCATTATTTACCTTTTTTAGATTGCAAAATATGTTTTTGTTGGTCTGTGATAACAGTATGTTATGATATTACACCTTTAATTTACAGCTCTGAAAGAAATGTTGAGGTTTCCTTTACCCTCTTTTCACAACTCCTATTTATTATTTATTCATTAAAAATTTTTTATAAGGTGCCACAAAGTGTCCTCAATGCCATTCAATGGGTGTAGAGAAAAACAACCACAAATTACACAATGAAAAAAACAGCAACAGGTACACAGTAAAGCAAAACAACTAAAAATTACATGATGAACAAACAGTAACCAGTTGCATACAGAGGCGAGTATAAAGGAGGGTTGGAGACAAAAAACACAGAGCATACCAGTGTGAGACTGAGACGTAAGCATGTGCCCAGGAGCATGGTGCAACAAATAGAGCCGGATATATGCTGAAGGCAGATACTAAGAGACAAGGTTGACATTGGTGCATAGGTGTAGAGGATAGTGTAGACATGAAAACACGAGCAAAGAGGGACATACCTGTGAGAGCTTACAATCTAGAGGGGAGGGTCAGACACACAGAGGACAATCATGAGTGGGTGAGTAGGTGTATGGGCAATAAGTGATGAGTTCAAAGAATATGTGCGGGGAGGCAATAGGGAAGGAGTTAGGAGGAGGGCGAAAAAGCTTTCATGAAAACATGAAGTCTTGAAAACGTTTGCATAGTATGAGTGCGGGGGTGAGTTTCAAAGGTGGAAATCAGTATTGGAGATAAGGGTGAGATAAGGTAATCATTGGGGAAGTGAGGTGGTCATTGTTGGCAGAATGGAAAGGGCAAGAAGGAGTGTGGTTGGAGATGAGACCTGAATTTTGAAGGGGACAGGGAGCAAGTTCGACTGGCAGAGAGGGGAGGGAGATGCAGAGCAACAAAAGAGGAAAATAAGATGAGCTGCAGACATTGAGGATAGGCTATAATGAAGAGGTGAGTTTTGAGAAAACTTGAAAGATCAAAGATTGGCAGAGGGCAGGCTGGGTACGGCATTCCATAAGTAACGAGCAGCACGGGAGAAATCTTGAAGACCGGAGACAGAGGTGGTTGTTACGAGGAGTCAGTGTGTCTCGGGACAAGGTCAGAGATGTATGAAGGGGAGTTATTACTGAGGGTTTTTAAGGTGATGGTGAGGAGCTTGAATTGAACTCTAGAGAATAGGGGTTTGCAAGGTGGTGCGGCGGATATGGAGCGGTGACAGAGTGAAGATCAGGGGAAGGCCAGGTAGTAGGAGGTTCCAGTAGTCAAAATGGGATTTAATGAAAAAATGGATAATGGTTTTCTTCATGCCCTGAGTGATAAAGGGGCATATTCTGGCAATGTTTTGAAGGAGGAGGTGACAAGAATGTATGTGTGGAGTAAAGCTGAGGGCAGAGTCAAGGATGACACAAATCAAGGAAGAAGGTTTGGGGAACAGGAGAGATAGAGCTATTGTGAACTATGTGGGATACTGTGGAATGGGTTGAAACAGTAGGAAGAGCTATTTTTTGGATATATTGAGTATTAGGTAGCATTGGGACATTTAAGTGGAGGTGACAGAGAGGCAGTTAGATACATGGGACAAGAGATAAATACAGAGGTCAGGGAAGGTGGGGTAAATTTGTGTGTCATCAGCATATGGGGGTAATGAAAACTGAAGTAGCATATGAGTTCACTGAGAATGGAGATATAAAGAGAGAAAGTAGAGGGCCAAGAACAGAGCCTCAAGGAACCCCAACAGATAGAGGAAGTGGAGGAGAGGATGTATTAGTAGTAGAGATACTGAAGAAACACTCAGAGAGTTAGGAAGTGAACAAGGAGAAACCAGAGCTACGAAAGCCAAGGGAGTGAAGGATGTCTTGGAGAAAAGGGTGGTCCACTCTACCGAAAGCAGCAGAGAGTTCAAGAAGGATGAGCAGGTAGAGTGGCCCTTCAACTTAGCCATAAGTAGACCACTGATCCTTTCATTCGATTACAGAGATTGGAGAAGACAGTGCAAAGGACTGTTCGGGGAAGGGGAAGGACGGTAGAATCAGTAGGAGTAACTAGCTTTGTACATCACTGAGACTGGCTCATGGGAAAGAAAACATTGAGGAATTGTATGCATGTGTATGTATGAGTTTAGATAAATGTGCAAGCCAATACAACCATGTCTTCAGAGCTCTATGACAGCCTATTATACTTAAAGATTATCCAACAGAAAATGCCAGTTCAGAACAATATAAGGTTGTCCTCCGCTGTTAGGATGAAAGAAGCAATTATGTTCTTTGAGTGTAATTGTTACGAGACGCAGCAGTATGCCACATCCTGGCGTGAGGTAGCAGACAAGCACGTGCATTAGTTTCAATATACTGTTATCTTTGTGGCATAGAGTAGGAGGGTGTAGGGACATCCTCCAACTCCAGGGGGAGCTCTCGCATGATTCTATTTGTCATTTATACATGTTCCTGATTTTTTATATGACCTATGCTAGTTCCCAGCTAGTAATTAATTAGCAGCCTCCTGAGGCTCATTGTCAGCCCTGTTCTCCTCCTTTCTGATTTGTCCATCATAGTATTTAAGGCAGTGAGGACTGGGCCTCGCTGCCGGTTATAGTTCCTGCTCTGTGCATACTTACCTGCTCCCTGCTCAGGTTCCCTTCTCTGCCTTTGGATTGACCTTGCTGTGTATGACCTTGGACCGTGTACTGGACTCTGCTGTATTGCCTGTGACCTCGATCTCTGCCTGTTTCCTGGGTTCATTGTTTGCCGCCAGCCCTGACCTTTTGCCTGGACTTCACCACCGCTATTACACGATATTCCTGGGTTCTCCCCAGTCAGTGCACATCTCACGACCCTCTGTCTGTCTGCAGCCAAGTCTGTCCCCACCACTAGGGGCTTCAGTGAACACCAGACTTTCGGAGCAGATTCCGGGTTTTGTTGTACTGGCTGGAGGGGTTCCTAATAGTAATCATGTTTTAGCGCTGCCTACAGAACAATTATACACATGTCCCATGTTCCCTACCAGTCATTATATAGCCGTTACTATAGTAGTATAACTGTTTGTTTTATACTGAGTCTAACATTTTACATTAAGAGAAGAAATTTGATGTCCTTCTACCTTCTTTTTGTGTTCAGATTTGTGCATATAAACAACTACTTCAATGCTTTCCTATCCACACTACTGTGTTTAATGTGCTCAGAAACCACATGGAGTTCAAAAAGCTTAACTAGCTTAAGTGAAAACAGGCTTAACAAAAATTCAGAAAGAAAACTTCAATTTTCTATGTGCTCACTGCAATGATCATCTCCAAGTTTCAACAATTTCTCAACTTTTAGTTAATTATTAGACGGCTATCCACTTTATTTGTTATCGGGTTTGCAAGCTTTTGCAGTGTTATGTCAAACAAAAGCGCAAATGATGATGGATAACGTTCTCCTCAAAATGCACATTATAGAGCCTATGTTTTCGAGGAGATCTTATTCATACATGATATGTCACACATAGGCAATCACAATATGTTTGTACATCAGCTGCAGTACATAAGTTATCATAATTGCTTCCTAAGGCACATTTTGCACTTTGCATAGATGGTACATGAGCTATGCAACTCACATTTCCAATTGCAGTATGCCACCTTTTTTTCATTAATATAATGGATTGTAATTTTGATATCCCCTCGAAAATGTCTCTAAATCATACACAAGTTTACATCGTTTAAGAAATGCACCAGAAAACATACCAACTATTCAGTGCCGTAACTAGCCATTTTAGTGCCCTGGGCGAGATAGGGAAGCGGCGCCCCCCATCTAAGTGGGAGTGTCAATTGTCGAGTGGGCGTGGTCAACCTACTGTGGGGGGCGTAGCTAGCTCTTTACAAGTTCTAGACCGCACTGAAACCACCTCCCTCCCCATTCTCCACGGTCTGGCTTTGTAAGGATCTTTATGTAATGAGCCTCCATAGATCAAAGTACTTTAAATGCAGCTATCACATGCTAGCTGTATAACAAATGAATTGGTTATTGAAATAAAACTCACTGAAACAAATTAAAACAAATGTAACAGTACCATCTGTATCACACTGCCCCTTCATCACAGTTTCTCCTTTATCACACCGTGCCATGGAGCCAACTTTATCCCATCGTGCCCCCTTATCACCATCGCACGAAATGAATATATATATATATATATATATATATATATATATATATATATATATATATATATATATACATACATACACACACACATACACACATACAATATAAAGAGCCTCCTAGTGTCCGCCATACCTTACAGAGAGTATTCCTGTGACCACCATACAATACAGAGAGCATTCCTATGACCGCCATACTATACAGAGAGCATTCCTGTGACCACCATACAATACAGAGAGCATTCCTGTGACCGCCATACTATACAGAGAGCATTCCTGTGACCGCCATACAATACAGAGAGCATTCCTATGACCGCCATACTATACAGAAAGCATTCCTATGACCGCCATACTATACAGAGAGCATTCCTATGACCGCCATACTATACAGAGAGCATTCCTATGACCGCCATACTATACAGAGAGCATTCCTATGACTGCCATACTATACAGAGAGCATTCCTATGACCGCCATACTATACAGAGAGCATTCTTGTGACTGCAAAACAGATAAATACCTAACCTGAAATTAATAGACCCTACCATTAAAATAAAAAGCCCCAACAATAAATTTAATTGACCCACCAGCACCCCACAAATAAAATAGTACCCATTAAATAATTAGCCCCCACCTAAACGTCACCATTAAATTAATAGCCTACCTCCCACCCATGTACTAAGACACCTAACCTCCCTACCCTCATATCACACATTAATACATCCCCCCCTTCCCTCACACATTATGGCAGCATACTCCCCCTTCCCTCATAAAGCATAGCAGCATCTCCCCTCCATAATAGCAAGATGCAGCACACATTCCTCCCCTTCATAATAGCAGCACACCCCCCCTCCCTAATAGCAGCTCACATCCCCCCTCCTTAATAGCAGCTCACATCCCCTCCCTCCATAATAGCAGCTTACATGCCCCCCTCCCTCCATAATAGCAACTCACATGCCCACCTCCCTCCATAATAGCAGCTCACATCCCCCCCTCCCCTCCATAATAGCAGCTCACATCCCCCCCTCCCCTCCCTCCATAATAGCAGCTCACATCCCCCCCCTCCCCTCCCTCCATAATAGCAGCTCACATCCCCCCCCTCCCCTCCCTCCATAATAGCAACACACATCCCCCCCCTCCCCTCCCTCCATAATAGCAACACACATCCCCTTTCCCCTGCTTTTAAACTTACTTTTTTCCTCTTTCTTCCTGTCTAGCCGTCGCTGCCTGGCTCCTCTCTGGTTCTCTGCTCCTCTGTTGCCTAGCAACGTCATGAGGCAGAGGGCAGAGTTCAGAAGGGGGTGGAGCCGGGTGCCGGCCGCCATTTTGGATGCGCCGGGCGGACGGCAGTCTGAATCTGAGGTCTGTTTAATTTTTATTTTTTTTCACTCCTCACACAGAGGCAGGTGCGGGCGGCCATTGCGCCCCCTTGGGACTGCGCCCGGGGCGGCGGCACCGCCCGCACCGGCCTCGTTACGGCTCTGCAACTATTATAGAAAGCATTGATCTGCTTGCAGAAGTATAGTAGATCTGACAAGGTATATAAACCTAAATGTCTCATGTTTCACAGAGTAATACTTCTTTGTGTACAGTGGCTCTTATAGAGAAGTCCAAACTATATGTGCTTCACAGATAAGGTACTCCCAGCTCAGCAATGCTATGACCTTTTTCGTATTTTTCAACAGTGGACTATTCAAGTGAAATTTCCAGCTGTAAAATAAGATATCATTGCAGCGGTAATTGACTTCTCAACTCCACTCAGAATTCCAGCAGCGTTTAACTCTGCATGAGCCATGACATTTTGAGCAGATTGTTGTTCTTAAATGTCACAGGTCTTTGGAGATGTTTGAAAAGTGCCCAGCATATTGTTGTCGAATGAGAGACTCCTGGGAATAGCACTTATCCTTTTCTATGGCTAAATTCCTTTTGCCAATAGATAATGATCACAGAAAATTAGCTTTTCTCTTATGTCCACCAGCAATGAGACTCAGGAAAATTAACCCTTGAAGGATAATTACATGGTAGTTTATATTGAATAAAATATTGCATCAAACCATTTCCCTATTTCCAAATACTCCAAGGTATACACAACTATATAAACATGTGGTAATTCAATGATAAACAATAAATTAAAACTGTATAACTAATGTAAAACGTATTCAAAATCTGACCCGGGGCCACTCCTAATCTGTCTTCACCCCTTCTAATACCTATGAAATAGCGCACCCCAGATTGTAATATATATTATTGAAAGGAAGATGTAGTGTCCCCATCCTGCCGCTGAATGAGGCGAAGATTCTGTGGAACAGGTGTGAACATTCGGCTCATCTCTAGGCGATTGTCAAGACGATCATTGTAATATGTCACCGTCACTTTGACACACAAAAGACACAATGGAGGTGTATTGATATTGTGCGTGTGTGCATGTGTGAAGCAAGCAATCTTGATGCTCGCGAAGAGTGTTCTCTGTGGGATAATGCAGTTTTACAAAGGGAAGTTATAAATAAAGCAAAAAGCTACTGCAAGGTGGTCGAATCTCCAGAGGAAACATGTTTAAACAACATAAAGAGCCTTTGCCTGAGAAACTCCAAATCAGAGAGCGTGTGCTTCATTTCACTGAAGTCCTTTTATTGTTTATAATGGAGAGGAACAAGTTCCCAGGCTTTTTAAATTACAGTCTAAAGAGACACAGGGCTAAAAGGTTGTGCATTTGTTCTTTGTGTTTCTGTCAGGATGATAAAGTAGGCTGAAAGACTGCAGGAAACCTTGGTTACACAAAATGTTGCATTATTAAGAAAAGCTTGATGAGCATGCTACTACCTGGGGGATATCTTATCTTTGGGAAGAAGTAAGGAAATCATACTAGCTCTATGGAACCACAATGGCTCCAACCCTTGTCATACTAAACTTACCAACTAAACACGTAGTAAGTAATGCCCAGGTTTAGTTCTAGAAAGTGAATACTGAAATGCTTCCACAAATAGACTGAGCCATGGCTAAGCTATTTTGATTGCTTTGATCTAACAAGAAAATTCAAGAAAGAAAAGAGCACTATATAAAGATTTTGTTTTGCTGAAAAACCAAAATAATAAACAGTTTTGTTAAATTAATTTAAACATACACTCTAATGAGTTTTACCAGGTGAGAAATGCTTTAAGCATAATTTTGGAACAAATTACTAAAATCATACCATCAGTGCACAAATTATTGACACATTATACAAAATATTGAAAAATAATACTACTGAAATCTATACATTTTCAGGCCTTTTGGGCAAACTAAGTACTACAAGCCAATTGCTATAATTCCAACGGACAATAAATATCATTCTTGGGGGCCTATTTATTAATTGAAGGGGTTTTGCCCTGTTAATTATCATATGTCACCCCAACAATGACAGATGACTTTTTGTATTAATTTATAAACAAATCATCCCAGGACAGCGCATCTGGTAGGTGACTGTCTCGGCGATGACTTTACTTACCTTTAAACTGCAGTAGCCTGTCTCTCCTCTCCAGTTACTATCGCAATGTTGCATTGCGCATGACCTTTGGCCATGCACGTGCAAAGCCACATTTTGCAATAATAACCATAGGGGGGAGCAGGAAGGCTGCAGTGAGGGATCCAAAGATCTCTCTACTGCAATGCTCTCCGATAGGGTAGAATGCTATGCTTTTGGAGCTTGTTAAATAGCCACAGACTGCAGTCCCCATTGAAAATTATGGGGACTGGGGTTTAATGCAAAACTTAGCCCAATGCAGGAGATATCTATGAAATCCCATGACATTTGTTAGACAGAAGGGATAAATAAAAATACCTAAACCATACGGAAAAAGCCATTTCTGCATCCTTTATGGCTCAATAAATAGGACCTGTGGAGTGTTTTTATTCATCACTTAGCACTAGTGGGTCTATTTATCAATGTATAGTGATAGATTATGGTGAAAATCAGCCCTATCAATAAAATCCCTGAGCAATACTCTCTGTTATACTGGTCCAAAGCAGTTAGAGTTAACTTACCATGTCATCGGGCCAATCAGAGTGTGTGTGTGTCTGCATGACCGGGCCAGCAGGTTCACCCATTAGCAATAGGACTGCCAGATGGACTAGAGTCAGCGAGTTAATAGTTTGGGGAACATCAGGTTCATCACTAACATAGTTCTAACTACCAAAAACTGTTTTTGTTACTCTGCTGCTCGGGTTAGATGGGGCTCAGGTTGGTTCTCAGATGCTTATATTGCAAGCAAGAGCATTGTTTATTTGGCGAGTTACTACCAAAGAGTTACTCCAAACCTCGAAGGTAGAGCACTTGACCAGAAAAATTTAACGAAAGCTAGAAGCTCAGTTGTTATAGACATCAGGAGACTTTCACGACCATTATACAGTGTTCTGTACCACTGATGCACCAAACTTTAGGAAACCATTTAGTTTGTAAAGAGGCGGATTAGAAATAGGGCTTTGGGTTGTTTTGTTAGAATAGGCAAAACATCCACTCGTCTCCCTTTAGAAAATAGAAAAATTGTCACCAAAAGAACAAAAATATGCTGTAGTAGAAAGAGAATATCTGGAAGTGGATAGTTGCTAGCTTCAAGAACCTCTTAAGGGGAGACAGTGTAACAATTAGAACAATTTCTAGATGGGCTCTGTCTCTATAAACATTTAGGTTATAAGTGTTGCATAGATCGGTGCACAAACACAGAAATGCAAATAGCCTATCAAAAGTACACTGCCTCTAGGCAATGGCTGGGCAACCCAATGGGGTTGAGTTAAGGGGGGATATGAGACAGACTGTTTGGTTTTCAGTCTGCATGTCCCTTTCAGTGTTAAGGTCTATTGTTGCCTTTTAGAGATTCAGGAGTTCACATATAAAAATATTGTTTTGTTATCTAAGGCGTAACAGATGTTTTGAGTGTGAACTATTTCATTAATTATATAAGGGTTAACACTCATATATTAAACAAATAAGGTATATCAAAAACAACAGTAAATGCATACATAAAAAGCGAGCACACTTATATGTATGAAAGGTGGTTTTATAAAATTGAAGACATTTCTGTAAAATCACATGTGAGCAAGACAACTTTGTACATTATACCACTTTCACCCATATGAAAGTAACATATACAACCACTCGCCCATCTGTCCCCACCTCAGTCCTTAATTCCGCATAAAGACTAATTTTCATCTCTCGCAGCACCACACCCACCGCACTGTCTTCAAATCCTTAGACTGCTACTATCCTTCGTGCCCCCTAAGATCTGTCACTGACCTACAATTTGACCCCTGATTACCACCTTTTTTGCCTACCTAAAAGACTTTTTCCAACCATGCCTAATCAGATTCTCCCCATCCTTTAAATACTTAAACAATCTTAGAAAACCCACCTCTTTACTAGAGCTTACCCTATACTACTGACTCAAATACACCTATGTTACTGTCCCTATCTCCACTATAAACCACAATCGCTCCACTTATCTCAGTTGTAAGCTCTCACGTGAGTATGCTTTGTTTTCACTTCCACATTTATTGTATGTCCCTCTTTTATGTTGTATGTATGCTTTGTTTTTCCACAGTCCGGTGCTGCTGAGAACTGTGGCTCCTTGCAAATCAAAGACAACAATAAAAGGTATAAATTCCGATGTGAATTTACAGATACAATGCGTGATGGAATGACCAAAGAAAGTGGAACTTTATAAGGGGCATATTCAAATAAGAGCAAAGTACCTCTGAAATGGGACTGAAGGCACTTTGCGTTACTGCAACACCACGGATTTCCATTCGAACCCCATAGGGCTACAAAGGGAAATCTGTGATGTTGCGTTACCATAATAGCAAAAAAAAACATTTTTTACCATTACAATGGTAATTTCTCTGGTCATTTTTCCTCACACCTCTATGGGGCGCGAGGAAAAATCAGCAGAGATTTCTTGTCCCCTTAAGATTGTAGCGCTGGAACTTCTCACTTCTGTGAAAAGCCCTGTCACAACGCAAAACTCCATTCATGTGAAGCTTGCTCATCTCTACTTGAGATGTAGGCAAAGAGGGACAGAACATAATGTTTTTATTTTAAAATGTCTTGTTTATATATTTTTCTACTTTAGGCCACGTATTTTGTAGTAGTTGGATAGTATAAACACCAGATTTTGGGTTAGCTGCACTGAGACTAAATATAAGAATGTAAATATAGGCTTTAATGAATGAACAGAGCTTCATGCCTTCTGTGTTCCTACAGAGGTTCATCTTCCTGTGTCCTAGCCACATGCATTGGAAGCCCTACACTTAACCAATCCTGGCTTGTTGCTAGGCAGAATATCACAAACACCAAACACCAGGCGTACTTACCAGAACTATGTACACTCTAAATAGTTTAGATTTTTTCTTACTTAGATAAGGTGTTGAAACCCCACTGTTCTCTGTCTTATAGCCTAGCTGAATTCGGGTAGAAAAGAAGGCTCCCCTCCATATAATGCCATGATATGGCTTGTCCAACCTAAACTCCGATTCCTTGCCAAAATATGTCAGAGCTGCGCTCAGGACAGAGGATGGGGCTTCTTTTTCTGGTTGAATGTGGTCAAAATATGAAAAAGAGTGGAGCATATTTTACTAAGAAGGAGCAAGATCACAGAAATATTTGAAGTGTCTGGCATAAAACCTTCTATATACATCATCATCATCATTAATTTATATAGCGCCCCTAATTCCGCAGCGCTGTACATAGAACTCACTCACATCAGTCCCTGCCCCATTGGGGCTTACAGTCTAAATTCCCTAACATACACAGACAGACAGACACACACACAGACTATGGTCAATTTGTTAGCAGCCAATTAACCTACCAGTATGTTTTTGGAGTGTGGGAGGAAACCGGAGCACCCGGAGGAAACCCACGCAAACACGGGGAGAACATACAAACTCCTCACAGATAAGACCATGGTCGGGAATTGAACTCATGAACCCAGTGCTGTAAGGCAGAAGTGCTAACCAATACGCCACCGTGCTGATTTAAATGATATTTTTGCTTTCAAGTATAATAAATGCTCTAATCTCTCCCATTTCACTGCAAAGATAGATAAAACCAGCACTTTTTTATATTGATTATGAGCAAATCATTAGTTTTAATTTCTGCTAAACAGAAAAACAAGCGAGTACATCCTCAATCCCCAGCTCGGTCTTCTCAACACAGCTGCAAGTGCTTTCACTGAATGGCAACTCGCTATAGCTATTAATTGCTGCTGTGGTCGGGGCATTTTATCTGGAGACATGACACGCATTTCTCTAGCAATGCAGAATCATTAGTTTGTCACTAACATACTTGTCATATTACTAATGAAGGTGTGATTTCTCTATAACACAATAGCTCAGCTGTGTAATCAGCTTGGTCCCTTCTCAATGATTACTTGCCAGCGTCATTCTACTGCTTTAATAATATTGCTTCAACGGAAAAGCTTTGCGACCAAGTATTAATTATGTATGAAGTTACTGACTGAATACTTGTGTTAATTGTGCGTGAGGGGTAATAACAAGAAGAAAAAATACGATCAGTTGAAGGTACCTAGCGGCTAAATTTTGAGAGAAGCTCAGACTGTATCTTGCTAAATTACACCCATAACAGTAGTTCTAATTCTATTAGTATTCAAGTTAAATTGTTTAGCCAATAACTATGTTTGGCTATTCACTTGTGCAAAGATTAGAAGGAAACAAAACCTGTTATTATCTCTCATATATCACAAGTGATAATATAATTAGAAAACCATTGTGTGGCAGTCTGCCACAGACTGTTATGGGAGAGACTAAGTTCTGTGGGAGTCTGCAATGTAAGACTGCAGACAAGGTTAATTCCCGACACGTCTCTACACACAGGTTACTTTATGGTTTAGCTACCTAGTATTGAGGAGGAAGCCTAAATAGCTGGGTTTGTATTGTGGGTAGGGCGATCGACTCCAACCAGTGGCCGGTGACTAGAGAGGGGACAGAGTGTCTAGCTAGAAGCAGGGTCGCATGGAATTGTAAATACTTTTGTTTGAATGATTGCTGGAACTACATGAGTTACTATCTGTACCATTCTGACATCCCTGAATAAAACTACAGAAAAGCTGTTCAGCAAACCTGTGTCGGCATTAATTGTTTGGCGTGCTTTCACAATTGTTATTAATGATTTTCTTATGATTCTGTTGCCTTCTCCTGTAAATAACTCAAATTACAAATACATTTTTAACATATATACATGTCTGCAGAAGAATTCAGCCTCCTTACATCAAGTGATTTCCAGCAGACAGAATTCTTGAACCATGTACCACAGCCAAGAAACTGATACATTTAAATACTATATAGCTATATAGAACATAGTGATTTTCTGAAAGCAAAACCATGGAGTTCTAAAGCAAGGATATGCAACGAATCCCGTCTCACACCCTAGCAGAACTGCTGTCAAGTAAGCAAATTGGATCTTATATCAGCACCTAAAAACTAATATTAATAAGAGGATCAAATTCTAAATTATTTACCACATTCCAGAATGTAGATTGGAGTTTACTTCTAATAGACTGGGAAGGAAGAGCAGCCTACAGTGCAGGGCTTCAAATTAGGAGGGTTGGGGTACAAATAAATAAACAATTACTTGGAAGGTATACACAATTACAGAAGGTCCTTTGATACCTTTTTTTAAAATATTTTCGTAAAAGTGGTGGCGCTGTTTATGAGCACCATTATGTTCTGCTGGCTTCCACGAGGGTAAGACTATGTCTGTTACCGGGACCGTGCATGCCGAACAGTGTGTTGTCTCCCAGGTGCTCAGGCTCGGCATATTGCGGATCGGGTGGACAGATTGTTGGGAGGGGCTGGGAATGACCCAGCGGTTTTGGTGCATGTTGGCACCAATGACCGAGTTAGAGGAAGAAGGGGTGTCCTAAAGAATGATTTCAGGGACATAGGTCGCAAACTTAAGGCAAGGACATCCAAGGTAGTATTTTCGGAAATACTACCTGTGCCACGCGCTAGTCCAGGGAGGCAGCGGGAGATTAGGGAGGTTAATGCGTGGCTAAAAGATTGGTGTAGGAAGGAGGGTTTTGGATTCTTAGAGCACTGGGCTGATTTCTCGGTCAGTTGCCATCTTTATTGTCGTGATGGATTGCACCTGAATGAGGAGGGGGCTGCAGTGCTAGGGGAGAGGATGGTTAGAAGGTTGGAGGAGATTTTAAACTAGGCTCCGGGGGGGAGGGGCAAGCAAGTATTTATGGGATAGACATTGAGAGTAGTAAGGAGGAATTTCACAAGAGTAAAGGGGGTGGAGAGGGGGGAAAGGGAAGCATAGCCGATAAGGAGCGGCCCTTTTTAAAGCAAAAAGAAATACCTAAGGGAGGCAATAGACTTAAGTGTATGCTTGCAAATGCAAGAAACCTGACAGGTAAAATGGGGGAGTTAGAACTAGTAGCAATGAATGAGCAGTATGATATTATAGGTATTACTGAGACCTGGTGGGATGATACACATGACTGGGCAGTCAACTTGGAAGGCTATTCTCTCTTCAGGAGGGATAGGGTAAATAAAAGGGGAGGAGGAGTATGTCTTTATATTAAGCCAGAATTAAAACCAAGTATTCAGGAAGTTATATACGAGAATATTGGTGATAATATAGAGGCATTGTGGGTGGAAATATCCAGCGGAGGAAAAAGTTCAGAGAAGTTTCTGATAGGGATATGCTATAAACCGCCAGATATTAGTACGATTGAGGAAGCCCAACTTCTACAGCAAATTGAAAAGGCTACACAACTAGGTAAAATGTTAATTATGGGGGATTTTAAATATCCGGACATTGATTGGAGTACTGAGACCTGCGGTACAGCTAGGGGAAATAGGTTTCTGAGCACGCTAAAAGACCATTACATGTCCCAATTAGTTGAGGAACCAACAAGGAACCGGACTATACTGGACCTAGTAATAACAAACAATGTAGACGTAATATCAAATATTCAAGTAAAGGAGCACTTGGGAAACAGTGATCATAATATGGTCTCATTTGAAATTAGTTTCCAGAAACAACAGTATAACGGATCAACTAGGACTTTAAACTTTAAAAAGGCAAATTTTAATATGCTAAAGGAGTCTATAAAGAGCATAGACTGGGACAAAGCCTTTGAAGGAAAAAATACGGAAGAAATGTGGGCTGTCTTTAAAATGTTGTTGGAAACATACACATATAAGTTCATTCCTATGGGAAATAAATGTAAAAGAATTAAGTCTAAACCAATGTGGCTAAATAAAAAGGTAAGGGAAGAAATGCAAAGGAAGAAGCGTGCATTTCAATTGTTTAAATCTGAAGGGTCAGAGGAGTCCTTCCATAGGTACAAGGAATGTAATAAAACATGCAAAAAGGAAATTAGATTAGCTAAATTAGAAAATGAAAGGCACGTTGCAAAAGAAAGTAAGACAAACCCCAAAAAGTTTTTTAAGTATATAAATGGCAAAAGGATTAAAAAAGATAATATAGGACCCCTAAGAAGTGAGATGGGTGAATTGATAAATGATACTAAGGAAAAAGCAGAGATATTAAACACGTTCTTTTCTTCAGTATTTACCAGAGAGGAACAAATGGCAGGAGTAATACATAAAAATGGAAATGAAACCATGCCATTAATTAATACTTGGTTGTCAGAGAAAGAAGTCCAAAGGCGACTGAAGAATATTAAGATAAATAAAGCTCCAGGTCCAGATGGCATACACCCAAGGGTCCTTATGGAGTTAAACTCGGAAATAGCTAGACCGCTATTCTTAATTTTGAGGGATTCAATCTCATCAGGCTCAGTACCAAGGGATTGTCGAATAGCAGATGTGGTGCCGTTGTTTAAAAAGGGGACGAGATCACAACCAGAGAATTATAGACCTGTAAGCCTGACATCAATAGTGGGGAAACTACTGGAAGGTATTTTAAGGGACAGTATTCAGGATTACTTGGTACGCAATAAAATTATTAGTGGGAATCAACATGGATTTGTGAGGGATAGGTCATGTCAAACTAATCTAATTAGTTTCTACGAGGAAGTTAGTGGGAACTTAGACCAGGGCAGGACAGTAGATGTGGTCTACTTAGATTTTGCAAAGGCCTTTGATACAGTGCCACACAAGAGGTTGGTTTACAAAATAAGGGAACTGGGTCTAGAAATCAAAATCTGTACTTGGATCGAAAACTGGTTAGAGAATAGGGAACAGAGAGTTGTGATAAATGGAACATTTTCTAATTGGTCAAAGGTCTTAAGTGGAGTACCTCAAGGTTCCGTGCTGGGACCACTCCTTTTTAATATATTTATTAATGACCTTGGTGATGGTTTAGAGAGTAAAGTTTCTATTTTTGCAGATGACACTAAACTCTGTAAGGTAATAAAATCAGAGCAAGATGTAGCTTCTCTACAGAGGGACTTAAATAAACTGGAGGATTGGGCGGCTAAATGGAATATGAGGTTTAACACAGATAAATGTAAGGTTATGCATTCAGGGATCAAAAACAAGAACGCAATCTATAAATTAAATAGAATTAATTTGGGAGAATCTATAATGGAAAAGGATTTGGGAGTGCTCGTAGACAGTAGACTTAGCAATAGTGCTCAATGTCAAGCAGCAGCTGCAAGGGCAAACAAAGTATTGGCATGCATAAAAAGGGGCATAGATGCAAGGGAAGACAGTGTAATTTTGCCACTGTATAAATCGTTGGTAAGACCTCATCTTGAATATGCAGTACAGTTATGGGCACCACTCTATAAAAAAGATAATTTGGAACTAGAAAGGGTTCAGAGAAGGGCGACAAAATTGATAAAGGGTATGGAGTCATTAAGTTATGAGGAAAGGTTAGCCAGTTTAGGCATGTTTACTTTAGAAAAGAGGCGTCTAAGGGGAGATATGATTACTATGTACAAATACATTAGGGGTCAATACAGAGAGCTTTCATGGGAACTTTTTAACCCAAGGACCATACACAAGACACGTGGTCATCCCCTAAGGTTAGAGGAGAGGAAATTTCACAACCAGCAAAGGAAGGGGTTCTTTACAGTAAGGGCAGTCAAGATATGGAATTCATTGCCAGGGAAGGTTGTGATGGCAGATTCAATAGATATGTTTAAGAAAGGGTTAGACAAATTTTTAGAGGAAAGGTGTATCCAGGGATACGACCGTTAATTTAAAATAAAGGATAGTAGTGGATATAGGGTAAAAATTGGATTGCAATATTGAGTCTGGGGGGATTTTCAAAATTGAAACAGATGGGCGGTTGCCTACTCTGGATTAATTTCAAATATAAGTGCAGGATCGCAGGAGATCCAAAATAGGTTGAACTTGATGGACTGGTGTCTTTTTTCAACCTCATCAACTATGTTACTATGTTATATGAGCCTGACCTTATTGGCAACTACACTATTCCTTACATCTGCTTAAAGCTGACAGTCTCCGAAAGGTCAATTTTCAAAGATTAAAAAATGTGGACTGGTGTCTACTCTTGAACTACTGCACCCATCTGTATTGAGAAGCACGTGGCCTACTATGTCAAGATGCAGCAGTGCAAAACCTAGCTCCTTCTGCTGAGAAAACCATGCAGACGGTAGAGTTCCTTGCTGAGAGTGGACTAGGGACAGTAATGGAACTCGTTTTGTCCCCCACATTCCATAATTACATGAACATGTTTGGACATTTTTTCTTGGGGGGGGGGCTTTAGATGCAACGGGTGGCCGCACAACCTTTAACCCTGCAGAGACCAAGGGCTGACTTCATCTTCAAATGGGACAACTTTTGCACAAACCAGAAGCACTTTATTTGGAAAGAACATTTATAGCATAATCCTACACATGCAATTAATAACTCAATACTCTCAGGAGTTCCTTAGGATACAAATGGGTACAATAAGCAGCATTTATGAAAAAGTTGAGACTGTTGGAAGTATATAATGGGGTGGCCAAGAAATGATAATAGGCGGGACTTACATTTCGATCTCGGCCCACAATCCCACAAATACTTATGAGTAGCTTCGGCACGCAGGCACACTGAAGGTAGCCCTGCATCTACGTATTCACATGTCAAACAGGTGCATTTACAATATAAGACCAGCAGGCAAACAATGTTGCAACTTTGCAAATGACCCTTAGATACACTTTTTTAACGGTGCTTTTTGTTCAGGTCAGCTATGACTATTCTTATGTAATACGTATTTACATTATTTTCTGTCTTTAATGTTGTGTACATTTATCTGGCTGTTATATTCTTTTCATTTCTTTATTTCTATTTCTTACTTCTTGAATTTTTCACTTCCTGACCAACTGGAACATTACAAATACACATTACATACACAGGCTGAACCAATATTGTGGGCTGAACAAATATTTATGACAATGCAGCCTAGAAACTAGTCACATCCTTTATAGGCTCATTACTGGTTCAGCTCATAAAAGGGCTTCCTCCACTGTGAATATGGAAATTGTACACTTTAAGCCCCTTACCCATTTTGGCCGTAACACAAAACAGATACATTATTACTGACCAACTGTAGACTTATTAGTATCATATCATAGCTTTTGTTTGGCTGCCTACATACCCTTTGCTTTTTAGCTATTTGGTTTCAATAAAGTACAGTAAGTGAGGTTCTCTAAAATACTTCAACTGTATGTTGTTATTTGTGCCAGTTTCAGATTCTATCATTTTTTTTATCTCAAAACATTCAGGAGAATATGTGCAAATATTTGTTTTATAAAAATGGAAAAGTTTACAGTAGCTTAGAAATAAATAATTACAAGGAAGCATGCTGTTCCTCCTCCCTCTGCCAACAGAGGAAGCACTTATACACAGCTGCTCCTTCCTAACCCCTGTCAGCAGCCGCTCACTGCAGGAAGAAGTGCAGTGAAAGGAGTAGGAGCAAAGATAGGAAGAATTCTTCCTCTCCCTCTCCCGTCAGTACTCCTCTCATGCTGTTAGTCACAGTACTACAGTGACTGCAGGAAAGAGTGCATGTGACTTACATGCTGGGGAAGATTTGGATAGGCATGTTGAGAGCCAGGAGGTAAGGTGACAATCTAATCTCTATTGCCCCTAGGGTCGTGCTGCCTGAGATGAGGGTATCTATCCCCTTGGCTCAAGGGAGGAATGACTCTGAACAAAGGAAAGTTTACTGCAGTCAATAGAACACCAAAGCTAAAGATTACATGGAAAATCAATGCTATCTTAGGTGATTTATGTTTACCTTGTGCCAAGGTGTACTTTAGAGTGCAATAAATTCTAATCCATCCATAACTGACCAAAGGACAAATGTTGAATGAATTAACTTTGTGTCATATAGAGGTGGCTTTAGGACCACAATCTTCTTGCATTAATGTGACTGGAGCCTCATATCAATACTTTTTGCCTTTGGGACACTTGCTTCTTTCACTATCTGTCAGTCTGTGACTTTCTGGTTACCTCCATTTCCCTCACACCATGGCTGTGCCCCTATCACATGCAGTCCTGTCCTTGCTAACCTAACCACTAGAGAACAGATCCCTGCCTCTCACATGATCAGTACAGCTCATCTCCCACTGTTGATAACACTCCAATTATCACACTGGTTACAACAATCAGGACGTACAAAGTATTAAAGATTCTGAAGTGGACTAAAATAAGGTATTCTAACCCGAGTCAAACACACCTGGCAAAAAGATCTTCAAAATGGGAGTTGGCCATTGTACATCCCTGAGGGATGTTGTACACTAGCCTTTAGACACTCATCCCCATTCAGTAGAAAAAGTAGGGAGGATCCCATGTAGCTACTTACCCCTGCGGATACCTGTGACAGTAACTACTTCCTGGTTACAGGATTAGTTGTCAATGTAGTTTACTCATACTTGCCAACTTTTATAACCTCTCTCCGGTGCCCACAGCACAGTGCTAGCATTTCTGCCTTACAGCACTGGGGTCATGAGTTCAATTCCCAACCATGGCCTTATCTGTGAGTTTGTATGTTCTCCCCGTGTTTGCGTGGGTTTCCTCCGGGTGCTCCGGTTTCCTCTCACACTCCAAAAACATACTAGTAGGTAAACTGGCTGCTAACAAAATTGACCCTAGTCTCTCTGTCTGTGTGTCTGTGTGTTAGGAAATTTAGACTGTAAACCCCAATGGGGCAGGGACTGATGTGAATGAGTTCTCTGTACAGCGCTGCGGAATTAGTGGCGCTATATAAATAAATGGTGATGATGATGATGAACTGAATAGTATAAAGAAACCAGTTAACAAAACTATTAACCTATAACAGTATAGCGTGGACAGCACTGTGGCACAGTGGTAAGCATTTCTGCCTCACATTGCTAGGTTAAGGGGGTTTAATCTGTTCATAAACCCATCTGTATGGAGTTTGTATGTTATCCCTGTGTTTGTATGGGTCTCCTCTGAGAGCTGTGCCTTTCCTAACAAACTCAAAAGCCACACTGGTAGATTAACTTGGCTTCTAATGAAATTCCTCCTAGTGTGTGTGTTCATGTCAGGAAATATAGATTGTAAGCTCCACTGGGGCAAGGACTGATGCAAATGATTAAATATTTTTCGTAAAATGCTTTGTAATGTGTAGGTGCTGTATAAATAACTGATAACAGTGCAGGTAGGAATCCAACCTGGCCAGAAAAAAAAGTCAATAATATATATACCATTACAAAACAGTTGGATATTTTCTTTCCGTGAATGGTGGCAATCATATTCTGACGTAAAGAACTATTTCAGATATTCTGGAAAGAAAGCATATACAGATAGATTTCTGGCTTACCAGGGCAAACCCATTTATATTGGAAGCAATGGATGTTGACACAAGATGAATCAGTCAGTGCACAAATAAAATCAATGTAAGACTGATGCAGTGTGAACTATAGTAAATGACAGGACATTTCTTACAGCAATTGAGATTGTATTTTGCCCTTCCCTATTAAGACTACACATTTGTCCACAAGAGCAATCTTCTCGACAGCACGACAGTTAGCTTTCTGTTGCTTTGGGATCAACCTCACCTCATATTAGCTTTAACTTGTAACCAAACCCTTTTGTCGTGGATAACTAAAAAAAAAGGTTGTGACACAGGAATTCTTAACAGTGCAGTTGCAAAAAAAAAAGAAAGGTAGAAAATGAAAGAAACTGGAAACCTGGAAACGGACTTCGTGGTTTTTGTAAAAATACATAGAATGTAAAGCACATTTTACTTAGAACCACAGAACAATCAGTATGAATTTTTCGGTCAGGTTGGATTTGCGATTTCACAATACATATGCTGCCCTCACTACACATAGGGTCAGGAAGAGCTCCCATCACATAATCAGGAGCTATCTACTTTTAATATAAGTCCCTTTCCACATCACAGGGGCAGGTGAAGGGTTAATTCTGTTCTTTATACATTTAACCTGTTCCTGCTATTATAGCTAAAGCTGAATACTTTACAGATCACTGTAGTGTTCCCACTAAGTTTTCTCATTAGCAATACCAATACAATATACCCCTGGATGACTTCAGCAGTGGTGGGCAGTAATGGTTGAAAGCAATGTGTTTAGTGAGAACATGTCTAAAGAATTAGAAAGTCCCACTCCAGACCACTCTAATATTTTAAGCTAATTTCTACTTTTTAATCTGTACATTGAAGAAATGCAAATAACTGTCAAAGATTCCAACCAACCCAGCAGGTCACATGTTCCAGGTCATCCAGCAGGGCTGTAAATAACTGTCACAGTTTCCAGACCCCCCAGCAGGTCACATGTTCCAGATCACCCATCAGGTGCACAGGGAGCGTTCACTAACTGTCACAGTTTCCACAGCAAAGAGCAGATGCACAGGTGTATTGCCAAATATCAAATTTTCCAGAGGACAATGGTAATGCATTGTTGCAAATAGCGGACGGAAGTTTTGAAACATACCTCTGAAACGATGCAACTTATTTTTATGATGCCTTGCTCAGACAACAGCATAATAGAAATAGGTCACTCATAAAATTCGTACTTATGCTATTAATATATAGATTTAAAAAATATTGCCTAAAAAATGTTCTATGGCGATAACAGAAGAAGGATTGTTGAGGTACTTTTAGAATAAATAAGGAGGCAAAATCCATCACTTAACGTATCAGTTAAATGTTTTGAGACTTTTCAAAAATCAAATTGTCTTATGGTTTAAATAATCTTATAATACACAGACTCTTCTCTCTAAAACCATGCCAAAACATCATCTGCAATTCTAAAATCATTACTTTCCACACATCTATAAATAATGTGATGAAAAGACTTTACCCTCAAACAAAAATAAAAACACAATCTAACTATTACGCCACAATAGATAACAGCTCTTATGAAAACACAAGAGAGAATGAATTGCTAAAAAAAATAGTTCAGAAACCACATAAAGAACATCAGCAAAACTCAGCTGGGGTCAATTCCAGAAAACTCTGTCTTCCATATGTGATGTGAAATATTAGAATTAATGAGAACCAGAGGTTTCACAATAAAAAAAAAAAGTTTACTGGCCTTGCCAAAACAACCTTTAAAGGGATTACTAGCAATGGTCAGCATTACATACAGTGTACCGCACAGGCTAGATGCTTTACATAGCAGAGGTGACTTCATCCACAGCTGACTGCTGTCTCCAATTGAGCAGAGTAAAATTCCAGTACTTGCCTGTAACACTGACATGGTCTGTGTTTCTGCTGCCAAGTTGTAGGAAATTAGAGTAACCTTTTGGCTAAATAGCGAAATACCATAGTAGTTGAAGGAATCATTGTCACACCCAGGATTAGAGCATCTGTCCCAGTGTGATTTACTGTTTGGGGCCATTATTTTTTTATTCTATACTTCAAATTGAAGCAAATGTTCTAAGATTGTATCTAATAGATCAAATTTACTTGAGTCAGAAACAACAGAGGTTATTTACAGTTCAAATATTCAGTAATACACAGCAACCAATTATCAATTAGCTGTGATTGATTTAATGTCAGCAGAACACTAGAAACCAATGTCTGATTGGTTGATATGGGTTACTGCACATTGTAACTTTGTTAGTAAATTAACACCAATATGTCTGTATCGTTATAGTTATACAATTTTTTTTCTACAGTCATTTAAATATATATTTTTTTCTAAATCTTTTTCTCTGCTATCCTTATTTAAACTTGCCACAAAACTGTGCACTTCTCTGCATTATACAACTTACGGCTAACCTCAGTGATTTATTGAGAGCATTTTAACTGGAGTTTGGAATGGAAACAAGTGACATATTGGCTACACAGCTAATTTCAACCAGCTTTATCGCCCAGATGTTCTGGGAACAGCTCACTAATGTCCCACATCATCACGCAAACACAACATTCCATATATAACAATCTTTACATTAGCAGGTGGCCTGTTGCAAAATAAAAAAGAACAGCAAAATACAGCTATGCATAATAGCGCTGTAAATGGTCACATTACTGGTGCCATATTTGTGCATTAATATTAAATAGTAAGGGCATGACTACTAACATGCCATAACTACATAAATGTCTTACCATCTTTGGAAAGGCTTCCTGCATAATTAATACAAACGTGCAGGGTAATCAGATTGATTATTTGCTTGATAATGCTCGACATACAATGCATATTTCATGAGATGTTGCGAAAGAGACCAATAATGCTACACCAACAAATCAGAAATGTGCTTCTAATAGTCTGCCTTATTGATCAAAGATAATATTTAATTGGTTATTACTAAGCATATTTAGTGTTCAAGATTGTAGTAAAAACTAAATATTGGATGTGTTAAAGTTTTCTCATACAGCAGATTAAGTCATCTTGCTGCAGTGCTTTGCCTGTGAATTCAATTCCCCATACTTAGCAGATAATCAAGTGTATTCCAAAGTCTGAAACTTATTTATCCAGTTCTCAAAGGGAAGAATTGAACTGTACACTGAATCGATTCTGTCTAACCTAAATTACCAGTTATAGGTTTTCTTATTTACAAACGTGAAACCCTCTAGGATTTATGAAGAACACATTTTCCTGCAATGCCACGCTAGTTAAAATTAATTTAGAATACATTTTATAGAAAGACCACATTTGAGACAAAGTGCCTGTAAATTAACATTGTCTCAAGGGCACATCCATAGGTACAATTAAAGGAAAGCTCATCTTTACTGATGCTGTCTGATGTTTAAATACCAAATAAACTGTAAGCAATTGATAGATACAATGAAAATGACATATTAATAATAAACAAAAACACATAGCATGTCATTAGATAATAGTGTTTTCTGTAGCTCCTTGACAAAAATGACACTCGGTCTGTAAATAAAATGAGGGCCTCTCTGAAAATGGGGCCAACATTTATGAACAAGGCAGACTTTTGTAATCTATGGGTAGTTCCAGAAAAGCTGGAACTACAAGTTCCACCATGTCCGACATGTAGTTGCACAAAAGCTGGAAAGCTACAATTTGCATTGATTATGTACTATACTAAACATTGCACATTATAGTCCCAAAATAAAATGTATAACATGTTTCTGAATGTTTCTCAGAGATATCACAACATAGAACTTAGAAGAACTCTATGTACACAATGTGAATGTTTGTGCATAATATACAGGCAGACATGAATTAATGTGCCAACTAAATCATTATCAACTGTCTCAAGAATGATGAATGAATATTGGGAAGATAGTTTAAAAAAAGTAAATTTTAGTTGTACTAGGCATTATTTTATATTTATAAAATAAAATATATTTCCTTTGCAATTTACTTATATGAATTTAAAATTTTTGTACCACATGACTGTCCATATGACGACATGTTTTTATTTGGACCTAATTTCTATTTAAATAGGACCTATTTAAGGCATTTTAATAGAATCTAACCCATAGTTACAGCATGAAAAGCTTGGACATCATTAATGTAAATTTATATAGTAGGTAACAAGCCACTTCTAAATGAAATAAATACAGAATGTTTTACACACGGCAGAAATCATTAGTTGCACAGGTATTATAATCATTGTTTTCAAACCAGGAAGATACCAATGGGGCTCATTTAGAGGTGGATACTTTTGCTCTCCGAACAAACACACAAAAAAGCATGTTTATGCGGATATGAGTCGGATGCATCTCAAGATGTATCCAACTCAAAAGCACTAGTAATAGTACCAGACGTACGTCAGGCAGAAAAGTATTTATATTTTACATCAGTGTTTCCCAACTCCGGTGTTCAAGCCCCCCTAACCTTCCAGGATTTAAGGATATCCATGCTTGAATGCAGGTGATTAAATTAGTGCCTCAATCATTTTGATTTAACCACCTGTGCACAAACATGGATATCCTCAAAACCTGAAGTGTTATGGGGGCTTGGGAACTGGATATGAGAACGACTAAGGATAGCCAGTGCTGGATTAAGGGAATGGAGGCCCCTGGGCTAAGGGGGCCTCCATTCCCCGTGAGGGCCCCCCCCCCCGTGATCCGAGCTCCCCGCCCCCCTCCCCCGGCACTTACCTCCTTCTCCGGTGCGCTGTACGCTCTTTACTGAGGAGATCTCGTGAGAGTGAGACTCACGAGATCTCCTCAGTAAGGAGACTACAGAGCGCCGGAGAAGGACCGCAGTTAAAGTGCTCAGCAGCACTGATCGCGCCAGGGGCGCCCCCGCCCCCGACCGATGAATACTGCTGCTGAGCACTTTCAAGGGCCCCTTGGATGCCATAGGCCCCTGGGCTGTAGCCCAGTTAGCCCTATGGTTAATCCGGCCCTGAGGATAGCACAGAGATGTGGCTTGATAGTGTTAGTAGTAAATGCTAAAGTCACGTTAACCTATTTGCACACAAGATAATAATGTAATAAAGTACTGTATACACAAGACAGAATAATGTCTTGAAAGTTATTAATAATTGCAAAAGTATTTGCACTTTTTTTAGTGCATACACAAACTGCAGTTATTCCATGGCCCGACTAGTTGCAGTGAGAAATTACTTGCATGGGGCTAGCTCACAAATGAGTCATATATTCTCACTTGCAATCTGTCAAACTATAGTTCAGGAGACTTCACTAGACAAAGCAAAATTAAAATACAGTGAACTGTAAGATATCAAATAACTAAGTAAAACATTTGTACGTATTTGTATTAGCAATTTAATTTCTCATTGATTATTGTGACTATTGACCAAAGATAAATCGAAAAAAAATGCTTTCATCAAGAAATGTTTTACTTAATAATACTCCTTACTTGTTCTCATTGCTTGCGTCATATCGAGGCATAGGATCATAATCATTGCCATTGATATCAGTGCTGGCCTGAGCATCCTACACCCAAAAAAGGAGAAAGAATAGATTAGTCAGCATGATTATTAAGCTGTCATATTATCACATGCATATATAAATATGTTACATTCTGCACAGGGAATTACCTGTGAGTGTCACATCCAATTAGTATTAAAGCTGTTTGTAGTATTGTGTAGCAAGAGCAGGAGGTGAACTGACAGTGGCAGGAGGTGAACTGACAGTGGCAGGAGGTGAATGAACAGCATCAGCAGGATGTAAATGGGTGGCGTCTGCAGCAACAGGATGGAGGGGGGAGTATAGAAATTTGTACCATTTACTGGACAATGGGGGATTGTATGTATTGGCACTCTGTACTATATACTGGACAAAAGCAGCTACCAGGTAACAATGCTAGACTGGGCCACAGTTATTAAAAATCCAGACGTGTTTATCTGTCGACAGTGCATTAGTCCCAGCAACTTAGTCTGGGCTCAGTACCCAAACCTAACATTAAAAGATCTGTGATCTCAATCATCACTACCCATATTTTAAAATTGTTACCACTGGAAATATATCTTTGCTTTGTGGTTCCTGCTATCTTGTAAAAACAAAAATAAACATGATCTAGTATTTGGATACCATTGCAAATTGTCCCGGATGTATTACAAAGGAATGGATCACTAATGTCATCTTTGGACAGAGCCTACTAATATCTTAAAGTCTCCATACGTTACTAGAATGTAAACCGTGGAATATTTGAACCATATTATTTAAGTACTAGATGCTGCTTGTTTCTCTGCTTGAAGAAAATGCACAAACATAGTTTGGCACAGGAAACATGAAAAAATGCATTTGACCTCATTTCAAGTGAACCTTAAAAGCATTTAGTTAGTTATTTTAAAGATTTATAGAACATAACAGAATCCAAATATGTGAATTACATTAATCTGATGTTCATAATTCCACAGTATTTTATAACCACTAGTTGACATAGTTCATTTGCAAGTCCAGCCAAAATTGTTCCATAATTGCTCATAATTTTCACTTCCCCACACTATTCCCACATGGATTCTTACTCGAATGAAATAATTCTCCATCGTGTTAACGCAGCATTCTCAATTACAAGGCAACTTTCTAGTGCAGTGCTTAAAAAAATAGCTGACACATTTACTGTATCCAACACCTGCATAACTTAATTTTGAATCTCGCAGGGCCAAACGATCCTAGAGTCACTGAGCTGTAAGCGTGTCTGAGCAGGGATGATACTGAAGATTAATTTGCTTCATTTTGTTACATTGTGTAATTGTCCCCTGATTTTAGTGGAAATGTGCTTTCTTGCGATATTGCTGGTTTCCCTGTGGTTTGTGTAATTTAATATGACAGGAAACAATTTGATGGAATTTTCCACATGATCAACTTTATATGTGATAAGAGTTGGGAGCTGACTGAAAACCAGTATCAGTATTGTTTAATTTTTTTTTAGTAAACACCCCCTTAACCTGGACTGGCAGAAGTGCAGGGACACCTACACTGGTATACCTGACGTTATCAAGGTACAGCCAAAGAAATAGTGGTAGCACTTAATTGGATGGCCCTGTCATCCATTCAATCTGGTGCTGCTGTCTGATCACCTTTAAGAATTCTACATGCACCATGTCAAAGAGAATACATTATATCAATAGTGGTTTACAATTCATCCCACAATTCTCCTAGTCAAAGGGAGGGTTATTTGTGCAAAAAAGATACATCCAAAATGTGGATATTCTTTTTGCGATTAGATGGCTCAATGCCCTTTAGGCTATGTACTGTCTGTGTGCAGCGCTGACTCTACCATTAGGTGAACCTAGCTGCTTGCCAAGAATGTCAATGGGGCATCTAAAACATATAGTGATTTAAATGCTACGTGGCTACCCCGCACAAAGCACCAGCCACAGGCATGAAGAAGCATCCAGGAGCTTTTGCTGGTTGCTGCTCCTCCTATCAGTCTTACTCTGAGCATACATTTATCTTTTTATTATTGTTTATTTATTTATATTGCGCCAATCATGTTAAGCAGATCTGTACAGAGGCTAAGCAGTCAAGAGGCTAAGTAGTTATTCACATGAGTCCCTGTCCCACTGGCGCTAACAATCATTCCCTACCGTATAATATATACAAGCTAGGGTTAATTTCAGCAACCAATTATAGCCTACCAGTATGTTTTTGGACTGTGTGAGGAAACCGGAGTACCAGGAGGAAACCTATGCAAAAAATGGGAGAACATACAAACTCCACACAGAAAGGGTCCTGGTCAAAATCCAACTCATGACCCCAGTACTGTGAAACAGCAATGTTAGCCACTGTGCCAAGAGGTTAAAGATTCTGGATGATAAGCATAGGCCTGAACTTGATTAGTCTAACTCCCCATGCTTTATGCTGACCTAAGAAGCTAAAGGGGAAGTGAGCAGTGTCAACTCCAACTCCAAGTCCAAGCCTTGGAATAGTCTTGACCTTGTCTGGTAGCTTACCGGGAGGTTGTGCCAAGGGGAGAGCCAATGCTCAAAGTGATGTTGAGTGACACTCTAGGAAGATTACTGAGGGACAGGCTGTGGAGAATCAACCAGAGGCGTAGAGACAGTGAGTACATTCTACAATTCCACACAAAGGACCCAGAGATGTGAAGCATCTAATCTAGCCGAAGGCAAGTACGCCAGTAGAGACTGGGCCTACACCGGCAAAGCCTGTTGTTCACCTAAACCACTAACATCTATGAAAAAGAGGCAATACTTTCAAATCAAAGTTTACATTTTTTAAGTATGAAATCTAAAAAACATGATTAAGCAGTCTGAAAGTGTACCATTGTGTATATTTAAACACTCTTATTACTATTTTTTTCTTTAAAATATAAGATGATTCTAAATCATTCTTATTTTGGTGTATTTGTGTATTTCAAGTATTTATTTTCAGGACAAACAGTACGCATCACCTATACCCAGTGGAGGCAGCCATTTTGCAAGCTGAGACAATATTGCTGAGAATGCAGTCTATCAATTCACTATGAACTAGTGACATCACTTAAGCATGACGTACTTTATGAGTTACATTAATGAGTTTTCAACTATTTTCACCTCTGGGAGTTCTGTATTGTAAAAGGTATAGCCTTAAACTTGTCACCGTACTGCTGAACAAGGACTTTCCGTTTAAATGGCCATATAATTGAAAGAAAAAGTTGCTGTTAACCAGTGCGCGCAAACTGAAACTTTATGTCATTAGTTACAGTACAGTAGTTCTCTGTATACTGTGCTTATCTACAGTGTGACCTATTGGGATACTATAAATAAATATTGCGCACCTTAACTGACAGAGGTTTGCTATTCTCTTCTACTTGAATCAATCTTTCAGTACAGTAATCAATCCAAATTAGACCTAATAGATGTAATATGGATATAATAGTAATTGTTGTACCATTTACTATCAGGTCCAATTTGCATTGCACCTATTAGAGCTGAAAATAGCAGAAACCTGTTGGGAGTTTCTTCATAAAAATAAATAAAAAAAAGAGAAAAGAAATCATACTATTGCCCCTGCCTCCAACTTTTAGAAAAGTTGATAACCGCATCATTTTGGACCCGTCCCCTCACGCCCACCTCCCCCGGCAGGCTCCCGGAAGACAACTCCATAAAGTTGGTAAGTATGAGCTATTATCATGTGACAGGGAAGGATCACATGATCCCTCCACACATGCTCTGTCCAGCTCTGCTTTTCAGAGCAGAACTGACAGCACTAAAATTTTCAATTATGAAAGCTGGCGTACATTAACATGAAAAAAAAAAAGAGAACATTTTTTTTTTCGACTACTGATAAATAGCGTTACTGAGCAGTCCCCATACACTTCTATGGAGACTGCTAGGTAAAACAAACACAGATGCAAAGCTGCGATGCAATAATCATATATGTCAATTTTGTGGTTAATCCCCAAAATGTCAGAAAACAGAGGATTGATGTTTGATAAATAAGCCCCTAATTCATCAAGGTATAGTGATGAATTAGAGTGAGGATGAAGAGGGGCACAGCGTGTGTGGATGAAGGGGGCACAGAGTGTGTGGATGACATCTGCCCACTTCACTAGGAAGAGGGCAGATGTTGGAGGCTGATATACTCTCCAGGGAGTTCGGGAGACCCACCTGGAATCCGGGAGTCTCCAGGACATTCTGGCAAGTATGAGGTACAGTTTCATTTACTTGCAAGATCTATCATTGTATGTCTTCTCAAAAATGTCATATGTGCCAGGAATGCATATTTTAAATGATATTCTGTGCCTTTTGCGATTGTGCTGTTCTGTTACTGCAGCACTGAGGTGGTGGGACTCACTACTGCTGAGGACTATGTGGTGGAGGCAGAGAGAGGGAGATGGGGGGGGGGGCACGGAGGAAAAGTGGCGTGAGAACTATGGACAAGGAAGGCAATGGGAGGTAGATGACGACAAATAATCTGTGTGACAGCGATGATCACAAAGATCACATCGCTCTGAGGATTCAAACAGAGCATGCAGGGAAGTGCATGACGTCACTTCCGTTACACATTTTCATCTCCATGAAGGCTTTTCACTGGGTGCCTGCAAAAATGTTTCACTTTAATAACATTTTAAATAAAAATCAAAATGTTCATCTATTTATATTTTTATTACTGTGAAACGTTTCTTAAAAAGAGTAGTTCTGAAAGAATTTCAGTTGTATTATAAATATTATTATGATACACTAAACAGTTCCAGCTCCTCATAAATATTAGCAAAGAATACATTTCTCTAATATAATAAACACAGTTGTTTATCTACACTGACAGAGGTCTGCATTGAGTTGTTCTATCTGCAAAGTTTGAGACATGACTTTTACCACTAAAAGTATTATAAAAATTTTAGTGGTGAGGCTGTGGGATAGATGTATAAAACAGTTGTAACATTTGACTGTGAAATACCAAAGATATCTTTGTTGTCAGGTCAGACACAGGCACCTTGTCCTCAACATTGGATTGGAGCCGCGAAAAGGTAGTCTCAAGATTGTTTAAAAGTTCTGTATCAGGCACATCTTATTACTGTAAAGTGAAATATACCACTAAAAGGTTTATGCATCAACATGATACGGTGCCTCTAAATATGCATCGCTGCAAATCGCAATGATGCATATTTATGCACCGCTGAAACAGTCGTTTCCGCATCTTTTAAGTGTCAGATCAGCTTGATGCACAGACCCCTATGTATCTGTAGCTACCTGAGGTGACCAGAGCACACGTATAGATGAAAAAGAGATATCTGAACTTATATACGTCAAAGGAGGTTACACATGGACTTTACAGACAGCGCAGATCCAACAAAGACAATAACTATATGTATTATGTCATCTGGGGCGTTAACAACATAAAATACATAAGAAAAGGTTGTGGTCCCATGATTCAAAAGATGTGAGCAGACACGTTCTAGGCTAGCTGCACTGCGGGTACACAATCTGACACCACAAAATCGCTATCTTCATTGGATAAATACCTTGTGATCTTTCAATAAAAGGAATTTGTGATAGATCTGTTTTGTGTATAGATGCTATTTAAGAATCAATGGGGGGAGAGGCCAAAGAGCATGTACAAGCTAATGAAGAGCAGAGAGACATAAGTAAAGTCCAATCCAACACAGGATGAGGACCTTGGAAGAACCCTCAAGGGTGGCCAGCATTTTAATTGCATTAACAACAGTGTTAGATTATGGATGAATTTCTTAAAAATGCAGAGAGCAAAGAAACCTGTGTCTTCTGTGACTCTGGATGCCGAAAACCTTTAGTGCAAAAGACTCAGTGAAACTACTGCAGTTATACTAATGTATGGTTTTAATTTCAGCCAGCAAGTAGGGTAGGATTGGATGTTGTAGCATTTGTAGTTATATATGATATATTGTTTAATCTAAATAACACTGCTAGCATGACACTAAGATATTCATGCACAGCGTTAATTGTTGTTAATAGACATACCTATGCTCAATTAAAAATATATAACAAAATGTCAATAGATGGAAAAGGGAAATCCTATATATAAGCCTCCACATTGAAAACAATGTCATGGAATATAAGGGGCAGAGCCAGATTTTGACCTCATGGGGCCCTAGGCAAGATACTGGTTTGGGGCCCCCTCCCTGAAAAAATCCATAGCACTATAGTTTTTGGCATAACATATACCCCTATTCAGGGGCTGGCTGGCAGACTTTAGCCCAGGAGGGCAAGCACATAGCACTGGCCCTTAAGTAGCGGCCCATTTTTAAAGGTTAGTCTCACCGCTCGCCCTGAGAGGGCCCTCTGGGGACTGCTGGGCCCTAGGCAATTGCCTAGGTTGCCTAGTGGTAAATCCGGTCATGTTAAGGGGCCTTAATGATAAGTATAAACATGCAATGGTGTTTCCATACCTTAAAGACCACTCTCTTTATATAATATGCCTTCAAGAATCACATCTGAAGGCAGCACAGGCTAAGGGTGGGACATGCTTTTCACTTATTCCAATTATTCACAGAATGTTTCTAACCTGATTAGAAAGTCTGTAAAATGTAACATTTTGTATACCAAAATAGACAATAAGGAGTGATATGTAGCATACAAAAGAAGGGGTGATATTTTGCATACCAAACAGACAATAAGGGGTCATATCTAGCACTACACTGTGCAATAAAAGGTAAAACACTATTTGAAAAGTATATACAACCCCAATTTAAGGTGTGTAATGATCCAAGCAGGTTCCGAACGCAAAAAGATGGATGCAAACATGGTAACCAGTTGAATAAATAGAAGAAGCATAGGCAAACTACATTGCTAACAAAAATAAGGAGACAAAAGGAAGATGGTGGCAAGCTGAGTGTCAGCAAATGTATACACCTAAATTTAAATATTATTAGTATGGAGAAAAAGTGGGCAAATAACTTGCAATTCTAAGCATAGAGAATCCAATGATGACAGCTGTCCATACCATTACAAATACACGTTAGGTCGATCCATGAGTTATAAATGACTGTTTTAGGCTATTCTATGAAACATTATATGCCTCCACTACTCTGCTGGATCTAAGGACATAGATGAACACAATCATTTTATCCAGGCTGTTTGAAGAACATGTTCTTCATGTTCTTTTCTTTAAGAACAGACCAAAAAAATATTGGATGAGGATGATATTCTTGTTTCCAAATGAATCCCGTGACTTTTCCCTAAATGCACTATATGCCATTGATCAGTTTGACTACTTATTTGGTATTAGAAGAAACTAGAACAAATCTTCCCAAATGACCTCCAATATGCCCCTTACCTGTTCCCTGGTGAGGTTGAAAACATGGGATTTCTAGCACACCAAGAAATAGATAGAGGGCAGAGAGTTGCAGTTACTAGAACATGGCAAGAGTAAATAGGGCTTAATATACCTCCTATAACCATTACAATTAAAAGTAAAATCTAGCCCTAGAGTACACTACTAACCCCATAGCACTCGCTAATAATGTACCTCACAGAAGATATATTTTTTTTTTGTGTCATTTGTATGGGAAAAGATGTATTCCCTTTGCAACTAACTGCCGGGGAAGTAAGTATACCTGACATATTAAGATCGTACATAGTGGTACATATGGGATATCTGGTAACATGGTGGGTAGGAGCTGTGTCTTACACACTAGATGAGGCCTGTTTCGGGTCTTATGAAGATATGTTCTTCTCACCGCCCCTTCGAGCCTTTCAACCATGCTCTACCTACATCCAACAACTCCTCCGTGTTTCGGCACACTGAAAACTAGATTGCTTCACCAGATGTCACCTCACATTCCCTTACGGCAGAATGATAAGTTAAAATAATGGAAAGGATTCATAACATTGGAGATCTTTTTAAAATAAGATGTTTCCTTCTTTTCAAAACTCAACAAAAATATTAAAAATGCAACTGTGCATAATGGGTAAAGAAGTCTCGGTTTAAACACTTACATAATTCTGCATCAAGTCAGGGTGATTTCTTTCAATCCCGTCATCTAGAATAGTAACTACCACATTTTTTCCAGTGTATCCTCTCTTCCAAGCGCCTACGATGTTCATGTCTGACTGACAGTGATGGGCATTGTCACTGCAGTGCTGTAGATAAAGAGAAAATCTTAAGTCCTTACTTAATATACACAAATGCTACATATAATACATATCATACATTATGCATTCAGGCCAAAAGGGGATATGTTTATAGTGATATATATATATATATATATATATATATATATATATATATATATATATATATATATATATAAATATATATGTGGAATTACAAATGAAATGAAAAATTTCAGAGTGAGTCTATGAAACTTGCAAATATAATTATATGTTGCATACGTAGTAAAACTTAGATTTATACACATATCAAAATGTATACATGCATCAATAATCAATACTTACTACAAAAGATGAAAACTTATACATGCAGTATATAGTATTACATTTGGGAAAACTCCATTTTAGTGGATTTGATGCTAAAAACTATTGTTCTTAGTGTTACCATACCATATCTCCCAACTGTGTGGGGGGAGGGGGAGGGGATTGTTCAGATCGAGGTTGGAGCTTATTTTGTTCCACTTTCGCGATCCTCAGTATTGGGAGGTATGCCATACCGATTTGTATTTTTTACTTACACAGTGTTACATTACATTTTTTTGACGTGTTTTTGGAAAGCTATTTGTTCCATTTCTGTGTGTTTACCAAGTTTCAATAAGTTAAGTCTTTAAGACCCCTAACAGTCAAGTTGTAAGAATATTCATGATTGGGCACACTTTGTTTGAATCGAAATAACTGTGGCACTAATTAGGTCACCAATACTCAATCATGGATATCTTTAAAACATGGTCTGTAAAGCTGGATACACACTACACTGTTTTCATCCAATAATCAGCTGAATCAGCCGACATACGACCGCTCGTTCAAAAGTCGGGTCAGTGTGTGTAGTGACACGATGGTGGAAAGTCTGCCCAAATGGATGATTGTCGCCTCATTTGGTTGGTCTTACCGTTTAATATTTTCGTTCCAATCTCGTTCCATTGTGTAGTGTGTATAGACTTCCGACCGATCCACAACAGTGAGTACGAAATTACAGTCATTGCTCACGACAACATGGCTGTAAAAAGTCGCTTAAGGGACGTCCGCTCTTCCCTTTATCGTCCTAAACAAGGCTAGTGTGTATGCAGTCCATGGGTCGAGCGATCGGAACATCGATCGCATGTAAAATCGCTCGGCATAAAAAGTTGGTCGAAATTTCTGTAGTGTGTACCCAGCTTAAGGCTTGGTACACATTACTGTGTTTGCAGACGATTATCGGGCTAATCAGACAATAAACAACTGATTGGCCAGTAGTGTGTACCCTGGAACGATGAACGATTATCGTTTCAAAGTACATAAAACCGTGGATCGAGAGCTTCAAACTGAACTGGAAATCTTGTTCACCCTCGGAACAATGTCATTCCAATTCTACAGTATGTATGCACTCTGCAGAATTGGAACGTCAGTTTAGCTATTAAGTCAAGTTTTGACATCACCTGTCACTGGTGATGTCCTGGGGTCCGGCGGTGAGAGCGGGTTCCAAGCGGGTTAGTAAAGTAACCAGAAGTGACTGAATCTGGGCTCTCTGCTATTTTCATGGGAACCCAGAAAACACTGCTCTTCCCACACATCATCTATGCATCATCATTACATTGGACGCACCGTCACTCTCCATCCACCGCTCCCCAGTCCCACAGTGCACATCTGGTGATTGAAGTTCACAATTTCTTGAATCCATTGCTGCACATTTTATTGAATGATAATTGTCGCTCACTATACCAGTCAATTCCTTTTACAACAACGCTGCTGCTCTACGCAAGCTGTCACCACTGACACCATAACCCAGGACAGCTGGTACTTGCAGCCGATGGTTATGATTCACACAGATATGAAGGTCATTGTGTACAGTGTGTAGACATGAATTGGCATGCTGATTGGGATTTTTTTTTCTGACTTAAATCGCTAATCGTTACAATTTTCCTGTAGCTTGTACCTAGCCTAAGAAGGGATTGAGGATAACAGTTGGGAAATTCAAGAAAAGATCAGCAAATATAAAACCAATTACTTTTAATGCTATACTTCTAGCAGATGTGTTCCATAACTTTATAGCTCTGTTTAACGTTTCAGAATGTGCACTGTTCTATTTTTCTAGGGGTGTCACAGCCAGTTGTGAATGGGGTTGAGGATAAAGAGTTTTGTTAAGTACAGGTTAGTGGAAGCCTATAGTATATACATCAATCCCTCATGTGTCAAACAATTAGCATGGTTATCAGGCCTCTGCTCCATGTCATCTCTCCACCAGGGAGAGGTGCTGATGTGGAGAGGAGACTGGTAGATGAGGGTCAGTGTCGCTTGGTATGCAATTAGCGGACTGACCATGCTTTCTATATAACCCTCTTCCATATGAACCTTCCTTAAAGGACTATATGTACTTTAAATTTAGTTGTTTTAAACCCTCATCTCCTTGCTCCTGTTACAGGTACCAATTCCTTAATCCTGTAACTTCCCACCTCATAAAATGGTACTATAATCCCTGGCTTTCAGAAGAATATTATACTGGCGGATACATTTAAATATATTTGCACTGTACCATCAGCCAGAAGAGTCTTTACATCAAGAATATGTATATGTGTATGCACCGACAACAGTTGCTTATTGAAAATAGTTAACATCATCATTTTACTGATATTAAAAACATGGTCTTTGCACAGTCTTTGTGTAGTGTCCAACTCTTGTAACACATTTAAATATATCACATGTAGGACTTTGCAACTCTGCACTGTACCTTCTGCATTATTACCATATAATTATTCATTTGGAATATTCAAATAAGCCCATCATCAACTGCGATCACATGACCTACCCATCTACGCAGTACAAAGAATAAAGCATTTCCTTTAACGTTTATTATGTGTTATCACCGTCTTAGGATGGTAATAACAGAACAGGTATTAAGCATCTTACAAGTATTACATACTTTAAAATTAGGTCTTATATGCAAAGGCATGGGAAATCCATCCAGCAGGGGCTATTGCTGGCAAAAGCAGCATTATATCTGCTATACTTTGATATGTGGGGTGAAAGAAAAGCCTTATTTTCATTGATAACTCGACATCTAGTCCTGCCTTACTATAGCATTTACTGTTTGTAACAGGGCTGATCCCTTCCTTTTCCGACAATACTTGCCTTATAATTATAACTGGGAAAAAATATTTTAATAAGAACACTGCTTTCTTTGTGTCTTAGCACTGAGACTATTTCTTCCTGTCACACTAAACAATACAAACTTTTTCTATAGCTTAACTGGGATGTCTACTCTCTCCCCAAACAAACAATACTCAAAGCATGTTGTGTATACATTATCAGCAATAGATGTTTTCATTTACTCAACTGCTACATAAATTTATTAGTCATTGTTAGTGTAAAACCATTACTTCATTAAGTTCTTTATTTATATGCTGTATGGGATATCGCAGAATGGCAGAATTTCTATAATAGCAGCCGCCTCATTATCACATAAACAGGAAACAATAAAACTTCTGCGCTAAGCTCCAGATTCCTGCTATGCTCGTATGTGTAAATAAAGTAGATTCAACTTAGCTCGTTTACTTCAGATAGACTTTGTAGGAGATATAATTTAAACAAAATATCGGGATTTTATCTTGGTGTATTTATTACTGCTACTTTGTGCTTGCCAATTGTATCACAGGCAACAACCTGTTTATTTGATTTCCCTTGTCAGTGTACACGATCCTTCTATAAACCATATACTTTAGGGAGTTATGCCAACATAAAAATGCACCTTGCTTCTGGTCAGCGACAGAAACTTTTCATAAAATTAAATCAATATTTTTGTAAATGTATCGCAATCCCATGATTGGTCATTTCACACAAAAAATGGTACCTTCTGCATAACAATTATTTGTAAAATATACTTTGTGCAGAGAAATGTTTCAGGAGTCTACCAAAACTCATCATCATTTTCCCACTGGCGACTACCTATTCCTAAACCATTAAAGGCAAGTCCATATTTGCATACACAACAGGGCAAAGCAAGATAAACACATGTAACACACACTGGAAATATAGGTAGTTAATGATCCCTTTAACACAGGGGTAGACAAAACAATGTAGGATTTAGAAGCTAGTCATTCCAATTTAGGAGCCAGCATGACCTTTTAAGAAGCCACAATAGTTGTGCATCCATTAACATCAATAGAATGACTCCAAAACAATAACCCCCATAATAACTGTTACCTGTTTGCATAGTATCACAGGGCTAACCATAATATATTAGAACATTGTATTCTCAAGTTGCCCCTTGCTTGCGTGTGTGCTGGTAACGCTTCTGTCAACTGATGTCCCTGTGGCCTATTGCATTTCCATTGTAGTTTTCATGTTCACCCTGCGGTTATACAAACCACGGTTTCTGTATTTGATATTTTTTTTACCCGTAGCTTTTTTTGGGTTAGTGACAATGGTTACAAACAAGTTAAAGAGGCTTCTTCTATGTCAAGGAATAAAGTACCCATTATTGTACGTCTAATGTCAGTGAGTGCCTAATTTAGATTTGGTTGCAATGTACACTTACAACGTAAGCGTCAATTTCATTCCATACTTTACTAAGTATATGTGAGCTGCACATATCTTAAGATAGGACTGACTCAGAATAGTACACAAAATGTATGTAATCATAAGCAGCACACATCTTACACCAGGAGGAAAGCAACGTATATCCTCCTAAAGGTTTCTATCTCAACAGCGTATGTAAGAAACATTTACATGCCCTAGCTGTACTAGACCTACGTCTGCCTGCCCAGTACCACCCCCCGATCCACCTCTAAGCGTAGAGTGATGCAAGGGATAGAGAGCAGACTTAGACCTAGGTTTCTCTACTGCGCAGTTGTAAAGGATGCTTTTTGCGGTTACGAGTGACATGACCTCCTTAATCTGTAGAATGCTCTCAAATAATTAAAATATTGTAAAACAAAAACAAATATCCTCCAGTTCAGTTGCCTGTGACAGGGAAAGCACAAAATGCTGAAAGTAGCCTCATGCTAAGGTAGGGAAGACATTACTTGATTTGTATAATTTAATCAGGTGACACTGCTACCAAATCATAGACAAGGGCATAAGTGAACTTTACTTGCTCTAGTCTAGCGTTTCTGTGGTTGTTCTTCATTGGAAATGTGCTAATTGTGCTTCAGGCATTGGAATCTCATAAAGGAGTTTCAGAATCTCCCATGTTAACATGTTGCAAGACTTCAAAAAGCCCAACACACAGGGTGTGGGGACTCTGAACATACTACACAAGACTATTCATCAATGAATAGCAAGTAAATTGTTCAGCGTGGTGAAAGGGGGAATGTGAAAGGCCAGCACGAAGGCATGGGGACAAAGTACTCCTGTGAGATGTTTCTATAAAGCCTACAAAATCCTAATTTAGCATTATAAGGATAAGGTAAAGGAACCTTTGCATTCAGAAGCCCATTAGGAAGCAACAGGCTATGCTTTGTGTTGCCTTAAACTTTATTTACAGGCCACTTACATATCAAGTTAGCCTTTCTTTCTAAGTGGCGTAAAGAGCCTGCATAGTTATTTCGAAGCATTCAAGTTAACAATGTAGCAATGTTGAATAAGCAGCGTAGGGTTGTGCAAACACCCTATTAGGCACGGGACATAAAAATGCAGAGACAGTAAAGCCATGTGAAATGTAGACAAACCATGTTATCAATGGGATTTTGTGCATATTATCAATATTATGGTGGAAATGTATTTCTTAACCTTTAAGTGTAGCTTGCAGGCAGACTCATTAGTGTACATATTAAATCATTTTTAAGAGTAAAGGAAATGCAAAATAAATAGTCAAAATAAAGTACCTACTACTAAAAAGCAAAAATCATTTTCTGCAGACCAAAGTTATCACAAAAAATGTTGTGAGTTTAACTAAGTGGGAGAGGAGGGCTGGGGTCACAAACATGCCTGAATACTTTACAGTTACTTAAGATATTGTTAACAGTTATTTGTATTGTACCTAAATATTACGAACCACTTTAAAGAGAATATTTAATCATTCACATCAGTCCATGCCCCAGGCCATACCACACAGATCCACACATAAGGGTTCGTTTTGTTAAGCTAATTAACCTACCAGTATGTCTTTGGAGTATGAGAGGAAACCAGAGCACCCAGAGGAAACACATGCAAACATGGGGAAAACATAGAATATCCACAGTGTAAAGGACCTAGTTGGAATCAAACTCATGACCCTTACAATACAACCACTCTACTGCTTAAGGACACAAAGAACTTTAAACACACATCAACAAAACCAGGTAAATGCTCTCTAATGTAAGTGAATAGAGACGACAAACACACTTTGTAAAAAGCTTTTGCTTTGCGTCAGTTTTGATGTTGGCTCCAGCATTCGATAACGCTCTGCAAAGTGTAATGGGAAAGCTAATTTAGCATCTGCGAATATAAAGGATACAATGTGTCAAATTACCTACACTTCAACGTGTGTTGTTTTCCAAGGCCTGTATGTACATAGCCTTAGAGCACGGTCTGGATGTAAAGCATCAAGTTGAGTGTCTTCTGATGTAAGGAAATACATCATATTCCCTTTCACCTACAAAATGCCTTAAAAGATTAAGTAAATATATTACATTCTAATAATAGAAAATGATGTTTGCAGTGATTTGATCTACTAATCTAGTAAAAAATAAATCTGCCCTTTAAAGGCAAAATGTAAATCTGGTTTGTGATTAGCAGTATTATAAGGTTACAGCAGTCCGACATCTATGGTTGAACTATTGTACAAAACCATTCCTTTGGATTTTATTTGGGATGTGGGATGACGGCCAGTTTAGCATGATGGTCTGCAATTTAATAAACAAAAGCCATTAAGGCCCCTGTCATGTGGACTACTTTGCACCTGGCAAAAATAGATATATAGAAATGAATTTCTAATGCTGAGCTAGCTCTTTATGGGCATTATATCAGCGTTAACATTTGAATAAGCTGTCTGTGTATCAGTAGCCATACTCGAAGGAATAATACTTCATAAGCATCAACAAAATGGAGATAATGTTTGAATGAGGTTGCTTTTCTACTAGGGAGCAAGGGCAAAAACAAAAAATTGGAGAAACACAAAGCAAAATTTTGAAGGGACATCCAAAGCCTGTAGGAAAGCCCTCCTTACTTACGTGGGCTGCTCCACTGGGAAAAACATCGGAGTTGGGAAATGTGAAGTTAAAGTTTGTTTTATTCTTTTGCAATGCCATTAGTATTAATTATGTTAAACATATGCCACTGATTAACATTTACCAGCATATAAGAAGCAATCCGTTCTATGCTAAACTGCAATTATTTTAAAGTAGCTGCTGTCCATTAATAGCTCATTCGCAGCTATCAACTATTTTTAGCTGTTTTCACTTGAATAAATGCATGAAAAGTGCTGTAAGCGCTCGTTCCCACATATACATTCCCACTACTACAAAGGCTGTGCACGTTAACGCATTTGAAATAGGGCATACAGTGTTCCAAAAATTTAAACACAAGGTTAAAAATTTAGAATGCAATGGTAGGAAGCCACTGTTGACTTTTTGGGGTCTTTTTCTAATGCACATTTATTCTGTATCAAAAATGCAACAAAAGCAGGTAAGTGTGAACTGCCCCTGAAAAGATTCAGCTCCTTTGTTTCAACACATACTGCTGGGTCAAGAATCACATTTAGGCTGGGTACACACTGCAGAAAATTTCTCCTGATGCGATATCGTTAACAACGACTGAAAGAAAAAAAAAGTCCCGACCAGCATGCTGATTCATGTGTATACACTATACATGTTTTAAAAAAATTTACCCTCAGATCTGTGCTCTTCATCTGTCATAACCATCGGCTGAAAAGATCATGACTCTGCATACTCCATAGAGATCTATGGACACTGCTGGTCCTGAGTGCATACATACTGCAGAATTGGAACGACGTTGTTCCATCGAGAAATTAGAGTTTTAGTTTGATTAGAAATCAAATGAAACGATACAATGTGCTTTGAAATAATAATCAATCATCGTTGGAGCGTACACACTAATGCGATATTGGGCCAAACCGTTGTTTATTGTGTGATTGGCCCAATAAACGGCTGAAAACCCTGCAGTGTGTACTCACAGCCTTACACATAAAAAGTTATTTGATTAGATCTAAGATGCCATGTTTGCTGGTAGTATGCTTATTTTACAGACATTTATTTGTGTACATAAACACAAAGCTCAATCTACTAACAAGCAGCACATCTCATGGTGCATGACAAATACTTCCCAGTATGAAGAACTTCCTGTTCCAGCATCAGTGTTTGCTTTTGTACAAATTGTCTTGATTATCTCTCTTCTATTTCACTCACATACACTGGCTAATAGCGGGCCCTCCTGTAGTTTCTATTTTACAAGCATATTAATGCTATTTGTATTTTGTAGAGAAATCTTAAAAAGGGATAATAGTCATCTAAATGGTGGCTTCATTGTTTTTTTTTTGTTTTTATAATGGTTTTCATCCTTAGAAAACATTAATAACTGAAGATAGTGATGTTCCTGGCCTAGCAAGAAATGTATTTGCTATGTAAAAAACCTCAACTGGTGCTTATTTATAACTGATACTCAAAACCTTCCCCACTGGAGATCCCAGGGGAGAAGTCATGTGACAGGGGGTAGGAGGGGTCACCATAGCCCCACCCCCCAAATTCACGGCATGGAATAGTGGGGGTGGGGCTTAATGACACAATTAAGCCCCGCCTCTGCCATTCAATGTGGTGAATTTCGGCAAATCCAGGAGGTTTGCCTACTCTTCCAGGAGTCCAGAAGGACTCCCCGAAATTCGTGAGCCTCCCAGGAATTCCGGGAGAGTAGGTAAGTATGGCTGAAACCCAGCACACAACTTTCATATTTAGCCTTACTGTACTCCTCAATATGTGCAAGTGCACATAGATTTTAGCCAACATGCCTCATAATGATATTGAACGTTATGTTAACATGCACATGGCTGTGTGTGGTCGGCATGGGTTTGTATGTGTTGAGTATGATGCTGTTTTTGCTGATATGTAGAAATAATTGTGTCTTCTCTGCACATATCGGGCTTCACACAGTCCTTTATCTCAACTTAGTAAAGGGCTGTGTGAAGCGATAACATTGATTTATTCTAATATGGAATAAAGCGAATAAGGTCTGGAAGAGTCAGATGAGTGTCTCCTAGTGTTACATTGTATATATCAACAAATATAAGCAATATAAATATATATATATATATATATATATATATATATATATATATATAAATATATATATTTACACCATTAATCCTGCCCAAAACTTTAACTCCATTTGCAGCCCTAAACTTGCAAGGGACCTCCCTCCACTATGCTTCACTGCTCCCTGCAGACACTCATTATTGTACCTGTCATTAGGAGGTTACCACACCAATCTGGATAGTTTACAATGCTTTTGCAAAATAATGCACTTATGGCATACTCACTGCAGACCTACACATCACACCGTTGCATACAATCCTGGGTTAATCTGAGACCTAAAACAGATTAGAGGTTTGTATGGATACTACTTGTACGATATTTCCAAGAGACACTTCATATATCCCTATCACTTGTTATCACTTGGCCCAAAATAGGCATTTATTTCTTAACTAGGGACTACCTCCCTAGGATTATGGTATTACCTATGAGGTACCATTGTTTTACAAATTCAGTTATTTATACAAATACATTTTATTATATATTTTAAATCTATGGTGGTATTTATTAAATAGGATCTATTTGCATTTTTTTTTGTTTTTTTGTTTTTGTTTTCTTCCAGTTATAGGAATAAACCACATTCGATGTATTTCTGAATAATATTCTATAGTGCTGCAGAATTTGGAGTCAATGTAAAAGCTTTGTATATTTATACACTCACTGGCGCTTGCAGGCAAGCTTCTATGCTGCAATTAACATAAAAGATAAATATTTACTGTAGAAAGCTCTCTTTGATAAATATTCTCTTTTGTGTTTTGACATAACAGTATTAAACATATGAGCTGTGATAACAAAGTTTGCTGCCTATTTGTTTGCTCAAGTCTTCCCAGACTAAGATATTTCCCTGAAAATGTCCTGAGACTAGGAAGCTTTAAATACATATCCAAACAGTAGCATCAGCTTGATTGTTGGCAAAATGGTTGGATTTAAAAGCAGATCATTTGAAGAGCCTTAAAAGTTAAATATGGAGCACTCTAGTCTTCAAATTATGTTCACATGTCTGTCACCAACTTTCAGTGGCGCAATCACTACATCAAGCCTCTCCCAATGTGGAAGGAGAGTCATCACATCCATACCACTCACTTTTTACTAATTATTGGGGGCTTGATGCAGATTACCTTGCCCTACCCACATTGTTGCAGGTAAGCGCTATCGGGAGAATTTCCTGTACTCTCAGGAGCCTCCCACCCCCACTAATTTGGGAGTTTCCTGGACATTTTGTGAGTGTAGGAAACTACGGCCTATGCATGCAAGAAAATGTATTGTTTTAAATAAATTTTAAGTGTAACTCTTTAGCTATTCAACCGCTGCTGTGAAATGACATGAGTATTGAAGATATATTTATATTACTGCAAAATTGTATTGTAAATACAATCAATTAAACTTAAATGACATACAGGGTAAAACAATAACAAAAATACAGTATAAAACAGATGTATTCTCAGAATAAAATGCACCATAAACAAGTACTTAAAAACAATATACTGTGCAAAACTGGAATAGTCAGTAGCTATATAAAGTAGTCAGTCCTCGTTCTAAGTCATATAGTTTTTTTCTTATAAAACAATAGCAAAGTCTGCATCTCTCTCCATTAGCTAAAGCAGGCCCTTGTCCTTTACAGACTGGATTACAGATGCCTTTTATTTGCTGTCACCTTTATATACTTCTCTAATTCCACTACAACTATTCCAAATATCTTTATGTTAACTTCTCAACAAGTAGTGTAAAACATAAATAACCTACTCTTTCTCTCAAAGCTTGATAGTCATGTGATCCTTATAAAACATTTATCTTTAAGTATTGGTATAATTGTATTACCTTTCTTGACTCAGTTCACTCATATCTATTGTTTGGTCCTTTCACCTCTAGAGCTGACTCTAATTGTTCTGGAAATGCTTATTTCTAACATCCAAAAAACTCATGAATCCTTTTTAAATCCCGTGTTATCAATTTCAGAGGTTGAGGGTGAAATGAAAAGAGTCACAGAAGAGAGGACATACAGTATAAGTTCCCCTTCACTGTCTCTGGTGAATACTGCTCTACCAAAACATAATTAAGCAATTAAACATAATTAAGCTGTTCCAAATAGGAAGATAAGTTGAGTGCATGTCTGCTAATAGCAGTATCTGAAATATTGGATATTCTAAAAAATGCCAATGAATTACTCAAGATAATTATAGCATTAAGCAGGGAATATATTTATATTGCACACAGATTCTTTTTTTACTTTAAGAGCAAAGGAATATGGTAAGAAATTATAAGTGCGGTGTAAAGGATGCATTGAACTAAGACACTGATAATACCAGAAATGTTCTCAGAAACTCCTTCTCTGAATGTTTCAGTCCTAAACTATTATCTGTGTTGTTTTCATTATATACACCACCTTCACTGTCAGTGTGAATCCACATTTAGCCTGGGTTTTAGGCATGTGGTGCAAAGAGGAAGCACTGTATAAATCTGTCAACTATATAAATAAGTAATTCATTGCTTATATTTAAAATCAGTGTTGATTTTTATTTCTGCAACCACAAGAGAATGCTAAACACACAGAGGTCAATTAGATTCCGGTGGCGGTCATTATTCCGACAGTCACAATGTCGCCAATCACAATGCCGACATTAAAAGACCAATGCTGGCGGGACCGTGGTATAGCCAATCACACTAATGATATTGTCCACCTGTCAACAAAATGCAAGTGTCGGTATCTAGCCTACCGACATTTTCATGTCAGCATTTTAATTGCTAACATGAAAATGTCGGCAGGCAGGTTAATTAACCCTTTAATTCAGTGTGATATGCAGCCGAGATGTTTGGCTGCGTGCATCTACTGGCACTACAGTACCCAACATCGCGGATTTTCCAATGCACCTCTATGGGATGTGAGGCAAAATCTGCTACATCCCATTGCTGCGGAGTGCGCTCTGCAGGCAATCAGTGACACATTGGGCTGCACTGAGTCAGTCCAAAAATGTTATGTGGGCAGACAAAAAAATGTGAATGTGTGGACACGTGGCTTGACTTAGCACACGTGGCTCATGGTCCCACATCTGTACCTAGGAATATTGTGAATGTACTTAATGTTCATGCTTACATTTCATCAATCTCGTTAAGACTCATAACCTACAATATCATATTGGGGAACAGTTGTACTTTATCTTTGTGCTTTACAAACGTCACTCATACTAAAGCTATATGTTTCATCTTTGAAAAATGCGGCCCACAAGTGCCCAGCAGTCACTCACATTCCCAGTGACAGCATGGTAGGCTGCATAGTGGGCTAGCTGCAGGCTTTGCTGGAAATTGCCCTAGGCACTGTCATTCAGACCATCAGTCTTTTCAGGTGATACAGAAAACTTGAAATAGTGCTGCTGGGGGGCTAAACAAAAAATAGCTGAAGGTTAGAAGACAAATTCTTTGTAAGTGTTCATGGGAATATATTGTAAGTGCTCCCATGAATTATAATACATTATTAATAAACTAATTATTACTTGTGTTTTAATATTGTTTTTTTGAGCAAGACCTTCATTTTTTAATTATAATTTGTTTAAAGCCTAATAGAATTAAGTTGCAGTTGACAGTAAAGCAATTAAAAGGAACATGACTAAATAATGGGTGACAAAGCTGCTACCTATATTCTAATTAGAAAGATAGGTAGATTTTTCTATTCTGTGATGATAAACGCTAGTAAATCAGTTCACAGAAAGAAAAAATGAATAATTAGTGTGAACATATTTATTGTATTTGACATCACAGTTTTTCTGCAGTTATTTGATTGGATCTTCACATTACTACTATGTTGCAGACCTGTCCTCACTTACACATTCATACAGATAGGCTGGTCACTGGCCTCCCACAGCAGCAGCACACTTATCCCTGCAGTCCTGTGATCTGTTTGGTTACAATTCTATCTCAGCCCACCTTAAAGTTGAGGACATACCGGAAGAGAAGGAGATGAAAACCATAGTAACACACACCTTAAAACAGAACCTTGACTGAAAGAAAAATACATTGTTTATACTGTACAATGCTAAATACTGAAATCCATTCTTGTTGGTATTGTTTCTATATAATCTGCTGTGCTTTAATAAATACACTACAAAAACATATCACCCTTCAAGTTCTTGGCTATTTCTGTGCTTTACTAATCAGTCTACAGAACACAAAACAACCAGCTTAATAAAACCAATGTACTGCTCTTACAGGGATTGCCACTAAACTCCCTTTCAGCACTGGACAGTGCTTTAGAAGAACATATTATACTATTCACAAACTTCTCACTTCCCAGGTGCTATAGCTTAACTTTGTAAAATCTGCACTACAACAATAATCCACATAGGAGCAAGCAGCCCGCAGAATGCAGCCAGGTTAAGCTTCAAGTAGGGACACACTCACGACCTGATTAAGAGTTGGATACAACGTCCCAAAAAAAACGCAGACGTAATTTGAAAGAACATGATGCATTTTACATAGTATCCATGTATCTTAAGATACGAGCGACTCTGCATACTACGTTAAATGCATCTATTGAATGAAGATACATTTAAAGTGTAGGATATGTTTAAAATAATTAAAGTATGTATACTTGAAGAGGAACAACTGTTAACCTTTGCTTTTTGAACTTTTGACCATTATTGGCAGTGTTTAGGCCACTTTCTCCACCAACAGCTATAGTTGTTATTTCACTACTTTACGTATAAAATGTCCCCCACACCTCTTAGATTGTAAGTTCATTAGAACAGGGCCATCACTACCTTCTATTTCATTTCAATGTATGCAATTTGTTTGTGGAAGGATAATAACTATGACTCTAAAATGCATATTTCACTTTTAGGGTGTTGCTTTAAAATCTATCTTGGTACAGTGATGGATATAGCAAGTTTTGGGCAATGGGCAATGTCTGGTTGTTAGCCCAACCTCCACTAACTTGTTGCGTCTGATCATCAACTGAAACATTCAAAATTTTGTCAAATTTATTCTGATCCATTTCTTGTTCTAAATTTCAATTAAAACTTGCAGCAAACACCTCACTTTAAGTGTAAGAATGCATCAAACTCTGAAGTATTTTACAATAAATAACAAGAACACCTCCCAAAGTCCACTGACATTTACAACTCACCCATCATACCAAGTTTACTGTATCCCTTGTTAAAAATGATGTATCACCTCTGTGACAGGTCCTTTTTTGTTATGTCCAGGCTATTTAAAGCTCCCATTGGTTCAACGAGGAGAGTGACAGATAGAAAGTGCAGACAGTATGTTAATATACTATTCCAAACAGCGCTCTGACTCTTTCCCACCTATTCCATGCCCCATGATAGCACTGGCGGAGAGCACTGACAAGGGACAGGGGAGCTGTGATTAGCATGCTGGCTGGACTGTTTATCGTAATAGGTAAGAGACGCACAGAAAAAAAGTGTATTTACATGCATATGCTGAGCGCAGATGCATATAGAACATAAACAGTATAATTTGTGTCAGGCGTAACAAAGTATATATACACTTACGGTACAATAGCATACAGCTAGCAGTGAGACAGTGATAGTAGTAAATGCTAAAGTCACATTTCCCTATTTGTATACAATATTATAACATCATAAAATGTCATAAAGAAGAGAAAACAGTGTCTTGACAGTATTAATAAATGTGAAAGTTGCATTTTAAAATGTAATTAAATACAGGCAGACATAGAAAACACAAGTAAAATCAAATACAAACATCTGTTTTCCCAGTCGAAAATACAGTGGGAATCTTCTTTCCTGCAGTAGTCCAAATAGAAATGTCAATTAAGTAAGTGATTTAAGTACTATCAGCTGGAGGAGTCACGTTACAATCAGCCAATCAGAAGCAGCTAGATCCTGCTGCTGATAGTCATCATTATCATTGCATATTGTTGCACCAGCTCTCCAGCACCAACAAGAGATACTCCTCCTAAAAGGCCACGTGTTATTGTGGTGCAATTATATGAACAATAGTTGACTATAGTTAGCCAACGCCTGCCCACTCCTGCCTGCCCATGTTCCACCTCACCAGGTGCAAGGAGACACAGGTCAATGGTATGTAAAACTATATATGGGTATGTGTGAACACATTTTGGTGCCTCTTCAACTCTAAATTAGTGCATTTATTAGCATTATATTGCTCAAAAAAATTCTGTTATGTTAGAGCTGCAACCGTTATCTCTGTAACTTTTATTTTTTAAAGCACTATCAGTGAAACAAATACACAATATAATCTGTAGTATGTATAAGCTGAGATGTACTTTCTAAAGATTCCAGGGTATTTGAACCTGTTTAATGGGAACACAAAGTAAGTTTACTATATTATAAAAGAAACAAAAAGAAAATATTCAAAAAGTATATGAGTATATTAATTATTAATATATTGGTATTTATTTATTGTATATATTCAAACGTATACACATAATAATCATTTAAGACATAAAAAAAAACAAATATAAGGCAGCTGTGTTAAGAAATCTGAGATGTCTCAAAGCAGCCTTTGTTATGGGATTAAGTGGAAAATGTGAGCCAAAGTTGGCAGGCTATGAACACTAGATGCACCACTTGTCCATTAACAACATTAAATCTGTTTAATAATATAATATAATATTATATGAAATTAACAAGCCCCAAAGCAACTCCATCTATACACAAGAGGAAAGTTATTTTTCCTACTGACTGATCATTTAACTGTTTTGATTTTCCAAAAGCAGAGAACTCCACTCAAAAAAAAACATAGCTTTGACCATTTTTTGATCTTCACGATGAAGCTCTTTTTGGAAATACAAACTATGCAATCTCTCAAAGACAGGTTTATTTGTTTAAGTTGATCTAATAATTCTTTATTTCCACACAGATGGACTCTATCATCTGAATCATATGACCTTTGAAAACAACTCATTTCAAAAGGACTTATTTAGGTTTATCTTAGCAAATAAGATAAATACTTATACATTCAGTAATTGTCTGTTTATTATCTGTAATTAATTAATCAAGAACAAACTTTAAAGTTGTATTTTATTTGACATTATACAGTATTTGGTGTTGAGCATTTCCTAAATCCTTTCGATTCCATGATGTAAGAAAAAAAATTGAAAAGCGTCAAAAGAGATGAATAGTTAAGAAACAAAACAAAACACTACATACATTCACCTGTGCTATGCACAGTTATACAGAGATTAGTGTCACTTTAAGGCTGCACTATCGCCTAGAAAAAAAATTCCTAATGTACTCCCTCCCATTGGCTTTATGATTTTACCATAGACTTTCCTATACATTGTCTCACGTGATGTCTTGTTATAATGAAATTGCATATATAAATCAAGATATAATTTAGATAAATGAGCTACCTTAGCAAAGAATAAGCAATTAGCAGGAAAATTCTAGATTTTGAAGCCTTTTGAATGTTCGGCAAGCTGTCTTTACAAAATATTCACACAAAAATGTTTTACTTAATGCACACAACAAGCAGCCATCCAGCTAAATATGGCATGAAATGAAACTGTTTACCATATCAGGCACATAACAGGATAGAATCTACTCTTTTATGTGACATGATCAAAAAGTCCATTTGATGTGAAGCTACAAATTAAAAAGGAGATTTGCTCATATTTAATTGGTTGATAAAATGCTGATTTGGTAGCTTATCACTGCAAATGATGCTATATGTGGAGTTACTATCATAGTCTGGGAATAACATCAAACATGCTATATAAATGTTATGTTATATTTACAGCATTAAGTAAAAATAAATTGGATGTTCATCACAAATATTTATCCTGTAAGTATGGCTATGGAGAAGCTAGTAAAACAGAACTCTGTACATTCTTCAAGGCGTCTGTTTTGTTTTTTTCCATAAATTCGGTACAGTGCTGGATTGTTGTCCTAATTGTCTCTGATTTGTCCCACTTGCTACATTTTCTGGCACACTGCATCAGCTATCCTGTTTCAGCAATATGTCTATTATTGGCTGTATGTGCAACTATTATGGCTCCGCTGAAGCAAAGGCCTCCTGACCACAATGGAGCTTTCAGCTTACAAGAGAAATACCAAACAAGAAAAAAATATTACACAAGTATCCTTAAAGGAAACATACAAAATCAATATGGCATTGTGGCAATTTTAAAGTTTGCTGAGATTCATTCAACTTCTAGCTCCATACGGACAAAGGGTTCTTTACAAATTATTTACAAGTTTCTACCATAGGGTGTTATTCAACTATTGTAAATTGTACTGAAAACTATTAATCAAAATATCCCTACCTATATTAGGTTAATTATTAAAATATTACAAATGTACATATATTATATATTGTCGCTGTAGTTTTCTTTGCTGTTGAGAGCACAGTTGTGTATATATATATATATATTATCGTAGATTTATAAGGTGCCAGAGTGCTCTGCAGCACCACACTGTAGGTAAAACAAGGACATACATAAATCAAGGATAGACAAGGCAGACAAAATAAATGCAGACATGAACACAAAGGGTATAGAGGACCCTGCTCATTAGAGAGATTACATTCTAAGTGGAATAGGGCACAGCTGAAACAAGAAGAGCGAGTGTAGCTTAGAGTGGAGGCTGGGCAGCTGTGAGGGTGTATTAGTGTGATTAGTATCATCAGTGATAAGGTAAGCTTTAAAAAAGAGATGGCTTTTTAGAGAATGTCTAAAGATTTGAAGGCTGTGGGAAAGCCTGACTGGGCTTGGTACGCAATTCCATAAGTGTGGAGCAGCATAGTAAAAGTCTTGTATGCGAGAGCTAGAGGTGGTTACCAGAGAGGAGACAAGGCGCAAGCAAGAGGTAGATCTAAGAGGGCAGGAGGGAGAGTATTTTGATATGAGATTTGAGATGTATGAAGGGGTGGTGTTGTTGAGGGCTTTGTAGGTAAGGGTGAGTCATTTGAATTGGATTCCGGGAGGACACAGGGAGCTAGTGTAGGGATTTGCAAAGTGGTGCAGTAGATGTGGAGTGGTGTGTTGAAGTTTAATAATTGGATGAAGGTGGTAATCAATATTTTCTGTATACTATATCGGTTGCGATGCGATTCATATGCAATTGTGAGGGAGGCAGGGGGAGGAGGTTCAGGTAGACAGAGAAGTGAGTTGAAGGTGGCAAAAAGATGATGAGGGTTAGAAGATAGGGTGGATATTAGAGATTTGAAGAATGTTTGTTTGGCAATTGAAAGAGCAGTGCTGTAAGATGAAGGATGAATTTATAGTGGAGGATATCAGGATAGGAACGAGATTTCCTCCAGTGGGGCTCTGCAGTGTGGGAGCACTTTTGCAGCTACAGGGTATGTTTGGTCTGTTATGTTTGGGGTTTGGATTGTCAGCGATTGTATGTGGTAGCTGGAGCTGTATTGTCTACAGTTAAAGTGAGTGTTTTGTTGTAGAAAGGAAGTTTAAGGGCTCCTTCCCATCTGTGCGCATTATCTTGTGCTGTTCACACATTAGTAACAGCACAAGACAAAAAAAGCATGTGGAAACGCATTAAAAATGTAAATACACTTTAAAGAGTTTCATACATTTTTATAAAATTTCCCACTGCATATGTATGAATGAGCCCTTAATATGGAAGTTCAGCATCACCTGAACTATTGTGCTGAAGAGTGGATTGGTCTATATTTGGACCTCCAGTTAAACTTGGTTCCAAATAAAGTGCTTGTCAAAGAAAGGAGGTATTCTACCAATGTTAACTGTAATTTCACCATCAGCTGAGCTGTGTTTAAAAGAGGTGGAAGCTATGCGTATGGTGCGTTTAGACCAGATAGCATATAAAAATGTTTTACAGTCTGGCTCCTAGATTCTAAATTATTTGTTGAGCGTTGTACTACATAATGTGCAACAATTTCCCCAGTTTTGTCAGAGTACTGCTTTGAGTGCAATCATGACAAAATCATCAAATCAAGTGCATGTTTTCTTTTAAACTCCATATAAAACATACGGCCATATATTTATCTGACATATCTGAATTTATTAAAATCAGTGGGAGTAAATAATCAGTCGTATAACAGTCATTAAGCCAGGAAAAATACATATTTTTGTTACCTAGTAAAGCATACCTCCCAATATTTAAAAAAAAAGCAAAATCAGGGTCACACCAACATCATGGCAACTGGGAGGAATGGTTTAAGTCAATAGCAATATTCCCACTGATTATTTCAGAGAATTATAAGCATACACTCTACTGAATGATGGATAGACTTAACTGTTATTAGTACTGCTTATTTCACTGGAATATACAAGTCAGGCAAGCCATAAAAAGTCAAGCTACCTAATAATGTAATATGTTCGAGCTATCTCCAAACTTCATCATATTTGAAAAAAATCTATCAAGATATCAGCATGAAACCTGGGCCAAATTATCAAGAAGGAACCAATCTACTGGGAGAAAAAGTGTACTTATCAGAAAGGTGTGTTTTTTACCTTGGTTCAGCAAAAATAATTTTCAGAACAATGCTTTAAAATAGATTCTATTAATTGTCTCATGTGTTATACACAAAGCCAACTTCACTATTTAGCTATAGAGGTGCAGCACTGCTCCTCTATACTAATAAAGTGGTTCTGTTTCAAGCAAACAGTGTTGTTTTTGATGCCCCTCTCCAGTGACTTTACCTTGGCATAAATTGATTGAAAGGTAAATACCAAAATTACCATTGCTTCCTGTTTGAAAAGTAGTAGTAGTAGGAGCAGCACGGTGGCTTAGTGGTTAGCACTTCTGCCTCACAGCACTGGGCTCATGAGTTCAATTCCCGACCATGGCCTTATCTGTGTGGAGTTTGTATGTTCTCCCTGTGTTTGCGTGGGTTTCCTCCAGGTGCTCCGGTTTCCTCCCACACTCCAAAAACATACTAGTAGGTTAGCTGGCTGCTATCAAAAATTGACCCTAGTCTGTCTCTCTCTCTCTGTGTATGTTAGGGAATTTAGACTGTAAGCTCCAAAGGGGCAGGGACTGATGTGAATGAGTTCTCTTTATTGCGCTTCGGAATCGGTGGCACTATATAAATGGTGATGAAGATGAGAGCTGTTGGAACTTTTTATGGAGGCCTAGAAAATCTACATCCCAGGTAAGTAAAATTCTGTATTTAATCTTAACTTTGTAAACTCCATTCAAAACTAAATGTAAAGTTTTGGATGGAGTTTATGTTTATGGGCATGGCCTGACACTGAGAGATGTTCTAGAGATCCCAATAATTTTCTCTTCCTGTGTCACAGGAGCTAAAAATTAGATTGCCAGTTTGATTTGTCGGGGGGAACTGTCCTTCATTGGTTCTGTGTGATCAGCAAAACGAAAAGTGTATATACACTATATCAAAATAAATATCTAATATTATAGTACTACATTTCAAATTGGCAAAAAGGGACACTTATGCCTTGCTATCAACAAAAAGCACCTTATTTATGTTCAAAGACTAACACAAGCACTTTGGTGGATTTTATGATACAAAGGTGATGATTTAGAGCTTGGTGCAAATTTTGCCTGGGTGCAGAATTGTCAGCCCAGAAAACCATGCCACACTGCCAGGGGTGCAAATACAAACATTTATTTTGTATGCAGGGCAAGTAATGCATGATCTTACATGCTACACACATACTGGCCAGCTTTTATTTACAGTGCATTTTACAGTTCAAATGGGGCGCACCCCTTCACAACTGTATATCAGGTTGTTTATTTTACAGGTCTTCCCCCTCCCCCAACAATCTTGCAGCACAAAATAGTTTTTCAGGTGCAAATTTTGCTCCCTCTAGCTGGATTTGCTTGTAACTCCAAATCAAACCCAATATGTCATTAAACACAACTTGCCAAGTACATTCCTATCCACTGATATATGTATTTATATAAAGTTTGGAGAACAATAGTTCAGTTTGATTAGTGATTGCGCAACAAAAGAAATTCCCACATCGGAAACTCAAAGTGAAACGCGCCGACAGTGTAAATCCCTTAGAGGTGAACGTTCCATTACCCCACACCAGTGCCGTAACTAGACATTTTAGTGCCCTGGGCGAGACAGGGCACCGGCGCCCCCCATCTAAGTGGGAGTGACATTTGCCAAGTGGGTGTGGCCAACCTAATGTGGGGGTGTGGCTAGCACTTTACTGAATGAATTCTTTTGTATTGCTGTGTAGTTGGTAGCCTCAAAAATACAGGTGTAACCTATACAAATTTCTCTCACTATAGGGAAGAAATATAAGAGCCCTTGGCTACACCTGTATTTTTTGCAATAGACACTATGTGGAGGAAAATAGAAATCATAGATTATGAATATGAAAATGACAAATTTTCTATTTCCTGTACTTTACACGACATACACTATATAAATTTGGATTTTTAAATACATATAAACCCAGTGCTGGAAGTGGGCTGCAGGATGACAAGTAAGAGGAATAGGGGAGAAGATGGTGCAAGGGGGTAGATGAGAGGGACAGGGGAGAAGGTGGCACAGAGGGGGTAGTAGATGAGAGAGCCTGGGGACAAGGTGGCACAGAGGGGGTAGTAGATGAGAGAGCCTGGGGACAAGGTGGCACAGAGGGGGTAGTAGATGAAAGGGCCTGGGGACAAGGTGGCACAGAGGGGGTAGTAGATGAGAGAGCCTGGGGACAAGGTGGCACAGAGGGGGTAGTAGATGAGAGAGCCTGGGGACAAGGTGGCACATGGGGGGGGGGAGTAGATGAGAGGAACTGGGGAGAAGGTGGCACAGGGGGGTAGATGAGAGGGACTGTGGAGAAGGTGGGACAGGGGGGTAGATGAGAGGAACTGAGAAGGTGGGACAGGGGGGTAGATGAGAAGGACTGGGGAGAAGGTGGCACAGGGGGGTAGATGAGAGGGACTGTGGAGAAGGTGGGACAGGGGGGTAGATGAGAGGGACTGGGGAGAAGGTGGCACAAGGGGGTAGATGAGAGGGACTGGGGAGAAGGTGGCACAAGGGGGTAGATGAGAGGGACTGGGGAGAAGGTGGCACAGATGGGGTAGATGAGAGGGACAGGGGAGAATACATAAATGCAAAATACCAAAAAATACAATACCAAAAAATAATCATTATACATTTTCATGTCCCCTGCCCCCATAGATTTTGCTTCCCCACTACACTCCCTCAGTTTTTGCTCCTGGATGGAGCACCCTATTTCCTATTTTTTTTTTTTAAATATATATTTTAATTACAATATAACATTTACTTACCTATTTTTCTTCCCTCCTGGATGGTCAGCATAGCAGTCAGCAGTAGATGCAGGGGACTCACTCTCTCTGCTCAGCAATGGCCGCTCCTCACTTTCTTTTCAGAGGGGGGGGTGGAGCAGAGCACAGCATCCTGGAAGGGGAGGGGGCGGGTCCTGACAAATAACTTTATACACACCGTCTGACAGACAGTGTGATCATTCTTTGACCAGCCACCACACTAGCCCCTCCCCCGACTCGCGGCACCCGACCCCCCCCTCCCCCGACTCGCGGTAACCGACCCCCCCTCCCCCGACTCGCGGCACCCCCCCTGCATGAGTCGCGGGGGGGGGGGGGGGCAATATTTTTTTATTTTATTTTATTTTTTTTAGATATTTTTTTTTTACTTTGAGCCACAGAGGGGAAGGTAGCGGGCGGCTGCTGCGCCCCCTCGGGCTTGCGCTCGGGGCGACGGCACCGCCCGCACCACCCTAGTTACGGCTCTGCCCCACACTCCCTAGAAAATTGTGATGTGCTATGATGTCTTACATTTCCACTACTGGCAATAAATCTGTGTTTATACCTTCAGAAGCAGCTCGCTGTTATATCTATGTAATATCCCATTCAATATCAATCCTAGACACGTGGAGCAAAGCATTTGTGTTATCACAGTGTTTCCATTTTTCTTCCTTTCAGAATATATGGCACAATATTGTCATCCTTGAGAGCAATTATCAAGGTAACGGTGACCCTGTAAGGCTGCATAACACTCACTGATCACATTCAAATGAATGAAGAGATGTAATTTCCATAAAGTTAATAAAATACATTTCTGTGTTTTGTTCCATTCAACCTACAAATTCAAAACATTTTGCAATTTCACATTAATTCTACCAGCTTCCCATCGGCAGGAGTTGGTTGAGCTAAATATTCTCACTGCTGTTAACTTTATTATGCTCTGGCTGGCAACAGATTGTCCTAGCCCTGCTCACCTCATCTGCTGCAAAGCTCTGTATGCCCAGTATTAAAGAATGAATGCAATAGGTGCTCTGACTCTAGCAAGATCACCTAAATATACCTACAGTCCCTATGTTATTCTTCTAATAAATGTATCCATAAATTTATAACTCATCATGTTTAATTGTCCTGAAAAACAACATGTGGCGGTTGCCATCATTACAGAAGCTAATAATAGCCAAGGACAACAAAACCAAAAAGGTTGCTTTGGTGCTATATTTATTTATCTATTTGGCAATAATCAAATAGATCATACTTGCCAACTCTCCCGGAAAGTCCGGGAGACACCCGAAATTCGAGTCAGTCTCCCGGGCTCCCGGGGGAGATGGCATTTCTCCCGCATCCCGGATTTCACCGAGAATCGCGTCATTTGACGACATTCTCAGTGAATCACGCCATTTTGGAGGGCGGGAGGGGGCGGGACGAGACCAATCGCGTCTTTTTGGCCCCGCCCCCCGCGGCGCAAATTACGTTTTCGCGGCCCCCTCCTGCCCTCCAGTCTCGCCCCCTCTGGCAACTATGAAATAGATGTGTGCAAATCAGTTGTAGTTTTAAATATATCAAGCTGTGGGGTTGAAAAAGTGGAGATGTTGCCTATAGCAACCAATCAGATTCTAGTTATCATTTGTTTAGTACATTCTACAAAATGATGGCTAGAATCTGATTGGTTGCTATAGGCAACATATCCACTTTTTAAACCTGCAGCTTGATAAATTTACCCCTGAATCTTACTACAGCATTTTTTCTATACCCATAACATTTCTTAATTAATCTTGAGAACACTGTAGTGATCAGCTGCAAGGTAAATACAAATATAATGTCAAACATCCCAATATCTGTCATGAAACCATATACAAAAATATGTTTGTGAATTTTTCAAAATGATTTGATATTGGATCAACTTGTCTATTATGTTTAATGAGCCTTAGATAATGTCATCATGTAGTCCCCTTGTGTGGGGATCAGATAATATTTCCCATACATACGGACTTACAGTTGGAATTAGTAAATACTGCCTATATGCATGCTCTGCTTATAAAAATTCTCATTTGCTTTGCCGTTAAATTGAACTTTAAATTGAACTTTACATTGTATAGTAGTTTTCAATGAGAAATATGTTGTGGGTTATAAATAGTATATACTAATATTAAATGGCATGCACATATTTTTTAAGCTAATATTTCTTTATAAGTATATAGGAATAATTTGCAGTGCCATAGTTTGCCATCAATGAAGATCAATAAGCGAAAATGTACCAGAAACTAATACAGGGGTTGCATATGTACTTACAATATACCACATGCTTGGCCACTTGGGATCATTGAAGTAGGCAGAATGTACATTGGTAACTTTATAATCCCTCTTTGTCCTTTTCTTAACCACCTGCTGTTCTATCCACTCCACCTGCCAACAAAAAATAAACAATCGGTAAGTCTTACGGATCTCAGTGTTTGTCAAGATGTGTCAAATCCTTGTTTTTTTAATACTTTTGTATGATTCATATATTATATTCCATCTAATCTCAATCCATTCTATTTAATTAATTGTACTTCTTCCATGCCCCCTACAGCACTCTGTCAGCCCTTCCGAACCAATACATGGCAATTTAATAAGTGGGAGTACACATTGGACTTAGATGGAAAGTGCTTCGATATCAGCATTCAAAGCATAGAAAGAAAATGTGATTGTTGATCAGGAAGTTGCATGTTGTCCACAGACACATAGGTGTGCACATAGGTAAGCATAACCAAATCAAGCACACAGGTACGCCTGCATTTAGGACTTGCACTGACACTCATATATGATAATTGTTTATTTCACACCTAGAACATGCAATCACAAATATTATAATACATAAAAAAGAAAAAAACAATATAGCAATTACATATTAATCTCTAGAAGAGTAACATTAAGTTATTATCTTAGGGAAACGGTTAACTCTCCACCACAGTGTGAAACTAATTTCAAAAATCAAATTCAATACAGACCGAAAAGAAAAATAATAGTTCAATGCAATATTTGTTATGATCCACTCAATTAAGCTTTCAGACACAGCATTGTCTGAATGGAATATTTTGCAGAACATAAAGACCGTGGGCACCAAGGTACAGAACACCAAGCTAATTTCTTTAAAGAACTTGACGATAATGGAGGCACTAAATGTATAGGTCAAATGCACTTCTGAAAATGTATTTCTACCCAAGGCCTTCACCATCACCAAGATGCGCTAGTAAAGACAAATACAAGGTTAAACCCATCAAGCTATGCCGAAAAATAAATTTTAGCATGTGATAGAGTCAGTTTTTGTTTGGCGTAGAATACAATAATTAACATGTAAATAGATTATATAGAATTACATACAAATAATATAGAGATGTTTGACTAATGAATTAGATAGATAGATAGAAAATATGTCAGTCCATAATTTAAGTGAAAGGGCAGATTTATAAGAAAATGTATATATCATAATAAGAATAAAGTATCAAAATTGACCCTAGTATCTCTGTGTGTGTGTGTATATTAGAGAATATAGACTGTAAGCTCCAATGGGGCAGGGACTGATGTGAAAGAGTTCTCTGTACAGTGTTGCGGAATCAGTGGTGCTATATAAAGAAATGATGATAAGAATGATGATGATAGTAAAATAATTTGAACCAGATACCTGCTGCAGTTTTTCTTTATGAGAAAGAGGCATTTATATGTCTGTCTATTCCATGTTGCAATTAAAATAAGCCCATATACAGTTTAATGATGTTTACATTTGTGAATTATCAGTTCATTGTTTTCCTCACTCTCATTTCCTTGCTTGATATAGCTTAACAAGTCTTCAACAGGAATATAATTGGTATAATATCACTGATACTACAATTATCCCTGCTGACAAAATTGGTTGCCTTGTCTAAAGGGCCTTAGCAATTTATGTAAATGTGCCACTGCTTTGGTTGAAAAACACATTTCCAAGAAATTTGTTGATATTGCAATTTATAGTCCTTGATGGCTTTTATTTGCTCATGAGATGGCTAAAACATGGATCAGGGTACAGATCTCTCTAGTTGTAAGAAAACAAATCAGATGATCCTGTAGCATAACATTACAAAATGTAACGTTGTTAGTAGGGAATTCAATCTGTCGAGTTACTGTAAAAGGTAACACGGCCTGCGCACTAATACCAATATTACAGTAATAGTGCGCATAATTACCTGTAATATGGTAATTTCAATGCTGGCTTTTCCTGCGGGCAAAAATCTGTGTTAAATGTACCTTATTAATGGTTATAGGTTTACCGCGGCGGTATTCTGGGGGAATTGAATTCCCCCCTAAAAGTGTTTCCCACTATTTGATCTTTTGACATGTACACTGGTCTTCATTGATGATGATACTATAGGGCCTGATTTTGAGTTAGGAGCAAAGCAAAGAAAAGGAGTAACTTTGCACCTGGACAAACCATGTTACAATGCAAGGGGTACAAATTGATTTATTTTTTTGTATACAAGGAAAATACTGGCTGTTTTTATCATGTAGCACACAAATACTTGATAGCTTTATTTTTACACTGAAATTAAAGTTGATCTATTACATGCAGTATCCCAACTATAAATTTGTCCCTACATTTTAAATTAGCTCCCCCTCGAATGCAACATGGTTTTGCCAAGGTGCAAATTTGCTCATTTTCATTGCTTTGCTCCTAACTCAAAATCAGGCCCGTAGTCTGCATGTACTGGTAAGTGTGCAAGAATCTCTGTACTTGATCCATTTCTGAAACATGACTATTTTCGGGGCGATTATAATATAGTATGTAAAAATAATTTAAAGCACAGCAACTGCTCTAATTTACTGAAAAAGGACCACTTATAAGACATTTATAATACTATATTTGAGCATAATTATAAAAACGTTTGTTAAATAAATATGAACCACAAATACAATATCTATTTTAATGAAAAAGAGAAGACCTTATGACCAGTTGGTATAAGTTGTATTCTGATATTTTGAACTGAAATATTTAAGTGAACAAAATTGTTTCACATTCTTAGCAAACTGAAAGCCAGCATTATTTTCTTACTGCCTGCCATCTATACATATGTCTTAATCATCATAGTTACTGTCATCATGGGCAAGAAAAAGGTTTAAAGATGTAATTTCAGAAGGCTATACTTCATTGCTTCCTCTCAGGTATACTACTTTTGTCATAAATGAAATATATATTACAATTTTACAGTTAAAAGATATTTTAAGAATTACTAAACAGATAAAAAGCTTTCTAGTGGTATAAAGCCATACATATAAGTGTATAAGTATATACCAATTACCTATAACCATACCTACTGTGCCATTCATTTCAGTGAAAAACTAGAGTTTATAAGACACGCAAATTTCAGAATCTATAAAGTATATTCCTATAATATAGGCTATAATTATTTTTATAAAGCAATATTTATTTCGGTGAAAAATAAGCATTGATATGACAGGCAATTTTCTGACTGTACAGGGATAAAGTATATTTCTGCAATTTGTAAACACACCTACTGCAGCATGTATTTCAGTAAAAAATGTGCTTATTAGACAGGCAATTTTCTAGCTCTATAAGAATAAAGTATATGCCCAGTAATATGTAAAGACAGCAACTGTGCTATGTATTTGAAAGAAAAAATGACATTTATAACAAAGGCAATTTGAAATACAGGATATTGCACTACCTCCAGACTTACATGTTTTTCCTTTCACACATTGCACTAAGATCTATAGCTCTATACTTGACACAGTTCTGACCACATTCTTTCAGTGAGAAAGACATGGTATATTACACTGATTTGTAACCAACAGCTGTATAAAAATAAACAATAATGATTTATGTGAACAATACTTTAAATCATGTACTTTATGTAATTTTGGTGGAAAAAAAGGTGTTTGAACGTCTAGATGAAGTGAAAGAATCTGTGACTGAAAGAAAAGCAGTCAATTATTACACTGTCACTGACACATACACAAAAACACACTCCTATATATTTCTTGAGGAGAGATATTACCTGTAAGGTGCATGGTAAATAATATATGTGGACTGAGAAATGTTTGCACAGATGAAACTGAGCAGCACAAACAGTAGTGTATCCTGTGACACTGATCAGTGGCAGAGCTGTATAGAACAAGTTAAGGATGAGTGGGGAACTTGCTACGTGGTACTTTTATAGGTTTGTGGTCATGGTAATGGTGACCTGCTTTAGTTTGTTTCCATAAACTTTACTGTTATAGTTTTATTCGACATTGGCGTTATTTTACAGTCTAATTTGTATTAGATGTAGCATTTGACAGGTGGGGAGGAGTTAGAGATAGCATTCAGGAGTCCTGATGATTCCATTTTCTAAAAAAAACCAAAACGATTTTTAATCAATTTATTTTATTTGGAATACCTTATCCTAATGAAGCACTGCATCATTACGTAATCACAAAACTATTGTTCTTTTAAGTTACTGATTTCCAGTGTTTTCTCTCTCGCCATTCGCATAGGCTGCACTGTACAATAGTGCTGGATTTGCATCCAAATACAGGTAACTAAAGGGCAATAGCTACAGAGTTGTGGCACCTTGCTGAGGATCTAAGAGACTGCTTGTTATCCATAGGAACCATTGAAGGATTACACCCATTTAACAAAAATCCTATATGATAGCAATTCTTTTTTAGGCTTTATGACTCCCTGGCTACTGCCACCATTTATGGTTAGCACAATCACTATGTTCTTTCTTCTCTCAGGTAGTACCAAAGGCATGAGAGTGACTACTGCCTTTGAACCATCATCAGTTGTTTATATAGCACCACTGATTCCGCAGCTCTGTACAGATAACTCATTCACATCAGTCCCTCCCCCATTGGAGCTTGCAGTCTAAATTCCCTAACATACACAAAGAGAGAGTCTAGGGTCAATTTTTATAGCAGCCAATTAACCTACTAGTATGTTTTTGGTGTGTGGGAGGAAACTGGAGCACCCAGAGGAAACCCACACAAACACAAGGAGAACATACAAACTCCACACAGATAAGGCCATGGTCAGGAATTGAACTCATGACTCCAGTGCTGTGAGGCAGAAGTGCTAACCACTAGGCCACTGTGCTGCCCGTATCTTGAAAGTTTTTTTTTCTAGAGAACTTTCATATTTCACAATGATCTCAAATGTGTGTGTTAAGCCAAAACATTTCTTAAAGTCTAAAAAAAAATGTACTCAGTGCAATTTAATGTAAATTCATTCCTTGCTAATTGTTTTTATATGCTATCATCTGACTTCTGAACATGAATTTATTGTTAATTATTTTACACCGGTGGGAGGTCCAGATAGTAAAAAAAAGCACTTAGGAAAATATCCACATACTGTAGTTGAATGAATTAAACTCCAGCATTATTATTGGCACATTTTTGACTCCAGTAACTTTCCTAAATAGAAATGATGTAAAAAATCTCTCAACCTTCGACTTTCATTAAAGTAAAACTGATTTAAATGAAGTTATACAAGGAAAAAGACATCACTGCACAGCCAGAGGGAGCATAGTAGACTTTCTTTTGATTCTTTCAGATGACTGTCAACACAGGTAGAGCATAGACCTAACGTCTGATTATATGCTGCCATATCTGTGTCACGTGGCATTAGTAAACTACTCTAACACGGTACTGTTTCCATCTGTAAGAATTACTATGCAACAAAAGACATTCACGAAAAACATGCCTCATGGGTGCACCAGAGTCATAAGTACACAGGAAGATACATTCTAGTAAACAAAGCAAGTCATCTGAAATTATATAATATTCTAATACAATAAGTGTAGCAATTGTTAAAATAGCTGACATATAAAAGAAAAAAATATAAAACTGATATACAGTACAAAATAACCCTATGTAAACTATGCCCACTAATGATGAATGTATTACTTGCATCGTGTCAATATAGGCACGTCAATATGTATGAGAGGTGGCACAAATGCTGCATTTACCTTGAATTAGCTCAAGTTTTTTAGCAAAAAGTACTGATTCATTTCTTGTAGCTCGTAAAAGATTAAAAGACACATGGTAAAGAAATAAAGCCTAAAATGCACGCTTAATGAAAAAAATAAATTTTATATATATATATATATATATATATATATATATATATATATATATATATATAATTGCTACTGTTCTGTGATATGTGGAAGGGGAACATGACTCTTTTAGGAATAAGCTGGTGAAGGTTTGATGGGAAAATGTATTGTACACGGTGCGAAGTACAGATTGGTTGAGATTACTAAGGGCTTGACTTAAGTTCATAGTGGGACTATCACTATGCATTCGAAGCCCCCTCTTGTGGAGAACCTTCAGATTCACCTGAGGAGTACAGCCTGGCTACAGTAGGAAGGTGGTCTTTAGTCTTTAGGATTCAGAGTAGACCTGAGGATGGCCAGGAAGGATTTGTGTGAAGAAAGTCTTATGGAGGATTGTGGACAAGTCAATCCAGCCACGCAATGATGGTCAGTGATGCAGGGACTTTGTCTGGGACAGGAGGGACTTTGTCTGGGACAGGTGACTGGCTGCAGTAGCCAGGGCCGCCGAGAGGGGGGGGGGGGAGCTGGTACATTTTACCCGGGCCCAGCCATGCCAGGGCTGGGCCCTCGCTGCTATTTTTTTTAATTTTCTTTTTTTTTCTTCTTTTTTTTATCTTCCGCTTTTTTATATTTTATATATAAAAAAGTAAAATAATTAATACTCACATGACCGTGGCGCCGCGTCCCTCCTCTCCTGTCACACTGACTGTTGGGCGTGACGTCATAAAGTCACACCCGACAGTCAGTCAGTGAGGAGCACCGCAGCATGAAGGCAGCAGCATGAAGAAAGAAGAGAAGAGAAGACAGAAGAGAGAAGAACCTACCAAAAGGTAAGTAAAGAAATGGAGAGTCAAGGAGAGGAAAACAGAAAGGGACAGTGCTATAAAGAAGGGACACAGAGGCACAGAGGAAAAAAGGGACACAGAGGAAAAAAGGGACACAGAGGCACAGAGGAAAAAAGGGACAAAGAAGGACAGAGAAAAAAAGGGACACAGAGGGAAAAAAGGGACACAGAGGGACAGAGGAAAAAAGGGACACAGAGGGACAGAGAAAAAAAGGGACACAGAGGAAAAAGGGACACAGAGGGACAGAGGAAAAAAGGGACACAGAGGAAATGAGGAAAAAAGGGAACAGAGGGAGAGAAAAAAAAGGGACACAGAGGAAAAAAGAGACACAGAGGGACAGAGATAAAAAGGGAAACAGAGGGACAGAGGAAAAAAGAGACACAGAGGAAAAAAGGGACACAGAGGCACAGAGGAAAAAAGGGACACAGAGGGACAGAGAAAAAAAGGGACACAGAGGAAAAAAGGGACACAGAGGCACAGAGGAAAAAAGGGACACAGAGGGACAGAGAAAAAAAGGGACACAGAGGCACAGAGGAAAAAAGGGACACAGAGAGACAGAGAAAAAAAGGGACACAGAGGCACAGAGGAAAAAAGGGACACAGAGGAAAAAGGGACACAGAGGGACAGAGGAAAAAAGGGACACAGAGGGACAGAGAAAAAAAGGGACACGGAGGAAAAAAGGGACACAGAGGAAAAAAGGGACACAGAGGCACAGAGGAAAAAAGGGACACAGAGGCACAGAGGAAAAAAAAGGGGCAAAGAGGCACAGAGGAAAAAAAGGGGAGAGAAGCACTAATTAAAAAAAAGGGGAGAGAAGCGCTAATTTAAAAAAAGGGGAGAGAAGCACTAATTAAAAAAAAAGGGGAGAGAAGCACTAATTAAAAAAAGGGGAGAGAAGCAATAATTAAAAAAAAAAAGGGGAGAGGCACAGAGTGAAAAAGAAAGGGGGGAAAGCAACATGGAGGGTGCAGTGTAGTTGTGATGAAGGGGCACAGTATTGTGTGTGTGTGATGGCACAAGGGGCTTGTTGCAATGTAGTGTGTGTGAGGTAGGTGGTTGCTAATTAAGGGGCGCTATTTTGTTTGTAGGGTGATAGAGGGGCAATTTAATAGTGGGGACTATTAATTTAGGATGGGGTGGTTTGGGGGCTATTGAATATGGGGGTGAGTTTAGGGTGAATGAGGTCTATTTATTAAATGTGACTATGAGTTATTTAATGGCAGTGATGATTGCGGGAAATAGGTATTGCTGTTTGCAGGAAGGGAATAGGTTTATTTATTAAATGTGAATACAATTATTTTAATGTTGGGGCTGGAGGAAGGCTTAATTGTTAATCGTGGGTGCTATTGATTTAACGCCGGGGCTGGCTGTAATTTTCTAAATGTAGCCAAATAGGTCCTCCAACATTCCAGGATCCGGACAAGCCGCAACTAAAGAAAGCAGCAGTCACAGGTGGTGAAAGTGAGAAGAACAAGTAGGAGAGAGCAGCAGAGTGTGTGAAATGTTGTGATTCTAGTAGGGACAATGTCAATTTTTGGTGAGTGTTGTGCCCAATGTAAGGTGCAGGCCAAGACTGAACTCTTTGTGTACACACTGCATTCTTTCTATACTACACTGTGGTGCTAGATGTCTTAAAAGTCAGGAGTGCTGGGACATATGTCACGCTCTGGTGAATTCAGGACCTAGTGATTTACATGTGCTAGCCAAGCCCCAACAGCGCATTTCCACTCCCCCAAATGTATGACCACACCCCCAATTTTTTTTTAGGGCTTACTCGACTATAAGGGGGGGCCCATGAGTTTGTTGTACCCGGGCCCTGAATTCCTTTTGGCAGCCCTGACAGTAGCTTCACTAGCTCTGCAGGGCAGGGTGTTTCAGGCCTATAGGGGGATGGGGCAGAGGAAACTAGGAATCAGCATTTGGAATAGACTCAGCAGTGATAAGGTCTCAGCCCAAGGATCGGGAGAGGTTGGAACAGAAGGTATAACTGCAGAGGCTGGTGAGCCCACACTACTCTGAGGTACAGCAATGTGTTCATTACATACAGGAGGTTAAGGAAAAGATTAGGAGGGATGAGCATGTGCACAGATTTTCTTTAATCTCCCTGGAATGTTTTAACTTAGACCGAGTGTGAAGGCAAGAGAGTATCTAAAGATAGTATCATTTTTTAAAACATAAGTATTTAAGCTCACAAAAAATAAAGCTTTATATTTGGATCAATGTTCTTCTTTTCAGCTTCCTTGTTAATCGGTCCCATACACTCTCCTCCTATGTCCTCCGTCTCTCCACCTACCTTTCTGAACACTCCCTCCTTGATCCTCTCCAGTCTGGTTTCCGCCCCCGTCACTCCACTGAAACTGCCCTGGCTAAAGTCACCAATGATCTCCTCTCTGCTAAAGCCAGGGACCACTTCTCCCTTCTCATCCTCCTTGATCTCTCAGCAGCCTTCGACACCATTGACCACCCCCTCCTCCTCCACACCCTCCAGTCCTTTGGCCTCTCCGGCCCTGTCCGGTCCTGGTTCACCTCTTACCTTTCTGACTGTTCCTTCTCCGTCACCACCTCTGGGTCTCTCTCCCCCCCGTCCACCCTTCCAGTCGGGGTCCCTCAGGGCTCTGTTTTAGGACCCTTACTCTTCTCTCTATACACCTCTTCCCTGGGTGAACTTATCAGCTTCTACGGCCTCAATTACCACCTCTACGCTGACGACACTCAACTTTACCTCTCCTCTCCTGATCTCTCTCCCTCCCTCCTCTCTAGGGTGTCCGCCTGCCTCTCTGCCATCTCCTCCTGGATGTCCTCTCGATTCCTCAAACTTAACCTCGCCAAAACTGAACTCATAGTCTTTCCTCCCCCTCACACATCGCCCCCTTCTGACCTCTCTATCACTGTTGACAACACCTCTATCTCCCCTGTTCCCCAACTTCGCTGCCTCGGTGTCATCCTCGACTCCTCTCTCTCCTTTGGCCCCCACATTCTCTCTCTTGTTAAATCCTGCCGCTTCCAGCTGCGCAACATCGCTCGCATCCGGCCCTTCCTCTCCCAAGATGCCACCAAATGTCTTATTCACTCTCTGATCATCTCCCGCTTGGACTACTGCAACCTCCTCCTTACTGGCCTCCCCCACTCTCATCTCGCTCCCCTTCCATCTGTACTTAACGCAGCCGCTAGGCTCATCTTCCTTTCTCACTGCTCCTCTTCTGTCTCCCCCTCTACCAATCCCTTCACTGGTTCCCCTTACCCTACAGAATCCTGTTCAAGCTCCTCACTCTTACATACAAGGCCCTCGCCAACTCCACTGCACCCTACATCTCCACCCTCCTCTCTATTCATGCTCCATCCCACCCTCTCCGTTCTGCCAATGACCGTCGCCTCACTTCCCCCGATCACCTCCTCCCATGCGCATATCCAAGATTTCGCCCGCGCTGCCCCCCTCCACTGGAACAAGCTCCCTCCCTCCATCAGAACTTCCCCTAATCTGTCCAGTTTCAAACGGGCTTTAAAAACCCACCTTTTTCTTAAAACCTTCCAGTCTCCCACTTAATTTCCTACCTTTTCTTCTGCCTCTTCCCCTTCATTCCCCTTCCCTCTTCCTTATCCTCCATTCGTCCATCTCTCCCCCGTGTCTCTCTGTCTGTCTACCCCACCCCTTAGATTGTACGCTCCTTTGAGCAGGGTATTCTCTCCTCCTGTCTTCACCACTGTTAACTCTGCTCTCCAGCTACTTAGCCCTCCTCCTTGAGGACCCTCTTTCCCCCATCCCGTTTTGCTCACTCCTCTCCCTTTGGGGGTCTCCCTGTCATCCGTGCCTTTCCTCTTGGACTCCGTCGTTGGCGGACCTTCCCCTCTCCCTTCCTCCGCCCCTCTAGCTGTGCTTTGAGCTCACTGAGTTACTGTGATTATTGTTTACTGTACTGTGCTGTCTCACCTCGTATTGTAATTTTGTTTGTCCCTGTACGGCGCTACGGACACCTAGTGGCACCCTATAAATAAATATTATTAATAATAATAATAATACACAGAACATGAGTTAGTTTTTATCTTTCAGCAAACTGCTCCCCATTTATGGGGAATTGTGGAATACTCTGGATGAAAAAAAGATATATCCAACAATCATGTGTTTATATTTTCATATGTAAAACAATAGGAAAAAAGTAAAATGCCTTAATTCAGGTGTACAGTGCTAGTGTGTGAAAGCTATAACATAGTTTTACTATAACGTGGTAATTAAAAAATAACAAGAGCTTTCCTATCTTAAAGACAACGTAAAAGTTAGGTGTGAACTGAACTGCTTCCACTGTCATGGATTTTTTCAATAAGTCTTTTTCTGTTTACTCACCATATAATTGCTCTACCTTCAAATAGGATCCAATCAGTAAGATGGTAATGTGTTTGTGCTAATCACTGCTATTGTATAACAGGCAGGTTTACTATATGCAACTGACTTATTGCTGACAATTATCCATGTGCTCAAGCAGGCGCGGGCTAGGAGAGGCATGGCCGGGGGGCACACAGGCGGCCGCATCACATGAAAAGGGATGCGGCCGCGTCATTGATGATGCGGCCGCATCCCCTGTCATGTGATGCGGCCGCCTGAGCGCTGACACGGCCACATCTGATGTCATCAGATGCGGCCGCGGGGGAAAGCATAGTATTTTGCAGCCGGGGGGCGACCGGCCGGCCTACCCCCCGGCCCTAATAGCGGCCTGACCAAGCGGCCCGGGGGGCCGATGCCCCCCTGCCCCCCGGGCCAGCCCGCCCCTGTGCTCAAGTATATATAATATAATCAGAATCCTTGCTTACATTATGAAACAATAACAGAGTAAGCTTCAAAACGGTTTGGTAGTGGACTGTATTGTTACTCTAGACACTTTTACTTATTAGGTACATACTTATGTTCTTAAAAGGGAAAATAGCGCAGTACAATCATTAAGTGGTCCTATATGTAGGCATCATACCACTGATTGAAAATCAATCAATCAAAACAGGTTAGCAAGATAACTTAGTTACAATGGTAAATATTGGCAGCAGTTTTTTCACAGAGTGTAAAGTTTAATCTATTGTTTGTAGTTGCTCCTATGCCAGATGAACTTGTAAGGACAGTTATCTAACAGAGTGGTCAGACAGCATTTATATTCATGTGCTATGTAATGTGATTCTTTCATACAGAATCTGTTCTCAAAAGATTTCCAATGTTTTACAAAGTGTTTAGTTTTCTTGTTTGCATGTAGCTGTCAAAATTATAAGCTACTCTCTCCTTACACCAATTCACAAAGTCTATGCAATGTTTTACACCCAAGATTGCAATATTAGATGGGGTATCAAATTGATAGCAGCCAATTAACCTACCAGTATGTTTTTGGAGTGTGGGGGGAAAGCGGAGCACCTGGAGGAAGCCCACAAAAACACAGGGAGAACATACAAACTCCTCACAGATAAGGCCATGGTCGGGAGTTGAACTCATGACCCCAGTGCTGTGAGGCAGAAGTGCTAACCACTTAGCCTCTGTGCTGCCCACTTGTGGCCTACAAGAAAAAACAGCCAGTATTTTACTTATGTGCAAAATGATAAACTAATTTGCACCCGTTGCCTTGTAATGTGGTTTGTCCAGAAGCAAACTTAATCCTTTTTTTTTGCTTTCCTTTCCTTAATGAATTAGGCCCAATATGATTTCTAGTACTAAAATGCTACAAAATAGCTACAATATTGCTACTTAAATTCATGTGTGTAATTAAAATATAAACAGATTTGTTGCTAAATGGATTTGGCAAGCTCTTACAATGTTTTCCCCAGATTACGAGATCACTGTATTTAGTATGATCCTTTCATTTAAGTAGTAGTTTTTTCACCCACAGGAAAAATTGGTTTAGAAGTGTAGAAATCTATGTTTATTGCACTTATGCAGACTATGTTGTGCTTCATGTAATAATTTAATGGAAATTATAACTTCACAACAGAATTTTTTATACAGATCATTGCCTAATTAGAAGTTGTTCTCGCTACGTTTCAAATATAGGTGCGAGTATACTACTGTTGGTAACTTAATGATGGCTATGGATCTACTAATACCAAGATATATAGCATGGTGGTCGCAGCGGTGAAGTAGGTCAAAGGGTGAGCTTTTGTGAAACCATTCAAACTGTCAGTCAATAAGACGTTGTATGAATATCTCTAATGTGTTATAATGTGCTCACCAGAGTAAATATATATTTCACAGTTTATCGTGTCTACACAAGATTTACTGCAGGAACATGTAATTTCAAATACAACCATTGCACTCCTACAATTAATAAATTATTTGTAGATACATTGCTTTTGCCCATTGCTAGATGAGAATCCTTTACATTTTATCACATCTTGATATTCCCTACAATGTCCACATTTATAAATAACATGTTGATATTTTGCCTTACGTTTGGACATTTATCAGCACTAGTTTCCTTCGTATCCTAATTGGATACTGGTATATTTAGAGCATGGATAATCCACCAATAATGTAAGAAAGGGATCAATATGATTCAGATCAGCATTGTGCCCCGACACCCACATAAGTTTCTTGACAAATATAAGAGTTAAAACATTTGTGAAGTCAGTGTAGAACTACAAGGTGATACTGAGGAGTGTCATCACGCCAATGACAGGATTTTTTTTTTTGAGTATCTGCGGATTTGTGAACCTTGGTGCGGATTTATGGCGTTTAATGTGCACAGCAACGACCATGATGCCAAAGGAATATACTGGCTAGTCAGCAAATCCAAGATGACAGATAACCTGGGCAGCACGGTGGCTCAGTGGTTAGCACTTCTGCCTCACAGCACTGGGGTCATGAGTTCAATTCCCAACCATGGCCTTATCTGTGTGGAGTTTTTATGTTCTCCCCGTGTTTGCGTGGGTTTCCTCCGGGTGCTCCGGTTTCCTCCCACACTCCAAAAACATACTGGTAGGTTAATTGGCTGCTAACAAATTGACCCTAGTCTGTGTGTCTGTCTGTCTCTGTGTGTGCGTGCGTGTGTCTGTCTGTCTGTCTCTGTCTGTGTCTGTGTGTGTATATTAGGGAATTTAGACTGTAAGCTCCAATGGGGCAGGGACTGATGTGAGTGAGTTCTCTGTACAGCGCTGCGGAATCAGTGGCGCTATATAAATAAATGGTGATGATGATGATGATAACCACAAGATAAAGGTGTAAGAAAGTAGTGACAGCCCTGAAGCAGTCAGAGATCACACTGGTAGCCATGCAGCACAACCGCTCGCCATTTGATCTCATGCAACATAAAAGCAAAAGCCTTCTCCAGAATTAGAACAGGAAGGAGCTCTGTCTCTCCTCATTCCAACCATACTACACCACAAGCTGCGCAGAAATGATAGTCGCCAATGACTGCCTTGACATTGGTGGCTTAATATTGACTGCTTTAATACTCATGATAAAGCTTCTGCCTCACAGTAGCTACATACACTTTTCCCAACAAAAGCTACAACTGTTATTCTGCTACCTTATGCATAAATTATTCCCCACACCTCTTAGATTATAAACTCATTTGAGCAGGGTCATCTATACTTCTGTTTCATGTCACTGTATGTAACTTATTTATCTCATGATCCCTCTATATACAACACTGCATAATATGTAGGTGCTTTATAAAAGGTTAATAATACTAATAATAAAAATAAAATTAATAATTCAGTGTAATCCACCCATGCTTCAATTTAGCCAATTTTCACACTGTAGGATCTACACAGACTACAGTGACCCATAGTTATACTGATGTATGGAGGATCATACGTGTTTATAGTATCTCACTCGTGTTTGAACAACCTTGTCTCAACTTTTTTTTATATGCACTCAAGTAGGCTCCAGAACAAATATATTACAATGACCTTGTTTATTGTTTGTCCCAACGGCTGATTCTGATTCTATTACACATCAGTGGATAATTAATTGAATAACAAGCAGTACAGAATATTATCAGACCTTTCATGCCTCCTTTAGAGACGCTTCAATGGTTCGACCAAGTCGTTCATGGTTCAAATAAAACTGCAAATGGCTACCAACAGTCAAACGTGTTATTCGAACATGCTCAATGTAGATGTTCAAACATCTTACATATATATTGAGCTTGTTCAACATTCCAATGTTTTATATGTATGTCAAGCGAGTTCAAAAAACATGTTATGCATACGTCAAACTCACATGGCAGATTTCAAAAGTGCTAATAACAAACATTAATCAGGCTCAATCAAGTATCTTCCGTGCTGCCCTGCTCCACTGGAATGTCCTCCCATGCTCCATCCGATTGTCAACTAATTTGTGCACATTCAAACGGGCACTCAAAACTCATCTATATTACCAGCCATCCACCTAACCTTCTCTCCATGCTTGATCTTCTCAACTCTCTCTTCCCTTGTCCTGCTACTTGCGTTTGATCCCCTCCGCTGATTCCCTTTGTGATCCTGCCTGTTTGCCCTCCCTTTAGGATGTAAGCTCTTAGTGCAGGGCCCTCTTTCCTCCAATCTCTCTACCTACTCTTCTGCTCTAATTTCACTTTACTAGCTATGTCTGGAGCTTTTGGAGTCCTGGCATTATTTGTTTATTGTTCTGTACTGTTTTCCCTGTATGGTCCACTGCCTGTATTCTATACGGCGCTGCAGAAATCTTGTGGGATCCTATAAATATATGATAATGATAATAATAATAATAATAATAATAATAATAATAATAAAGTATGAGACTTGAAACTTGCACAAACCATGGCCAAACCTTTCAAACTTTCCAGAATTTCCCTCAATTTTTTTAAACTTTGAAGCAGTGGTTGAAGTGGAAATTTAGAAGTGGTAGTATGGAAAATTTAAGTAAAAGGAATTTAATAGTTTTGCAATCAAAACAGTAGTAGTACCACTATATACGACCTGACTTCGACCACTGCTTTGACGTATACATCATAGACTAAATATTTGCTGTGCATTTGCATTTTATATATCATATGTACTTATATAATATATTCTTACTATGCTTTTCATTCATTTATTTTATAATGAATTAATTATATATCTTTTATGATTAACTTTGTGGGATCTCACCCTGGGATCTATGAATTTATGGGCATCAGTATTAATTCATATTGATTTTTAGCTGACTACATATACATCGATCAAACACAACATTAAAACCCCCTGCCTAATATTGTCTAGGTCCCCTTTGGGCAACCAGAACCGCTCTGACCCATCAAGCATAGACTCCATTAGACATCTGAAGGTGTTTTGTGGTATCTGGCACCAAGACGTAAGCAGCAGATCCATTAAGTCCTGTAACTTGCAAGGTGAGTCCTCCATGGCTAGACTTATTTTTCCAGCACATTCCACAGATGCTCGATCGGATTGAGATCTGGGAATTTGGAGTCAACATCTTGAACTTTTCGCCATCTTCCTCAAACCATTCCTGAACAATTTTTGCAGTGTGGTAGGGCGCATTATCCTGCTGAAAGAGGCCACTGCCTTCAGACTAAGGGGTGTGCTTGATCTGCAACAATGTTTAGATAGGTCAAAGTAACATCCACATGAATGCCAGGACTCAAAGTTACCCAGCAGCACATTGCCCAGAGCATCACACTGCCATCACTTTTCCAGGTAAATGACGCACACTCACCCGGTCGTTCACATGATGTATAAGAAAACGTGATTCATCAGTCCAGGCCACCTTCTTCCATTGCTCCATGGTCCATTTCTTACACTCATTTACGCATCGTCAGCGCTTTCGTTGGATGGCAGGGTCAGCATGGTCACTCTGACCGGTCTGCGGCTACACAGCAAGCTGCGATGCACTGTGTTCTGACAACTTTCTATCATAGCCAGCATAAATTTTTTTTAGCAATTTGAGCTGCAGTAGCTCTTCTGTGGGATTGGGACAGACAGGCTAACCTTCGCTCCTCATGCGTGTCAATGAGCTTGGGCGCCCATGACTCTGTCACCCGTTCACTGGTTGTCCTTCCTTGGATCACTTTTGGTAGGTACTAACCACTGCATACCAGGCACATCCCACAAGACCTGCCATTTTGGAGATGCTCTGACCCAGTAGGCTATCCACCACAATTTTGGGCAGCACGGTGGCTTAGTGGTTAGCACTTCTGCCTCACAGCGCTGGGGTCATGAGTTCAATTCCCGACCATGGCCTTATCTGTGTGGAGTTTGTATGTTCTCCCCGTGTTTGTATGGGTTTCCTCCTGGTACTCCATTTTCCTCCCACACTCCAAAAACATACTTGTAGGTTAATTAGCTGCTATTAATATTGACCCCAGTCTCTCTCTCTCTGTCTGTGTGTGTGTATTAGTGAATTCAGACTGTAAGCTCCAATGGGGCAGGGACTGATGTGAGTGAGTTCTCTGTACAGCGCTGCGGAATCAGTGGCGCTATATAAATAAGTGGTGATGATGATGATGAATTTTGCCCTTGTCACAGTGGCTCCAATCCTTACGTTTGCCCAATTTTATTGCTTCCAACACATGAACTTTAAGAACTGATCATCCAGTTGCTGCCTAATATTTCCCACCCCTTGACCGGTGCCATTGTAACAAGATAATCAATGTTATTCACTTCACTTTTCACTGGCTTGTTGTGGGTGATCAGTGTATATGACAATAGTCTCTTTTAATAATAATTTTTCTGAGAACATTTTTGTATGTGTATACTTTTTTATTATTTCATTAAATCGTGTAATTATAGTTTAAAGTGGGTGGTTTGTAGATTTTAGTGTTATATAGCCACATTTTCTTCTTTTGTTACTTATCTGAAAGTCTTAATCTGTATTAGCAATCCATTTGTTTTGTTAATTATGTTAATATATAATTTTTGGATTGAGCTGCCAATTGGCTCCTTTTCCCTATTTTATATTATGGACATGAAGGGTAACCTTGTGCTAATTACAATAAAGGTCCTACTTAATGAAAGCCCTGTAACATCTTTATTTGCTTTCTCAGATTACCTAAAAGCATTTGACCTCTGTAAAGGTGAGATAACCAAATGTATTTACATTAATGTAAATTGCTTAATTTATAGCTTCACAGTAACTTTACTTGATTTAGAGATTACAATTTATGATAAAGTTTTTAAGACTGTGAAGTCGGCCAACAGTTTGTAATGAGAAACATTAAAACACATTTACAGCAATATAATGTTTGATGGATTCAAAGCAAAACTGGCTTCTAGGTGTCCTTTAACACCCTCTAAAAACAGTGTGGTGCTGGTTCAGTGCCACACACAAGGGACTATTTAACAAAGGTGAAAAGCACTAAGGTCTGCAAAAATCGGAGCTTTGCACTAGGGGGCTTTTGCCTATTTAACAGGCATTGCAGCAGTACCTGTACCAAGTACATTTACTGCTGCAATACTTCTTCATCATCATCATCATCATCATCATCATTTATTTATATAGGGCCATCAAATTCCGTAGCGCTTTACAATTGGGAACAAACATTAATAAAACAATACTGGGTAATACATACAGAGAGGTAAGAGAACCCTGCTCGCAAGCTTACAATCTAATACTTGTTCTGTTATTGCCATCTCAGTAACAAAGTCTATAAAATAATGATAGCATCATCAAGCTGCTCCAGCGATATTTTATTGATAAAATGCAGCCACAAGTGATTTTTTTTATACTTAATATTCATTGATAAACATAGCTTTCAAATGATTATTTATTTTCTGTGCATAAAATTTAGCATAACGTCTCCATTTTAAGTGTATTATTGATGTAACTACAGCTGCTTTTTAATATAGGTTTTCTTCCTCAGTGGTAGATCTACTAAAGGATGATTTTTGGTGTGGTTTGCAAATCGCTACACATCAGTGGGTAAATGTATCAATCTCCGGTTTTGTCAACTCGCGGGAGTTCGGCGAGATGACAGCTTAAATTTAAAGCGGCGCTGCCTTAAAAAAACTTCCCTTTACAAGGCAGCGCCGCTTTAAATTTAAGCTGTCATCTCGCCGAACTCCCGCGAGTTGACAAAACCGGAGATTGATACATTTACCCTCAGATGCGGTTTTAAAGTCAAACCACAGGATACACTATCTGTGGCTTGAAAGCTGAAAACTGAAACTGTATCTGATGTGTGGCGGGTTGTAAACCGCATGCAGTTTAGGCCAAACTACATGGTAAAACTGGATTTTAAACATGCGGTTTTACCACTTGCATTGTGTAAAAGCCCAGGGCTACCCAAGCGATCGGACTCCAGCACTAAGAGGTGACCGGCCCAATGCTGAGTAGAACTGGCTCTCCCCTGGCTGGTGGGTACCAGATTAATAATGTAAACAGAGAGTGAAAGCACTTGTGGGACTACAAGTGCCACATGCATTCACAGCCCATGACTGTTCTTACATGCTGACACTTGTAGAACTACAAGTGGGTAAAGGACCTAATGACAGCTTAACAATAACTTAAAAGCCTCAATTGAAAACATCTTGCAAGAGAGATGTTGCATTAGAGTGTGGGAGCATGCGGAAAGCAACAAAGGAGAGCCAAAATAAGTTTTAAAAAAGGTGAAAACAATAAAAATTAACAAAAAGTAAAAATAAAAAGTTTTTAAAACCATATAAAAAAGCAAAAATTTAAAATAAAGGGGGAGGGGGATTGATTTGAAAAAAATAAACAAATTGTTACATACAAACTAAGTAAAGGACTTGTAGGAAATAGTGGCTTGCACGTGTTGTGAAGAACCAAATTGAATGTTTTACGTAGGCTGGTAAATTGGCAAATTCAGTTTTAAAGTGCTGTGCTGCAAGTTAAAATAGCGAAGTATTCCCAAAAGAGGTATTTGTGGCTCCCAGTAGGCAATCAATGGTTAACAAATATCACGGGTGGATTAAAAGAATAACTAGGGGCCTGATTCATTAAGGATCTTAACTTGAGAAACTTCTTATTTCAGTCTCCTGGACAAAGCCATGTTACAATGCAAAGGGTGCAAATTAGTTTTCTGTTTTGCACATAAGTTAAATACTGACTGTTTTTTCATGTAGAACACAAATATCAACTTTAAATTTCAGTGTACAAATAAGCTATCAAGTATTTGTGTGCTACATGAAAAAAACAGTCAGTATTTAACTTATGTGCAAAACAGAAAACTAATTTGCACCCCTTGCATTGTAACATGGCTTTGACCAGGAGAATGAAATAAGAAGTTTCTCAAGTTAAGATCCTAAATGAATCAGGCCCTAGGTCCCTAAATATCAGGTAGCAACAATCAGAACGCATATGAAACGGTAGTAATACCTGCTGATAGGACCAAAACACCCATTTTACTGTCAAGTGCTGTGCTTGTTTGCAAAGAAGCCATCTTTTGTTCAATTAAGAAACTGAGCCACCCTGAATGACCACCATATAAGGAAAGAAACAATACATAACAGCAGCTAGTTTATTGTTCTACTTTAGGAGTTTCCTAACCAAAATTACATTAATAAGTTAGCATCAGCTGAAAGAAAGATTGTTAATTAGGACAAGAAGGTTCTTCTACAAATACGAAGAAGTGTGCTCCCACAATAGATTTCTATTTAGGCAAATGTACCTAGGATATCTAAACAACACTTCATTGGAAATAATGGTAATTTCCATCTCCAATCAAGTGTTGCACAATGGAAATGGCCATGCTACTTTATTGTGTAAAACTCAAAGCTCATTTCCATTGTAGCTAATTTAAATATCTTATGTTGAAAACAGCTTTTAGTGCTGTGTCTTACACACATTTATGATTAGATCTTTAACATGTTGTGCTTCCTCATCTAACCATTGTGCAGAGCAAACATTTGCTCCTGTGCAAAAGTCTGGGATAACAACATAATAAACAATGACATGATAACACAAAACAGTAAAACATAGAAAATTACCTGCACCATACACTGTTATAATGTAAATGCCCCCAATCTCTTCAGTACAAATTTGGTGTTTTTACACCAATCTAGAAGATTTGAAGAAATCATAATTCCCCCCCTCCCCCCAAAATCCAGAACAATATAACAATGCAAAATAAAACTATATGGTCTTAAAAAACATACAACAGCACATTGTATTTTTATGTATTAGTATTCACAACATTACATAGTATTTATATTTTCACTAAGGTTGCAGTGTCTCCTTAAATAAACAAACAGACATTGAACAGTCTCCCATTGTCAGTTTATCCCAGGTATGATCTTGAGCATTTGACAGACACACAGGGGAGATGGTGTATCAGTTCCATTGTACTCAAATGGCTACTGAGCATCTCTTCCTGGTGTGAAATTACCAATTAATAATGCAAGACTTCTAGCTGTGGACACAGCGGAGATCTGCTTACCTTTGGTTCCATTGAGATGAAGTTGTGTGTTCCTTGGCTTGACAAGACCGACCTCTTGATACTTTTACTGTGGTAAAAGTGGTAGTAATCTTCGAGTGCACCAATCTGTGTGAGGTAAAAACAGTGAGATTAGAAGTGTTCTGATGAGAAGATACCCGGATTGTTTATATATCTATTTTTGTGTACAAAATAAATGTATAAATTATGCATTCTCCTGCTGTGCTACTACGTTACTTGAGCCCCAATGATCATCTTTCAAAAGAAGGACATGTGATATGAAATGGATGTGGGTGTCCTTCAGGCACTAACTGCATAACCAAAGATTATAATTGAGCTTCTAAGGCAGCCTGTGTCTACCGTTTTAATGTTTAATTTATATGCAACTTTTTATATCAATGCACGTCCACACTGGCACATAACAAACTGCACTAAAAAAATATGCCAAATGACTGGTGCTATTAAAAAGCATTCTGTCTAGTTTGCTAAAGGAAATGTACTGTAAAATGGACGATGATAAGTTATTTGGATCGTTAAGTTAAAAAACCCCATAAGAGTAGCGGAATTAAAAAAAAATATATTAATGATAAATATTTCTCACAGTGTATAGAAATGGAATACATTACTGATTGAGCTGAGCTGGAGTTTAAGGACTTTTCACAGCAAGTTTACATTTTCTAATGTTACTCTTGCAACAATTTAAAGCTGCTAATGCACACACTGTTAAGGCTTAAATTTGTAATTGTAATATTTAAAAGAAAGGGCACAGACAAATATTAGAAAATGTATTTAAGTAACAATATAAAACATACAATAAACAAGTAGAACAACTCAGAATAAATGCAAGTGCTGTGCTGTCCTGCACACTGGCTGCTTCTGTACCTAAAGACTAATTTGAAGTCAATGCTGGACAAATACCTGGGGACAAAGCCTACTGGCTTCTGAATTCTAAATCACTTGGTATACTACATAGGTGGTGGGTGTTGGGTCTCATCCTAATTTTTCAACAGGACACATTTTGTACTTTTCAGTTGCACTTTTGCATGCACGTCGACCAATGTAATTAAAACATTCAAACAATTGTGACATATATGATGAAGACAGTCTTGATGTCCCTTCACTGTTCTATTTAAGACTTGCATGACACAGTTCAGCACATTTCTAACTATGTAATTATCTACTTTAACAGGTCAAGACACAGATATGTTCTTGGCCACTGTGAGCATGGTCATGGTCCATCTGAATACAGGCTTATGTTGAGTTGAACGCAATATGCGTTTTTGGCATATAATATACTTTTTTGCATCTGAGCATGTGCACAAACCACTAGTTTCGGAACTATTGCTTTCTGCGATTGCCCAGAAGTAAAAGAGTATATAATACACCAGAAGCGCAAATTGCTTTCAACTCAACATGAGCCCCCCAATGTGTGCAATCACTGCAGTTTAGAAGTGGGACACTACTTTGTGTCACTTGCACAAGTGAAAGCGTTACCATTAAGCATGTCCTGATTCATAAAGCCTGGCAGTAAGAGAACATCACTGCTGCCTTCATTTCAGGTCACACATATTGTAATTTCCTTTTCTTAAACACATTGATTTACACATTAGTTTACATCTGCACACCTATGTTCCTTCACTAGCATGACCTATTTATTTTGTTCAAATGAAAGTAAAAACCCATATAAAATGTGTTGCATTTATTTTTGTGTTTTATATGTGTTTACAAATGCTTTCAACCAGCATGTTTTCAACATGTCTGTGGCAAAAGTTGTTACCTTGTTCAAGCTGAATGCACCAGGAAACACATACAGAAACGCTTCTTAATCACATCTCATTGAGCTTACAAACCGCTCCAATGGAGATGAAGGTAAGTAAGCAAAGCTTTCCATCTCTGTTCATTTTGCATGGCTTAAAACCCATGTGGCACCATGTAACTCAAGAATGACTTTGTGTATGCCCAAGATATACTCCTACCAGCTCATTTAAACATGTTACGCTATAAAGCAAAAACTGACTTTGTATGAAGTTAGTGCATGGTAAGACGCCCACGAACCACCCAACATACGTGGGCTCATTCTGCATTTTACTGTACACATCCATCATCATCATCACCATTTATTTATATAGCGCCACTAATTCCGCAGCGCTGTACAGAGAACTCACTAACATCAGTCCCTGCCCCATTGGAGCTTACAGTCTAAATTCCCTAACACACACACACACACACACACACACACACACACACACACACACACAGACTAGGGTCAATTTGTTAGTAGCCAATTAACCTACCAGTATGTTTTTGGAGTGTGGGAGGAAACCGGAGCACCCGAAGGAAACCCACGCAAACACGGGGAGAACATACAAACTCCACACAGATAAGACCATGGACATCCATGCACTGTTCCACACAAATAGCAGTGCAATTCCTGAGACACACCTGTACAGCTTGTATATAAACTTTGTGACATCACAAAGGTACTTGCTGTTTCCCAAAAAATGTATGTATCCCTCACATGACTAGCACTCTATTACATGCACTGGTCACACCTAATGAAAACCAGCCCAGTATATCAAACACTAACAATAATCATCCAGAGATAAGGATACAGTCTATAGTTAAACACAAAGTCCACTTGAACTTTTGCAGCGAGGCCATACTAGGGTATAGTATACTTTAATGCAGTAGACCCTAGGTTCCCAAACTGTGTGCCGCGGCTCCCAGGGGTGCCCCGGCGCTGTCACAGGGGTGCCGTGGACAGGAAGAAGAAAAAAAACAAAAGAAACTTACCAATCTGGCGGTGGCCGGGACCCAGCATCCTCCTCCCTCCTCGCTTCTCACTGAATACCGGCCGCGTGACGTCACCATGCCCAACATATTCAGTGAGAAGCGGCAGGAGAGAGGATGCTGGGTCCCGGACGCCGCAGGATTTGTAAGTTTTTCTTTTTTTTTCTTCTTCCTGTCCACGGCAGGATACAGAGGGGTCAGAGCGCGGATGCAGAGGGGGCACAGAGTGTGTGGATGCAGGGGCACAGTGTGTGTGGATGCAGGGGGCACAGTGTGTGTGGATGCAGGGGGCACAGTGTGTGTGGATGCAGAGGCACAGAGTGTGTGGATGCAGGGGCACAGTGTGTGTGGATGCAGGGGGCACAGAGTGTGTGGATGCAGGGGGCACAGTGTGTGTGAATGCAGGGGGCACAGAGTGTGTGGATGCAGGGGGCACAGAGTGTGTGGATGCAGGGGGCACAGTGTGTGTGGATGCAGAGGCACAGAGTGTGTGGATGCAGGGGCACAGTGTGTGTGGATGCAGGGGGCACAGTGTGTGTGGATGCAGGGGGCACAGTGTGTGTGGATGCAGGGGGCACAGAGTGTGTGGATGCAGGGGGCACAGAGTGTGTGGATGCAGGGGGCACAGAGTGTGTGGATGCAGGGGGCACAGAGTGTGTGGCTGCAGGGTTGCACACAGTGTGTGTATATGAAGGAGGGCACAGTGTGTGTTAGTTGTAAATTATTCTTTGACAGAAATATAAATGGAAAAAATTTATAAAAATATTCTTTTCCCTTGGATTTATGTGTATTATTTTTCCATACAACTAAATAAGTATTTCTGTCCTGACCTAAATACTTATTACATTTTTTTGACTATTTATAAAACGGGACTGCTCGGTAATTATTTTGAAGGGGTGCCTTGAAAAAATTATGGAGACTCTAAGGGTCCCGCGAACTGCAAAAGTTTGGGAACCACTGCAGTAGACGCAGTGGTCAATGTGGGCTGGTATACAGTGGTATGCCATACCGCTGCTTCTCCTACTGCCTTCATTGTAAAACAATCAAATTCCATTCACTTACATTTTCCATACCGCCACTTCTAAAGTGTCACTCTCGGACATTGAGTAGACTCACATAAATCGAATGTTTTAAGCATACACTTGTCTGCCTAATGGACAAATATAGCTAATATAAAAATATGTGCGTACCAGACTATTGCCCTTTTATAATACAATCATGCGTGATAAATCATGTATGATAATTAGAGAATGTCTGCATTAAAGCCCCCTGCTTAGGGGATGGCCATAAACTTCTGTAACAGAAGAAACACATCACATATTAGACATTTATAATTACCATGTAAAGATGGTGGCCACATACTATACAGGTTATAGATTAGGCTAACAAATAAGTAAACAAATATTCCTGGTAAAGCTACCACATCCAAAGATTTTAAAAATCAATCCAGTAATTTGAGTGAAATACACCACCAAATATGCTTTGTTATGAAACATGAGGTGCAAGAGACAAAGATGTGGGTCACTCCAGGGGAAAACTAAGTTGCTGGTTTCCTTGTAAGTTAAACAGCTGAAAATATAGTTATGGTGTAAACAAGAAACCAAAGAACAGACTGTACTGTAGCAGAGATAGTGAGTGAGCCACTTATCTGCTGTCATCTGCTCTGAACATGTTTTCTTTCCTCCAATTGGATGAGAAGAATGTATGACGGAAATGTTGGAATTGTAGTAATAATCAGTCTGATTTGTTTTCCACTCTCGGCTTCAATAAAATCATGACAAATAAATAACATTTGCACATATTTGTCATCTTTATCTCCAGTCTGAAATGTCACTGTTTTATTGCCGCTCTCAAGAGTTATTTGAAAAGGCCCACATTGCAACATATGCACGGCGCTTGATTTATGTCCATTTTAGCACACTGAAGGGATGTTATGCTTATATATAAAGGAAGTATTTTGTTGAAATAACACCTAAAACAAAGTAAAAAATAAAGTTCAGGAAGTCCTATTTCAATCTAGATGTGGAGTACAAAAACAACCTGCATTTTTTAGGGTTGAAAGGGGTACAGAGGTCTTCGTGTTACCCCTTCTCTTATGTGCATGTCGGTGCCATAATGTTGTATATATAATTACGAGCAAATATAAACTTTTGATGACTTTCTGGATCATATAATTGTACTGCACTATAGCATTTGAATATTGATGTATAATTATAGCTCTCAAAAAGGTTATATTTTTTATGCTGAGGTATTAGGTGACAAACTGGCCCATTTATAAACCCCCCGATTTCATCGATAACAAGTATATTTTTAACGTTACTTATCAAATATATTTCATACTTGCCAACTTTTCCTCGTTGGCTTCAGGGAGATCGGCTTGATGAATCGCATCATTTTGGCCCTGCCTCCTAAACAACTGCCACAATTTTGGTTAATTGCAGCAGGGGGCGGGGCAAATATGACACAATATTTGCGCCATTAAGCCCCTCTCCACCATTTATCTATTGCGGGGGGCGAGAACCGGGAGGTCTCCCAGAAATGTGGGTGTCTCCCGGACATTCAGGTATAGTGGGCAACTATGCGTTAAAGAAAAGCAGCTAATGAATCTCTAGAGACTGAAGTGTCTTTTACATTTCTGTCTCCATTACTGAAGTCAAGTTGTCTTATCTGTCTGTCTTTGATTAAATCTTGGTCTCCATGAAAATGGCCACCTCCATAGGCATCAATACATGGACATAGGACATAATTTCTGAACTGTGTCATCATGACACAGATAGCAAAGCCAACTACGTGTTTTACTGGCTCAGCATCAGGGAGAATGCCAGACTCTTCAGGGAGTGAGGGAGATCACCCCTATTTCAGTGAGTCTCCCTGATATTCAGGGAGGGTTGGCAAGTATGATTTATTTTTTACGTAAATTTATCAAAGTGGTTTTGCAGGGCCAGTGCCAGAGAAAAGTGTCTGCCCTGGTAAGAAATTTCTTCTCCAGAGTTAACTTCCGCTACCACCTTACCACCACAGCAAGAGTGTTCTCTTCCTGCTTGAATACTTTTTGTTAAAGTGCACATGAGCTGGCTGTCGCTGCCCCAGCTCCTTGTCCCTACTCTCCTGGATACATTCTGTGTATACCCTTTATCTGCTTTAAATAGTATGCACAAGGACTTTAGTTTTAGTTGTCTCTTTATTAAGACCCCTCCATTAAGATTTTCCATCTTATAGGGAAATTATCAAAAAAATGTCACCAGTTCAGCTGAGCAGTGCTCAGCTCCCTGGCAATATTTCCAGTCTGGTGTGCATCCGTGCATGCGTGAGCTAGCTTGTCAGCTCATGCCTGTGCACCGAAACTGGAAGCCCGGACTTGGCCTTTCAGTTCCAGATGCTGTAACAAATAGAATAAAGTTTCAGAGGTCTAGCATTTATAATTCTATGTGTCATGTTATCCATAAATTGTGTCAACTTCTACAGCTAAATATATCACAGTGACAAAAAGCTAACCTTTTTACCGCTCGATAAACTGACACTTTTCTCTGTCCCCATAGAGCTCTATGGGGACGGTTAAACTCGGCGAAAACTGGGTTAGTGCAGGAGAAATCCAGTGCTTTTTTTCCAGCGTTAACCTTTTATTAAATTTGTTGAACCGAAAAATAAGTCTTTTATTTTCGCTGGATTTAGGTCTTATCACCTAATAAGAAATGGACCCTAAACAGGGTGACTATTCCACACCTGCAGTATTGACACTTGGGTTAGAACTACAGAGTCTCTCAGTGCAACTTTTACTCAGCTTGTACACTAAAGTAATTATGGAATAATATGCAATTTAACAAAATAACAATAATAAAATGCACAGTGTGGAAGCTCATAGTGTTTACCATAATACCATAATAAAACCAATAACGACACGGACACCAGAATAACGTTGGAATTAAAATATATTTATTAAATGGCTAATATTAAACTAAATTGGCTGAAAGGCGGACGAGAGCAGGGCAGTCAGCAAACACAAAACCAATAACGGTGGAAAGGTCAGACCATTAAACCACCAACCCAGGATCATACCTTATCTATTGGCCGGTGCGAAATATCTGTCCAACGGCAAGACTACACCCCCCTTTTTAACCGCCAGCAAGATATTCAACATACTGGCCCAGAGTCCCATTCACTGGACCCAACACACGTGATGACAACACAATCCGAAAGGAGGAGTAGTGACCTATGACAATATAACCCAAGCACCATATGCAAACTTACCAACTGCACTGCTCTCCCACCTGAAAGACAACATATAACCATACTAAAAAATTGCCGGGTGGGAGGGAGGAATCCGGAAGCAGAGAGGGGGAAAATGGTGGAGCACTTCCCTATATAAAACTAAGCCACCCCCCTCCTCTGCCTTATTGGTTCACATATAGAAGAAGCCCATAGGCTAAACACGTAACCACTCACCCACATGATTTTAACTGCGTTCAGGCTGATGGCCACACTTCTCTTAACTTTGTAAAGGAAATGTTGGTTAAAGAAAAGGGTGGATTCTTTTTGCATAATTTTTGTAAACATCAAGAGAAAAGATCAAGCTCTATTTTGTTTTTATTATTATTATTGTAAAGTAATGTTAGTCTTGTGTTTTATCGAATGTGGGCTCTTGCATGTCCAGTACACGAAGTGAGCTATGGTTTCATCAGATGACAAGGATAACCGTGTTGCATGCCGAATGGGGCTGTATACTATCTTATCTCATAGGGAACCTAAAGAATTTAGATTGCCTGTGGCATGTTTCACTGTACGCTGTAAACGCTTTAAATTTCTTTTACTGACCACATTTTTTTCAATTTAAGGTAATACACGAGGAAGATCACCTCTGTGTGTGAAAGTGTATGATACTAAAAAAAATGTCCTATTTGTCAAACATTGCTTAATTGTACTTGTCATGTTCTGATGCAGTTCATGGTCATTTCATAATTATCACTTCTATTTTTTTCCCGTGGCTGTGGCGGATACAGAAAACATGCATCATTTCTTAAAACTAGACAAAACAGCTATTTCAAGGCTGAGGTGTAAATGCCTGCCAAGCTTGTCTTGGTAAAAAATAATGGCATCAAACCAAGATGTGGGCTCGCACAGAAACAGCAGATGCATACAGCAGAGAACCTTTTGGTCAAGAATACATTGGAAGCGCATATTACATTAAAGTGGGTAACACAGCTCAAAGACCGTAATAATGAATCATAACTGAATCTGTACATTATGCCTAAGGGGACGTGCAGACATTCCAGATTGTAAACAGATCTGCATTCTTCCAACACAGCTTGTTTCCTAATGAATTTGGACTTAAAACGGTAATTAGGCATATCAGGTAATTTACACCTATTAATCTTGCCGTTTGTCCTAAAATAACCCAAAACTCATTTTAATGACAGGTGGTTAAATGGTTAAAGTACCCCGAAATAGCTACTGCCCGGTGCAGAAATAAAAGTAAAGGACAGTTACATGGTTGGCCATGAAAATGTATACCTGGGGAATTGATGTCTTCTCTTTATTATACTTATATATATTTACTAAGACAGATGTAGAGATGATCAGTGCAGTATCCTGTAGACAAATGCTTTTAATAATGAACCTAATTGCTGATAGGTTACTGTAGGAAACGTCAGTGTGTACGTTTCTTAGTAAATATCACCCATTGTGTTGGTTAGCATGAATCAATGGGCGTTTTGGCCAATAATAGAGCTTTCTTTTTTCCGTCTTGCCCAATACATGAAAGGGTTACCATTAAAGATAACACTGCTGTCGCCGGTGATCACCCGCACCAGCAGTATGATTTGACGCCTTTTTGCCACATATGCCTATATCCCTTCACTTTTAAGATTAATTTAGGACATAAATGAGGTTAATCAAGCAGTATTTTAGGATAAAAATGTTACTCAAGAGGGGGAGAGGACAAATAATAAGAAAAATGGAAAAAAAGAATGGAAAGAATACTGCACCAGTCTAATTCACAGTTTTGTATATCCTCAAAATCTTATAGTTGTATCTTCCCTATTGTAAGAGTCATTTTCAATTTGTATTCATCATGTATTTTTTTACATAATTTTTACCTAAGGAAAGGTGTCTTTCCTCATGACCATTTTGTTTATGCTCAAAAAAGACCATGAAAAAGCATTAACGAAACATATGTTGGCATGTCTGTGATGTGTGAGAGGGTCTGGATAACATGTGAGATATGCACCCTAAAAATATAGAACTTTCAGTTTTAGAGAGAGAAATGGACCTCATGTAGGGACTTGGCAGCTAGGAGATTTTATTGCTTCCTTGGCCCCAGTAAGCTTAATTGATCACAACAACTTCACCTGGTATGTATGAATGAATGATACTGTATCTGAAGAGCACAGCTTGGTATCCAGTCAGATAAACAAACTATACATGAAGAAATAATATATCTGGATAAATAACTCAGCCATAAGGATTGTTGGTGAATAAGAACCATAAGAAACAATGGATAAAAACAATTAAAGTGACTTTATAACCGCCCTAAGGGTGCAGCTGAGGAGAAATAAAAACAGACTAAGGCAGTGGTTCCCAAACTTTTGCAGTTCCCGGCACCCTTAGAGTCTCTATAATTTTTTTAAGGCACCCCTCCAAAATAATTACCGAGCAGTCCTGTTTTAGAAGTAGTTGGGTCAAAAAATTGTAATAAGTATTTAGGTCAGGACAGAAATGCTTATTTAGTTGTATGCAAAAATGCCCCCTCTGCATCCAGACACTCTGCCCTCTCTCACGCTGCCCCCTCTTCCCTCTCTCACGCTGTCCCCCCTTCTCTGCTCTCTGTCACGCTGTCTCCCTCCTGTCACGATGTCCCCCTCCACTGCCCCTCTCACTCTGTCCTCCTCCTCTGCCCACTGTTCCCCCTTCTCTGCCCTCTGTCACGCTGTCTCCCTCCTGTCACGATGTCCCCCTCCACTGCCCCTCTCACTCTGTCCTCCTCCTCTGCCCACTGTCCCCCTCCTCTGCCCTCTGTCACGCTATCTCCCCCTTGTCACGCTGTCCCCCTCCACTGCTCCTCTCACGCTGTCCCCCTCCTATGCCCTCTGTCACGCTGTCCCAGCTCCTCTGCCCTCTGTTCCCCTCCTCTGCCCTCTCATGCTGTCCCCCTCCTCTGCCCTCTGTCCCAGCTCCTCTGCCCTCTGTCCCCCTCCTCTGCCCGCTCACGCTGTCCCCCTCCTCTGCCCTCTGTCACGCTGTCCCAGCTCCTCTGCCCTCTGTCAAGCTGTCCCAGCTCCTCTGCCCTCTGTCCCCCTTCTCTGCCCTCCGTCCCAGTTCCTCTGCCCTCTGTCCCCCTCCTCTGCCCCAGCTCCTCTGCCCTCTGCCCCCTCCTCTGCCCTCTGTCACAGTTCCTCTGCCACGCTGTCCCCCTCCTGTCACGCTGCCCCTCTCCTCTGTCCCCCTCCTGTCACTCTCCTCTGTCCCCCTCCTGTCACGCTGTCACTCTCCTCTGTCCCCCTCCTTTCATGCTGTCACTCTCCTCTGTCCCCCTCCTGTCACGCTGTCACTCTCCTCTGTCCCCCTCCTGTCACGCTGTCACTCTCCTCTTTCCCTCTCTCACTTTGCCCCCTCTGCCGTACGCCAGCCATAAAAAAACAAATAGAAACACTTACCAATCCGCGCGGCGCCGGGACCCAGCATCCTCCTCTCTCACGCAGCAGCTGTCACTGATATGACAGCTGCGTGAGAGAGGAGGATGCTGGGTCCCGGCGCCGCGCGGATTGGTAAGTGTTTGTTTGTTTTTTTTATGGCTGGCCCGCGGCACCCCTGAGACAGCGCTGCGGCACCCCTGGGAGCCACGGCTCACAGTTTGGGAACCGCCGGACTATGGGCTAGATTTACTAAACTGGGGCTTTGAAAAAGTGGAGATGTTGCCTATAGCAACCAATCAGATCCTAGCTCTCATTTGTTTAGTGCATTCTACAAAATGACAGCTAGAATCTGATTGGTTGCTATAGGCAACATTTCCACTTTTTCAAACCCGCCGTTTAGTAAATATACCCCTAAATGTTATGTTAAAAACTCACAATCATAGAACTAATTTTAATCATTTTTTCTTTAACACCAATACTACTTTACTAGGTTTTATATTTCGCTGTCTTGGAATTTTGTTCTGGTGATGTATGGGTATTTTGAATTATGTATTAATAAAAGTTATATTTTAGATCTATATATTACAGATAGTGCTTTCTTTCCCCTTTTTTTCCTTTCTTGAGGAGAACATTTTTAACGTTTCTTATAATAAAATTATAGTACTAAAGTGTTAAGATGTTGGGTTTTTATGTGATCATTACACTTTTGCACCATGGGCCTCTGGGAATTATTACACAATTCTCTACATCTACTTAGCAAATGGAACTAGAAAAAGTTGTTAAGGAAACAGTGTTTTCTGCAGATATAGTAAGGGTGCAATATGTGTAAAAAATGTTTAAAAAGCAAACAGGTAAATTGAGCAGTCAATGGTACAATAGTGTTTTCACGGCAACGTAAAACGTTTATGTTTGGGATAGTAATCGTCATAGACAGCAACACTAAGAATCTGTGACATATGACATTTGATGATGCTTCCTGACTGACTTCTTTATGTTCCATGCACTGTGACTGGGCCGATTCTCTTGTGGGCGCTATATTGCAAACAATTGTGGATGTATCAAATTTGGCTGAATTTCAGAATCAGCTGAATCAATTTGCCAATCTCTACTCAGTAATTTGTTCATGAAGGTCTGACTCATGGTCGGACCTAAGTCCCTTTGCATTCCGTATCTTGCACGAAAGGATAGGGACCAACCTCATTATTAAATATTAAGGCATATTTCCACCAATCATATCGATGCGGTGCTCTTCCAACATATCTAATTTATAATTGCATAAAGACCAGAGTTGGGAACGCAAATAAAAGAGAGCACTAGGTCCTTACACCAGTGGACACAATTGCACTAAATTCATGTCTGAATGCATATGACACGCTTGCTTACCACTTGAAGAGCGGAATGGGAGAAGGAAAGGGGCGGATGAATGCAGGCAATGTACAGTAAGGGCGTGCCGATGTAGATCCGACCACTTCAAGTCACATGATTCTCTAAAGAACGTTTTTTTCAGCATAGTCCTTGTATTAGAAATAACACATATGCGTGCCACTAGAGAGCAAAGAAAATGTGTATGCAAGTAACATTGGCTATATAAACGCATTGTATGTGCAGTGCACGTTAAAAGCATCTTGAGTTATATATTTAATGTAAACAAAAATGTAAAAAAAATAAGTTTTTCCATATTTTTACTAATGATTATACTGTTAAGAGTTGTTCATTTATTTTATAATTAGTGAACAGACCCTCGTGTGTATACTGAAATCTGTTCTATCTATATACGGCAAGTAAAGTTTAGGCAGAGCATACTTACACTCAGACTGAAATGGAAACGTATCTGCTTGGATTTGAATACGGTTGGAACTTTGTTTGCGCTTTGTGTTCTTTTTTAAAACACAAGTTACGTGCAGGTAGCATCCAAATGAATAAAACGCATAATGTATTCATCTGCTTCTCTAACAGTAGAGAAGCAGATGTGATTGGTCTTCTGAGACCATAAGTTAAAGGACCACATTCCCCCTGAATTAAAATGTATATGTTTGAACCTGAAAGTGAAAGGCATTGCTCAGTTTTAAAACAGCATTTCACTGCAGCTGTTAAAGAGTAAAGTGTCACCTCCTCACTACACTACAGACAGTTGACGCTCCTCCCACATCTTTAGGACAGTGCCCTGATGAGATCTCATACAGATTAAAAAACTGATTCTTCAGGCATTTGAGTTACTGTGAATCCACAAACTGTCACTTAAACTCTGTCTGCTCTGTTAGAAAAGCAACACCCTTCTAACATGGCTACAGAGATGTGAATGAGAGCATGGTGGATATATTTAGTTAGGTATAAAAAAAATCAGTTATTTCATGTACAGTATATTGTTTATCTCAGTAATACACAGCTATTGCTATGTATTCATGTCAATTTGTGGCTTTAATTGCTCTTTGGGAAATTAAGATTTATACAGTGACTGTGAAGACCACATGGGATTACATTAAAAACATCTCATAGAAATGAATTACAATTAACTGCAGATGATAAAATAGTAACTAGGATGTCTTCAAATTGTCTACTCACACTAGGACTAATAGTTGCATTAAAATCAGGCAAACAAAATACTGTATATGTTTTCATGTGTTTTCAAAAAGCTGACTTTTAAATTATAATTAAAACAATTATTGCACAACAACTACTCACTGAAATCATAAATGTAAATTGCACCCCGTGATTGACACAGGATTTCAGGTCGCACGGATCTTAGAATACCATGCAAATTGCACAAACACACCTCTTAATCTGCCCTATGGGCCGATGAGCTTGATACGCATAAGTGTGTCAGTCATAGCGGCCCTGTAAAGCAGATAAATTAATAAAAACATTAATGGAAAAAAAGGAACAAAAAAATCATACTTATCCCCCCGAACAGCACTAGGGTTGGTTGAGCTGTTTGGAAAGGGGGTGCACACCTTCTTTTTAAATGTAATTAATTTTTTTACCTGTTTTTTTAAAATAGCAAGGTCTGTTGCACTAGGAGAAAGCGCCCACGAGCTACCTCTCCTAGAGACCAATCTACGGCTGCTTTCAACTCAGCATAGTAGGTAAAGAGCGTGAACGCCTTTACATTGCTAGGCTCGCTCACTAACTTCTATTTCCCACCTCTAAGCGCAGAGAGGTGCAAGGGGAAGAACCGTCTCAGTCAGAGTGCAAACCGACACAGATCCTTGGCCAAAAAGAGGTTTTTGCGCTGAGCAGTTGAGGCCCTGAGTGTCGATTCAAGCTGGCAGGAAATTAGTTTGTGTTATCAGACTCTGCAGGATGTTAGGGTACATTGCTGATCAGCAATGTTTACATACCATTATAATCAGAAATATACACTGACGCACATTAGACGAGGCTCTGACGTGACTACGCTGGTAATTGAATTTCCCCCCCTAAAGTTTGTACTTCCCCTGTGAATTGTTCTTGATTTCTTCCAATTTGATTGAACTGCTCATACTGCCCTTATTTAGGTATTCATTAATTCATTCAAAACACTTCATTCATTCAAATGTCACATTTGTGGAGCTTGTAAAACATATTGGTTCACATGCTCTGTATCAGTCAGCTACATCTGTGCCCTAGGATGAGCATATTGTACCCCAAAGGGAATACTGTTTAATGTCTCTACCAAGTCAACTTGCAAATTTGGCAACAACATTATATTGTTATTTCTTCACTACTTCACCTGATGCAATTTGCAACCATGTTATAATGGAAATGGACATCCCAGATCCGCCCATCACCCAGAACAATCCTGTATGCCTTTATGTAAGCGGTTATCTTAGCTCACAAAGCTTCACTCATGGCACAAAGGTAGGTACATTAAATCACAATGACAAACTACAGACTGTTCACTCTTCTATTCAGCAGAATTTATTCCTTATGATTTATTTTGCATGAAGAATAAAATAATACATTACATTAGAAGTACTAGAGATAAGCTTCCGTACTTTTGTGTAGCAACACTGCATAGCTTAAGTGTATAAAACGTAGTTTTTCCTCTCTGCCTCATATTCGCTAGAGCGTCGATTAGAAGTGTGTATGTGAAAAAAACAAGGACGTTATTGTTGCCATAAAAATGAAAGCACCAATGGGTGAGTCAGTCACCTGACCTGACCTACCAATGGATGGGTCAGTCACCTGACCTTACCTACCAATGGGTGAGTCAGTCACCTGACCTGACCTACCAATGGATGGGTCAGTCACCTGACCTTACCTACCAATGGGTGAGTCAGCCACCTGACCTGACCTACCAATGGGTGAGTCAGTCACCTGACCTGACCTACCAATGGGTGGGTCAGGTTTTATGACGTTTAAAGATGGCACCTAAATGACATAACACTTATAATGACAGTTACAATGGTAGTAAAATGAGAAGAAGAGATTGGAAACAGAGCTGCAGCACATGAACATGAGATCAATGAACAATGTGTTAGACACGGAGAAAAGAGAAAGATGACATAGAAACATGCCGAGGTCTAAATGTGCTAGATGAAGTGGTGTAGTGGCCTGGTCACAATTAGAAATCAATCTTGAGAAGTGGGCAAAGGACCACAGGAGAGAGGTCTAGGTCTGTCTTTGTCCACAGTAAATCCACGTTTGCAAGCAAAATCTATGGCTCATCAGATGGGACTGGACAATTTCATGGGTGGTCCAAACTGGTGCTACCGTTTTATGAGAAGGAAAAACGTATCCGTTCGTATGAGAACAACTGTAGGTCAAAAACTACCTACGGACTGTAAGGAAAAAAAAAGTAAAGTTCTTAAATTATATTGGCAACATCATCAAGCAGAATTTTTTTTTAAAATCTCACATTGTTAATATGGACGAGGTTCCACTTGCTTTTGACTGTCCACTAAACAGGACTGTTAAAAAAAAGGGGAAAAAAACTAAAGAGCCACAGGAAATATAAATTTTTTTTTTCACATATGTGCTTGTGCCTCAAATGGCAACAAATTAAATCCAATGCTCATATTCAAACGTCTTCAAATCTCTTCCGAAAGGTGTCTTCCCCAAGGATATAGTAATTGGGGAAAATGAGAAAAGGTGGATGTGCGAAACTATTATGCTTGATTGGCTTCGTGAATTCTGGCACAAAAGGAAAGGGGCTTTATTTTACCCCCATGGACTTTTAATCATGGACTCAATACGCTCTCATTTACTGCCGTCTCTCAAGAATGAGTGTGAGGAAGTTTGTGCTTCATTAGCTATAATACCTGGTGGTTTAATGAAAATACTGCAACCAATAGGTCTTGCTGTTAACAAAGCATTTAATAGCCAAGTATGGAAGCAATGGGTAGAGTCGATGAGGAATAGATCTCACACATTTACAAATGGAGGTAACATGCGGAAAGCCAAGTTTGGAGAAGTGGCGCATTGAGTTTCTGATTCATGGAAGTCTGTTAAAACTCCTGCAATTATGCTGGATTCAGAGAAGCAAAAATGATTACGTTCGAAACAACATCACAGGAAGAAAACGACAAATTAGACAGCGAAGAAAATTTAGATGAGGGCCTGTTAAATATATTTAACTAGGGCAGTAATGATCGTGACTTGGATGTTTTTTTGATTACCGATACTAATACGGTAAATGCAATACACTTTTCAAAGTGTGCAAATTTGAATCATTCCAGCAAATAGCAGTGAATATGTTAATTTTGTGTCCCTGAGTTCTTTGTGTAATGGAGGGAACATTGTTATGACCATCAGTGTATTCTGCAAAATATAGGGTAACAGAGATGATATGGAGCAGCACGGTAGCTAAGTGGTTAGCACTTCTGCCTCACAGCACTGGATTCAATTCATGAGTTTAATTTCCGACCATGGCCGTAACTGTGAGGAGTTTGTATGTTCTCCCCGTGTTTGTCTGGGTTTCTTGCGGGTGCTCCAGTTTCCTCCCACACTCCAAAAACATACTGGTAGGTTAATTGGCTGCTACCAAATTGACCCTAGTCTGTGTGTGTGTATGTCATACTTGCCAACTCTCCCAGAATGTCCGGGATATTCCCGCATTTCGCGTGAGTCTCACGGACTCCCAGGAGAGTGTGGCAATCTCCTGGATCTGCCCACTTCCTAATGCCGCGATTCATCGTGAATCGTGGCGTTTGGCCAAAAATGATGAGTTTTTCATAGCCCCACCTCCTGCACGCGCACCTTCCCCGGCAGGCTTCCAGATCATACTTGCCATAAGTTGGCAAGTATGGTGTATGTTAGGGAATTTAGACTGTAAGCGCTAATGGGGCAGGGACTGATGTGAGTGAGTACAGAGACTGTACAGCGCTATATAAATGGTTATAATAATAATGATAGGATAGAAGGATGTTCATGTTTATATTCCATCTACCATAAATGAATACTGCTGAGCTGTATAAGGTTAGTTCAATAACTGCTCTCATTCCTGCAAATAGCAGTGAACAATTCAACTGCACTTTTTCCAACTGATGTTTATGTTCAATAAAAATTAATATGAATATTGCTCAATTTGTTAAGTTTAATTTGTGGCTCTGAAGTAAAGGGGTGCAGCGTTCCCAGGGGGTGCTTGCTTTCTACTGGGGATTGTTTTTTTTTAGAAGGGGGGGTTCTCGACGGCAGCATTTACGGTGACGCAGCGTTTCTATATGGAAATACGGTAGCTGTTTCATGTTTTCAGTACACTCTAGTAAACTGACAGGAAAACAGCGTGCTTATTTCATCAAATAAAAAGGTCAAAAGCACAGAGTACATGGCTTCGAATGTTACGCTTAAAAGCAGTGAAAAATATTTACACAGGTCTATTAACCTAAATGTACAATACTTTGGACTTCTTTAGCACATAGGTCAATGCGAGTGGATTATTATATAAATTAGCATTATTAACCCAAGTTCAAGATTTATGTACTGTAAATCTCTCTAACCTTGCTGGTTTTATCCAACAGAACAAATCTGCCCAATAAGGGGGCCAATGGCAAAACATTGCTTAGAGAGAAAACACTGCACACATTGTACAGTTAAATGATTGTATTGTAGATCCTACAGCTGGCATCTGATCACTTATACAAATGATCTAACAATGCTGGTATGCAAGGGAATTCCTTGAAGAGGTCATACTGTATCCTTGGCAAAAAAATATTAATATACAGTATATAATAAAAATAAAACAATATAAAATATAAAATGGTATCAATCTTAAAAAGGCTGTGTTTATTTCTGTGAAATCTCCTAAACATGAAACTTAGGGCTAGATTTACTAAGCTGCGGGTTTGAAAAAGTGGGGATGTTGCCTATATCAACCAATCAGATTCTAGCTTTCATTTAGTTAGTACTTTCTACAAAATGACAGCTAGAATCTGATTGGTTGCTATAGGCAACATCCCCACTTTTCAAACCTGCAGCTTAGTAAATCTAGCCCTTAGACTTGTCATGAAGAAGGTAATCGCAGAGTTAGGGGCTAAGGAAAACCCATTTACATAGCTAAAAATGGCTCTCAAAAGTTATGAGTAACATTGAATTGTAGATCCAATGGCCCCTGGCTTCAGGGATTTGCCCAGCCCTGCAATATATAGTCCTGCTTTTATTTTTTCACTAGGGAAATTGGAATGCTAGATACACGGTGACTCAGAGTACTAAAATTGCCCAAGATATTTATTAAGGCTTGGCATGAACTTTGTGTCTTAGATAACTAAGAAAAATCATTTGATTCTCTAAAATGAATATGTATGACATTTGTCTTTGGATTTAATTAAGTAGTAAAATATGCATTCTAGCTAAAATGATTACGTACAAATATGTATAAAAACAGTAAGGTTTCCAAATTCTCACATTGTAGTTTGTACTTTACCCTCCATTACATCCTTAATTGCAAGATTTTTAAAGGCGTAGGGAGTAGCAGAATTATTTATTTTACAGAATATGCTCCCAAGCACCCATTGACATATGCATATGGTTATATTATACAGATCCTGTAATTCTTAAAAAAACACATTAGTAGCATCATTTCTTAAGGAATTTAACTTTGTTTACATCTGTTCCAGTTTTCTTACTGTTTACCGGATGGCGCACAACTGATTAAACACAAGTACAGTCACCCAGTGTTAAAGATGCAAACCCTTTATATGTAATAATGTTCACCCACAACCACAATAAAGTGCTTTCCCACTCACATCCGCTTCTTCTACAATGATGAAAGGTTAGTGCCAGGGTTCTACCCAATGTGATGTCTGTGTAGAAATCGGAGAAATTATTTTTAACATGATTGGTTGGCATTGAAAATAAATGGATATTACATTAATAATGTGCCATACGTTGTCAGTATTGACTATCCTACATGTACAATTAAATGGCATTCAGCAGAACTGTAATATCTTGCATTAATGCAAATAGATCAACAAGTTCGTGCAAACATTCAGTCCCTTCTTAACTACATGTAACGAGATTTATGCAAATTATTGTTCCTAAACTTGCACTATTCTAGTGACATAAATGGAAGTCAAGATTCTCAGTGCCTTATAGTTGAAAATACTACACACCACAATGCTAACAACCATAACATGGGCTTTAACTTTACCTTAACACTTGCACATCATTAAAATTAATGATTTGCAATACATTCTTGGTTATCTAAAATGGGCCATCCACTAACACCCAAAAGGAAAAGTAATTTACTCCACTGAATAAATCAGTTAAAGAGGATGCGTTTACAAAATGACAACAATGGCATTATGTCCCTAGTGTCCTTAGTATGAATTTCTTCCAAGACATTCTTCTTGCAAGTGTGTACGAAACAGCAGTGTGCTTATCAAGTATCTTACAACTGCACAGATTACATTCTACTTTATTTATGTAAACTTGCAATTGTTAGTTGTCAATTCTTTAGCCTTCCAAAATGTATCAAATGGAAGTGTTTTTTTTTAGAATTAGCAAATTAAACCCTATTAAATACTGTTAATTATCATCACTATATACAGGTAGGTTAAATGAGATTCTGACCAGGGATGACACAAATCAGGTGTCACAGAGCAGATCAATGTGTTGGGGTATAAAATAGATATATCAGTATGAATAAGACTGTGACAACAATGCTAAATGAACTGGTGTGAATGAAAATACATTTCTCTGACTGTACAGTGTTGACTAATATGTTAGCACTACATAGATAAAGGATAACAATCACAATCTGTGTTTCAAACAGCTCACAACTTTTAAAAAATGTATATTTCATATGCTCAGTATATATCACGCCAGCTGGACTAAATTTTTAAAGGAGTCATTATGGATTTAGAAATAAAGCAATGACAAATGCTTAATCATCTGAATGTATGGTAACAATTTATATATTCCTAAGAATAATAAGTCAAACTGAGCTGTGAGTCCTATGCAAGCAATGTTCTGTTGAGCAATCTGCTTCATGAAAACAATCTACTGTTTACTGTAACGTTCTGCTTTGTGCAGAGCGTTACAGTAAACAGTAGATGCTCAATAGCAACAGGAATAGGGGTCAGGTTCAAAAGTTGCAAATCACTTTAACTTTCTTTGTGATCGTGAAAGCAACAGCACAACAGATAGGCAGACAGTAAAGAAAACTGCACCAATCTGCACCTATTTTTGTAGGACTGTGAATGTGGAAATGTGTATAGTAAAAATAGTGAGTGGTGTCCCAAGAAGGCCAACCTGTTAGTACTTCAATCGTCCATTTAAGTAATGTTTCTATTATTATTCTGAAAGACTGCTCGATTTATCCTCATTTATATCATATAAATGAGAAAGATCACTAGAGTGAGGAGACATTGCGACTGTCTTCATTACATGTGTCATTTTTGTGTGAAAGAAATCTTCATTGTGCATATGTGTGAATAACTAGGAGTATTCGGACTGGTCATCAGAAGATGCTAAACTTTGAAATTCCAAAAGCAACACCATCTTGACCCACAGATCCGTCCGTGTGCTTCCCCATGAAAACAGATGCATTTGTCCAAAATTAGGCGCCAGTAGGGAGGTGCATGTTTTGCGGTGGTAATCGTTAAAACGATTGCCACAGATCCGACACCGAGGAGCCCTACAAATAAAATCCGAATTGAGGAAAAAACGATTTAAATATAAACAGACTTACCAGAAAACCTATGCTGCAGGTCACCAATGGGACCAGCATGCTGACCGCAACTTATTCCGACTGGACAGTTCTCTGGCACTACAATTTGACGTCATCGTGTCCTGTATGAATGTTAATTTAAAGAGGCAATGTCGGGACCCCACAGGTTAAGTGTTTAAACTCTTAACCCGACATTAACCAGTCAGAATAAGTAAATTGAGCCTGGATAGAAAAGGCCCTAAAAATCTCTGTCCCTTGGTGCCATAGGAAGAAAAAAGAACCAATGTTTAAAACAGGGAAGTCTCCTCTTTCTAGTACAATGCTGTCGAAACTAAACCTTTATAGTATTAATTCTATCAGTGTTATATTTAATTGTAATTTTTTCCATATAGTTGTATTTATGTACATAAACTAGATAGGTAACTAGAAAGGGTCCTTCTTTCTGTATTGCTTTATTTTTAAAATGTTAATATGCTACTAATTTCTATTTTTAGACAGTGCAGTTTATTGGTAATAAAAGTTATTTCCTTTTTCATTCTTGCGCTCAAGAAAAGTACAGTTGAGAACAACTATTGTACAGATAATACAAATAGTATAAGGAATTAAGCATGTTAATATGAAAAGAAGCCTGGATTAATGGATGAAGTAACATTAAAAGTACAATAAAAGTGAAGAGAATAGCAAAGAACAAACAATGCTTAATGTCTAAATGGTTTTGTATATACCAGAATGATTGAAACCAGCAGATATGTGCCTCACCTAAAGTAACCAAGTCTGTAATACAAAGAATCTGCAATAAATGCTTCTTAACATATTAAAATACTTAAAACAATCTGATATGTTTATGAAGGCATGAAAACAAATACCTTTGCAAACTGTTTTTTTTATATATATTTCATTCTGTGAAGAATGTGTGCATTGCCTATTTTCACTAGGTTGTTAATGCTATAGACTGCATGATTGTACACTGGCAACGTACAAACAATTTTGACGTCTGAAGAACTTTATGAAGCACATGTTACCAGGCACAGTGCTATCACTTATCTGGGGCAGCAGAATCATGATACCATTGTATCTTTGACTTCCTTGAATTTTGAGAAATCACTGACATTTCTTGGTTGCAGCAAAAAGGTAGAACATAAGCTCTTCAGGCCAGGGCCCAATTTACTAGCACATGCATTACCACTGTCACGAGAGTTCATGGACTGTGGCAAAAACAGTCCAGGTGATAAATTTATTAAGCTGCAGGGTTGAAAAAGTAGAGATGTTGCCTGTAGCAACCAATCATATTCTAGCTATCATTTATTTAGTACCTTCTACAAAATTACAGCTGGAATCTGATTGGTTGCTATAGGCAACATCTCCACTTTTTCAAACCCGCAGCTTGATAAATTTACCCTCAGGAGACTAAACTGCATTGGAGATTTTAGACTTATCTAGAGTTGAACATAAGTGTTGTTTTTTTTAAAGTAAAATACATGCGTAACATAAATGCATACCACTCCATTTCTATTAAGATTTTTGCATAACCCATGGCATAAAAGTGTAGGCCATGGTTGTCCAACCCGCGGCCTGCGGGCCGCATGCGGCCCAGCACCCCTGTAAATGTGGCCCAGCAGGAGTTTTGGTTGTGGCAAGGGGGCAGCGCTGAAAAAAAAAATCCCACAAAAAAAAAAAAAAAAAAAGAAAATACTTACCTTGCGGTCACGTCAGCTGGCGCTCCGGCTCCCTCCCTGGTCTCCTCCTCCGTGCAGTGCTTGCAGTGAATGTCGGGGGTGACGTCATCACACCCGACATCCATTGCGTAGCGCAGCACAGAGGACTCATCCGCGCGAACTATCAGCAGCAGTGAAAGATTATCTTATTGTTGTTACTCTGAATTTGGACTTTCTGCACCATGCAATTATGAACTAGCTGTGTTCTCTGTATGTATCTAATATAATTATTAAGAGATAATTGTATTTTTAATATTTTAAACCATTTTAAATGTGCAGTGCTGAGTAGGGTGAAAATATCACCCACTGTTACCCTCATCGGAGGCTGCTCCATGAGCCATTTTTCCCGCCACCCTATCTTTAAATCTCTATATATATCTATTAGTCCTCCTGATGCTACCTATATCGGTGACCATTTCAAACTGGTCAATAAAAAAAATTATTCATGGGTGCAGAAAGAGAGGAAAAAAAAGTTTTATGCATTTAATTCCCCGAACCCCACTAAGGGGCAGATGCAGGTAAGTTAAATTGTAGCTGGTAATGGGACTACTGCTTTAATCAGGATTCTGCAACAGGTTTCCTAACTCTTACTAACTTCAGTTTAATATGTTAACTATGTTTCATATGGTTTTTCCGATGATCAGCTATTGTTAGTGTTAGTGTATTTTATGTGCGGCCCAAACCAACTCGTCGTCTTCCAATGTGGCCCAGGGAAGCTAAAAGGTTGGACACCCCTGGTGTAGACCAAGCACAGTAAAGACATGATTAAGTAATTGCTATATAGTAAAAAGTGGACAAAGCCTCAGATATGCCTAGGAGGCGTACCTTTTGCAGGTACTTGGCCACTGTAGAAAAGATTCATGCTGATGATGATTATCTTCAGCATGGATCTTTGCAGTGTAAAAACAAAAGGTTTAAATAAATAAACAAATAAATAAAAAAATAAAAAAAACTGAGTTTCTCTCCACACTCCCAAATGTGCTAATGCTGTGGAATGAACAGTGTTGGGTATCCTCACAGAACCCCGTAACCAAAACCAGGCTAGGACAGGCAGGTCTGGTGACATTATAACAGGGAAACCCGCAACATGTAGTCCCCCTGTCGTAATGCGACACAGCCAGAGCCTGTTCAGCCCGGGACTGAATTCCCTAGGGGAATTGGGCATCAGGAAAAAGCAGTCCTGTGGTGATAGTACTGGGGCCCTTCCCAACACCTGTGTGTGTGGGTAGTAAAAATGGAGAAAAACATTTTTGCTCATCCTTGCAAGCCCTAAACTCAAAGTCATGGCTGCCCAAGCATTTTGGCACCTGCAGAACTAAGCTGGGACCTGTAGTGCCACATAAAAAAATACTGGAAAAACACACATCATGAAAAAATCCCCAAACTCTCTTTCACTTAAGCATAGATGGATCCTTTCTTCCAGTTTTTAATCCAAATGAAAAAATAAAGTAAAACATATGGACGACGCAGACCAGCTTGCTGTGGAGCCTCGCTCACTGACAAACCAGGAGACCTGTCAGTAAGCAACCAATACGGAGTGGCTGTATTAGAGGCTCACATTTTTAACACAATAAAACGCCATTCATCTTCATCAAGTTGACGATGATGAATGGCGGCTCAGGTACAACACCGCGTCATGATGCGTTTAAAGAGTACTTTGATGTGCTTTAAGTCTATCTTCCTGTGAATGCATTTACATGTTTATTTTGAATTGCCCATATCATAAGATATGTGAAACGCAAAATGGACATATAAATGTTCACTTTTTGCAGCACGCGTTTCATGTCTGCGTTTTGAGCACAAATGTATCCAACTCTAAATTACCTCTTAAATCTCAAGAGCCAGAGCTATTTTCCAAAAATAGAACAACTATAGCCCTACTCAAGGGGGACATATTGAAATATGTATCATATTAAACAATTAACCCTGATACTTCAGCATAATGTAAGATTTTCCCTGTCCCACTTTTTGTTTTACTTATTGAATATTGAGGTAGTATTATTAGCTGTGTGTTGATTAGGTGCATTGTTTAAACTTCAAACACATACAATATTATGTCCATGTGCTCTTCAAAGATAACCATGACTACACTTGCAAGTGTTTCATTTTAAACTGGCTGTCATAGGAAGGAATAGGAGTTGTGTGAGCAATCATCAGATGTTTGACTAACCCTGTAGTGTTTGTTTCGAGATGAGGTAATGAAAGACCTGGCATTCTCTCCATGTATATACAAAATAATACAAGACTCACAATGTTAATGGAGACAGTTGTTTGCATTGCAATTATTTCTGTTCCAAGTTCTGTTAATTCCAGGGTCTACAGGTGGTTTGCATTGACTCTGTTTACCCCAGGGCACACGCCAATGTGATATTAAGTCTCTCGATGCTATAGAGACTGGATTTTACTGTAAAAAGAGAGACAGACGATGTGTTTCTCAATGGAGAAGTCGGCTATGCAACCACCATTTATGATGTCAAAGTTCTCCAGAGTCAAAGGCAAACTCTAATCTTGTTTCCTGCTGGAGGTGTTCAATCTTTTTATTAAAAAAAATAAGTCTTATACTCCACTTATTAGAGCATTTCAAAGTCAATGTCTTACTAAGCTGATATTGTGAATCTAGTATACTGTACATAGTATTATTACAATCCTCACACAACATTCTTATGTATCTTTCAGTCCATTAAATTAATAGAAGCTAATGTAAAACAGTTTGTCCTGTATTTGCTGCTGCAACGCTATTAAGAGTTGCAAAACATCTGGTTAATTTTTCTCTATATTCTAAGGAAAGGAATTGTTTGCATGACCAGTCCCTAGTTCAAGCTCCCTGTTACAAATATGAAGGGTCATAAACTGCAAAGATTGTTATCCTACAAGGATGAGAATTACGCATTCACATATTGTCCTCCCTTGAGCTTTCTAGCTGCACCATTTAAAAACAGAGGGCCTGATTCATTGAGGTTATTGCCGATACATGACATATTTACTTTCTTTCACTCTGCACGTGCGTGAAGCCTAAACTCTGGCTAAGGAACGCAATGCATGTTTGCACAAAAATTACACTTACGACAGCACAGTGAGGGAAAGGGCTTTATGTACACAGTCAATGTACAGTAATGGTGTGCCAAGGTGTAGCACACGCAGCAGAATACGATTCAAGCTTTGGGCAACTCCTGAGTTCCATTCGTATCACTTTCACCAGCTGCAGGGCAGGTGTAGTGATGACAGTCATGTATGTATGCTAGAATATGTGACTGTAGTCAAGAGAAACTGTAAAAATGCATTTTATGTACAGTAGACATTAATAACATCCTGCTAAATGTATTTTATGAGGAAAAAAAACACTTTTCAATGTTTTTTCACTATAGTAGTAACAGGTAACAATAATTGAATACTTTATTTTTTCCTGTGCATTCTGCTGGGACATTATATTTCAGATATGTATTGTATGTATCCTGCAGTGTGTTGTCTGTCTCAATATGGCAAAGGCCATATATAGAGAACGTACATGGACCCGTATTCAGGAGACGTTCTTCAGATCCTCATGTAGTTGAATACGGATCAGTGGTGGATCAAGGGGGGGGGGGGGGGGGCGATCGGGGGTTTTAAACACAATCAGAGCAGCGGGGCAGCACACTGTCACTGCCGAAAGGACCTACACATACTGTGCAGCCGCCGGCAGCCTTAGAAATTAGAAAGGGGGCGTGGCCTAAATCACCCCCCCTAAAATCGCCCGGGGTATAGCAAAAGTCTGGATCCGCCCCTGATACGGATGTGTGTATGAAGGAATTACGTGCATCTTTTAAAAGAACGCACAATACGTTCGTTTTGTATGCCTTAATGAATCATATCCATCAAGGGGAACAAAGCACAGTGAGTGTGAAATTGAAGAAATGGTAGGAGATGCTTGGAACAATTGGCACACAAAAGCTGCAGAGTACTAATCAGTAAAAGACAGTCTAATGGTTTAGGATAAACCTGTAGTGTAGAGTAGTGCTACATATATGGTTATTCATTACATTATAAAGCCAGGATGTAGATTATTTTAAAATATGTCCACATCTTGGCATTCAGTGGAAAACACTGCAAAATGGGGCAGCACTGTGGCTAAGTGGTTAGCATATCTGCCTCACAGTGCTGGGGTCATGAGTTCAATTCCTGACCATGGAGTTTGTATGTTCTCCCCGTGTTTGTGTGTGTTTCCTCCGGGTGCTCCGGTTTCCTCCCACACTCCAAAAACATACTGGTAGGTTAATTGGCTGCTATCAAAATTGACCCTAGTCTCTCTCTCTCTGTCTGTGAGTGTAAGTTAGGGAATTTAGACTGTAAGCTCCAATGGGGCAGAGACTGATGTGAATGAGTTCACTGTACAGCACTGCAGAATCAGTGGCACTAAATAAATAAATGGTGATGGTGATGAAAACACAAGGGAAAACTATGCTCCGAGCCCAAGACTTTCACTTCTAAACCCATACTTCTTGATCTGTATAGTAGAATCATTGCTATTATATCCAGTGCTGATTAAGACTTTCTAATATAACTGCAACTTCAGCAAAGCTTAATTAATGCGTATTGAGATAGCAGCATCATAGCTTAATTATGTAAAACAGGAAAAAAACCCTAGTAACTGCAGTTTACAGTGCTAATGTGATTGTAAATATGTGATTAAATGAGAAGCACAGTGTATTCTGGAAAGGTGACCTGTTTAGCCATCATTATAAAGAAGCAGATAAACCAGGGGCTCAGCTTTTGCAGTGAAATGTTTAGACACTCCAAGCATTCTTTTCACTCATTAAATAACCAAGGGGGACAATTGCAGAACAGCACAGCGCTTTCTTTGGCTCCCTTTGTAGAGTTAAGATCATCCCCCAACATGCATAATATTACTATTTCCAAGATATTTGTGAGCACTTATCATACCTAGCGCTAGATGTAGTAAAGAGTGGGTTTGCTAAAAGCACTGGTAAAACAGCAGAAAACCAGTTTCACAAAACACTACAGATCGTTATCCCGATTTTCAACATGATCAAAAAACAAACAGCCAGATTTACTAAGCTGCTGTTTGACAAACCGCCGGAAAAACAGCCAGGGGTGGCTGTGAGAGGCTAGACTGCTCAAACTGCATGCTGTTTGAGCTATCTTGTACTAATGACATATAAATTATTTTTTGATTAAGTAGCAAAATTATTTTATAATTAAAACAAAATTTATTTTCCATTCTATTAACAGGGCACTATTTTGTATTATATTATGGGGGAAATATGAATATATAATTATATTAACTGGGCAAAGCTATTTGATTGCTAATGGGGTCTATAATTATTTATGATGCACGCATGTGGCACTACATAAAGCCCCCTCAATATAATAATACAATAAAATTGCCCCCTTAATATAATGAAAAATACAATTTGCCTCCATAAATAATATTATTATATAATTATTAAATTATATTATTATTATTATTATTTTCATATTATTTATAAGTCAATGATGCCTCCTCTTATGTTCTGAACGACCAGATAGCTCAAACAGCATGTTTAAACTATCAAGCCAATCAGAAGCAGGTATATAAAAAATTTTTTATTTCTGGCGGTTTTGACCCCACCGGAGTTTTAGTTGTTTTTAATCTGCCACACATTGCCAGTCATTTAGCATCCTAGCCTCAATCCAAACAGCCTGTGAAGGATAAACAAAAAGATGCTGAAAACAGAAGCGGACGTAATAATGTCTGAATCTGTAGTATCCTGGAAAACTGTTGAAGGGCCACAATTTGAGGACTTTCTTTTACGTCTCTTTTGTATATTAGCCCCCTCCATCTCTGAGGACTTATTTCTATTAGACAGAGCCCATAGGGTGCTTTGCCACTGATCACAGGATGCTGACAACCCGAAAATCTCTCTGGACGAGGTTAAAATCTTTTTATTCCATGACTTTGCCCTCTCCACTTTACTCAAACGGGGGGGATGAAAGAAGTGACTCAAACTCTTAGAGATCACAACATAAAATACAAATGTGGCTTCAGAGGGTAAGCCACATTTGGGCAGAGGGGCCCTCCAGATTCAAAAAGATGGTAGGATGGTGTCTGCTAAAAAAATCTATGGAAGAAGCTCACTGTTTGCTTCAAAAACTGAACCTTTCGATACCTACCGCATCATTACCAGAACACCCTCCTAAACTTAGTGATACCTCTCTACCACCGAGAGCTTCAAATAATGTATGGCATCCCGTTCCTTCTAGAATAGCTAATTCCTCTATCGTCTGAAAAAATGCAGACTATTTGAGTTTATTTATTCTCCTAAGGTTCTACTATTCCCATCTAATTAAGTGTCTTCAAATTTATACAAATTCTGGACTGATATGTTTCTATCTATGTGTGTTTTCTTTCTTTTTTTCTTGTATTATATTTACAGGTTTTTGGATCATCTTGGATCTCTACAGTTCTTAGCTCGAAATTCTACAGAACTCATATCACATACTGTTCTTGTTTATTTGTCGAGTAGTGTAGTATTATTTTATATTTTTATTCATCCATTACTTATCGTACTTTCCCTAGTTTGGTATTGATGGGTTTTTCTTGTGTTATTATATACTGCACTGATGTTTCATTATATCATTGTCTTTTAATCACGTTTTGGTCTTCCAACGCATTATGGACTCATATGGTTCATGCATTTTACTACCCTATCTAACAGATACCAGAGTCACATCACCCCATATCGTCTTTAGGACCAACTTCAGACACCTTCGCCTACTAGGCCATCCCTTTCCCTGGGTCCAACTTCTCAGGCTATTTATATATATTCACCTATTCACCACGGTCATTAAAATTGTTGGTTCACGTCATCCTGAACTTAAATCCAAAAATTACTCTTGCTCCTATCACGCATGTGATCCCATTCATAAGAAAAAAGGAGTCGCCTTTCTTATATAGCCAAACATTTTACATTTATACCTTCCATTGAGGTCACAGACCCAGGGGGCCTTATCTTTTTCTGATAGCTGACCTAAACAACATTCCCTTTACACAGGCTCGGCGCTCCCATTAGGCAACCTTAGGCAGTTGTCTATGGCGCGGGGTCCTGTAGGGCACCGCTGCAGCTGACTAGATTTGAAAATCTAGTCAGCGGAGAGAAGTGGGTGAGAGGTGCAGCGGCGGTGGGGTGCCGCAGCTGTTTTTTTTAATATTCGCCGCGACTGTCAGTGATCAGGTGACATGTGTTTACCCGGCGGCGCCTGTGATGCATTATCACACTGTCTGTCACTGACAGACAGTGTGAATAAAGTTTACCCACCACCTCCCTCCCTTCCCAGCATGCACCGGCTGCTCCACCCCTCTCCTTTGTTGTAAAGAAGACGAGGAGCGGTGGGCAGCCATTAAGGAAGAGGCTCCCTGCATCTGACCATCCTTCAGCATCAAAAACGGTAAGTATATATATATATATTTTTTTGGGGTATTATTAATTTTATTTTCTAAAAAATGGGGTACCCAAAGCCCAAGTGTGGAGTAAAAAAAAATGTTGGGGGTGGTATTTGATTTTTTTTGCATTTTAATTTGATTTATAAACTATGGTGCTTAAAATAAATATTTTATTGCACCTCATGCTCTATATTTGACTTGCTTCAAGTCAATAATAGAGCATGACTTGCCAATAAAATAATTATTTTATCCACTATAGTTTTTAAATCAAAGATAGAGCATGAAGTTGCAAATAATATTATTTTTTCTCCCACATAGCTTGAAAATTAAATATAGAGCATGAGGTGGAAAATAGTATTTTTTCAATGGTATAAAAATTACTATTTTCCACGTCATACTCTATATTTGATTTGCAAAATATGCGGTGGAGAAATGACTATTATTTTGCACTTCATGCTCTATCTTTGATTTAAACACTATGGTGGATAAAATAATTATATTATTGGCACCTCATGCTCTATTATTGACTTGCTGCAAGTCAAATATAGAGCATGACATGCCAATAAAATCATGGTGCTGCAGGGGGGGAGGGGGGGCAGAGGATATGGTGCTGCAGGGGGGGACAGAGGACATGGTGCTGCAGGGGGGGGGGACAGAGGACATGGTGCTGCAGGGGGGGACAGAGAACATGGTCAAGCAGTGGGGGGGGGCAGTATGCTGCAGGGGGAGCAGTGTGATGGGTCATTCTCACAAGTTTTTGTTCCCATATCTAATACGTGGATACTTCCCCTCTAGAAATCCTGTGATTGCCCCTGGACAGCAGTGGAGTCTGGACAACGTTCTCTATGAAACATCACGGCAGCCAGACCGCTGTAGGAGGTAAGGCTTATCTTTTTTTTTTTTTTTTTACCAAAAGTGAAGTGTGTGAGGGTCTGGGAAGTGGGTATTTGGTGTGTCTTGGGGTGGGGTGGGGGGGGGGGGGCGGTCTTTTGAAATTTTGCCTAGGGCGCTGAGAACCCTAGCACCGGCCCTGCCTATACATTTCTCAATGTTTATGCTCCCAACACGAACCAAGCTCAATTGTTACATTTTATAGATAACCTCTTATCCCAACAAAGAATGGGCAAAGTGGTCCTAGCGGGTGACTTTAATACTATCCTAGATAACCATATGGACAGATCCACACTCCCCCCGCCATCAACCCGTCATAGTATTGATACCAATTCTAAGGACTTAAGATCTCTTCTCTTTCAACACATCAGGGTAAATGTATCAAGCTGAGAGTTTTTCGGCAGGTTTGAAAAACCAATCAGATTCTAGCTATCATTTATGTAGTATATTCTACAAAATTATAGCTAGAATCCTATTGGTTGCTATAGGCAACATCTCCACTTTTCATACCCGCTGGAAAACTCTCAGCTTGATACAATTACCCCATCCTGTTTGATGTATAGCGAAACCTACCGCAAAAAAGTTCACTTTTTATTCATCGGTCCATGGAGTGTACACCAGGGGCGGATCTAGAAAATGACTGTACCCGGGGCGATTTAGGGGGGGGGCGATTTAGGCCCCACCCCTTTCTAACATCTTAGGCTGCCGACGGCTGCACACTATGTGCAGGTCCGTCCAGCCGTGACAGGCAGGGACGGTGTGCTGCCCGGCTGCTCTGATTGTGTTTTAAACACAGTCAGAGCAGCCGGGCAACACACTGTCCCTGCCTGTCACGGCTGGACGGACCTGCACATACTGTGCAGCCGTCGGCAGCAAGTGTCTGCTAGGTGGGGCGATCCGCCACTGGTGTACACACGCTTGAACAAGGTCTTCCTATGCATTGACATTGCTCAACATATCCTAAATATTGATATCCTCCCTAGCAAATGGTCTGGTCATGGCCCGGCTACAGTGGACATTGTGGGCCCAGAATTTGTGCAAGAACAGTTAACCTGGTGCCTAAACGATAGAACCCTCCTTATTCCACATTAAATCACTAATAGAAACTGAGAAACATCACTATTACGAGACCAACATCGACTTCTCTATCTCCTCTATGCTTATCTGGGGCGTCCATTAAGCTGAAATCCATGGCAGCTTGATAAGAGCAGCTACATATGATAAAAAAATAAAGACTTAAATATTCCTTGAGGTCTCTAGACGAGTATTGAGTTTAGATAGATCTCATAAAGCTTTGGGCTTATCAGAGGATTATATCTAACTTGAGGCAGCAAGAGGCGAGTTAAATCGTTTACTTTCTAATAGGGCAGAAAAATCCCCCAAATACCTAAACCAGACATTTTATGAAAATGGCGAAAAGGCAGACAGACTATTAGGGCCTGATTCATTGGGAAAGTAAAGCAAAAACTTTGAATCTTGTCAAAACCATGTTGTATTGGAGGGGGAGGTAAATTTAAAATGAGATGGAATATTTATAATTGGTGTAGAGCATGTCCTTGATCAACTTTTAATGTCAGTGTAAAATTAAAACTATCAAGTATTTGCGTCCTACATGAAAAAAACAGCCATTATTTTCCTTATGTGCAAAATAATAAACTCATTTGCACCCCTTGTATTACAACATAGTTTTGCCAAGGTTCAAAGTGACTCATTTTTTGCTTTCATTTCCTTAATGAATCAGAGTCTTAGAGTCTAGATTACAATCTAAACTCTCTCAAAGCAATGTACGCCATATTAAATCTCATTCAGGTAATTTTAGTCAAGACTCAAATCAGATAACAAAAGAATTTAAAAATTTCTGTAATAAACTATATAATGTTTCCCAATCCAATGATTCTTCCTTAACATCGGTGAAGACATCCAAACAATTTCTTTCCCAATGCCACTTACCCAGACTCCTACCAAGCACACTTAAACAATTAGGTGATGAATTTACTGTTCAAGAAATATCTGGTGTCATCAAAAAACCTGTAAACAAATATAGCAACCAATCAGATTCTAGCTGTCATCTTGTAGAATGTACTAAACAAATGACAGATAGAATCTGGTTCTAGAATTGGTTGCTATAGGCAAGATTTCAACTTTTTCAAACCCGCAGTTTAGTAAATACACCCCCAGGTGGGTTTCATATTTGGCCGTCAGGTGCGTAATAATACCATAAGAACAGGTACCATCATTCTTTACATCAATTCCAATAAAATTCCGGCAATTGTGCTTTTTCTGGATGCAGAGGAAGCTTTTGACCAAACTAATTGACCTTTTATGCTAAAAACTCTCAGAAAATTTGGTTTTGATGGCATTCTTCTTCAAGGAATACAAGCTTTATACTCTAACCCCTCCACGAGGATCTTGGTGAATGAGATACTTTCATTACCAATCTCAATCACTAATGCACTCGTCAGGGATGTCCTCTTTACCCTTTGATTTTTACCCTTGTGATCGAAGTCTTAGTGACTAAAATTTGATCTTCCCCGGATATTACAGGTGTCTCAATTATCTCTGGAAACTATAAACTTAGCTACACATTAACTTCTCCCCACACCTCCCTCCCAAACCTGTTACCATCCTTAAAGCTTACGGATCCATTTCAGACTATAATGTAAACCACTCCAAAACTGAATCTCTCGCTCTTCATGTGTCACCCCCAACTCTGAATCTCCTTAAAAGTAATTGTCACTTCTCCTGGCAACAATCCAAAATAAAATATTTGGAAGACTTTATTACCTCTAATTATAACTTTTTATATGCGTAAAACTTCCCAATCATAATCAAAAAAATTAAATTAGATCTGCTCCAATGGCAAAAATGAATCATCTCCTGGCTGGGTAGGATAGTCGCAATCAAGATGAGTATCCTGCCGTGACTGCTTTATCTCTTTCAGACTCTCCCAGTGCAGGTACTCAGACCCACTCTAATCCAACATCACCACTGGTTTTCTTTGTGTGGCAACATAAACCCCCTCGCACTAATTTTTCCACTTTACGCAAAACAACGGTTAATGGTGGTAGGGGCTTTCCGGACAACCAATTGTACTACATTGCTACTCACGCCATGACTTAGTTTTCAAAAAATGAAGGTCCTCGATGGATTGATTTGGAGTCCTACAGCTGCCACACACCATCCATAGCTTCAACATTAGGGATTTCAATGGGCAATAAACCAGGGGCGGATCTAGAGAATACGTCTACCTGGGGCGATTTAGGGGGGGCGATTTAGGCCCCACCCCTTTTTTACATCTGAGGCTGCCGGCGGCTGCACACTATGTGCAGTTCTGTTCAGCAGTGACAGGTAGGGACAGTGTGCTGCCCGGATGCTCTGATTGTGTTTAAAACACAATCAGAGCGGCCGGGCAGCACACTGTCCCTGTTTGTCACTGCCGAACGGACCTGCACATAGTGTGCAGCCGCCGGCAGCAAGCTCCTGCTAGGGGGGCAATCGACCCCCCCCCCCCCCCTGGATCTGCCACTGCAATAAACCTCTCTTACTGAAATCACACCCAATAGTCTTCTTCACCTGTCAGATATGGGACTGCTGTAAGTTTCATTTCGAAACCACCTCAATCCATTTCCCTATAAGGCCTCTCTGGAACAATCCCACCTTTACCCTGGTGCAATGATTTTTTTGATTCAAGGTTTGGAGGGAGAAAGGTATCAGGTTGGTGAAGGATGTCTGAAATATGGACCACTGTATTTCACTACCAATGTTGCGGGACAAATTTGACTTTCCTGATGTTAATCCGTTCACTTATGTTCAAGTAAAACACTATGTTAATTCACTTCCTAAATCTGATATAACGAGACCCCTAACTTCCCTGAAATCTGTATGTGTACATTCCCCCCCACAAACAGAAATCATATCTACTTTATATAATATTCTCATCTCTTCTAAAGAACCTACCATCCCTATAAATGAACTCAAATGGGAGGCTGACTTGGGGAGATCACCAGATAGTGATACATGGGCATACATAAGAGGATCTCTAAGACTTCTATCTCATCCCTGGTCAAAGAAAACGCCTATAAAATATATTACCGATGGTGTTTAGTTCCTACCAGACTAACAAAATACATGGATCTACTTCTGATTTATCTTGGAGAGGCAGTGGAGAACAGGAGTCCTTCCTTCATATCTGGTAGTCTCGCCCAGAGATAGCTTATTTATGGGATAATACTGCCTCCTTAATTAGCGACATTACTAATGTCCACATATCTAAATGCCCATGGTCCTTTCTTCTTGGCTCCCCTATCAATATCCTAGACAAATTCAGATTCTCAATGCAGCCTGATGCCTGATAGCAAAATATTGGAAAAACCCAGATCCACCATCTAGACAACTTCTACACAAAATCTCGGTCAATTGGCATCTATGGAAAAAATGTCAGCATATTTATTCATAAATTCTCCCAAATTTTGTGTGATTGGCTCATTTGTCCAAAAACATTGCCTGATCAAATTCAAAATATATCATCCATTTTCCTATAAACAATATCAAATATAAATGAACACATTTATTTATAATCATACTCTCTCAAATCTCTAAACAAGTTTCTTAATAACTGTCAATTTTAGTATTTTGTCTATTTATAGTATGTTATCACCCCATTTAGGATTGTTCTTTTTGTTCCTAATTACATTTTGAGATGTAATTAAAGTCTTTATTGTATTATATGAAATCTCTATAAGATGTGTGACAAAATTTTTACTAATATAGTGTTAAAAAACAAATAACCTGTGAGGCTGTTTAAAACCAAAAACCATTTATAGTAAGCCTACCCCCTTGTGCGCTGCACTTCCCCTTTATAGGTTCAGTCAGGTGAAAGGAAAGCCTACTTTCCCCTATGTGCTACTCCTCTAGAAATTACATTTTACGTTCCCATCTGAACTGTCCTCAATAAATTGTGTTACTGATTTTCCATGAAAAACTAGCATCTTATTCTTTAAGAAAGGTACTTAAAAACTAGACTTTCTATTATTTCCCCTAAGCCAATATTCAACTTTCTTTATCATATTGGGTTCCAATTGAATCTGCCTCCTCCCTCCTCTTGCATATACCACTTGTGTTAGATATAAAAATGTTTACAACGAAGGAAGGAGACAGATTCAAAATATAGTATCCCAAAACCAAATAGCAAGTATGAAATAGCAGTGAATTTCTATTCAATCAAATAATGTTATGAGAGGTCCAATTAAAGGATCTTTTACACCAAAAATGTCATCATGCATATTGTAGAATGTGTTACATTTCTGAATGCAGCTAAAATAAACGAATGTGGTAGTACTGTATTCTTAATTGATTTATTTAATTGTAATATACATGAAGTTGGTTAACATTTTGATAAAATGCATTCTGACGGTAAAGCAGTTTTAAATACTCTTTCAGTTTATGATATAAGTGTGCCTGTAGAGCTGGTAAGTTAGAGTGTTTAAATTTAAGAGCTTTGCATAAGGATAATGTCACACGTGAGCTTTGAACGATAGCTAGAAAAGCCTGTTCAAGCGTGTGCCGACACACTGAGGTGAATGGGACACACTCATCTCTTGTCAAACTGGAGTGCTAATACTCAGAAAATTTTAAATGTTTTTCGAGTAATAAACTTTTGAGCAGTGGAACTGTGGAAATTCAACTGGAGGATTATTTACTAAGATTCTATCAAGTACAGTAAGCATCATACAAAATATCAAATATACCTGTATATAAACTTTACTTCACGATTATTACAGAATTTTTTCATAGCCGTGATATAAAATGAAGGGCAACAGTTATGTTGTCTCCTTATAGATGAGTAGTTAGATTTCCTACTTTAGAACGCACTTCCAATTTGTTCCTTATTTTACATTGCTAGGGAAACTGAAATTTAGTGTCATGCTGTGTTGGTAATTGCTAAAAGGCATTTACATTGGTTGGTTCCCTACAGAAATATTGTATTTATGAATAATGAAATTGAGTTCTGGTAATATTTAATTAAAACCAATGCTCTGCTGAGTGGTTGAAGTGCTTCAGATAAAACAGTGCCGCAATGCTTTGCTTTTTTTTTTAAAAAAAAAGCAATTTATAAACACTGCATTTGTTTCAAGAGATTGTTGAACTTTTTAGCTGTAAAAAACATATTTTCATGCTGCAATACTTTAATCAGCCAACATAGATGAAACATGTTGCTAGAATTTATAATGCTGTGAAAATATATTTCTCACTGAAATTATGAACTAAATCTTTTTTTTTACTCTCATTATAGTTTGATTATTTAAAAGAATTGTTTACAGTTTCCATATGCCATCCATTTTTATGATAAAAATGTCATGCATGAAGATCAATAACAGTCTGATCCAGTGGTTCCCAAACTTTTACAGTTTGCGGCACCCTTAGAGTCTCCATAATTTCTTCAAGGCACCTCTCCAAAATAATTACAGAGCAGTCATTTTTTATAAGTAGCTGGGTCAAAAAACGTAATAAGTTTTTAGGTCAGGACAGAAATACTTATTTAGTTGTATGCAAAAATAATACACATAAATCCAAGGGAAAAGAATATTTTTATATATTTTTTTCAATTATATTTCTGTCAAAGAATAATTTGCAACTAACTCACTCTGTGCCCCCTTCATCCACACACTCTGTGCCCCTGCATCATCATCCACACACTCTGTGCCCCTGCATCATCATCCACACACTCTGTGCCCCTGCATCATCATCCACACACTCTGTGCCTCTGCATCATCTTCACACACTCTGTGCCCTCGTTCATCTCCACACACTCTGTGCCCTCCTTCATCTCCACACACTCTTTGCCTCCCCCTGCATCCACATTTTGTGCCCCCTGCATCATCTCCACGCTCTGTGCCCCCCTGCATCCACACACTCTGTGCCCCCTGCATCCACACACTCTGTGCCCCTTGCATCCACGCTCCCCGCCCCCTCTGCATCCTTTCTGCCCCCTCTGCATCCTCGCTCTGCCCCTTCTGCATCCACGCTCTTTCCCTCTCTGCATCCTCACTGTCCCCCCTCTGCATCCTCGCTGTGCCCCCTCTGCATCCTCGCTCTGCCCTCTCTGCCCCTTTGCTCTGCCCTCTCTGGATCTTCTCTCTGCCCCCTCTGCATCTTCGCTCTGCCCCCTCTGCATGCTCACTCTGCCCTCTCTGCTCCCTTTCTGCACCCTCTGCATCCTTGCTGTGCCCCCTCTGCATCCTCGCTATGCTCCCTCTGCATCCTTGCTCTGCCCTCTCTGCCCCTCTGCTCTGCCACCTCTGCATCTTCGCTCTGCCCTCTCTGCCCCCTCTGCATTCCGCCATGGCCAGGAAGAAAGAAAAAAAAACATACAAAAAAAACTTACTAACCCGGCGGCGCCCGGGACCCAGCATCCTCCTCTCTCCTGCCGCTTGTCACTGAATGTCGGGCTTGATGACGTCATGCCCGACATTCAGTGAGAAGCGAGGAGGGAGGAGGATGTTGGGTCCCGGGCGCCGCCGGATTGGTAAGTTGTTTTTTTGGGTTTTTTTTTCCCCTCTTCCTGTCCACAGCACCCCTGTGACCGCACCACGGCACCCCTGGGAGCCACGGCGCACAGTTTGGGAACCTAGGGACTGATCAATACTGATCAGATCATTGCCTGGCATGTTAAAACATCTGATCAGAAGATGACTGTTTTTGCCTTGTGTGGTAAAGGATAACTCGTAGGCAATTTTAGAAAATAAGACACAAAATATGTGTTTTTGCATGAGTTTGAGAGCATGGTTTTTCATATGAGAAAAGGTTAGCTACATTATGCATGTTTACTTTACAAAAAAGGCGACTAAGAGGAGATATGATTACTATGTACAAATATATTAAGGGTCAATGGAGAGAACTTTCATGGGAACTTTTTACCCCAAGGACTATACATATGACACGCGGTCACCCCCTAAAGTTAGAGGAGAGGAAATTTCACAACCAGCAAAGGAAGGGGTTCTTACAGTAAGGGCAGTCAAGATATGGAATTCACTGCCAGGGAAGGTTGTGATAGCAGATTCAATTGATATGTTTAAAAAAGGGTTAGACAAATTTTTAGCGGAAAAGGGTATCCAGGGATACGACCTTTAATTAAAATGAAGGATAGTAGTGGATCCAGGGAGAAATAGGACTGCAATATTTGGCCAAGAGGAATTTTACCCGATTGAAACAGATTGGCGGTTGCTTCAACTGGATCAATTTCAAATATAATAAAGGGATCGCAGGAGATCAAAAATAGGATGAACTTGCCTCTTAGTCTGTTTTCAACCTCATCAACTATGTTACTATATATTTTTTTATTTTGATAAAAGTATGTTTTTCAAAAATAAGCAACAATTATTATGTGTTCATATCTCTTAGCTTGCCCAGTTACCATTTCACAGGCGCGGCTATAAGTATGATTTTGTATCGTCACTGTGCTGGCACAGTACTTGTTAAGGCTGGGTACACACTGCGGAAGTTTCTGACCCTTGTGTTATCTAAAACGATTTTACTAACGACAGAAAAAAAAGTCCCGATCAGCATGCCTATTCATGAATACACACTATACATGTTTTAAAACATTTACATTCAGATCTGTGATGTTCAACTCTCATAACCATCGGCTGCAAAGAACATGACTCTGTAAACTCTATGGAGATATGGCTACACTGATGGTCGTGAGTGATACACACTGCAGAATTGGAAGGATGTCGTTCCATAGCTGAATGAGATTTATAGTTCTGTTGAACAATCAAAGCAAACGATGGTCGGTGCTTTGAAATGACTCGTTCATCTTCTAACTGCACACACTAATGCGATATCGGGCTGAACGATCGTTTATCGGGTGATTGGCCTGATGGTTAGCTGAAAGCACTGTAGTGTGTACCCAGCCTAAGTAAGCTTCCCAATACAATGGTGGTTACCCCTTTCATATGTAGGGTGAGATGACAAGCCCTACCTCTAGCAAAAATGAAATGACATCATTTGATAAATAGGCCCCCACAAGTATAATAATAATGCAGTTATTACTTCACAGCCCAAATCATGTTAAATACTTTAGAGCCAACAGCATGCCATTGTTGCCATTTGAAACCTGTAATTATACCCATTTCTCACTCACAGTCCACAGCATATCACTATCTCAGTTTCCACTTTACAACCCACAACATTCACAGTTCACAGCATGCAACAGTTACTACTTCAGAGCCAATGGGATGGCATTGCTGCCATATAATGATACTTGGCATTGCTGCCATATAATGATACTTCAGATTACAACTAACAGTCCACAGCATGTCACCGATCCCATTTCACAGCCCACAGCCTGGCACTGTTACAACTTCAGATTACATAGTAAGAAACAATTACCAAATCAAATCTCAGAGCATGCTACAGTAACCACTTCATATCTCCGGTCACACCTCAGTGGCCACTTCCTGTTCCACAGCATGTCAGTAACCACCTTACAGCCTATAGAATGCACAAACTGCACCACATGCCACCACCCAATGCAAGTTACTGTTTCTGATACCATTCTGTGGCACAGTTACCACTTCACAGCCAACAGGATGCCACAGTTGCCATTTCACAAACCACAGAATTTCACAAATCCTTCTTCACATCTCATATCACACCAGTTACCATTTCAAAGCATGTGATTTACAGTGCATAAATTAGCATCCACAATTACCACATAGAATGCACAAATCATACAACATCTTGTAGCATCTTTGTGTTGCTCTTTAATACAGTGCATCCGGTGTAGTTTATAAACTATCCTTACTCCTGATTCTTCCTTTACTACTATGTGTCAATGTATTAGTAATTAACACCACATTATCAGCCTTCTGAGACCCCTTTGAGAGACAATGAATTAACAACACATGAACAATAAACAATGTTTCTAAAACCTGCCATCAAGAAAATGAGTTCAATATAAACTCTGTGTATAATTATATCAGTTTCAATTAAGATCATCGTTAACAGAATGAATGTATTGCTATAGCTACCAATAAATAATACAATGGCTTCAACCCTTGCTCTAGTTTGAAGTGTGCATTTATTTTGAAAGTATCTATTGTGGTCTTGTATATTTCTGACAGTGCCATATGTTTTTCAAATTATGAAGATTAAATAAACTTTACATCAGCTCCAAGTGTTAAAATGATTCTACTCAAGCTTTCCAGATTCCCTGTTGAGAGTGTCTGACTGTTTTTTTTAAGGTAGAAAATGTGCCTTAAATTGATATTTACTTATTTATAATATATTTTACTGGGAAGAAATACATTGAGAGTCACCTCTCATTTTCAACACAACATACACTGCTGTGGCCAAACTACAGACAAAAAGCATTAAGCATTACAATTACAAACATGCTTATATGTTGAATTGCAGAGGTTTTGTACAAGGATGTAGATCTTAGACAAGGAGGTTTTATAAAGGAAGCCCAGTGTTGGACGTCAAGTCATATATACAGTAATTTATATTTGTACACTGATAAGTGGGTGTTTGCTCTAATCAGTAGATTGGGTGTAATGTACATTGCATGTTTAAACTTTGTCCGAACTAGCAAGCATATTGTTTTATCAGTGATGAAAAACAGTCTATTCTGAATTATCCAATGTCCCACCAGGGAGAAAGAAGATTGCAGCACATTTGTAAAGGTCGGACAAGTTTGACTTACGAGCATACAAGCTAGTATCATCCACATATATATGGGTAGAAGCTGGCTTATATACTGCTGGTGGGCCATTTATAAATATGGAAAACAGAAATGGACCCAGAACAGAGTCTTGAGGGATTCCACCAGCAACATCTACATGACTACAGCCGGAGCCAGAGAGTGACGCAAACTGGGATCTTCCTGATAAATAGAAGCAAACACAATTTGCACACCTGAAAAACTGAAGTTTGCTCAACAATATAGTGTGATCCACAGTGTGAAAAGCTTTTGCAAAATCATAGACCAGTGTTTCTCAACTCCAGTCCTCAGGACCCCCTAGCAGTACATGTTTTCCAGATCTCCTTGCTGGAGCACAGGTGTATTCATTACTGACTGACACAGTGTAGCAGGTGGTATAATTATTTCACTGGTCACCTGGCAATCCTGCACTGTTAGTGGGTCCTGAGGACTGGAGTTGAGACACACTGTCATAGACTAATGTATTCCGCAAGTGACTGGAACCATTTTTAGTACAGCCACCAATCTTCTATTCAGAAGTAACCAGAAAAAGTGAGACCTGGCTCTACAGAATGAAGCATCTGCATCTCAGAGTTGTAGGAACTTTGAAAATACTCAACTATAAAATTGGGTTCCAGGGTCAAATTAATTTTTCACCAGTTTACAGTAGGTCACCGAGGAAATGTACAGGGCTAAAATGTTTGAGTATTCTTGCGTACAGGACTTTAGAGGTTTGGTTATAAATCAAGCCTTCACTGAAAACATCACATGCTCATTCAGACACTTGTTGGTGAATTCAATCTTAAGCTGGCCATACATGTTCTGGTTTGGTGAATCACACAAATTGTACTGATACAAGAGTTAAGAGATCAGATCCAATAACTGAAACTCATGGGGCAGTAGTTTGGCAATGAATGCACACACAAGCACACTTTGTTCATGTCTCCAACCAGACAAAAGTTACAACTGGTCATAATTGTATTTTGATTGGTTTACTTGATGGCTCTGGCCCAAACACTGAGCTATTTGAGGCAGTATGGTAGCTGTACCCTAATATAAAATGTCTCTTGTAACAGAATATATTAATGACTGTAAGTTCAGATTATGGTACAATGAGATGTTTATACTACTAACAGTATGTTTTATTGTTTTTTGTTCCATCAACCTCTAATCAAAAATTTACTTTATTGTGCAGGTAATACCTAGAAAAGCAGATAGGATGTGACATATTAGCAGATATTATTAATTAAATTGTATTTACTTTTAATCATCTGAGCATTAATAAATTGTCAACACTAGTTTTGCAAACACTCATATTTATGTTTACTGTTACATACATTGCAAAAACTTTTTAGAGGCAAGGTGAGCGCGTGTATACAGATGTGAAAATAAAAATGATTTTTCTAAATTTAGACTTTGCGGAATTATGTGCACTTGACTTAAAATTACACTGCAGTTCTTAATTCCTGCTTTGTCATAGATGCATGTTTAAAAAAACAACAGATTGAGTGCACTTGTACATGCAACTTAATACATATAAAGCACATCTAAGGCTCATATTAATTGCTTACATATAGGCAATATAGTTTATATGCGTTTGTACTTGCGCTACATACGTTAAATAACACATTTGTAACACTAGTGTGTAGGTAGCATGGTCACCCCATTATTTTTCATATGTTCAGCTGAGGGAGGTGATGATGCAAATGTTTCTGTGCAGCTATAACTTTGGTTACCACAACCAAATAAAAGTTTGTGAAATGAGCGCTTTATGTACAGGGTATGGGTTTGTACTCTGTATTAACAATATCCTTATGGTACAAAATTATATATTTTTTTAGTTCTTTTAAACACCAAAATGTCTGTATCCAGTGTATATGGTCTTCAATCATACGTATATGTTTGTATGTATGTTGAAAGAGATTGACAGAAACGTCCCCAATGCATTTTAAATGTGTCACACGGGCATACTGTATATTGTCATTTATCTTGACCACCAAAAGATTGGATCTTAGTCACTTTGACCACAGAATGATGGCTAAACTGGATAGATTTAACAGATCAATCATTTGGTCATTTTGACCCCACACATACAGGTGATGGCTGAGCGAGAGAGTTGCAAGCACACAATTTTGATAGGGGGGTTATCCTATGTAGTTGCAAGACAATATTATTATTATTATTATTATTATTATTATTATTAATAATAATTTTAAAAAAAAGCATATAACAATCTTTATCTGGATAAGCCTACAAATCACTGCCAAACAAGAAAAAGTCAGTGAAAGGGTGTTTGTAGTGCTAGCAATGGTAGTACAACAGCCTTTTATTCATATTGAACATAGCCAATCTTGTGGAAGGTATTAACGGTACCTACAATCCCCCTTGTGCTGGCCCATACATAGCATACCAATATGGGAGGACTACAACATAATCTGTTATTAGTCTTTCTTCTATTGAATCACTGGACAAGAAGACAGGTACCAACCAGAATCTAGTTGTTAACCTTCCACGTTGCTTCAAACAGAGCAATAGACTAACTGCAGCTATGAATGAATTAAATTACACTAAGTAGCACGGTAGACTTGTTTAAATGATCTGCATATACGTTTTTATGCAGCACGACTGAATACAGGGAAAATTTGAAGCTAATATATTTTAAATTAGGAGTTAAATAATCACAGTCCTTTTATTTGTAAAAATGTGGTTATATTTAATTGGCTATAATAACAATATAGGATTAAATATTTTCACTGGGGTGGCTTGAATTTGTGGAGTAAATCCTATGACTACTGCACAACAATCGGCCATGTAACTACTTAAAAGTATTATGTCAGTCAGAAATATTATCTTTTTGGTGAGAGAGAAAAAACATTTTCTGCAGCCTCAAAAACAGGGGAACGAGAGGACAGAAGGTTGTGACACATGATGGTGGACAATGGGGAGAAACAAGTAGCCCCATGATTTAAAAAAAAAAAAAAAAAAAAGGAAGAATGTTATTATAAACCTGAATGGGCAGTAAACATATTCTCCATATTGGCAGATTAAGGTCTGTCCCACTGGCGGCCTGAGTGATTGATTTTATTTTTTTCCCTCCAGGCTTTCTACACATACACTTGATGATGACACTCATTTTACAACAGGACAAAGCCATTTAACATGTATTTATAATATATGGTACATGTGATTCACCATTAAGAACTGGGACACCATTTGTATAGTAAGCAATCTGCCGAATGTGTGAATATCATGAAATAGTCTGGAACTGTGATGAGTCAGTCAACAACCCCAGGGTACAGCATGAGCTGTTGCTGAGAAAGTTAATAATAAAGTGTTTGTATAATATGGGGGTAGGTGAAATTACCTCCAGTTATAAAATAAGGTCATTGTTTTCGACCCTCATGTGGGTTAAACTTGGTCTGCACATCAAAGAAGGTAATGAACATACCTAAATAAGTGATGGGTGTACAATGTAAGTGGGGAAATAGTGACATAGCAGGATTCACACCTGATAGAAGTGATTGGCCGTGAAATGTTCTGCAGTCCTTCTTGAAAAAGATCATATAATACGTTGCTTTAACTAAGAGTGCCACAGGTGAAGAAGCTATATGGATGTGGCAAATACAGAAAAAGATTTTAATGCTCTAATTCTAGGTAATAACCGATATATAGAGGGGAATTCAATTCCTGCGCACTGTTACCGTTACTATGGTAATAGATGCGTATTATTAGTACGGTAATTTCAGCACTGATTTTTGCTCACAGCTATATGAGCCGCAAACAAAAATCCATGTTAAAATTTACCATATTAATGGTAATAATGCGCGTCCCTAAAGAACAAAAAGAGGAATTGAATCTGCCCCTTAGCAAGATATATATTTTGATAGCTGCTAGTTCTATTTCAGTTAAGTGCTAAATGACAATTTCAGTATAGTTGTTTCATTGCTTGCCTATTGCTCTCCCGGTATGTCTGTGGGGCACACGAATTCCGGGTAGTTCTCCTGGATCCCCGGGAAGGCAGTCCTTTCTCCCAGATCCCACTCACTTCCTAGTGGGCAGGACTGGAGCTTCACTGACACAAAGGTGCTCCCCGTGGCGCAATGACGCAGATGTGACTGTGTCATAAGGTGAGGGGCCAAAATTATGCAAGCGGCGGCACCACGCCCCCTGCACTTTCTCCCCACCGGAGGGGAGAATTGCAAAGTTGGCAAATATGAGTTGGTTAAGTAATGTCATTGCTTCAATATTTAATCCCAATTCAATTAAAAATATGGGCAATTGCATTGGCACAGAACATCACTAAACCGTGTATGGGATCAGTATACAATGGGAAAAATCCTACAGTGAAGCATCAAATATTAAAAAATAAAACACATCACAGGAAAGCATATGTAATAAAGAGCTGCACACAGGGTATCAGCACAACAGTGTACATCACAGCAGAAATAATCCTTATATTTAAAATTAACACCCTTATTGATATTTAATTGTCATATAAAAGTGCTGTCATGCATGTAAATATTAGTGTTCCTTCGTTGTACAGCCAGCTTACAACACAAACCAAAACTGGTGTTATGGCAAGGGTGGTGTTATAGAAAGGGCAACATATAATTAAATTAATTTATTTTTATGCACTTTTATTTAAAAACTGGGGGTAAGCCAGAATCTCGCTATAAAATGATGGTATATAGTGGGAGCATTGTACTTATAAAGCGACTGTCATTGAGCTGCATTGACACCTTCTAAGGTGAGTAGGTATAAGGACACCATACTTTGCAGTACGGTGAAATAACAATCTTATAACATGACATAAATCTCAATAAAACATATAACTTTGTAGAATCTCCACTTATGGGCAGATTCTTGAATGTATAGGTTGGTGTCCAAAAATGTACTCTATAGGGCAGTAATCAGCACTCCTCCCATACTGGCGACAAGAGTACTCTTACTGCTTTGCTAGCCAGACTGGTTCCCTATGCGCATGTGTAACACGACAGTGCTGGTTCACACATGCACAGTGGAACTGGGAGCCTGGACATGGGCATCCAGGTCCACTTTGAATGAAAAGTGAAATAAATAAATAAATAAGCGTGTTAAAAAAGAAGAATTTTATTGCACTAATAAAGCATTTTCTGCAGCTGTGAGAGGTAGGGTCTGGCGAATGCAGGGGAAGGTATGTATGATATCCTATTATTTTTCCTGTGTACTCTCCTGATATGGCAACAGCCATCCTTATTGAAAATGGTCCTGGGAAAACCGTTTGGTGGAGGGGGCTACCGCCGGCCATAGCCCCTTGATATATTTTGAGAAATCCTAAATCTGGCAAAAAAACATCCATTTTCACTGGAGAAAGGGCTTACTTCACATTGATACAGAGACCCCTTATTCTTTACTTTAGTTTAATGAGCACCTCTCTTTGTGAAATAATAGGCTAGCACACAGTTTCTCAACATGTGCTATATATATTCAACAACCCTGTGAACAGCATTGTTGCGTGAATGGTGGCTAAGTGGATAGCACTTCTGCCTTACAGCACTGGGGTCATGACCACGGCCTTATCTGTGAGGAGTTTGTATGTTCTCCCCGTGTCTGTCTGGGTTTCCTCCGGGTGCTCTGGTTTCCTCCCACACTCCATACTGGTAGGTTAATTGGCTGCTAACAAAATTGTCCCTAGTCTGTGTGTCCATCTGTGTGTGTGTTGTAGGAAATTTAGACTGTAAGCCCCAATGGGGCAAGGACTGATGTGAGTGAGTTCTCTGTACAGCGCTGCAGAATCAGTGGCGCTATATAAATAAATGGTGATGATATAGCTCACTAAGCACTTTTTACCTTTGCAATCTGGGTGGACGACCAATATGCAATATGCAGCACTTCACCTTATGCATCAAACTCCTATCGTCCTAAAGATTGGAAGCTTTCAAGCAGGGCCCTCTTACTTCTCTGTCTGTCTGTCTTGCCCAGTATAGTTTTCTTACTGTGCCTGTTCCCAATTCTAAAGCGCTATGGAATATGCTGGCGGTATATAAATAAATGTTGGTGAGAATATATATTTAGTGGCTCCTTCTGCCTGTTAAACATAATTTGAATTAAAATTTTACTGAATTAGTAAGGAATAAGGTAACACCATTATCATATAATTAATTTAGCATATTTAGTACATGGTTAGAGAATTAAAACACAAAATGTGATTGACATTTCAGCTGTGTGTGTGTGTACATCTGCATTTCACTCACCATTGCTATAACAGTAACAGTGAACAACAACAAAAGGTATATCTATTTTATTAAATCCAGATATCTCCCACCGGGCAATTCAAATACTGCTTGATATGGTTTACAAGTGTCTCAGATGCAAAATTTCAAGCCCAAGCAATTTTAACATGTATATTCATGCAGACAGGATTCTTTGGAAACTGAACATATTTTTTTCCTACACGCACCTATATTATATCTTATCTTTTCATTAACAAAATATCTAGCTTTGCCTCTGACTTCCTTACAGTTAATCTGTTTTTAGTGCTTTTAATGTATGGTAAAGAGGAGGTAGTAACCCTGACGTGAATGTCCCAGAGCACAGTCCTATTCCTCTCCTCTTGGAAACCACACAAGTCTTGATTTGCCTTTACTGTCAGATAAGGTAATCTCAGCACACATGTTTTTAGCTGTAAGTAATCTTGTTATCCAGTAAGCAATATACAAAGATCTAGTCATCCCTAATGAGAGTCCTAATGATAAGCAGACCCTGCATAGGAATTATATGATGTTATGTACTTACAAGACTGTTTATAGACTTTGAACCAGGCTAAAGTCTAAGAGGGTTGTTTGGAAATGTTTAATGGTGCCGTGTTGGCACTAGGCTGCACACGCTAGCATTCAGGTTAACATGACTGTAGGCTGACTGCTTAGTCATGTTTCCTAGCACATGAAAGACATACTGTATAACTTTTGATCCAACACAAAGCCCTCATCTGCTAAAAGTATCACAAGTATAAGAGCACAATTAAGTGGTAGTAAAGAGTACAGGTTAAGTTGTTCACATATGTTACAATTTCAATCAGCAGCCATTTGAAATCGGTTCCTTTGAAATCCCTGTGTACAGCACAAAACGAGTGCCTGGTCTAAGTAATATCCAGCCACACCAAGGGCTAGATTAACTAAACTGTGGGTTTGGAAAAGTGGAGATGTTGCCTACAGCAACCAATCAGATTCTAGCTTTCATTTATTTAGTACATTCTACAAAATGACAGCTAGAATCTGATTGGATGCTATAGGCAGCATCTCCACTTTTTCAAACCACCAAGAGTGATTTTTTTATCAGGGCTATAACCTAATAATAGCATTGGCCTGTGTGGCATCAGCTGCCAGGAAACACTGTGGCCCCAGAGGTCTTTCAGTTCGGTTTGCCCAAAGTACAACTGTGGGCAAACCAAATAGTTTATCATTAAACCATCTTTACAGTTTTTGTCTACTAACTAGGTAATATTAAAATTATTGTTTATTTCTGTAGAACCAATAATATTATGCACAGAAGATGTGTAGTTATACACATCAGTCCCTGCCCCATTGGAACTTGCAATCTAAATTCCCTACCACACACATACAGTCACACTCTAGGCGGTAAATTTATCAAGTTTCCGGCAGGTTTGAAAAGTGGAGATGTTGCCTATAGCAACCAGTTTCTTGTTATCATTTATTTAGTACATTCTACAAAATGATAGCTAGAATCTGATTTGTTGCTATAGGCAACCTGCTGCAAACTCGCAGCTTGATAAATTTACCCCTAGGAGTCAATTAACTTACCAGTATGTTTTTTGGACTCTGGGAGAAAGCCCATGCAAACACGAGGGGAACATACAAATTCTGGTTGGAAATTAACTCATAACCCAGCGCTGTGAGGCAGCAGTGCTAACATCTGTGCCACAGTCAAAACAGAAGTGGAGCTAAGAAATAAAATACACTACAAGGCATGAGTGTGCACCACACTCCAAAAGTGGGTTCTACTGAAACACTGATCCTTCTCTACCCAGTCATATTTAAAAATGCAATTATTATCAAAAACAAAACGAAACCATAAAAACTTTAACATTTTCAAGATTTGGAGAACTGCGCACAAAATGCCAACCTGACACTGGCACTACATGAGGTTGACACATCAACCGAATTGGTAGCAACACAATTTCTCATATGATGATTTATAGAGACATTTATCAATACTGGCAGTTGCTAGCACCCATTTGTGACTACATTCCTCTCACAACTTTAGTGCCAGTGAGCAACTGGCATCGTATATCAGAACCATACATCTGTTCTAAATTTTATATCTTAGAGATTGCAGTGTGTCGGTATGAATCATGTTTCTTGTCATTGTCTTTTTATAAAGCAACCATAGCTGCTTTAATGAACAGTATAGCATAAAAAACTATGTTTTAGACCCATTGTCCACTTTCCCAAGTAGCCTCCAATAGCTTAGAAAGATGCTTTCATTCCCAAATGCCTGAATACTAAAAATGTCAAATTTCTGAGTTACAGCTTGACCTGAATATCAGATGTAACCTTCTGTTTTATATATTCTATCACAATGATTTTCTCCTTTTAGTGTTGGAAGAAAGCCTAAAACATATTTCTAGAATCACCACCTCAGAGCATACAGCCTTCTAGGTGTCTCTTTCATGCAACAATTCTATTTGTATAAAACAAAAACACATTTTACTCCCTAACTAAAAACAGCACACAGAAACCCAACAGCTATCCCACCTATCCTGGCTTGTTGGCTTGCAATATCCTTTTTAACCATCTTCTTAATTCAATAGAATGTGGCACACATATTTACCTTTCTATAGCATATTTAATTGAGTGGATTTGTCAATATATTTTTTCGCTATATCATCACAGGACTTAGTTTCCATTTAAGCTAAGGTAAGAAGGTTGGCTTGTGTGCCCTCATAATTTAGCCTTAAGAACACAAGCTGTCATGAGCACTGATACTCTGTGACAGCAACGTGCAGAATTTCAAAATTGTGGTGGCAGTGTTTGTATGAGTTCTTAAGGCTGAAGCGTCCATGAGAAAGAGCTAATAGGGGGATTCCACTCTTGGCGCTGTGTCGCCAGACATTCCTTACTGTTTATTACGGTAAGAATCTTTACTCATTTTCCTGCACATCTCTATGGGGTGCAAGGAAAACTGAGCGGAGATACATATCTGCGGAGTGTCTTAGCGCTTCACAAACCATTCCAAGGGCACTCCACCCCTAAGTTTCCATAATATAACTTCATCCTGAACCACACAGTACATACTGTAAAAACATTTGCAATCAGGGACTTCTCATTTCTGTTTTCACTTATTACATTTTCTTTTTCTCCCTACTGTACAGCACTACACCATATGGGCCCGACTCAGAGGTGCACACAAGTCCGTTTGTGTTGTATAAAAATGCACCTCATGTCTAACTGCACATGTGCACAACTTGAGCTCATATATGAAAATTAACTTTTATACTTGCAGCCGTTTCCGCTTGAATAGACCTTTCAGAGTGGTTAACGTACATGTTAGCACAGTTACAATAGCACAAATTAACCACGTTAAACATGAACCTTAGAGATGCGTTTATTTTAACATGTTCAGATACGCTACTTAGGAGGCGTAACTTTTGCATGTCCATAGGTGTAATTTTTTTATTATTTTTTTTATTATGAGCTGTATATCTTTGTTGCAGATACATGTATACACTAGATTTTAAGATGTATGTATCTTAATATACGTGTAAATCGAAATACAACTGTGCAAATGTAAGTGTGCAGACACGTTATTGCAATCAACTCTAAATCAGGCCCTGTTTTGGTGTTTGTATATAGTCGAATAATAATAAAATGAGAAATGTAAAAACTAAATGTACTATTATCTAACTTTTACTATAGAATTCCCGCAGACCTAACTAAAATTTCTTATAACAGAAGCCCTCACCTTACAGCATTTCTTCTCAAGTTACAAGTGGTAGTAGGTCTAAACTATCAACAAACTTATTGATTTTCATAGGTTCCCTGACATTGTGTTGCATGCGTTGGTTCATCATCATCAGCTATTTATATAGCACCACTAATTCCGCAGTGCTGTACCAGAGAACTCACTCACATCAGTCCCTGCCCCATTGGGGTTTACAGTCCAAATTCCCTAACTTACACACAGACAGACAGACAGAGAGAGACTAGGGTTATTTTTGATAGCAGCTAATTAACCTACTAGTATGTTTTTTGAGTGTGGGAGGAAACTGGAGCACCCGAAGGAAACCAATGCAAACACGGGGAGATCATACAAGCTCCACAGAGATAAGGCCATTGTTGGGGGTAATGATTACAACCACCAAGAGTGAAAAATAACTAGGCTATTGCAGGCATCCAGCACCACTCAGTGGGATGTTGGGCTCCGCTACAACCACTTCTTGGGGCCCCAGAATAGACAGCACATGCACCATCTTACCCACCCATAATCCAGCTGCCCACGCCATAAATCGCTGCCACTGAGTTCTCCCTTTGTGCTTTAGCAAGTACTTATCCCTACCAGTAACATGAAAAGTCTTTACGTGGGTGGTTCTACAAGAAGAAATGTTACATTAGTGGTAATACTATAGTAAAAGAAGTACCTAGTAGCGTTTGTCTTTACAGTGCTACATTTCCGAATTTTAATCCTACACTAATCACCAGTGCTTTTTACTCCCATAAATAAAACTTAAGCGCCAACTATATTGATATCTTATGTTGGAAATAGACAATTTTCCTAATCATGCTTTTCTATGCTTTTATTTTACAAGTTTCTATGTTTTTTCACAAGGTCACGGCCATGCCGTAACCTAACTCTGTGTTGACAATACATTACAGCCAAAATCAAAGAGGTTTTATTAAATGATTGTATCTTTATAAACACTAGGGTTATGCAGGGGGGAAATATAAGTGTTTGACTGAGCTGTATACACGTGAATGTGTAAGACCAGGAATGTTCCCTTATCTTACAAAGGTGAGCACTGACTAACAAATAGAAGGAACAACTAAACAATCAAGGCCCATGTTGGTGTAATGAGATTTATAAAACTACACCATTGGTCACACGTTTCCTTTTTTAAAGTCTGTAAGTGTGGACATGCGAAGCACATACTATCACTTGCAACACGTGCACAATAGGACCAGCTCTGTAGCATGATACATTTCTACAACCTAAAGATCTTGGGAGTCCTTAAAATGCATCCTACATTAATACAGCTATTCCTGAAAGCATGTGGACCAATCTGCAATATTATCACATTTTCCCCGAGAGGGTTCATATTATTTGCAGTGTACGATTAGGGCTTCTAACATTATGCCATAGCTTATAGCATTTGATACTATCACCAAAGTTCTAATCTAGCTAACACATTGTGGCATTGCTTTCACAATTGTGGTCCCCATGTGAGGAATTTAAATGCAAATTATTTTTAAGAAGAATTTAATTTTGGCAAATAAGAGGCAAAAAAAAAGTAAGCAGAGTTTGACATTGACACAGAAACAACCTATCTTTTAAATATTCAGCAATATTCATACATCTTATTTCAGTATCATTGTATTTCACTATATGACATGTGAAAGCTTAGAACATTATCAAACAGGTCCCTCCTTTGAAACACATTTTGTCTTCAGACATCTCTTTTTTATTTGAGATTCAAACAGCAAAGCTGTCGAGCCAGGCAATGTAGTGTGATATTATCTGTATGTTAAAAAGCAGCTAACACATCCCAACATGCACAGAGATTACTGCACCACAAGAAACCTAGGCTTTATGCTATGGCCTAATCATTTTCTATTCAGACATGTCTTGTGCCGACTGCATACCTGTATAATAAAAATGCAGGACATTTACAAACTTTGCAAAACCAAGAACACTACTTCGGGCAAAGAAAACATGGCAGATGTGACTTTATTTCTGTTAAACGTTTCAGAACCATTAACTAAGTATATGTCTACATGTAACGTGCATGCCATATGAAACATCATTTTCAACTCCTCTAGACAATTATAACTGTGCTTAGTGGTGGGCCCTACACAGTTTACTACAGTGTTGGCTAACCTGTGACACTCAAGGTGTTGTGAAACTACAAGTCCCAGCATACCCTACCAGCAATAAGCTGATATATATTGGCAAAGCATGCTGCGACTTGTAGTTTCACAACACCTGGAGTGTCACAGGTTAGCCAACACTGGTCTACTACATCACCTCCTATACTGAAATTTTGTGAACGCTGACCAAACATTATCCAGTGTGGCCAATGTGACAAGCGTCAGCTACTAGCATGAATCAAACATTCTCAGTGCAAGCATACAGTAAAATAAGTGACAATGTTACTTGTCTGTATCACATTTTTATTCGCAAGCACTTATTGATTACAAGATGTTTTGCTAAAAGGGCATTTCTACATACATGTCAATCATGCTAAAGGAACACTAATCAAAACCATACTGGTCATAATTTCTTTAATCAAAGCTCAACATGTCTGTCTGCTGTTACTCTTGTATTTCTGGAACAAGTGTCAGTAATTGCCTATTCCTGGAACAGTGACCTGAAGTTTGGAAATACAAACGTTTTTTTTCGCCCATTAGTGTACATGGGCCTCCCAAACTGTGAAGGATCTTGTGGCTGACTCTTCTAATAATATGGCCCACAGAACACAGAGACTGATTGAGGTTATAATGAGGGATGCATCATGACTGGAATGTTGGAGAGGAAGTACTTGCCTCATAGAACACTTACATCATTAGTGGAACAAAAGGTGCTCTGGGCTTTGTATTGATTATTAAAAACATATTTTACTGGCAGCCTTAGATATGTAACTGATTTCAAAGTTGTCCCAGTATCCGAGACAAAAAAAATTAAGAAGAAAAGATATATACACAATCAACTGCAATGCACATTTAAGTAAAACAGTGCAGAGGAAGATATAGAGGAAAAAAAGCTATAGGGGGACCTAGTAAACTTTTCTAAAATGTATTGGATGCATGGAGAGACAGTACAAACATGTGTAAATCAAACTGATTTCTGCAGGCTTCCTTAATAATGTAACTGTAAACCTGGCACAATTCATCTTTCCTAGATGGGTACTTTGAAGGTGGCTGAAGATCCAGAAGTCTTGGGAGTTCTGGATTAATTTAATTAAGTTAATAATGCTTTTATAAATTAGAGTAATTTGACACACATCTTTAATTTCAAAACACTGCTATTAGAACAAATAATGCTTGGTTCCATATTATTGAATAAAATAGTAAACTAGATATCCAGGTTGATGTATTTCATTTGATGCTATCTGTAACCTCAGAGGAGGTCAATTGCACTGAAGTTATTTAACAGAAATTTGAATATGCACAAAAATGCTACTGGAATCTGGGACAGAATAATTATTGTGCTGGATAGGGTTCCTCACCATCCCCCATACACCTAGAAGCATATTATATTATATGTTTTACGCAGCAATGATTAGGACATGCACAATATCATTATGTGCAGTATATATTATCTGTATATATGGATACTGTGATTTTTGTGGGATGAAAGTATTGAAAATATTATTGTTTCTCAATGTTCAGTTCACTCAGATTGTATTTGGAATGGTCATTTACATAATTTATTACTGAGGATTTTCAAGGGTAAATGTGTTAAATGTGTCCTGATCTGAATTGTTAGTTTTGCATGTAGTGTCCTGCAAATTAACTTGTTTACCCCCTGATAGCTGACCTCCATACTCCCACCCTTCCCCCTTGGTGTTATAGACTGACAGGGTTAGCTTTTATCACAGAGGTATCAAAGTCCACACTGCTTCTCTCACTGCATGTTCTGAGGCTAAGCAAACTTAGATGAAGTCCCTACATACCAAAGGAATCTCTCATGTGCTGAATACAATTTTGGACATACATAGTTCTCAGTAGTATGCAGGACACCAAAAGAAGCAAGAATTTTATTTCCAAGTGTTCACAATGAATATACCCCAATTAGTTCAGTGGGAAATGTATGAAGGTTGAATACATAAAACGTGGAAACCTTCCACAAGTTTTGAGAAAAGATAGGATCAGGGAGCTGTCACCACCTGCAGCTGCTCACGAGAGCTCGGAGCCAATACACTAGTTTTCCTGGAATCTGCTGTGTTGTAAGTGCATGTTTGTCATCATTATATTCACACAGATACTATTCATTTTGTGGCAGAATGTGTTCTTTTTAGACATATTTATTTCTCTTGCATACATAACACAACGTCAGCGTAATTGTGTATTGGCAAAGAGTTAATATTGCATGTTAATGGCTACACTAGATGTGTAGCAAAATGATTTAGGCATTTCAAGAGATGATTGGATGAGATAGTGATACATCACAACTTGCCGGACACTATAGCTATGCAAAAGAGCAATACTTAACCTATTCACAACCAGAATCCCCAGCAGCAGATTAGAATGTACTGCCCACAATCTATGCTCCGTTGTCAGTCAAACAGACTTTCCTATCCTCAGGAGACAAGGATATGGTAAATACCTCTCACTATAATGCTTATGCTCATACTAAGGGTTTATTCTTCTTACACCTCAGAGAGATCCATGCTTTCTGGAAACAATTAGTTCCTGATACTATGAATTATTAATTATCTGTGTTGTACTGGGGTTAGGTGACAAGGGGTTAGGTGTCATTTCAATTCTTAGCAGCATTTATTTTATCAGCGTGTGTATTGCTCCTTAGCAGAAGCTGGTAACCTGTGGCTTCCCAGCTGCTGTGGAACTACAGGTCCCAGAGTGACACACTGTAAATCAACAGCAACTGGAGAACCACAAGTTGCCTACAACTGCTCTATACAAATTTGCAGACAAGCAGGAATAGTTGTGCCCAAGCAATGTTAACATCTGATGTTATTGACAACAAGATCCATTTGTCATCAGAAACTCAGTGGCTTATCTGTAACTTGTGGGTTTTACAGCTCACTCATGTGAAATCTGCCTTTTAATTCACAGTACAAGCAGAGGCTAATCCTACCCAAGTCATGGTAATGAACCTAATCAAACTGTTGCAGTGTGCTTTACTTGACTAGTGACTCTTATTTTACTGGAAGAAAAATGTGATAAGCGTAAAGCTCCCAAATACACTTATACTTTGCTTCAAGTCAGCTTCACACAGAGGTGATAAGTGAAGAAAAGTTAAAAGCATGCAACTGCATGGGCTACGTCCCAATTCCTATTCTTTGACACAGTACATTGCATATGAAATTTAAACACTTCACCCCCAGGATGGGGAGTAATTTACCTTTCCCATGTTGATGTATCCGTATTTTCTAGCTATCCTGTCCGCTTCTTGGGCTCCCCCTGATATCCTCACAGCCCAGTGGTTGGTGTATATGCGAGCCCTGCATGTAGGTAAAAGAATTCCCAGCAGCACAGTCAGGACGAAGAGCAGAGACCCGGCAGACAGTAACTTAAAAGCCATGATATGCCCTGCTGTCCCTTGAAACAAGGTCCCCTGCTCCTCGAAGAGGGGAGAAGAAACTCAGACAGGTGAGGACACACTCCACAACTGTGCAATAGAAGCCAAGCAACTACTAACACTTTTCTCAGGAGCTGGATAAGGGACTTCTATGACCCCCCTCTTTGTGATCTCACTTAGGGATTACCCTGCACTTTGACTCTAGTCTCCTGTTGCCAAGTGCTAATCTGGATGTCCTCTTTCTTCTGATCCTCCTCTTCAGTCCTGGGATTTGTTTGGGATACACTATGACAGGGTGAAAGTGCTGACAATTCACTGTCCTTACACGGTCCTTTTACCTCTCTGTGTTTTTCCCTTAGACTGTGTCTTAGTATATGAATGTGGAGTGTGAGTGAAAAAGGCAGATCTCTCTTTCTCCCTCTCCCTCTGCATAAATGACTGCCCCCCTTCTGCTCTCCTCCAGTCCGAAACCAACAGTACCCAGATGTAAGCGAGAGGCGGAGGCTGGAAGCTCATTGTCCCTCCTACTCCTTCCACTATCCTATTCCCTCCTCCTGCTATTCACACACACAGAGCAGAGAGATGCCCTCACCTATCTAGCAGCTCAATGTGAGGTACAAGAGGAGACAGTGTGGGTGGCACCTCAGAGGCTCGGGGTACCATCAACAACATAAACTCTGCAATCATCAGGCTGTTAAAAGCTTTCAGCTTCAATAGATATTTTCAGGATAAATCATACCTAGCTCTATAATGTAGCTGTTTTTCTGTTTCAACTTCAAATCGCAGCGTAAAGATGTGCAATCCATCAATTATCTATTGACACAAATGCTTTTTCACATCCTGCAGAAAACCATTTGCAATCTACTATTTTAGTGAAATATGTTTTTCATTGAGAGTTATTGACTTTATTTGTATTTTTAAACCACTTAAAGTCTAGATAGTATCAGTAGTTTTTTATATTTTGAAATATATAGTGCACGGGGTTGTTGCCATACATGCCATGCAACAATTTAACAACCTGTTAACAAATATAATACATGACATGAAGACACAAATATCCATTTTAAAAGATTTACAAACAGTGGGGGAAAACAATTGTAGGGAGATTGTTAGTTGGAGAATAATCTCAATGTAAAGATGCCAAAACTTACATAGTTATTTAGTATGGAAAAACTAACCTTTTAGAACACAAAGCGACAATACGACAGATATTGAAAACATATTTTTTTTGGTTGGAAACAATGGTTTGACTGCAGGAAGGAAACCTCGCCACAAAACGACATAACGACAACGTAACAAAACAACAAATCATATTTGCTAAACATCATTTTTGGTCAATTTACAAAATATATAAATTTGCTAATATATAATAATTGCTACAAATTACGAATCGTACTCACAGAACACCAGTTGACCCTGCTAGTGTATATATATATATATATATATATATATATATATATATATATATATATACATATACATGTATGTATGCATATATATATATATATATATATATATATATATATATATATATATATACACATATATATATAGTTATGTATTTGCATATATACATGTATATGTGTGTGTGTGTGTATATATATATATATATATATATATATATATATACACACACACACACACACCTATAGCTAGTCCATGCAGCAATCCTGAACAACTGTAATACTATATGCAGTATTTGTAGCCGACTTACAATGTCACTCTCATCTCATTGTTTTAGTGTAATGTATTGCTATCATGTTGTGTTTGTAAGCAACTCATACGAATAAGAGATGTCAACTGTTTTTCCAGCAATGAGAAACCTCCCCGTGTTTTCAAACAAAGATTATTTATCTAAACTAATGACATGTTTCCATTGTTTCGAAAAGCTAATGCTATTTTTAAGCTATCCTTTAGCCTGTGTATATTATTCCACAGCTTTAGTTCTATGTAATACATAGTTAATGGCAATTTTCTCTCTTTCTCTAACCTTCACATTGTTGCTGAATCCTAAAACTTTCAGCTTGTGCTTATACCCAGGGTTATTCAAGAGGAACACTATTCATGTCACTGTTTTTTAATAATGCAGCAGCAACTCATGTGACAATATTTTCTGCAAGTTAGTGCAAGCAGCAATATAGAAAGTATGTCAGTATTGAAATAAATTGAATTGTGATCTCTTTGATGTTCTTGTACGTTTTCATTTTGCAGGTTTCTGGACAGCATCAGTGTGGCATATCTGTTATAATATATACATTCTGTACTAGTTTCCTCTCATGACGGCATGTGTCATAAATGTACAGACACTGGGGAATAGCAGCAATTATTCTACTGAATGTGTCTTTATTACAATCTCATCCCGGTACTCTCGATTTTGCTGGACAGTGGAAGAAACTCACCCACCTAAACAACACCAATCTACAGCTGACTTCACACCTGCAAAGTGCGACGTGCTCCAGACCTTTTTACTTCCCGATACACAGACATAAATCATTTACGCTGGAGAATAGGCTGCTAAGGCTTACAAAATTTGTTGTTTAACTTATTAACACTGTAGCACTTTTTTTTATTACTTCTAAGATTTGACTACTGAAAACTGAGTTTCAAAGAGCAACCGATGATGCATTGCACTTTGTGGTTAAGTATGATGTAACATACATGTTACCTGACAAATGCCATGTACTTTGTAGCTCACCTTGTGCAGAGTGGACGTTTATGAAGGAAAGCTACAAGCGGATGACCCCTCTGATCTATTCACATCAGTAGAATTGTCCTGTGCACTCAAACACAAAGATAGATGCTTTTTTTTTTTAAGGTCTTCATATGTTTCCTGTGAATTAAAAAATAGCGCATGGCTGAAAAAAAAGGTTTACAGAAGTGACAGCAGAGTGCAGCTTTCCTCTGGTTATCGAAAATACACTAATGTGAGTAAGGCTGGGTACACACTATACAAAAATTCTCCCAAAGCGATATCCTTAACAATTTTACCAACAATTAAAAAGGAAAAAAAAGGCCCTATAAGCATGCCGATTCATGTGTACACACTAAACACATTTTACCTTCCGATCTGTGCTCTTTATCTGTCATTACCATGGGCTGAAAAGCTTGTGACTCTGCACACTCCATAGAGATGTATGGACACCGCTGGTCGTGAGTGCATACATACCGCTGAATTGGAACAACATTGTTCCATCGCTGAACGACATCTTTAGTCAGGTTTAAATATCAAACAAAGCGACAGGATGTGCTTTGGAAAGATAATCGTTTATCGTTGCAGCATACTCACTTGTGCGATATCAGGCCGAACGGTCGTTTATCATCATCACCATCATTTATTTATAAAGCGCCAACATATTCCGTAGCGCTTTACAATTGGTGAAAAACACAGTAAACTAATAAACAAACTATTGGCCTGATAATCGGTTGAAAACACTGTAGTGTGTACCCAGCCTTAGCCCTGATATGGATGGAGTGGATCCCTCCAATTGTGTAGGTCATGATTTACTGTCATTTCCTTTACAAAGCACTATCTCTAGAAAATGTCCCACTAAGGCCTTGTACTTATTGTCACCTACTACATACATACAGTAATTTGCTGTTATCTAAGTCAGTGCACCTATCTCAAGGAGTGCCTACAATTGACCTCTGCAACAGCCTCATTCATTCACCTTTTAAACTTTTCTTTCTCTCTCCTATTTACCAATCATCAGCTGCAAATCTCTCTTACTTAAGTTTAAATCCCATTTGTAAACTTATTTTCTAAAAGTAAGTTTAATTATCCCTGTCACAATTACTACAGACATACTTGACTGCAAGGGATTAAGTCCGTTAATCAATGCATTTGGGTCTGAAAATGCACATCAAGAGGTATAATTTTAGATCACAGGTTACTTTGGGCAGTGGCTTTATTTTTACATTGATCAGTGCTGCTTTCAAACATGATGTTTGTTACCACTTTTCAATCCTTTGAATTTGTGTTACAGTTATAACAAAGTACAGCTTAGACTCAATAGCAATGCAGAACACAGATCACACCTTTGCATTGGTATGTAAAGCAACGGGTATGATGAAAAGAATTTAACATTGGATGACTGTGTTTTAGGTCAGACATTTATCAGTGTTCATTTGCGTATTTCTATCCCTACTCCTTGTTGGTGTTTCCAAAGTGTCCATAAACATCTCTTTTGTTTATGTTCACCATTCATTCATGCTTAACAACTCTAGTCATCTTTAGGGAATGAATACACTTCAGAGAATAATGGGTGCTGGACTTGAAGGTGTATTTAGTCTGTGAGTATGTTTAGAAGCTTATTGCTGTTTGTGTTTATTTAATATGTGTGTGTTATGTTTGTTGCAATTAAAGTTGAAAAAAATAGTTTCCTTATAAAATGTGACATGAAAAATCCAGTTGGTGAGGAATATTTAGTACATGTTTGAATTGGAGAAAATGATACAATATAAACAGTATTCATTCTCTTTGGCATTTGTTACAATACATTTTATTGTTAAGGAGTCAAAATGTATGGGTGGCTGGCGGCACTATAGCGAAGAAACTTACATCATGGGGTTCCCTATCACAGTGCCAAACCAGCCCTAAGCTGGTCAGCATAGGCCTGGATTCCCTAGAAACAAAATACAAGCCCTACTTCCCAGGTATAACCAGCTAAATGCTGAAAAGCACTAAGGATCTGTGGGGTAATTGTCACAGAATAGATGAAAGTAATCATTTTGTCATGGTGCACTATAGGTCCCAAGCATTCCCAGGCTGCCATTAAGTGACTGAGCATGCTGGCGCTTGATGTACTGGAAACACCAGCATATCCATGGCTGCCAGAGCATGCTGGCACTTGGTGAACCACCTATGCCAGCAAGCCTTGGCACCCAATGCCCTCTAACATCTGTAATGCACCAGGGAAAAATGTAAATAAAAAAGACACACACCAATTAACAAAAAATATTTAAAATAAATACTTCCCTAGGCTTCTCTCCTTGACCCTCTTTATTGGTCACCTAGATCCAGGCTGGCATCATTGGCATGCTCATATTCTGTTATCGATGTAGATATTCCGGTCTTGCCCAAATTTTTTTTTTATATAGAACGACACAGTACTAGCTCAGTATAGTCATATTTGGAACAGGGTATTTCCCTCACCCTGAACTCAGGGTTCGAGTTCCAACGGAAATGTATGCATTTTCCATACTATTCCGAATTCCAGGTATCTGAAGATACGTGCGGCTTAGAATACTAAGCAAACTAGGAAGAAATTTACGCTTATACAATTCTTGCCCTGAACAAATTATTATGTGCTTTGCACCTGGTGGTCACAGGATCATTCAAAACTCTGTGCTCCAATGTGATAAGCATTACACAGATAACCTTTTCTGGGGACTTTACTAGTGGTAAGTGCACTAAAAGAAATGTCACATACAAATATATGCTATCCCTGTCAGGAAGCACAGTGGCATGACCTAAATTTAGATTTGTAAATGTGCAGGTGCTCTGTGATACAAAATGCATATGTTGAGTATAGTGGAAGGCTATACTATTTTGTGTCATGAGTTCTACAACCTGCGCCAGTCATTCCGGTATGGCAAGTTGGAGAGAGGGGAAATGTCCAAAGGATGGCTACTGGGTGGGTAATAAAAAGCATAACTTTGTACATTTAGCTTGTTTTGTATGGCTCCCATGTGCTATCTTAAATGTGATTCTAGATATGGGTGTCACCCCTGCCTAATTCCACCTTTAAAGAACCCACAAACTCCTGTTGAGCACAGACTTAATGTAGTACATGTTATTGATTGGACCCTGTTAGAGCTTAGGGCTTTGGACTTTCAAAGAAAAGGTTCCTATTGTAAAGCTCTACAGAATTTGCTGGTGCTATATAAATAAATGTTGAAATGACCTTTATTTATAAAGAGCTGACATATTATGCAAGTATTATTTAAATATTATTCTACACTGGGGGATAATACAAACAAATTATGTACAATCACATGAAAGAGAAGGTAAAAATGTCCCTGACAAAATGACCTTACAGAGGTGTGGGAACTAATGACACATAAGTTAGTGAAATAATAATTGTAGCTGCTGGTGGGGAAAGTGTGCATGGCTACTGTAAGGCCAAAGTATTACCAACCACCAATATTAAGTGGTCTATTTATCAAGACCCAGGTATTCTGAAGATTTTTAGCCACCCAACTGATTAAAAAAAAAATGTCCCAGGGGCAACTCAGTAATGCTCAACTCCCCGGCAATAATGTCTGGCAGCAGAAAGAGGAGTCTTACTGCTCGCCAGGCCAGTGTATGTGTGGGCACTAGAATAGGTAGCCCAGACCATGGAGATGGTCTTCACCAGCTGGGGACTTTGATAAATAGGGAGAAGCCCTAAATCTGTCAGCAACGTAGCCTCTTAAATCAGCCATTGATGATTTACATATTTGCGCGGCTATAGGTGGTGTGGTACGGTTGGAATGAGGGGAGACAGTGGAAGAGGGAGGCATAAAAGATCAATTAGTCATTGTAGAAATCTTAACACAGCTTCCGGTAACCGTGACTGTATTTCAACAGGATGTAGTTCCAATGTCAGCAGTTAAAACGTCAACACTCACAATGTCTATACCATAAGGTTGACATTCTGGCACTTGTAGTACTACAAGCACCAGCATACCCAAGGCTGCCAGGACATGCTGGCACTTGGGGAATCACAAGTGCCAGCATGCCCTGGCACCTAGTACATGCTGGGACCTGTAGTGCACCAAGGAAAAATATAAATAAAATACGCACACACCAGTGTAAAAATGATTTTAATTGAACTAAAAACACAAATACACAATCCTCATAATTTCTTACCTACATCCAGGCAGGGGCGGATCTAGACATTTGTCCTACCTGGGGCGATTTTAGGGGGGGCGATTTAGGCCCCGCCCCCTTTCTGATGTCTAAGGCTGCCGGCGGCTGCACAGTATGTGCAGGTCCGTTCAGCAGTGGCAGTGTGCTGTGCCGCTGCTCTGATTGTGTTTTAAACACAATCAGAGCAGCCGGGCAGCACACTGTCACTGATGAACGGACCTGCACAGTGTGCAGCTGTCGGCAGCAAGCCCCTGGTAGGGGGGACGATCGCCCCGATCGGCCCCCCCTGGATCTGCCACTGCATCCAGGGTCTTCATCTGTAATACATCTAAGGATATGTGGTAAAAGAATAAACCCTGATCGACAACACAAGACTAGCTTCTAGGAGCTTGCGGCGCAAATTGTATGATTATCCATTAGCTTAAAATATATGCGTCAGGTATATTCGTGTAGCATCATGTTCACTGCTGGACATAGAGTCCAGCAGTGAGCATGCTGCCGTCACATCTTAGAATATTCCTCATATTCTCAGATGTGACGACAGCTGCTGCCAACAAGAAGGCCGCCGAGGACACCAAAGGGGGAACAGAGGCGGTAATAGCTACTGAACTGGGTCTAGCAGTAGATACTTTTTTAGCACTACCATGTAATTTCCTAGATCTGGAGGTATGTTTCTTTATGTCCCTTCAAAAAGTGTCTGAAATCAGCGTTGCTAGCTGTCTACTGCACGACCTGGCTTTACTGAAGGTTAGACTGTCGTTGTACCAGTATACAGGGAGGATGCAGGGGTGCTGTTACCAGCAGGCAAGTTGGATAGCCCCATGGGGGCAGGTCAGAGAAAAAAATCATTGTACAACACTTATACACATGGAAATGCTAAATACATTTTACTTATCAGAAACTAAAAATATACAACATTGTTGATGTAACACTTACTAATTGGGTTAAAACTAACAATAAATTCAAACTATCAGGATATCCCTCCCCATTAACACCAATCTGGAGACATCCACTGTTCCCCTCAGGAAACTCAAACAGGTTTGCTTAACCATGGATCAAAATTGTATTTAATCATTTTCTCCATATCTCTGGTGACTTTGGGCCTGATTCATTAAGGATCTTAAATGAAGAGGTATCTTATATCAGTCTCCTGGACAAAACCATGTTACAATGCAAGGGGTGCAAATGAGTTTTCTGTTTTGCACAAAAGTTAAATACTGGCTGTTTTTTCATGTAGCACACAAATATCAACTTTAAATTTCAGTGTACAAATAAGCTATCAAGTATTTGTGTGCTACATGAAAAAATAGTCAGTATTTAACTTATGTGCAAAACAGAAAAGTAATTTGCACCCCTTGCATTGTAACATGGTTTTGTCCAGGAGACTTAAATAAGAAACTTCTTAATTTAAGATCCTTAATGAATCAGGCCCCTTGTCCCTAATTCTGTCATAGAAATTCAGGAGAAACACGATTCCCAACTCTATGCAAAATGACACATATCTGCACATACTCTATAAATAGAAAAAACACTACATTAATTCTCTACAACACAACGCTAGCGGCAAACTCAAACAACCTAGAAATTCGAGAGAAAACCTTGAAAGAGACATTGGGAAAACTTTCGACAGTGAGGATTGAATGGAAATCAGAAAGAGAGCTGCAAAATGATCAATAAATGTAGTCATCAGAGAGAACTCCTACAAATGGGGTCTGCATGGTAACCTTTAAAAGGTTTTTAAACAAGTGTTACTATCTCCAGCAAAATAATCTGACAATAAAGCAGTTAGGAGCTGGGACCGCAGGTGAAGGCTCGGAGGGCTCCATGTTGCCCACCACTGTAGTAGATGGCATCAAGTCTCAGCTAGGCTGCAATGAATGTTTCCCCAGGCCTCTAATCTTTGTTGGAGACATTGTGGATTAGTTGGAAGTTTCCAGCACATTTGGTGGCCAAAACTAATTGAATTCTGCTCACCAATCTTGTTGAATAAATCATCCAAGTTTGCTCTAACAGAGATGCCCTAATTTTACTACTAAACAAACCTATAAAGTCTATTAATCACCATCAAGACAAATTGATTATGCACGTTGGTAATGCTGCCCTCCAGAAGTGAAACAATTAATAGAATATGGTTCATAGTCTCAATAAAATATATGCCCATTCTTGCCCTCACTTCCTTATTTCAGTGTCCCCTTTTACCTTCTCTTTACCCCAATACTATTCTCTTGCCTTCCCAGTCAAAATTCTAAGACAGTCTTTAGCTCGGCCAGAATGTCCCCCTAGGAGGCAACAGGTCCCATACATATCTGGCTCTTTCACCTAATGACAACCTAATGGTAACTGCAACTTAGGCCAAAGAAGTTGTACTATTTTAATTATTCCATTGTTTATGCTTGTGCATTGTACTGTCTTACAGAGAAAAGAGATTTAACATTGTAAACTTTACTAAATCTTTTACAGCATGGGTCACTATGGCTAACCTCAGTTATTCATGGTGCAGACACCACATCTTGGGGGTGTATCTGTGCCTGTGACAGAAGCTAAGCTGGTAGCACTACCCTCAGTGTACGAAGACATGACCGTTTGATGCGCATCATGATGTTATTCAGAAACAGCTGATATTCAATTAGCACTATGGTCTCTCAGAGCTCCTGTTAAGCCATGAATGCCCCACTAATCTGTAGCTAATGTGAACTGATTCACTCAGAGCACTGTTTGGTAAATAGGTATTCATTTGACACATGTATCTATTTCATCCTGCAAAACGTCTCATTATATTATGTGTTGTAAATCCATAACAACAGCTTCTATAGCAATTTAAGGTTCAACAGAGTTTTGTGTGTGGGGGGGTTACATGCTGAGAGTGGTGACTTATCCTCTGAGTTACCTCAGCAACAGGTGATGCTGAACAAATGCTGGACACTTTTTCTTTGGGACCGTTTTCTCAGAATAATGCTTCTTGCAGTGTGGCACAGTACGCATTAATGAATTTACTGCAATGCAAATACCATCCATCAACCAGTATTTATGTCTTAGTAGTTTTTGATGTCTGACTCGCTAATATTTTGGTAACAGGCCACATTGCTATTGATATGAACACAATTCTCACAATGGGAAAATTGAACGTTAAGGACAGACTTTGCTTTGGGTATCTGGCCATTATCATCACCTCCTGCCACCTCTACACCCCCCACCTCCCCTGATCCCTTTGTCTCCTACTTCCCTCTCTGACTCTCACTGCTAGCACTTTGCTTTCCCATAAAAGCCTCAGCAGCCTAGAGTATAACTATATATTTGAGGATCCATATGAAAATTTTGAGGGGACTCTTAAGGTTAGAATCCCACCCGTCCCCTCAATTACCTTACTGAGCTACTAGCTCTGCTTTCTGCAGCAAGGTAATGCCATCTGAGGATTGCGCTACCTGTCATTTTCAATGAGATCCAGATGAAGTCTCCCTGGCTTCACTGGATCCCTCAGCCGTGGAAATTCTATGCACAATGAGTAAAAGAATTCATGGAGTAGGGGGAATTCACTGGTGCTCCGAGAGCAGCCCCAGCATAGTAAATTACAGCAGTCTTTCATTATACATCGCTGTGATGTGCACAGGCTGTCTCATAACTACATTGCTGCAGGTTGAATATTATTTCAAAAAAATATGTAATTCAAAAAGGTCTATAGATATAAAAAAAACTTAAAGGGCCGCATCTGATCTGCTGGCTACTAGTTGGTCAGGCCTGTTCCAAACAAGCCCATGTAATAACAAGTATATCAACTGCTTCCTGACCAAATGTTTTTCTTTTTTTTGTAAAACTACACAATATTGGAATTAGCAGAGAACAGTATATTTTAAATACATGTGGCTATAGTAATCAGATCTTAGAAAAGTTGTCAACATCTTTTTATGGGTACAGAAACTAACATTGCTTTTGCTAAACAAATATGTCTATTTCCTGAACACAGATTTTTATCAATTCCGACTAATTCCTGAAATGGTTACATATACTTTGGTGAATGCCGGCAGTAACTCTCTCATACAACTGAATATTGCTTATTAGATCTAAAGCCCCTGTCTAAACATTTACATTGTCTGCTTGAGGCTTGATTCACATGGATTGTGCAGCTCTGTGTTACTCTTATTCTTAGTGGTTCTGCTCTCACAAATAACAATGAGGAAATGCCTATCATTGATCGATAATTGAAACGCTCCTATAGGCTTCTAATGGAAAATTACAAAATGAAACATAAATTGTAGATACTGTGAATCTGTTCTGCAGTGCATACACTCTGCTCGCCATGAAAGGTCACTATTCACTCCTACATCTCAGTTTCAGGTGCTGTAATTAAGACAACAGAATGAATAACACATAATACATTTCCTTATTCTGGTGCACCGTACTGGCTGAGGAATAAATATACTCCACACGTAGGCATTTATTAACCATTTCCTTCTTTGGATTGACATGTTCTTTAGGAAACCTTTTCTAGTTTTTAAAGATGTGTGTAATAATTACATTTACACTCATGTATGTGCAAATATTATTTAAATGGAAAATATACCATTACATACAAGCACTGTCACTAATGTATACAGTGGGTCTTATTTCCCTGTATATTTTTATTTATTAATGTGAATGAGAGATGCCCTGGGTTTATTAAGTGACACTAATGGATTAGTTCCAGCTAGTAGCCAAATTATCATATAAAACAGAAAAAAACTTTTTAGTAACACATCACTCATCTTCTCAAAATATTCAACAGGAAGAGTAATAAAGCAATTCCGTAAGTCCAATACAAAGTAGTACAAGTACATTGAAAAAACTCCTGCAAACAGCTACGCTGGGGCAAAATAGTGGGTATAGGACGTTGAAATAGATTGCTAAACTAGTACACGGTGTGCACAGCGCATCAGACAATATATGACAAAGACCTTGGAGGAAAAACTAATTCAGATATTGAAATACAGTAGTGATAGTCTTGAAAGATGACAATATACAAATGTAATACTTTGCAATGCAATAGAAATAATCTTATGTCTGAATGGAAAGCAATAATGTAGGATTGTTTATCACCGATATAATCACTTCTCTCCATAATGTATAAAAAAAAAAAATATCGTCAAGGCAGCTGAGCGATACATAACCAGGCAATACAGGCCCAGCGTGGTAAGATACGCACATTGTCAGCCATTAGGTAGGAATTTACACTCATTTTTGCACACCTGCGGCACCATGTGTCCTCGTGGATGTTGTGGAGACATATCACGCTGAAATGATCCTTGCCCATAGAGATGATAAAAGGTCAGTGTATCTAACTTGTTTAAAATAAATTTGCTGGAGCAAGTAAACCAATAGTGCAGGTTTAATGTATACAGCAATTTATATACTCAATTTAATACGTATGTATTATTAAAGTTGACCATATAAAAAACAGAACTGGTGATTTTAAAACATCAAAGGTGGACTCTACAAGGTGATTATCAAAGGCCATTTACTACTTAACACAATGGCAAGTTAGAGTCTCTCTTTGTTCATACACACTTAAGTTCACACCCTAAAACAAACTACATTTATTCAGAAGCCTTTGAGCAATAACCATGCCCTGTTTGCTGCTCTAGTAATGCAAGGGATGAGAAGATACAAAAAATTTGAAAAATCAGCTTACTTCTACATAGGACTTCCCCCTCGTTAACTTGAACTGTCAAAATCATTAAGCATAGGCAATGCACCGATCCTCTGTTTATCCAGGGCAAAATATAGCTAGAATTGCAAAATAAATCATCTTCTGCGCAAATTCATGACCAGCAGCATAAAACCAGAGGTCACCAGCTGAATATTAGTTACATAAAATTACAAGAGGGAAGATATAGCTCTTATGCTTGAATGCAGTGCGGTGTCCGTCAGTTAAGGAAGCCATGTTTGTTAAAAACTTAGTTGCCTACTCTCCCGGAATGTCCGGGAGACAAGCTCCCGGATCCCGGCCAGAAGGCTAAGCTAAATGGAGGAGGCTGGGCTTAATGATGCAATTCACGCATCATTGTGGCCCCACTCCCTGCTGGTATAGGGCAAAATGGTGGTGACAGCTTAGGGGGTGGGACTTAGTTATGCAATTCTCCAAACCCCACCCCCACCTGCCCCTGGACCTCCCGGAGGACCAATTGGCAAAGTAGGCAAGTATGATTAAAAACAGAAATGAATGTCCCTAATGAGCATTTCGTCGCTCTCCACAAAGCATATTGACATCATGTTTCGCCTCTGTCTAGATTGCAGCCACAGATATAAAGCAGAATTTACCAGAATAAAAAGGCAAAAAATATTTTGAACAAATAGAGATATAACTGAAAAATAAGTATTCCTGAAACATGTAGCAAGCATGAGATATAGTAATAAGATTGTTCTATAGTATTAAATCATGAAATGGTAATTTATGGTGACAGGTAGAGTTAAAGGCTTGAAATTTATTTGTAAAATAGTATATTTTAGATGGCAGCCTACTGCACTTATTAATCTCATAGCAGTCAATGCAGATTGTACAAACTGAATGAAAGTTTGCAGAACAGGCAGACACACCCTCTAGTGGCTGCATCTGCACGTATCTATAGTAATAAAATGGAAATGTAATTCTGAAATTGAAATGCAACAAGTTGGATATGTATATCATGGCTGAACTCATATAAAGCTGACATATAGCAAATACCAATACTGTCCTGGTAAAATAAAAAATACATTATATAACATGTACCACAGACAGCCAATGAAAGATATACAGTGTACAAATGTCTTGCAGTATTTCCACATCAAACACAAACTGTTCAAAAAGCTTACAAGCAAGGCCTACTTACCTCTTTGTATTACCCAGTATTGTTCATCACTGGGTTTGTCCCCAATTGTAAAGCGTTATGGAATATGCTGGCACTATATAAATAAATAAATAAATAAATAAATAATGATGATGATGATCAACAACATTACCTCCAAATACTACAATGCAGCCAATGCACATTTGCAATAACGCAGTGCATCAGTTTCCCACTTTCCCATAGGTACATGCATACATCATATTTTGATACCCTTAACAAGTCTTATTATTATTATAAAACGCATATGGCTAATGTCCTTTTCCTTCACGCACCTTACCAACCTTCGCACTTTAAAAGTGTTACTTAATCTAATGAAATAAAGACACAGACACGTATAGCTACTTTGGTAAAAGGTTGCAGTTTTTATTAATCATAAACCAATTAAATGAAAGTCACCTGGTGGTGGCGAGAGCAAACTGCAGTCAACTAAACAACTAATCATCTAACCAAATACTGCAATGCCCAAATGGCATTCAAACTAAACCAAGGAATACTCCCTTAACATTGGCCGGTGTTAAAAAGGCGTCAGCATGACTGCTCCATTCTGTACTCAACATTGACGGCCAAGCAAAGCACGCCAAGGGATCCTCCACTCAGAAGGATCAAGAGTAATGTTACTTGAAAGGGGCAGTGACGTGCGGCCAAATATCCTAACCACCGTTGTGACTAGTCGTTGACTGCACTGCTCTCCCACCAACTGCGCCTCCTCTGTAAAAAAGATTGTTAAAATCAAACAATAACTAGCTGGGCGGGAGGGAGGCATCCGTGAAATTGCGGGAAGGAAAGATCTAGAAGCCCATGGGAGTTTCTAATGAGGTGACTGAAACCACTCCCCATGGATTCTATTGGCTGGGACTAAAACAACTTTAACCCCTAATGGGTAAGGACCTGAAAACATAATCCATGCATTTTAAGTGCCCTCAGCTAAAATGGCTTCACTTAACATAAAACGCATATGGCTAATGTCCTTTTCCTTCACGCACCTTACCAACCTTCGTACTTTAATAGTGTTACTTAATCTAATGAAATAAAGACACAGACACGTATAGCTACTTTGGCAAAAGGTCGCAGTTTTTATTAATCATAAACCAATTAAATGAAAGTCACCTGGTGGTGGCGAGAGCAAACTGCAGTCAACTAAACAACTAATCATCTAACCAAATACTGCAATGCCCAAATGGCATTCAAACTAAACCAAGGAATACTCCCTTAACATTGGCCGGTGTTAAACAGGCGTCAGCATGACTGCTCCCTTCTGTACTCAACATTGACAGCCACGCAAAGCACGCCAAGGGATCCTCCACTCAGAAGGATCAAGAGTAATGTTACTTGAAAGGGGCAGTGACGTGCAGCCAAATATCCTAACCACCGTTGTGACTAGTCGTTGACTGCACTGCTCTCCTACCATAGCTGGTACCCTTTAACGGGTTCCCAGCTTGCCACCACGAGCACAAAACCACGAACCTAATTGCTCATAAATCTCCCTGATGAAAAACCCCATCCCCTCCTTATTCAAATGGACACCGTCCGGCCGGAACAGGTGTGTATTATCCGCCTTAATGGCTGGGTGGAAAATTTCTACCCCCCCCCCCCAATTCTCTAACCAGTTTCCCCGTGACACTATTAATTTTTCTTAATAATCTAGTAAGTGTAGAGGGGCGAATGGGAAACCTCCAGTATAAACGAGGGATAATGTTGGACCAACAAATCCTAATTGTAGGCCATCGTGCCCGAATAGCACGTAAATCTTCTCTAATGCTTATTATGAGGGCCAATGATTTAGTCTTTCCCACATCATTCCCCCTGAGGTGCAAAACAAGAATATCAGGATGTTGTGATTTTGCCAATTCCTCTTCTAACCAAGAAAGAGGTAATGGCCAGCAAAGGCCCCTCTTCCCCATCCATTTTATATCCACCGGGCATGGGAAATTAGACCACTCATTCGCCAAATGATGTTTTGCAGCCCAATACACAAATGAGTGTCCCATTATCCAAATGTTTATCTTCAGGCCTGTAAACCGAAGATAGAAAGAATTGGTGATCTGGAGTAGTAACAAATATTCCAAAATATTCCTTGAGTATAAACCAGGGTCAACACAGGCCCTGTAACCTTACTTTTTTCCTCCTATATGCATACATAACCCAAGACACACCAGCTCTAAAGAGCAATGACGGATCCCTGAAAAACTTAAACAATTGTCCATATTTGAAACCAACCGCAAAGGTTTAATACCAACATCGTATGTAAATGTGGGTAAGGGGCGGGGGGGAATGGACCAACCAACCGGTTTATATGACTATATATATGATAGAACTGCTTATATATAATAACCCAGCAATCTAATATGGTCAATTGATGAATGAAAAAAAGAAAAAGTGCTTAAGCTAAAGACAGGGGAACTATATGTGTGAGGCTATAAATGCCAACCTATAGGCTTACTATTTAAGGGGGACACCAATATCAGGATTTCTTAGACCACCCTGATGAGGGGAAATTATAAATATATATGCTCAATTGGAATGCGATATGAAGCCTATACGTGCCTTGTAAACATACCAACCTTTAGAGGTTTAACAGGAGGTGGGAAATAAGTCATGGTTTACCGTATGTTACACCAACATGACAATATATTAATACTAAGATTTTATGTCGGACTACCAACCACTGCGTGATTTAACACTGACATACAAACATACCAACCAATCATGGTTTAACATAAGCTATGAGGTACCAACCCAAACGGTTTAACACCCCTAGGTGGAAAAATAGCCCCAACCTAAACAGGTTTAATAAGAAAATAAAGTAAAGGAGCGGTAACCCAGATGAAGGTGAACCAACCCAAAAAACCCCGGAGGCTCACCACTAATCAGGCCTTAATCCGTAGGAGAAATTGGGAAAAAATCCCTCCATGCCCCCGCTGAACACGGCAAGCAGCTCTCGCCCTGGATTACCGAGGAAAGGGGGGGGAGGGAAGAGTAAGGAGGAGAAGGGACAAGGACCAGAAAGATAACAGTGAAGCAAGAGAACAAAGTGTAGACAAAAGAGAAATAACATATGCAAAACATGAGCATATAACCGCCTTATGGCCTAATGTACCTTTTATAATTATCGGACTTCCATCGCCCCAACAATTTAATATCAGGTATGGAGGCCCCTCCCATGGCAGCAGCTGTAGCTGCTCCAATACGGAACGAATGAGTTCCATAAAATTTTGGGTCTAAACCCACCTTTATCACCGCACTTTTAAAAATGGCATTAAACTGAAACTTGGACAAAGGAGACCCATCCATGTGTACTAGCCAAGCCTCGCTGTCCCTAGGCCTTATTCCTGAAAACTTAGTACACCAAGCCACCGGACATATAGTCGTATCATTGCAAGGAGACAGGGTGACCCAATGACCCCTACTAAACTGATCTGTTTTGGATCGTGCAATTTTTACGGAGACCTGCGTACTAGCAACTAAAGTATATTTTCCCAAAAGGGCTGTACCTAGGGAAACTCTCGATTTAGCCACAAGTTCGCTTATTCTAAACGCTCCGTGAAACGCCATAGAAAAAGCTGTGCTGAATAAAGTGGACTCATAGGAGCTAGAAGTGACCTCCGCAAGCGACATAATCAACTGCCTAAGCAAGGGAACCGTAATAGGACGCCTAGAGTCAGGAACCGAAGGGCGGGTTCTAGCCCACCCTTTCATAGCCTTGGAAATAATAAAACCTCTTGTGGGATCAACTTTTACATGTAATTGGGCCATGAAAGAAATGCCTGCTAACGTTGAGGCCATGGCCGCCTTTTTAACACCCATGTTATATTTCTCCCACATAAACTCTAAAATCTCCTCCGCCTGACCTGATGTACTTGGGGCCCTGGATTGCAAGAAAGCCTCCCACTGACTCCACGCTGACTGATACGCACGTCTTGTGGATTGCGCCAAGGATGACTCTGCCAACTCGATCATTCCGACTCGACCCACTGCCATGCATAGAAAGGACAAGGGATGCCGGTTAATTGAGCCAAAGGAGCTAGCTCCCTAAAGCGGCGCCATTGGAAACGCGATAGCACATCTGCCACCTTATTCACCTCTCCGGGTACATGTCTGGCCCGGAAAATGATATCATTTTCCAAACATTTCAGAACAAGTCTACGTAACAGGTTCACTGCCGGCAATGATGTAGCGCTCTGGCGATTGATTGCCTGCACAACTCCAAGGTTATCACACCAGAAAACAACATTCTGGCCCGCTAACCTCTGACACCATAGATCAATGGCTAAAACTATTGGGAATAACTCTAGAACCAGCAAATTTGACACCAAACCGCTCTGACGCCACCCTTCAGGCCAAGGAGCTGCACACCACTCGTCCTGAAAAATGGCCCCAAAACCATTCGCCCCAGAGGCATCTGTGTGTAATTCCAACAAAACATTCGAGACTTGTCTCTTAGGCCATATCCGCACTCCATTGAAAGACTGCAAATATGTGGCCCATACTCTCAAATCTCCCTTTATTTCCGCCGATAGGCGTACTCTGGCATGAGGCCTTTTTAAGCCTGATGTGGCCATTTGCAATTTTCTAGAAAAAAACGTCCCATCGGTATCACCCTGCATAAAAAATTGAGCGATCCGAGAAGAGACTGAACCTGACGCAAGGAGCTACCATGTGAACTAATCGCCTCAGAAACCGCTGCCCCCAACTTGTTTATCTTTTCCTCAGGCAAACGACAACAACCTGCAATGGTGTCTATCTCTATGCCCAAAAATGACAAACATGTGTTAGGCCCTTCAGTCTTGTCATGCGCCACTGGGACCCCCATGATTGTGAACAATGCCGTAGCTGAAAAAAGCGTGTCTGCACACACTGCAGATGAAGGGGGACCTATAAACAAGAAATCATCCAAATAATGGGCGATTCCTTGATGACCTGTTCCTGCTTGTACGCACCAATGCAGGAATGAACTGAACTTTTCAAAAAGAGCGCATGACACTGAGCACCCCATGGGGAGACAGCGATCAATGTAGAAACCGTCCTGTAGCCTAAAGCCAATAAATCTAAAAGATTCCGGGTGAAGCGGCAGCAGTCTAAATGCCGATTCAATGTCTAACTTGGCCAATAAAGCCCCTTGCCCAAAGCCCCTAACTAAAGCCAAGGCCTCCTCAAAGGACTGGTAATTGACTGAACTGAAGCTAGCATCTATTGCGTGGTTAACTGAAAAACCGGTGGGATGAGATAAATGCTGTATTAGACGGTATTTACCAGCAGCCTTCTTAGGGACAACTCCTACAGGGGAAATTATCAAATCAGGAATTGGGGGGAAATCAAAAGGCCCAATCATACGACCCAAGCTAACCTCCTTCATAACCTTATCCTTCAACACTTCAGGAATCAAGACTGCTGACTTCAAATTCCTGCCCGATGAAGACCTAATTTCTCCTACTACTGGGAGCTGAAAACCATAATGAAAACCTTGGGATAGACACTCGGCTTGAACAACATCTGGGAAAAAACTAAGCCACTTATCTAGAACTTTTAAATCAATAGGGGATGGCCCCTTAGTTAGCACCTCCTGGCGCACCGCGGCCCCTGCCCACTCCTGATGACTGCCTGGTACAGTCCTTAGCTGGGTGACTGCCACAGCATTTGGAGCATACGTGCCTATATCTACAAGAGTCACCCCTTCCGCACGAGGCATTGTTATACGCGAAACATCTGTTCTTACTGTTTTGGGGAGTACTACGCCTCCCCTGGCTCTGAAACCTAGGCACTACAGGAGGTATGGCATCTTCGGTTGGCAGCATCAGCGCCATCCATGACTCAACGTCCTTACACCCAAATGGGATAGTATGCATTTTGTTTGCCTTGCTACGAAAACTCTCATCGTAACACCTCCAAATTGTACCACCCGCGTTAATCCACAGATCATTAATCAGGTGTAGGTACCTCCACACGTCCGCCCTCGTATCCGGTCTAGACTCCACATAGATGGCAGCGAATATACAATACCCCCTCAACCAGTTTGGGAACGTTCTATAATTTTCTTCACCCATTCCTCCCTTCCCACAGGCAGCCAGCAATTCTTTTTTGGCAGCAGAGGTGAGCATAAACAAATCGACATAGTACCCTTTGTCAATCCTATCCTTTGAACTGCGACGCACGCCTCTTAACAATGGTGTATTGTCGCAACGTACCATAGGACCTCCTAGCGCCGTGGGTGGTGCTATGCCTGAAGGGGTCACCCTAGCGGGCTTCACTAAATGCTCTGTTAAGATTTTTAAAAGCTTGCGCGGACCCTGCCCTTCCTCATCTGATTCTTCGCTAGTGCTAGCTAAAGGAGGACTACGTGTATGTGAACGATGTGTCAAAATAGAATCACACTCACCACTTTGCGCAGATGTCCCTGGTAACGCAAGTGCTTGGGTTGATGCTTCTCCTCTTGAAGCCGAATCCACTGCTGTGTCCGTCTGTAAGGCAGAGCTCCCCGTCACCGAGAGCACTTCTGGCAATGGCACGGGCGCCCCTCCGCCAGATACTGCAGTCACTGAAACAGAATGTATGTTAGCTACTTCAGACACAACCGACTGGTTAACCCTAAATCCTGAAATACTGTTCAACGACTCTATTGGGACAGGCGTACCAAAGGAAAAACCTGGGGCTGGTGGGCGGGCCAGATCTTGAGAGGAACCAACGCAAAAGGGGGAGCTATTGAGATCAGGGACGGGTATCTTTGTAATGCTTGCATTTGAAGCATGCCCATAACTTGAACCATAAGGAGGTGGATACGGTGCCATCCAATTCTGCATTGGCCACTGGACCCCTTCTGGATTAGGAGGAGGATACGGTAGTGACCAGGGAGGCGGGTTCCCATGGGGCACTTCCACCTGTGTTACTGCTGGTCTTGCCCATGGACTAAGCGTTATGTTTGGCATTTGTTGAAAGCTCCCAGACTGAACCAGCGCCGAGGGATGACCCCCGACATTGATGGAATCGCTATATGGAAGCCTCTGCAGAGGAACATTAGCAGCTTGTATTGAAGATATGAAATTATACTGTATAGGGGGCATGACCTGAGGTGGTGAGGGCGCGTGTAATTGAGAAGATAACATGGGCTGAAAACTTACATTGTGAGCCATATGAGGGCGCACTCTACCCCTGATCCATCCCTCAGGCATAAGTGGGGGGATCATATTAATTTGAGGGATACTGTCACCACTGCTGCTGTGTAACCAGGGTCTGTGACGTGTGGCAGAAGCAGAGACATGCTGTGACCCCAAATTTAACTCATTAACAGCTATCATTTGATGACCAACAGGGGAACTGTAAGAGGAAGCCAGTGCCTGTAAGCTTCCCTCCCCCCCTGCTGCCCTGGGGGAGACCTGACCTGCCAAACTGGGAGGTGGAGAGCGAGGAGGAAGGGAGGACTGGCTGGACCTAGCAGAGGTAGGAGAAGGAGATCTCCTCTGCTGACTATGCTGCACAGCAGCGCTGGCGTCCCCTGAGGCAGCCAGCGCCGCTGATATCTCTGGAGCCCGGGACCTGCGAGCGCCGCAACCTCCCCCCCTGCCCGGATCTCCGCCAAGACCCAGCGACAGGGGAGTCCCCTGCAGCAATATTAACAGCGCTGGGATGCCCGTTTTCAGGCAGCGCTCCCAGCGCTTCACTAGAGGGGGCAGAGCTGGATGAGGTAACAGGCGGGCGCAGACTCCCGGCCGGGAGCTGCGACCCGTCTGACAGACGTGCAGGGGGGCCTACTGATCTCCTGGGTCTGGACATTTTAGCGGAAAGGGGAAATACAGGAGAAAAGAGAAAATGGAGAGGGGGGGGGAGGAGGCTGGGATGCTGGAAGAATAAAAAGGGGAAAGGAAAGGGAAGAAAGTGAAAAAGGAGAAATAGATGAAGGAAAAGAAAAACGGGAAGGGGTTAAAAGATAAGGCAGAGGATAAGATAAAACAGAGAACGATGAAAGCAGGGAGTTAGAAAAGATTGAAAGCTGAAAGCAATAAAATGATCTTATCTGTCTCCAGGGAGCTCCTGCATCCGGGAAGGAAAGATCTAGAAGCCCATGGGGGTTTCTAATGAGGTGACTGAAACCACTCCCCATGGATTCTATTGGCTGGGACTAAAACAACTTTAACCCCTAATGGGTAAGGACCTGAAAACATAATCCATGCATTTTAAGTGCCCTCAGCTAAAATGGCTTCACTTAACATTATTATCATACATTTGTAAGGCGTCACAGTGCTCCAAAGCACCATATAGTGGGGAACAGGATATACATAAAACAAGTCTAATCTAAATGAAAGAGGGCACAGCTGAAACAAGAGGAGGGAATGTGGCTTAGATTGGAGATTGGGACAGCCGTGAGGGTGTATTAGTCTGTACATTATCATCAGGGATAAGTTAAGCTTTTAAAAAGATATGGGTTTTTAGCGAAAATCTAAAGATTTAGAAACTATGGGAAAGTCTGATTGAGCACTGTAGGAATTCCATAGTTGGGGAACAGCACAGGAGAAGTCTTGTAGGCGTGAGTGAGAGGTGGTTTCCAGAGACAAGGCATAGGTCAGATGTAGATCTAAGAGGGTGGGAGGGAAAGTATTTTGATATGAGATTTGAGATGTATGAAGTGGTGGTGGTGTTGTTGAGGGCTTTGTATATAAGGCTGGATAATTGTAATTGGATTCTGGAGGACACGGGGAGCCATTGTAGGGATCTGCAAAGTGGTGCAACAGATATGGCGTGGTGAGAAGGATCAGTTTTGCAGCATCATTTAAGATGGATTGAAGTGTGGAAATATGGGTGTTAGGAACAGTGTCGGACTGGGGCATGAAGGGCCCACCGGGGGACTGCAACACTAGGGGCCCACCAGAGGGGGTGTGGTCAGCCATCATAGAGGTGGGACCAGAAACTAGAGGGGGAGTGGTCAGTCCACGAAGGACAGCTAGCACCATAGTGTAGTATATAAAGAATGCAGTGTGTGTATAAGGAGTACACAGTGTTGATCTGCCCCTTAGATTGGGCAGAACAGTCACTAAAAATCAGGATTGTCCCACTAGACCAGGCTTGGCTAACCTGTGAAACTACAAGCCCCAGCATGCTTTGCCAATATATAGCAGCTTATTGCTGGAAGGGTATGCTGGGTTTCACAACACCTGGAGTACCACAAGTTAGCCAAACCTGCACTAGAATCAGATCATTTGACAGACTGTCCTACCTGTTCTTGTGACTTTTACCACCTGTGGCTGCTGGTTTCTTTAGTTGTGGGTTGTCTGGATCCTGGAATGTTGAGGGCCCTATTTGGAGAAAATAATGGGTACATTTAGAAAATTCCAACCAGCCCCGGCATTAAATAAATAGGACCCACAATTAATACTTAGGCCTTCCTCCAGCCCCAACATTAAATAGTATTCCCATTTAATAAATAAACCTGATACCCTCCCTCCAAACAGCGCCTGCAATAAATTAATAGCATTTACATTTAATACATCCATTACCCACAACCATTACCAGCATTAAATAATATTCACATTTAATAGATAGCACTCCTCCACACACTCAGCCCCACATTCAATTATAGACCCAAAACACCGCAGCATTAAATTAAAGGTCCCATCACAGCCAGTCACCTTTCAAATGCGATCGCAGCTGGGATCGCATTTAAGGAAGAAATATAAGGATTTGGTGAGCGCTCCTTAGTAGTTGAGATAAGGGGGAAAAAAGGGGGGGTGGGAATGCTGCTAAGGGGGATTTGGATTTGTAAGGGTAGTTCCAACCCTTAAATAGGTAGGTTTAAGTATAGTGTCCCCTTAGCGCACACGTAAGTAATATGTATAGAAAGATGGGTTTATTTGGTGACAAATTGTACAGTGATATCACATAAAATAAGGTTGCAACCTCAATAATAGTAATCAGACATGTCACATATAAATTGGCATAAACAATCGTGATATACACAAATAGTCGCCTTGGCTGAAACCTAGACAACTTGCAATATTCCTATAGAATTGGACACAGAGGTCCCAAGGAAGCTGTATAGGTATAATGAGTCCCAAAAAAGTACATAAATCCAAGTTGTACTTAGAGTCACAGTCTCTGAATATATGACCAGGCAATGCCTCACACTGGGATAAATGGTAGCGTTATCGGAGGCAACGGTAAAAATCAGAGAGCAAAGTCAGACAATATGCAGCTAATTCGAAAAGCAAGCTCAGAGTCCTAGAGCTGTAGTGTTAGTAAAGTTCCGGTACTCATGATCGGCATTAATGTGATGTCATAATGCTGATTGAATAGCATAATGGTCCGATCCAATGTTGCAGAGTATTTGTAGAAATAGACTTACCCCTATGGGGTTGGTGCACTGCTGTGTCCTCCCGAGATGACTGTCTTTTTAGGCATGGAGTATAGCGAGATCCTAGACATGCTGGTGTAGTCGCGGCCGCGGTTGACACCATAAATGCGCATGCGTCGGGAGTAGAGATGGGTAATAGCGCTGTTCTTTAAATGGTTCTGGCACAGGTCAGAAACAAAGTGTTGGAACAGCTACCTTCCAACGCGTTTGAAGCAGCGGTGACGCTGGGAAGGACAGCGGGCTGCCTAGTGCGGACAACGGGTCCCCAGGGCAGCTCCGCCCACTTTTAAAAGGGGGTGTGGCCGTAAGGTATCCGGGCATACCGGTGATTATACCGGTAGCCCGCTGGGCCAGTCCGACGCTGGTTAGGAATGCCAGACAGCTGGAGGTTGCAGTTGTCAAGACGGGAGATGATGAGACGATGGATAAGCATTCTGGTAGCATGTTGAGTAAGAAAAGGGGGTATTTTTAAGGTGAAATCAACAGGCTTGGGAAGAGAGGCGGACCTATACTTGGGGGAGGGAAGGGGTAGCATAGTCACGCCCCCATCAGTCTGATTGGCTAGTCCCAGTTGGTCCCGCCCTGATCTTGTTTGCCCCACCCCTCTGATTGGCATCTTGACATTTTCAATGTTATGCTTCTGCTGCTAGGGGGGTGGGGGGGGGGCAATTGCCACGATTGCCCCCCCCTGGATCCGCCACTGCTTGGGAGAGAGTATGCATGTGAGGAATAAAGCAGAGGGGAAGCCTGATTGCAGAGAGTCAAGAACAGAGCGAGAGGAGATAAAGTGAGACAGGCGTTTGTACACTACTCGCTCAAATAGTTTGGAGCATAGGGGATGAGAGAAATAGGGGAGGGCTGAGAGAGATTGGATCAAGAGATGGTTTCTTTAGAATTGGTTAGATGATCGCATGTTTAAAGCAGGATGGATATGTGCCAATGGAGAGAGATAGGTTGAAGAGGTGAGCTAGAGGTGGGCATGCAGTGGAGGAAAGGGAGCGGAGATGTTGGGAGGGAATAGGGTTAAGGGGACAGTTGTAAGGTGAGATGATGAGATGTGTGTAGAGACTTGGTCTTCAGTTACTAATGAGAATGGATTAAGGGAGTGTAGGTGAAGACAGATTGTAAGCTTACGAGCAGTGCCCTCTCACCTCTCTGTCTGTATGTATTACCCAGTATTGTTTTATTAATGTTTGTTCTCAATTGTAAAGCACTACAAACTTTGCTGGCACTATATAAATAAATGTTGATGATGATGATAATGATTATGAAGGTGGGTAGAGTGGGTGAAGTGTGTGGAATTTGGGATGAGGAAATATCTAGTCGAATGGTGTAAATTTTTCCTTTGACATATGTGGCAAAATCATGTTAGGAAAGAAGGGGGAGGATGTGCAGGTGGGCAGATAAGTAAATTGAAGGTGGCAAAGAGGAGAAGTGGGTTAGAAGACTGGATGGATATCAGAGATTTGAAGAATGTTAGTTTGGCAATTGAAAGAGCAGTGCTGTAAGATGAAAGGATCCATTTATAGTGAGGAAATCAGGATAGGAACGAAATTTCCTCCAGTGCGTTCTGCAGTGTGGGAGCACTTTTGCAGGTAGGTGGTCTGTTCGGTGAGCCATGGTTGGGGTTTGGATCGTCTAAGACTGTATGTGGTAGCTGGAGCTGAATTGTCTATGGCTGAAGTGAGTGTTTTGCTGTAGAAAGCGACAGCTTATTAGGCAATGCAGACATAGGAGAAAATACTTGTTTTAGTGAAGATGAGAAGTAAATTGGATTAAGAGTACTTAGGTGTCATTGTGTACATGTGGATTTGGGAGCAGGGGGGAGAACATAAGGTAAGCTGAGGCTGAAGAAGAAAGGAGGTAGTGGACGGAGAGTGGGAATGCTAAGGTGGTGAAACTAGATATGGAGCAAAAATGGGAGAAGACAAGGTCAAGGAAGTGTCCATCACAGTGGGTGGGAGATGAGGTCCACTGGGAGAGACCAAAGGAGGAAGTAAGTTTAGTGGTAGTAAACAAGTTTAGTGGTAGAAGAGGCAGTGGGATTATCAATGGGAATGTTGAAATTGGTATGAGAGTAGCCAGGTCAAAGGATAGGAAATAAGTGAGCCAAGCCGTGAAAAGTTGTCAAGAAATTGGGAAACTGGATCTGGGGAGGCGATAAATGACAGCAACACGAAGGTGGAGAGAATAAAATAGACCGATAGTGTGGACTTCAAAGGAAGAGAATGAGATTGAGGGTTCAGAGGGTATGACTTGGAAGGTGCAAACTCATAAATTTATATTGCTTAATCCACATTACATTATATCACTCTACCATTTACATTCCACCAATCTACTCACCCACAGCACAGCGTAGTATAAAATTTTACTTTATCAGTAAGTCACACAATTATTTTAAAATTCTTACCTATTTATATAGGCCTAGCACATTTTAACAGCACATACAATAAAACCCACAGTCATCCTTGTTTGCCATAAAGCATTATTTTCTAATATGGACTTCATGATATCTCGCTTCTCTGTACTTATAAAACATGGCTATCTTGAAAGTTACATGTTCTGACCTCTACTCCTCTACATTTCAGCAGTGTTGTAATATGGTATTTACAGAAGTGTATAGTGCTGTGGAGTATTTTTATAAATAAATATATTGAAAAATGAATTATTGACATACCTGAAAAAGGAAAATAAAAGACACAAAAGATGACCCAGTTCTAGAGTTTACAGTTCTATTAGGTAAATTAGAAGACGAGGAGAAGCAGAGTGTATCAAGTTAAATGGATATTGTGTATATGGTGAGTGACTCATAGTCAAAATGCATTAAGAAACCTTTGACCAGAATCGAATGCATCATAAATGTCTCCGTGTAAGCATCAAATTCAGTTTTAATGACCCATATCTAATGCATGTATTTGAGAAAAAGAAAAACGATGAAGATTCTAACACATCTCATTTGTAGTTTGTCCAGACAATGGTCCTCACAGTTGTCTTCCCTCTATTTATGCCCCAGGCCCCACATAACAAAACTGTTTTCACAACATAGAGAAGTTTTCACAGCAGAAGTGTTTCCTTGAAAATATTGACCTCCCTGGATGCCTTTGTCCTGCGATTATGACTTCAATCGCCTCCACGGTGTTTTAAATCATAAACTACACAGGACACTCCCATGTAGCTATTTTAAAGCATTTTTTTTATTTTTAATTTATTAGCAATAACCTGGACTTGAAAGAGAGAATTTTAAACAATGCCAAACTAGAATTTATCTAAAATACAATAGTCATAGTTTATTATCATTATTTGCATCCTGGCTTTTTCTATTAGCAATTTGAAAACTTAACATAAAGTTCTATACTTTGTGCCTTTCTGTCTGTTGTTTGGCTCATTGATCTCTCTTTCTGGCAAACAAACCACTGCAATGTCCCAGGGGGTATTTCTGCAGGGAAATTTGGTGAAATCTATCTTGGGCAATAATCCAGTTAACATTGGGCATTTGATGTGACTGGATTTAAAGGAATATTATCCACAAAAAGTAAATTTCTCAATTTTAGCTTTTAACCGTTTTTGAGGCTCTTCTGGCATGAATGTCCTGTATTATACATTAATCTCAGACTTACAATGTGTTAAAAGAACAAAATCTTTGCTAAACTATGTATTTGGTGTTACTATACTTACTGAGAGCAACAAAGTTTGCTCCACATCCAAGAGATTCTTTGTTGAAAAGTGGCTGCTTGCCAAACAACTATTCTACTATTTTACAAACATATGTCCACTAGGTGGTAATGTTTTATTGCCTTCAGTTGATTATAGCAGAGCATCTTTATTGCATGCCACACTTTACAGTATGCCATTTAGCAACTGATGATATATATTGTATTTCATATACAGACAGAGGATAATGATCCCCAAAAACGTTTTAGTGTAAAGAAGTAGAAATCAGCACAGCAGACATAGTTATAGTTCAACTGCTCCAAAGTCAGCGATTTACTAACATGGGGCAACAGGGCAATGTGCATGTGTCCATACAAAGACAAAAAACATATTTAAAGGGACTAATTCACTCATTGGGGCAGATTCAATTGAATAATTAGTAGAGATGGGCAGGTCCGGTTCTCCGAGAACCGAACCCACCCGAACTTTGGGTATCCGAGTACCGAGCTGAGTAGCTCGGTACTCTCCCGCCCGCTCCGAATCCAAATCGAGGCCGAACGTCTTCGTGACGTTGTCGGATCTCGGGGCTCGGTTCTCGCGATACTTGAAGATTATAAATAACACGCCTCCACAGCAATCCATCGTCATTTGACAGAGGGAGAGAGCAGGGTGTAGTCACAGGCTGATTAGAGCAGGGACAGAGAATCCAATATTCTTATTCCAATTGTGCTAACAAAAATCGCTAGAGAAGAGAGGAGGATAGAGGTTTTTTGTTTTCTTTTAATATTTGGCACTCCCCAGTGCTTTTGGGGTGTCCCCCCTAATTGTGCATAAATATTTCTGGCTGTCAAAATTACTATCTGTCAGCAGTATCTACCAACTAATTTTTAGCAGTCCCCAGTGCTTTTGGGGTGTCCCCCCTAATTGTGCATAAATATTTCTGGCTGTCAAAATTACTATCTGTCAGCAGTATCTACCAACTAATTTTTAGTACTCCCCAGTGCTTTTGGGGTGTCCCTCATAATTGTGCATAAATATTTCTGGCTGTCAAAAGTCATATTTGTCAGCAGTATCTTACCAAATAATTTTTACCACTACAAGTGCTTTGCGCTCAGAATGGATTCAAAGCAGTCCACATATGATCAGAATGAGCAACCAGGTTCTGTCACCAGTCCTGATGTTAGTGTTCCCAGTACGTCATCTGGGCAAGGCAATGTCAAACTACACAGTGTTTCGAAATTAGTCCAAAAAACAAAAATCGACAAAAAATTTACTGTGTTGAAACGAAAAAGAAGTGCTACTGAGCACAAGTTAACTGCCGATAAAAAAAAAATTGCCAACATGCCATTCTACACACGCAGTGGCAAAGAGAGAATGAGGCCTTCACCTTTGGCTATTAGTGGCAGATCCCAAAAAGTTACCGAGCCTACAATTGGTGCACAACTACTGTTACGCATCAAAGCCGAGCTGCAAGATAACAGAAAGGCATTAGAGGATAATGTTTGCTCTGATGCTAATGAGGGCGCTAATGAGGATGTTGATGAGGATGAGGTTGCTTGTGTAAGTCCTGCACCAGTGGCAGCAGTTCTGGCATGTGACAAGAAAAAGGCCATTGTCATGCCTGGGCATAAAACAAAAAAATCCACTTCTTATGTGTGGAATTATTTCTACCCAAATCCAGACAACAATTGTATAGCCATTTGTAGTGTATGTCAAGTCACAGTCAGTCGAGGGAGGGAACTTAACCATCTTGGAACCTCGTCTATGTTACGCCATTTAACGAGAGTTCATGGCAAAGTGTTGGGAAAAGCTGAAAGTTCTTCCCCAAAAAATACAAGCACTCCATCATCAGCTAAGACCCTCCGCTCACCGACATCCCGACGGCTACAAAATACACCCACCACACCATCCTCATCAATATCTTCAGTAGCGCTCGGAGTTAGCCCGGCATCCCACTTAAGGCTGGATGACTCCTGCACTATTATTGATCCTCTGAAGAAAGCGTTAGTCCCACTGCTGCTGCTGTTGCTGCTGCTGGGGGTGAATCGTCATCCCAGAGGCAAGTCAAGAAAATGAGCAGTCCTACATTTCAGCAATTAACTGTGAAACAATCATTTGCGAGGGGAAGCAAATATAACAGCGGCCTACGCACTATTACCGTTATTATGGTAATAGTGTGCATTATTACCATTAGTACGGTAATTTCAACGCTGTTTGTTGCTCACGGCTCCGGGTTCAAATTAACGGTAATAGTATGCAGGCCGCATTACTCTCCAGGGTAATGTCTTTTATAAACAGAGCTCAGCCCCTAGGCTGCGTTACTCTGAAGGGTAATGTCTTTTTATAAACAGAGTTCAGCCCCTAACCTTCTCCTGTGCTGATGGGGTGGTTGCTCTAGGGGAAATCCACGAAGGCAGAACCTGATGTACAAACCAGGGCATAGCAATGTGCTTCGTTGGGCCTGCTCCTCACCATATCATGTCACCACTTCCTTTCAGCCTAAATATCTAAAAGTCCCAACATGGTAACTATTGGTCCAAATGTCACTAAAATTAAGCATCCACATCACACAGTGGGATAACAGATTGATTTTGTCCTGCTTATCAGTCCTTTTTTACGGAGGCCCATTTCCTTCAGGGATTTTCCCAATGCAGGAGGAGGGACTCCCAAGAAAAGGGACCCAGATTTTGTAAGTATGGGGAGAAAGGCTGCATTTTTAAATGGGCATTACCAAAATGTCTTTACAGAACAGTTATTACACTGCAGCCTGGAGTGACATAGTGATATATGAATGACGTAATTATATATTTATAATTATTATTATTATTATTATATAATTATTATTATTATTATTATTATAATTATATATTTTTCAGCAGTTAGTCTTAGGTACAGTTTAATAAATGATTAGAAATAATGAGGCTGAGGCTGAGGCTGGGTTGGACACTGGCATTCAAACCACAAGATCTAAAATGTAAAAAAAAACTTAAAAACAACTTATTTACACCAATGTGCTGAGTCATAGACATCGCAAGATGCATCCGGTATAACATATGCTAGGTTTACGTCAGGCACACTTACACCCAGATATACTTACACCCAACCAGATTATAAGCATAAGGAAGATTTGTAAACATTTGTTTTAATAGTGAAAATTGCATTTGCTGTTTGATTTAAATGCCTTCTATAAGGCAGAACAAAAAACAACTAATTAAAGTATGCCCACAAAATCATATACTATATGCACCTGTCTGTGTGTGAACCAGTAAAAGAGCTGCTACCTGTGTAGGAAACACCTATCAAGTGTATCCCCAGAAGTGCCTAGCTTGTGCCGAGACTGTTGTCATCATCATTGTGTATTTCCACCAGCCATCACGCAGTCGCAATTGATACTTCTATTATATAGGCATATTTGCGTCTCCGGCAAGAACGGTGTCAGTTTGCACTTACATGAACACGCGCTTACTGTACTCAGTAAGCATTTGCAAGTCATTTCCCCCCCCCCTGTCCCTTCACTCCAATAGTAAGGAGGAGCTAGTAACAAATGTAAATATGCATGTTATGCACAGTACAAATTTGCGTATTTTACGCTAAAAAAAATGGGCGTATGTCCGGCTCAGCATGAGCCCCAATGACTCAATGAGATCTGAAGGAGATACACTCAAGGGGTCATGGTACTGCACATATTTGTTAGTAGTGCTTGGAGATCACTGTAGGCTTTCCCCAATAGGGTTGCCCGCTATAAATGCAAGCAATAGAACATAATACTTTCTGAAAATTGGAACGTTAGTAGAATGTAAAAGTAGATATTTTGAAAATGGTATTTAAACACATATAATAAAATCCAGTTGCATTATCCCTAAAATATTAATTCTATTCTTCTGTTGGCAATTTTCTGCATGTTTTATTTTGTGTAAATAAAGGTTAATTCGATATATAATAGAATTGCCTTACGTTTAGTGTACATGTGTAATGTTATAGAGCAGAGTTCTCTAACAAACCAAATGTCTTTATGAATTTTATCCTATTCGTGCTCAGTATTTAATATCTAACTGTAAACAATGTTGTAAAAATAATCAGGAAGAGTTTCTTATATATAATCTGATTAACACCTCAGACCGAAAATCTCTCTAGCTCACAGACACTTCTTATTTAGTTTTCGGTATTACTGTCATTAATTTCATTTAATACATTCAAGCATGAAGAACTATCTGAAGACACATCTTGGTCTGGAAGTTTTCAATTGAGCAGAACCTGCTCCTGTACACTAAATCGATGAGCTCCCCTTATCCTGTACACACGATACATAGAAGGAGCTCCCCCTAGCTGCAGCTCAGTTATATCACAGCTTGGATGACTCATTGGGGGGTATTCAATTAGCCTTGATTTCGCGTTTCCGATACTATTTAACACGTTTTCGCGTTAGCATAGAGTGCACACAATTCAATTCCCCTTATTTTACGCGTTTAAGTCGGAAATAAACATGTTACGCAAAATCTTACCAAGCCCATAGAACAAGTGCAGGCAGGCTATTCAATTGTAAATTTTCGCTTTAACGCATGTCCAACAAAATCGCGTTTAGTCATTTTTTCGATCGCACCATTGAAGGTCTTTTAAAATGGTTAATGATTCCTTTAATGTCCAAACTTATTTTAATATGGGTCTTTTTTTAATAATATTATGCTCATTAAACTTCTCTAACTTGATAATTGTGTATTAAAAATAACTTTAATCCCATGAAAATAAAAAAGTTTGTAAAATGATATTTAAACACACCCCCTTTAGAAAAAAGCAAATGGTATAGTCCACTGGATTAAAATTAAAAACATTAGTTTCATTTCTCATTCAACTGACCTGAGAGAAAACATTAAAGAGCTGAGACTAAGACAACTGTTTGGTTTTGTATATCTATATTTTTATCTAAAAATTTATATCTAGCAGATAGTTAAGGATTTTTATTTATATTAAATTGTTATTAGTTTAATATCTAGCATTATTTATAGTTAATGATTTATATTTCTATAAAACTGTAAATAGTTTAATATCTAGCAGTATTTATACTGCTAGGTAGTTAATTAATAATAATAATAATAGTTAATTAATACTTTAATTAATACTTAAATTTTTTTTAATTTTTTTTTTTATAAGAAATTTACAAAGGCATTAGTAATGGAGCCATTTTCAACAAACGTTTGGCAGTTTATGTATGCAGCATGTATTGATGAATGTGCACATGCTGGTTTGCTTGTTGGGGGAGAGGAAAGAAATACTTTGGAAATAGAGGAGAATGTAGATGTGCATGTGGCTGCAAGTGAGGGAGAGAATGCTGTGGCTCCATTACTTGATGCAAGGCTTCGGGTCCCATGGCCCCGTCTGTACCGCACACGTCGGTTACTTGATGGGGTCCCTGAGGATGAGGTGATAAGATTATATCGAATATCCTCAGTGGCAATTTATTCTTTATATGACCTCCTTAAAGAGGACCTGGAACCAACAGTCCCCACAAACCATGCTGTGCCTGGATTGGCAAAGCTGCTTGGGGCATTGCATTTTTTAGCGTCGGGAACCTTTCAACCGACATTGTCCGTAATTGCGGGTTTCTCCCAACCCACATTTTCACGGAGTTTGTTCCAGGTCCTTAAAGCCATGAAAAAACATACTAGGGAATTTATTAAATTCCCACAGTCTGAATTAGAATGGCAGGAGGTCAAATCCAATTTTTATAGTGTGGCACGTATGCCAAATGTCCTGGGTGCAATAGATTGCACCCATGTGGCACTCACACCTCTGCACAGAATGGAAGAGAGCTTTCGAAACCGAAAGCACTTCCATTCCATGAATGTGCAGATGGTGTGTGATGCCAGAAAAAAATCCTAAATGTTTGTGTTGGCTTCCCTGGTTCCTCTCATGATTCTTTTATTTTGCAGAATTCAGGAGTGTTCAAGAGGTTTGAGGAGGGAGATTTTCCTGATGGATGGCTCCTGGGTAAGTTATATCTAGGTAATCGCTATTAATAATTATTTCTTAAATGAGAAGAGCACTAATAAAAAAAAAAAATTTTTTTAATAGGTGATGCAGGATATGGGAGCCAGCCCTGGTTGCTGACTCCAGTGTCCAATCCAATTTCTGATGCTGAAAAAGGTACCAAGCGGCACATATAGCCACCAGAGGTGTAATTGAGCGTACCTTTGGGCTACTTAAGAGCCGGTTCCGCTGTTTGGACAGTTCCGCTTCTGTACTCACCATCAAAAGTTTGCCTTATTGTTATTGCTTGCAGCATTCTGCACAATATCTGTTTGGCAAACAATTTGGAGGTAGAGCTAGATCCTGCTGTTTTACTGGATCAAGACCTTTCTTCAGCCACAGCATTTGGTCGGGAAACAGGAATTCGTGAGCGCCAGTGTTTAATTTTGGATTTTTTTTCATGTAAGTGGAAATTTTCTTATGTCATAATTTTTTTTATAAATATAAATTAATTAATAACTAATAGTTTATCTTTTTTTGGTTTTTTTTTTCAGGACTTCAAATTAATTAGTGGGAGATATCTCAAACAATCGTTGTTCGGCGTTCGATTAAAGGATTTATATATATATATATATATATATATATATGTTTTTATTTGAAAATATGTTTAATGTTAATAACAGTTAGTTAAGATAAAAGGATCCAGCGACTGGATTTTAAAGACCAAGGCCATGAAGCTTTTCAAGAGCCAGCTTCTTGGACAGGTGGGTGTCATCATATGTAAACTGCACTATGCTATGTTCTGTGTGATGTAACCTTATGTAAAGTATCACTACTGACACATAATCACACTGAAATTACCTTTTTTCTCTTTTCCTTTCTCCAAAATGTACCTGTCACACCCATTTCACTGTGGATTGCAGACGGAACCAGCGACTGGATTTTGAATAGTCCATGGAATATTGGCCCACTTCTATTGTTTGTTTTTTTGTTAAATATAATGTTTACTATTTAATTACCACCAAAAACCTAAATTATAAGAGAAATGATTATTTGTTTGTATCCAAAAAAGTTAATCACTCTTTAAAATGTATTAATAAATTTTTTCTAACCAAATAGATGTGTTGAACAAATATTTATTTTTCTATTATATTGTACAACAATCTTTCTAGATTATAATAATGAAAGACACATGTTTTAAACAAAACTATAACATCTTTTAATAATTTACATATTTTCTTTGTGCAATAAAATTTATATATCACAAATTAATTTTTCTGTGGTCTTTGCTTTTCTCCAGTTTCTTGTATTTTTCAGAGTAGTTCTTCTATCCTCTTCAGTTGGCTGTGAATTAACTGCCAAGTGTTTAATTTTTTTAAAAAAACATAATACAGTTGAATAAAAATTGCAACATTAGCATCATTAACAATCAATCCTCTATTTTAATTTTCATTAGGATTAAGTATTATCTTTTAAAAAATCACTGATAATATTTCTGGAACGTTTTTTTTTTTTGCACTGTTATCAATAACATTTAACATTGATTTTTTTTTTACAATGAATGTTACAATTGTTAAAAACATTAACATATAAAAACAATTTAATATACATTTATATATCAATAACATACCGTGGTTAATTATAGGTAAAACTAAATTCTTGTCGTTAGTTCTTCTTTGGGATAACTTCATGATTTGTAGCATAAACCATTAGATGATTATAAAATCTTTTGTCTAAGGGATTTAAACAGAAAAAAAATATATATTATACCTAATATAAAATGTAACATAATCAGATTAATTTTAACACAAATATTACACTTACCATTGTTAAATATTCTTCCAGTAATTGAAGGATTACGTGCATTTTTCCATAGTAACTTTGTGTATTTTCAACTAAAAAAAAAAAATATATATTTTTTAAAATACATACATATAGGCATTCATATACACATATATCTATATAACTATATACACACACATATATATATGTATAAATGTGTGTGTATATATATGTATAAAAATAAAATAGAAGACATGGGGCGCCACACATAGTGCAATCCCCCATTCTTAAAAAACCTAATCTTGACCCCACTTCTCCCTCTAACTATCGGCCCATATCTCTTCTCCCCTTTGCCTCCAAAATTCTCGAGAGGCTCGTCTGTAGCCGTCACTCCTCCTACCTCTCTGAACACTCCCTCCTTGATCCTCTCCAGTCTGGTTTCCATCCCCTTCACTCCACTGAAACTGCCCTTGCTAAAGTAACCAATGATCTCCTCTCGGCTAAAGCCAGGGGCCACTTCTGCCTTCTCATCCTCCTTGACCTCTCTGCAGCCTTCGACACCGTCGACCACCCCCTTCTCCTCCACACCCTCCAGTCCTTTGGCCTCTCCGGCCCAGTCCTGTCCTGGTTCACCTCTTACCTTGCTGACCGTTCCTTCTCCGTCACCACCTCTGGGTCTCTCTCCCCCCTGTCCACCCTTCCAGTCGGGGTCCCTCAGGGCTCTGTTCTGGGACCCTTACTCTTCTCTCTATACACCTCTTCCCTAGGTGAACTCATCAGCTCCTTCGGCCTCAACTATCATCTCTACGCTGACGACACTCAACTTTACCTCTCCTCTCCTGATCTCTCTCCCTCCCTCCTCTCTAGGGTGTCCACCTGCCATCTCCTCCTGGATGTCCTCTCGATTCCTCAAACTTAACCTCGCCAAAACTGAACTCATAGTCTTCCCTCCCCCTCGCACCACGCCCCCTTCTGACCTCTCTATCACTGTCGACAATACCTCTATCTCCCCTGTCCCCCAACTTCGCTGCCTCGGAGTCATCCTCGACTCCTCTCTCTCCTTTGGCCCCCACATTCTCTCTCTTGCTAAATCCTGCCGCTTCCAGCTGCGTAACATCGCACGCATCCGGCCCTTCCTTTCCCAAGATGCCACTAAATGTCTTATTCACTCTCTGATCATCTCCCGCATTGACTACTGTAACCTCCTCCTTACTGGCCTCCCCACTCTCACCTCGCTCCCCTTCGATCTGTACTTAACGCTGCCGCTAGGCTCATCTTCCTTTCTCGCCGCTACTCTTCTGTCTCCCCCCTCTATCAATCTCTTCACTGGCTCCCCTTACCCTACAGAATCCTGTTCAAGCTCCTCACTCTTACATACAAGGCCCTCGCCAACTCCACCTAACCCTACATCTCCTCCCTCCTCTCTATTCATGCTCCATCCCGCCCTCTCCAATCGACCAATGACCGTCGCCTCTCTTCCCCCCTGATCACCTCCTCCCACGCGCGTATCCAAGACTTCTCCCGCACTGCCCCCCTCCACTGGAACCAGCTCCCCCGCTCCATCAGAACTTCCCCTAATCTGTCCAGCTTCAAACGGTGTTTAAAAACCCACCTTTTTCTTAAAGCTTTCCAGTCTCCCACTTAACTTCCTACCTTTTCTTCTGACTCTTCCCCCTCATTCCCCTTCCCCTATCCTTATTCTCCGTTCCTCCTTCTCTCCCTCTCTCCCCTGTGTCTCTCTGTCAGTCTTCCCCTCCCCTTAGATTGTACGCTCCTTCGAGCAGGGTCTTCTCTCCTCCTGTCTTCACCACTTTTACTCTGCTCGCCAGCTACCTAGCCTTACTCCTTGAGGTCCCTCTTCCCCTGAGGGTCTCCCTCTAATCCGTGCCCTCCCTCCTTGGTGCCATTGTTGGCTGACCTTCCCCCGCCCCTCTAGCTGTGCCTTGAGCTCACTGAGTACTGTGATTATTGTTTACTGTTCTGTGCTGTCTCTCTTTGTATTGTTATTTCGTTTGTCTCTGTACGGCGCCGCGGACACCTAGTGGCGCCTTATAAATAAAAATTAATAATAATTAATAATAATAATTTTAAGTGATACATAGTCGTATTCATCCAGAGATATATAATTCCCGTACCAGATATTCAAAGTAATCAAGCCAATGATTTATATGATGAATTCCTTCTGATGGCACCACGAATAACTTGGTAATCAAGGTAATCCTGGATAGTAGATATCGCCTCCTGACATAGGGCAAGATGAACAGCTGCAAACTAAAATACAAGCCACAATGGTGTGATACCGTAAATGAACCAGACCAATATGGTTAAAAAGACGTCTAGATTGTCGCCGGCTGGTACCTTCCTCATCTGCAGACAGGTGTTGAATGACTGGGGAGCTGCCTACAGAATTTAAGTATTGGTCAGTTTTTATATCTGCCCTTCACAAGCGCTCTATTGGAAGTTTTGGGTATATATATGTATAGCTCTCTATCTCTCTCTCTATCTCTCTCTCTATCTCTCTCTCTATCTCTCTATGTATGTATGTATGTATGTATGTATGTATATATATATATATATATATATATATATATATGAAATGTATATCTTTATGAATTATTAAAAATATCCAAATACATACCTTTTTACATGTAAGGTTCATTGTGATCATCAAAATGAAATATTCCAAAATGTTCAAACGTTGAAAACTTGTAAAACTTGTTGCTCCATATTTATCAACAGATCAATTATATCTTCTATTTCTGAAAAAAAAAAATTACAGAAATATATTGTTACTAAAATGTTGTTATTTAATATTAAATATGACCATAGATTGGGTTAGTGAACGTACTAAATATTGAAGTATTAGATAATAAAAAAAATAGATAGACATTTGACTTACGTTGGGGGTAGATTGCATCACTGGATCCTCTGATGATGAAGATGATAGTAGTCTGCTTCGTGCAGATTGCAATTCTTCTGGGCTTGGCCATGCAGACTGCACTGTCAAATCCAATGGTATCTCTGGGGTCCTTAAGCTGCTTATAGCACTTTGTGGTTGTCCTGTTTGAGGGATGGTTCCTGACACATTCCACTCTGGAAAATTAACCGTAAGGTTTTCCAAAAGTCTTCTTGAGCGCATTTCTTCATTTAAACTTTGAAGGTTGGTGGATATGAGGATATTGGCTGCTGCAGTCTGTTGCTGGTTCTGCGAAATTTGGTCTAGAGTATTGGAAATTCTTCCAATACTCACTTTGGTTCTTTCTTGGGAGGCTAAGATTCCGGAAAGAATAGTGGCAATGTCTCGATTGGTGTTTATCTGTTATTGCCTCTGTTTCGACATTTCCTCAGTAAGTCCAACAATGGCATCTTTGATTCCTCTCATGTTGTCTTCCATTGTTCTCCGAAACACTTCCTGGGAGTTTTCCATTTCTCTTGCAAGTGTTGTAAGTCTAGGAAAACTAGATGTTGAAGGTGCACTTTCCCCACGTTGTATTCTAGATTGTGAAGTGTCTTCCAAACGGTGAAATGTTTGCTGCAGGGCCTCAAAAGCTGTGGTTGTTGTTGTAGCTATTTTGAAAGAAAAAAAAATATATACACATACAAACATATAGAAACTCACAACTATTTATTTAGAAACATGCTATATTGTTTGACATTATTAATTAAAAAATATAATTATGACTCTACACTTACGCTGAATCACAGGAATTTCTGGTGAAAATGATAAAGAACCAGACTGATGGGAGTCTTCTGATTCTGGAAAAATAAAAAATTATTACATTTTTTAATGACGTTAGTTACATTTGTCAGTATAATAAGGTCAGTATGAACTTGGCACTTTGTATTAATGATGGAAATTTACTGGTAGATACACAAAACGTTTGATTTATATCCTAAATGACCAGGGCCCTCTTACCAACTATTTGGGCCCCCGGGTAAAGCCATGCACCTGGGCCCATATACGTCTGAGGCAGCGCAAGACAAAAAAAACAAAAAACAGAGAAATAAAACCACAAACTTACCTTTAGGACAGCTGGCGATCCAGCGCAATGCTTGACTGGTGGGCGTTATGACGTGTCACCCAAAATGCACTGCCAGCGCCACACGGAGGAGGACAACAGGGAGGGAGCCAGATCGCCAGCTGTCCTAAAGTAAAAAATTTTTTTTTTCTTGCACTGCTTCGGAAAGACTTACCTGGCCTGCAGGGCCCCCAGGCACCTGCCCATTGTGCCCAATGTGAAAGAAGCCCCTGTAAACGACTAACCTATATACCTTTAATCAGTGGCCTATGATGAAATTTATAAATAGTTGCTAAGTTGAATTTTTTGGCCAAAGAAAATTTTTACTTACCATTTCTAGCAAAATTACATGTTTCTGTATCCTCAATAGGGGTTACATCACTGTCTGCAGCTCTTGCCTCTTGTTGCTACTCTCTCAGGTTTTCTAAGGATAAACAATAAAACATGTTGCTATTATTATCTAATTGTAAATGATTTATTTCCTCATCAACAGATTATTTTAACCTAATGACAATTTGAAATATTTAACAAATAAACCAAAAAAAAAAGGCATTGCAATGTTGAATGTAGAATGTATATTGGACTATCATTCACCTGTAATGGATTCCGAAATGTTCTGCAATGACGCCAATTCTGTCCTTGAACTACATGGTTGCTTGTCAAATGCAGTCTCTGAAACATAAGCAATGTTAAAAATTTGGCAAAAATCGGATTTTAATAAATTTAAGAATTTTTTTTTTTTTTTAAAACCAACCTCTTCTTCTTTTTTCAGTAATGTTAGTCACCGTAGAAACTGATGATACACTCATTCGTTTTCTTGGCATTTCTGTTTGAAATTGCTTTGCTTTAGATTATTACAAGACATAGATATATTTTTTTTAAAAAAAAATATTTTTTTTTTTTCATACATACCTGTTGTCGCACGCGATCCTTTTTTCTTAGAGAGTAGGATGTCTTTGTGTGTTTGAACTACCCAAAAAACAAAATTTAAATGGTTTTTAGATATTGATTGATGACATACACATATTTTTAAAACAAAAATTGCCCCTGACACTCAAAATTGCCCCATGACTAATGTTTGCCCAAAAAAAAATAATGCCTGATTCATGAAGCATTTAACTATATAAACTGCTAATTTTGGTCACTCGGCCAAAATAATGTTACAATGAAAGGGCTGCAAAATATTATTATGTTTTTAAAAAAAAAAACAATACTGACTGTTTTTTCACGTAACACACAAATATCATCTGTGTACAAATAAGCTCAAAGATTAGTGCAACAGGAAAAAACAGGCAGTATTTAACTTATGTGCAAAACAGAATACTAACTTGCACACCTTGCATTGTTGCATGTTTTTGTCCAGGATACTTAAATAACGTTTCTAAACTTACGGTCCTTAATGAATCATGGGCCATGTCATTAAATAGATTAGAATTAAATTATAAAAAAAATATATGGTTCAAGACCAAACTCCTCCTTTATATGCCTTCTTTCACAGTATCATATGTATATATATATATATATATATATATATATATATATATATATATATACATATATACATATATACACACACACACACACACACGAACACACACCTGACCTAACAACACATACATCGATACACACACACACATATGTGTGTGTACATATATTAAAATATATACACATACATACTATGGTGTAAGAGACAAGAAAACAAACACACACATACACAAAAACATGGGCACGTTTTAGACCATAAGAACAGTATATTAAAGGTAGACGTGTACATATAAGAGTGTTTATTACGATAAAAATGGATCAATATCTACAATTTAACCACTATGGCTATATTTATCCATTTATATGTTAATAAACACACTTATATATACATGTCTAGCTTTAATATACTTTTTTTATGTTCTAAAACGTTCACATGTTTTGGTGTATGTGTGTGTTTGTTTTCTTGTCTCTTACACCATAGTATGTATGTGTATATATTTTAATATATGTACACACACACCTAAAAAATAAAGATATATCTATATATAATCATATGCACACATTCACAACCACCTGTTTAATGTTTATTCATTCATCTATATCAAAAATATAACTAAAATGGGTATATTTTAGATAAAGAGAAATGAGTATACATAAAACAGTGGTGATTGAGAATATGTGCATCTAAAATATATAAATATATTTAATTTACATTGAAAAAAACTTTTGGCTGCATGATATACACACACCAAAATCCTATGTTATTATTGTCAAGGTGGGGTTCATCTACATATTGGTTTGTATGTATACAGATTTCAATCGACAGCTGTGTGTACATTGTAAAATAAATTTTGTATACAAACAACACAAATGTACAGTAACAATAACCATGGGCAATGATAACATATGATTCTCGTTTGAGAATATATTTTAGACATGAGATATGTGTGTGTGTGTGTGTGTGTGTGTGTGTGTGTGTGTTTTTATGTGTGTGTGTGTGTGTGTGTGTGTGTGTGTGTGTGTGTGTGTGTACATGTGTGTGACTGGTAAAATATATATAAGTATCAATATAGTCAAACAAAAAACACTTACCAACTTGGCTGGCAGCTGTGTCAGGACGTCCTTTTGAGCTTTTCTTAGATGGCCGCTTGGAAGTTGGCTCTACAATTAAATTTAACAGTGTTAAAATTAAAATTATTTTATAAAATAATAAAAAATAAATTTTTTTTAATTAACACATCATCATAGATGTAAACATATATACATACCTTCTGATAAATATGTTGAAGGTTCCTCTGTGTCCACAGCACCTTCCACGAGTACAGGATCCAGGACCTCAGACAGCCTCACTTCCCAGGGTTTCATGCTGATATTTGCAGGTTTCCCACCACCAGTTCCTTTTGCGTGCCTCTTGGACGCAGCCATCTTCTTCTTTACAATCCGCTTACAGTCCCGGAAACGTTTCCTGCAATGCTCAATAGATTTTGGAACTTGCCCACAAGAAGTCACCTTGTCAGAAATCTGACGCCAGATCTGGTTCCTCTGCTGATGACTTGTGACATGTGCCCGTTTACCATAAAGTACATCATAGTTTGTTACTATCGTGTCCACCAGGATGTTGTTCTGCTGCTCAGAGAAACGAGGTGCTCTGGTGATGTTACTACCACCTTCCTCAGGATCATCACCATCATCTTCTTCAGCCACTGTAGATTGCTGCGAGGGTCTGGAAGCCACTTTTTTAAGGAATCTCTGTCTTCTTCTTTCTTGTGCTCGATCTCTTTCTTCTGTTTCATGCTGCCACTCTTCTCCACTGCTGATATCTTCTTCATCCAGGTGTACCTGTTCAGGAAGATTTTCCCTATGCTCCCTAGACATACTGATATATGTATGCTATGTAGCTGCTATGTAGCTGAAATAAATAAAAGTAATGCTGGAGCTAAAAAGTAACTAAACTTTTATTTAATTGTGATTATTGCACACTTTTTCTGTATGCAGTATATTGATGTCTGCTATTAAATAAAATGTGTGGTGTTGTGTAGTGTTTGATTTAGTGTGTGGTGTTAGTACTGTGTAAAAATATAACTTACTATACTGTAATGCAAAATAAAATGTAATGCAAAATAAAATGTAATGCAATGTATGTAAATAATGTGAAAATAATAATTAAAGGTATATAAAGATGCAAAAAGTACAATCCAGAATCTCACAAAACCAGAGGGTCTCAGGAATTAGCCACCAGCATCGAAATCTCTGCAAAATGGCACTTTGCAAAACAAAGTTGTTGTTTTTTATAGAAATGTGGGCGGAAAAATCGCGAACGGCGGGAAAAGGGTAAAAAAAAAAAAAAGCACTTCGTACAAGTCGGATATTACGCGACAAGGGGCTGGGTTAGGTATTACAATTGAATACCGTAATTTCCGGGAAGTTGATTTTTTGCGATGTCCGCGGTTCCGCTTATTCGCGATATATTACGCGAATACGCGGACAATTGAATACCCCCCATTGTGTCCTATGATTTTAATGTAAAGTGACACTTCCATAGTGCTACTATATGTCCCAGGTTTCCCAGACAATTGCAGTTTTCTACTAAAAATTGTTGACTCCCAGAGACACATGTAGAGGGGACAATCTTTAAGTTCAACTTTCAAGCTAAACATTCCGGATTGTTTTATTATGAATGTACAGTAAAATTCACATATCTCCAAACTGTCCCGGTTTTGACTTTGGTGTCTCACACAAAGTCAAAAGTCCATGGAGTCTCGCACATAGGGCATTTCTGGGTGGAATAGGATGGCTTTGGGCAGGGCCATCTTTTCCATTGGGCACGATGGGCAGGTGTCCGGGGGCCCCACGGACAAGGGGGCCCCGTAGGCACGGCTCTTAATTAGAATAAATAATCCTGAAAAAAAAAAACCTGTAGAAAAAAACCTTCAAGGGTCACTGAGCAAGTACATCTATCTATCTCTATCTCTATATATCTATGTCTATATCTGTATCTCTATACATCTATATATATATATATATATATATATATATATATATAGGGGCCACGGTGCACTGCTTTGCCCGGGGGCCCATAATGTTGTTAAAATGGCCCTGGCTTTGGGTGAATCAGGGGCTGGACTTATTCTGACTGGATTGCACTTGTGGCCTCCTATGCCTAGAGAGACAGAACTGGGGACTTATACAGGAAACCAGAGTGGCTTTCTAATGCTCTAATCAATCAAAGAGAAGACACTATTGCAGGGGTGGACAGACCTTTTGACTACTCTAAAAACAGAAAATCTTTTGCAATATACCATCTACCAAGTCAAACATGGTCCAGTTATGTATATTGCTGTAGCATCAATGTTGGCATACCTTTCACATAGCAGAAGGAAAACTATAGCGAACATGGCTTAATTATTTGATTAACAATATATGCATATACAATTCTTATAATATGCATATAGCAATCCAATTCATTACTGATTTAGATTAATAGATCATAGATGTGTCTACGTGGTTAATATGGTGACATTGTAATTGTTCATAGGTAGTATAGTCGACAGTCACAATTTCGACATAAACTGCAATGTCAGTGCTGGGGCCGGTGCAAGGTTTTTCGTCTCCTTAGGCACTTTATTTTTCAAACATGGTGTGTTTTATTTACATTTTGTCTTGGTTCACTACATCTCCCAGTGGGCCCTGGGTGCCAGGACATGCTAACAATTGTGGTTCCCCAAGTCCTAGCATGCCCTGCCAGCCATGGGTATGCTGGTGCTTGTAGTACTACAAGCACCTGCATGCCCAAACTGTTAATGGCAGTATGTGCTTGCTGGGATCTTTAGTTAACCAGGGACAAAATGGTGGTTTTAACATTAAATATGTTTATTACCCACCACCCAGGGGTGTGGGAAGAGCCCCAGTGATTCCAGCATGGGCTGGGTACCCCTAGGGAGTCTCACATATGCCAAAACATTTGAAGTAGTAGAGATAATAAAATCAAGACAGAATGCTGCTAACAATCATATTGCTAAATTTTCTTAGTTACTGCATGTGTCTATATACCTGACCAAGTACTCACCCTGTGAGACAGCTAATTGTTATGGTTGACTATAAATATGATATCAATTTAATTCAGCTAATCTTATACAACAACCTTTTGGCTTATGTATCATTGATTTGGCATTGTACCACTGTACATTTCTTCTTAGAGACTGTATTGATATGCACAAAATTTACTGTCTTGACTTGTTATATGACTTTGTGAAGCAAACAATGTATGCTTCAATAAATATAATATGTGGGGGCCCTGTAATTACATGTTATAAATAAATCTTTATTTGAAGGGTTAAACAACAGTATTATGCTGTAGAGTCTATGGAACTGGAATCAGAAATTTGTGGGACCAAAACAAAGCATTGAAGGGCAGCATCTATCTGGCTGTACCTCTAAAGTAGGGTTAGCATCTCAACCAAGTAAATCAAGACACATTTCATGTCTTCATTGCAATTAGTTTATATGCATACTGCACTCTAAGTACATTGAATCCATCAATCATGTGCCTAGTTGTCAATTATTCTTCATTTCCAGGGATAGTCCCAGTTCCTGGACATTTGTGTCCCTGGAAATGTCCCAAATATTCCAATAACAACTAACTGTACAGTATATTTTGTTTTATTCTGTGTATTAGATGCAATTACCACCATCCTTTCTCAGAACCACCATCAGCGCAGTACAGTGAGTACAGCAGTATGGGGCCCAACAGAAAAGTGGGGCCCTACCAGCCCTGGGCCCAAACTTATTAGGGGAGGGAGGAGGGCATCCGCAGTGAATTAAGGGAGGTACCGGGCGCCATTTCTAGACAGCAGCCGCTCCTGAGATGTGAGAGAGGGTGTGGGGAGAGGTCTCTGCACGTAATTATGAATGCGGCAACGGGCCCCCTTGTAGGCAACATGTCTGCCTCCACTCCCAAGATGTTGGGACCCCACAACTGCTGCAATTTTCTTCACTCCCAGTCCTCCAGGTGCCCGGTTCCTGGAGAGAGCCACAACAAGGCAGAAGGGCTCTATGCAGCATAGCTAATGTCATGTAATTAATAATGTCACAGCGCTGTCAATAGAGAGGAGTCGAAAGAGACAGCAAGAAGATGCAGATAGGAAAGTATCTACTACAGGGGTTAGAAAGAACCGGGGATGGGGGGGTGACTGTAGAGAATGGGGGGGAAGGCAAATGTTGGATAAAGAATAATTTAAAAATGAGGATGGAGTGAGAGAAGGAAGGAAGGGGCCCTGCCTATTACATTTATACTGGGACCCACAATTTCTGGTGGCAGCCCTGTCTATTGTTATCCAGTGCTCTTCATAAGTTAATATTTATAATATATAGAAGAATATTTAAAATAAAAAAAAACGATATTATAACCATGTTCAGTTAACATGTAATGCTAGGGATTATAGTACACTAAAGTCCACTGAAATTGCACCACTTACAGAGGGCTTAGGGTTAAATGCCAGGCAACAATATGTCCCTGGAAATTACTTTTAAAATTTGGCAACTATGTATGTGTATCTCATAAGTCCAGCTTTACATAGCTGAGCCTGTAGCCCCACTCTATAACAGTCCTGACCGGCAAATTGGAACAAAACCGGTCATGTCCCAGATCTACTCCCCAACCAAACCACAGCAGTTCTGGATGAAACAATATCCCCTCTCTGTCAGGCCACAGCCAGATATTTGGTCTGCCCACAATAACTGGGATTGTTAGCAGGTATGCTTCCCTAATGCTGGACACACATGGGTTGATCCTGAAGCTTGTCCAGTTTGAGCACACCTTAATGCTTAATAATAATCCAATCAAATTTGATCAAACAACACTACAGAAATGGAACAATTTATAGATTATAGGTTTATAGAATAGCAGCCCTTTTACCGGTTCACAGCAGTGTGCTGGGGGATTTTTCTCTGTATTTATGCCTTTCTGTATAACCCCAGCCCTTGCTGTGAACCTATAAATTGATTGAGCATCTTCCATTTCTTTATCACATGGGATAAGACTACATTTCCACATGTGTCATAAAATGTTTACTGCAGCTAATTCTCTAATGTAGTTTAGTGCTGAAGGTTTTCCTTTGCCACTGGAGACTCCTCGTCTTCCTCAACCGTTGGCCAACGTCTGGCTTGCTGTTTTCTGTGATAAATTATATATGTACAAATACAGAAATTCCACATCAAATGGCGCTACAATATAAATTGAGATATATTGCACATGAGAAATAAAGTTCTAATATATGGGTCTTGAAAACCGGGTCTCCTTACACGAAGAGCCTCCTTCAATGGTGTCACAAACAGAACTCAGGTTTCAGGATCCACACTGCACGGGTGCAGTATATAATATATATTATATATGCAGACCATCGGTCATCTCTGAACTTCATTGAATGAAAATATCAAAACTGAACATAATTTGTGAAAACAACATTTTGATGAACTTTGAGGACTATGTCTAAATAAGACTACTATTCCATGGTACCTTTAAGAACTTTATTTTTCATGTGCAATATATCTCAATTTATATTGTAGCGCCATTTGATGTGGAATTTCTGTATTTGTATCTATATTTTCTAAATCAAAGGGTGTTATTCAGTCACCTCTACCTCCATATACAAATTATATATGTGCAACATAATATGTGAACATTTAAATGTTCCGTGTTACATGTATTGTATTTTTAAAATAACATATCCTGTGTGTGGCTCAAGAATACAGGAGTATAGGTTATACAATAAAATATATTACTCACAATAATAATAATTTTTGTCTTTTTTAATAAATTTAGAAAACAATAAACGTGGTTCTTAGTGCCCATTTATAAGTCTGAATGGTCATCTATTGCAACAAGATGACCATGTTCAGATAGATACCTACACTGGCAAATAAATTAAAGAACATTGTTAAGATAACAGAATATATTATCTGCGCTGTCCTATAGCGTCTAAGTGTGAAGATTGCTGACAATTGGGATGTGTGGGGAGGGAATTCCCAAAACCTACTATTAGAAACAATACAGAAAAGGTTCCCATTTTTTGATTGAAAAAGTAGCTTTATTTTGTATAAAGTACAAAAAACACAGTTCATACGTTTCATTCAAGTGTACACAGTACACCGTAAGACATGATCATGCATACGTTTTAGTACAATACAGGGCATAAAGTACAAGACATGACATCCTACACTATATACATCAAGTACTACACTAACCATTCAAACTTTAAACCGTATCACGGTACAATAAAAAGACATTGGATGTGAGGGGGAGGTAGGTGAGTGGTAGGGTGATGGAGTCACGAGCAAAAAGTTTTTTATTGAGGACAGACACAAAGGGAAGGGTGCATAAATAGACATTACATTCAATAATACTTCATGCTGTGAGGTGAAATGGGTTGGAGGGGGGTGAGGGGGGGGAGCACAAACCAAAGTTTTTTTTATTGAAAATGGACACAATGGGGAGAAGGAGAAGAGGAGACAACAATCAATCAATTACAATCAATCGTCGTCTTCATCTTCCTCAGGACTGTCAAGGGTGTTATAGTCTCTTAGCAGGCTATGGATAAGCCTGTGACAGTCCTAGATGGTCATCTTCTCCCGCCTCAAGATGAGGCGATTCCTGGCAAGCCACATAGCGTCCTTAAAACAGTTCATAAGGCGCCAGGCCTCCTGGATTGCCTCAACGGTGTGAGTCCCAGGAAATAATCCATAAAATACCGAATAGTATGAAAGGCAAGTCCTGGGCACACTGTCCTTAAGTTCGTGTTCCAGGGCATCCAACAATGCCTGTGCAGTGGGGCAGTCCCAAAAGATATGCTGATCAGTCTCCCTTTTGGTAATACAAAAGGGGCAGTGAACATATCTGCACAGGTTCCGGGAGTGCATGAATGACCTGAGAGGCAAACACCCCTGGATGGCCATCCATGCAATGTCTTTATGTCCATTAGTCAACCTCTTATAGGCCACATTCTCCTAAACATGTTTGGCCGTAGCCACAGGGAGCCCTGGAACAGACTCCATAACGTCCTTAGCTCTGATGAGCTTGTGGATAGTTTTAGGTTTCCACAAGTCTGGTTTAAGTCCCTCCAGATGGTGTTCCCTCACAAATTATCCAACATCCAGGTAAAACCAAGGTGTAGTCCAGTTGTAAGGGAAGGAGCTGTCCCACTTGTCCCAACCAAGTTTCCTCCAAAGAGGAAGAAGGAAAAAGCGGGACATGGACTTCCCAGCAGAGCAAATGTTCTTTTCAAGGAGTGTCCTGCGGATACAGTTGCAAACAAAGAAAGCCCGCAGCATGGTGGAGATATCAGGGATCCCTTTCCCACCTTTGTGGGGCTCCTTGTACATAACTGTCCGCTTCACTCTGTCCATTTTGGAGCCCCAGATGAAGTGAAAGACTGTCCTCGTGATGGTCTTACAGACGGCAGCAAGAGGTGGCCCAGCATGGGCCGTGTACTGCAGAACGGGAAGAATCTCGTTGCGCAGCACCAGTGCTTTCCCTTCGATGGTAAGGAGTCTGAGGCTCCACAGTCCAATCTTTTGCCTGACTGTCGCCAGTCTCTCTTCCCAGCACTTCAGGGCTGCCTCCTCTCAACCAAACCAAACTCCAAGAAATTTGGTGAAGTCCGGCTTGATTGTGAAGGGGAATGCAGCGGGGGATGACAGGTGTCACTGTCCGACCAGCATCGCCTCTGACTTCCCGCAGATGACCTTTGCCCCTGAAGCTTGGCCGAAGTTGTCACAGGTCTGGACGAGTGCTGCCACCGAACGCTGATCAGCGCAGAAGACAGTCACGTCGTCCATGTAGAGCGAACACTTGGCCTCTAGTCGGTCTGGACCCGGTGCGGTGATCCCTCTGATCTCTGGATTTCGCCTGATGGACATCGCAAAGAGCTCTATACAACAGACAAAAAGGAGAGGTGAAAGAGGGCAGCCTTGTCTGACCCCAGACATGATGGAGAAGGGGTCAGTCTTCCAGCCGTTCACCAACACCGAGCTGTAAATATCAAGGTACATCAGGTTAACATAAGAACAAAACATATCACTCAATCCAAAACTGCACAGAACCTTACGCATAAAACCATGAGAAACACGATCAAAGGCCTTCTCCTGATCAAGACTGACCAGGGCCACATGTGCATGGCGGTCTTTGATGTAACGAACCGTGTCCCTCAGCAGCGCAAGGCTGTCTGCAATCCTTCTCCCAGGAATGCCACACGTCTGATCAGGATGAACAATTCACCCAATGACAACCTTTAGCCTGTTGGCTAGTACCTTGGCCAGAATCTTGTAGTCCACGTTCAGGAGGGAGATGGGCCTCCAATTTTTGAGGTCACATCTCTCTCCCTTGCGCTTATACATAATCGTGATCAAGCCCTCTCTCAGAGTAGGAGGCATTCTGCCCTCCACCACCACCTCCTCATACAGCTCTAGCAGGTCCGGGCCAATGAGGTCCCACAGCGCTACATAGAGCTCGGCTGGGAGGCCATCACTGCCCGGGGTCCTGCCCGGTCTAAAGGATTTAGCGGCAGAGTGCAGCTCCCCCAAGGTGAGGGGGGCGTCCATGGCTGCTCTACCTGTAGGATCATCCTTCACGTCCCAGCCGCAAAGTTGGAGATCCAGCAGGGACTGCAACTGACGCTGAAGCCTCCTGAAGTTTCTCTTCCTCTCACACGCCTGTTTAGCCTGAAAGAAACAGCGAAACTTGCTCTTGACATACTCCCACTAGTTAGACATACAGTTAAAATACATTTTGTCATTTTTCCACATTACATAGGCATCCCTCAGCTCAACCATCACCTCTTCCTTTCCCAGCAGAGCGCAGTTCAACTTCCAGGAGCCAGGACCTGGAGGAAAACCGTGGCCCAGAACAACTTCAAAGAGAATGGCCCTATGATCAGAGAAAAAGCAGGGAACCATGACATGCCTGTTTTGTCTTATCACTCTCGAGGTAAACACAAAGTCAATCTGGGAACGCACTGAGCCATCGGGGCGACTCCAAGTATAATTCACAGAGCCAGCCCCCATGGATCCCACTGCATCCCACAAGGATGCTTCGGCTACCATCTCTTACAACAACCTGGAAGAAACATCAAGTTTAGCATTAGTACTGGAACTCCTTCCATCTTCCTCTATAGGACAGTTAAAGTCCCCAGCCATCACTACCGCCCTGGTGGTTGCAAGCTGGGCCCGCAGGGTCTGGAAAAGCTCCAAACGCTCATTCTTACCCGGGGATGCATACACACAGATAAGCCTGATAGGCTCACCCGCCCAGGAGCCATCTACGATAAGCAATCTGCCGCAGACAAACTCCTGAACGGAATCTAGTGTGAAGAGGCTTCCCCTGATAAGAATGGCGACCCCTGCAGACTTACAGTCACTCCCCCCAGACCAATAGGAGGGCCCGTGAGACCACTGCCTCCCCAGATGCCTGTAGGAACTAGAGAAAGGGAGAGAACATTCCTGCAACATGTAAATATCACATTTCTGACTGTCAAGAAAGGTAAACACAGACTGACGTCTAATCTTATCCTTCACACTCCTCACATTAATGGTAAAAAGAGAAAAATTAGCCATTAGTTGGGAGAAAAAAGAGAGTTAGCACAGTCAATACGTTAGTTAAAAGGTTCCCATGGCGTACTTAAGAAAAACAGTATGTATTCAACATCTTAGACATGGGAGTGGTCAATTTGTGTGTGGTATTAATGCACACTGAAATATAAAACAGTGAGAACAACTTAGCAAATAAGCATACACTGTTTTTTGCTATTATTTATATATATTTTTCAAAATCATTAACACACTAGTACCTCAACAGCATGACAATATGCTTAATAACGCATCGTTATGCTTTATGCATACACATATATGCTGATTTGCATGAAACTTAAGATCTTTGCAACTCAGCATATAGACATAATTGTGTATTTTCTAGGGATGTGCACCGGCGACTTTTGAGGTCTTGTGTTTTGTGTTTTGGATCCGGATTTTCATTATTTTTGGGGTTCGGATTTGTCTCGCAAAACACTTGACGAAAGGTCTCGGTTCGGATTTAAGGTTTTGGATTCGGATTTTTTTTGGAAAAAACATAAAAAGTTTAAAAATCAAGTTTTTGGGCTTATTTTCACTCCTATGCTATTAGTAACCTCAATAACATTCAATAACAAGCATTTCCACTAATTTACAGTGTATTCTGAACACCTCACAATATAGTTATTAGTCCAAAACGTTGCAACGAGGTATCTTTCTGGACTGCGTAGAGGAGTGGGTCACCACAATATATATAATAAGAAAACCATCAACTTGTATGATTCGCACCAATAAATGTACCTGGACTGCGTAGAGGAGTGGGTCACCACAATATATATTAAAAACCCTGAACTTGTATGATTCGCACCGATAAATGTACCTGGACTGCGTAGAGGAGTGGGTCACCACAATATATATTAAAAACCCTGAACTTGTATGATTCGCACCAATAAATGTACCTGGACTGCGTAGAGGAGTGGGTCACCACAATATATATTAAAAACCCTGAACTTTTATGATTCGCACCAATAAATGTATCTGGACTGCGTAGAGGAGTGGGTCACCACAATATATATAATAAGAAAACCATCAACTTGTATGATTCGCACCAATAAATGTACCTGGACTGCGTAGAGGAGTGGGTCACCACAATATATATTAAAAACCCTGAACTTTTATGATTCGCACCAATAAATGTATCTGGACTGCGTAGAGGAGTGGGTCACCACAATATATATAATAAGAAAACCATCAACTTGTATGATTCGCACCAATAAATGTACCTGGACTGCGTAGAGGAGTGGGTCACCACAATATATATAATAAGAAAACCATCAACTTGTATGATTCGCATCAATAGCCTCCTCCCGAGCCACCTCTTCCCGTACAGTGATGGGAAGGTCAGGCTTGACAACCACCAACATCCTTGGACTCGCCTTGTGGATTTGTGATAATTTCTCTTTAGAAGGCAGAGTTGTTTGCTGTTTTGTTGCTGACAGCATAACTCTCTTCAATTTTTTGTAGGGGGGGGGAGGAGGAGGAGGGCTAAGATCCGTGGGTGAAGCTGAACTACTAGTCATGAACACAGGCCGGGCCTATGCCGTTCCTTGCCACTCCGTGTCGTAAATGGAATATTGGCAACTTTACGTTTCTCCTCAGATGATTTTAAGTTTCTCTTTTTGCTACTTTTTCTTAACTTGGGCTTTTTGGATTTTACATGCCCGGTACTACGAGATTGGGCATCGGGCTTGGAAGACGACGTTGATGGCATTTCATCGTCTATGTCATGACTAGTGGCAGCAGCTTCAGCATTAGGAGGAAGTGGGTCTTGATCTTTCCCTACTTTATCCTCCAAATTTTTGGTCTCCATTATATGTAGCACAAGATACTGCAGAATGTGTGAACTTGGTAATATTGCAGTACCAATGGACTTATACTGCTGGATTGGTTTTGCAAATTTGGTTATAATTATATATATTTTTTTTAATTTTTAATTTTTTAGTTTTTTTTACTTTTTTTTTATTTTTTAAAAACTTGGGAATAATGGGAAAATAACTATGCCCTTAGAAGCACAGAGCACAGGACACAGCACCACTGGACTGAACAGGACACGGCACAGGACCCAGCAGCACTACGGAACTCAGCAGGACAGAGCACAGGACACAGCACCACTGGACTGATACTGCAGAATGTGTGAACTTTGTAATATTGCAGTACCAATGGACTTATACTGCTGGATTGGTTTTGCAAATTTGGTTATAATTATATATATTTTTTTTAATTTTTAATTTTTTATTTTTTTTTATTTTTTAAAAACTTGGGAATAATGGGAAAATAACTATGCCCTTAGAAGCACAGAGCACAGGACACAGCACCACTGGACTGAACAGGACACGGCACAGGACCCAGCAGCACTACGGAACTCAGCAGGACAGAGCACAGGACACAGCACCACTGGACTGATACTGCAGAATGTGTGAACTTTGTAATATTGCAGTACCACTGGACTTTTACTGCTGAATGTATGAACTTGGTAATATTGCAGTACCAATGGGCTTATACTGCAGGATTGGTTGTGCAAATTTTGTGGTAATTAAAAAAAAATAAATTAGTTTTTGGTATTTTTTTAAATAACTTTTTTTTATTTTTTTAAACACAGGGGAATATTGGGGAAATAACTATGCCCTTAGAAGCACAGAGCACAGGACACAGCACCACTGGACTGAACAGGACACAGCACAGGACCCAGCAGCACCACTGACCTCAGAAGGACAGAGCACAGCACACAGCACCACTGGACTGATACTGCAGAACACAGCACAGCACAGCACAGCACAGAACTAAACAGCACAGCACAGAACTAAACAGCACAGCACAGAACTAAACAGCACAGCACGAGATCTACCAGGACAGAGGATCACCTAACACACCCTCCCTCTACCCTGATCAATGCCCGAGTGAAGATGGCGGCGACTAGCGGGGAATTTATAGGATCCGAGTATCGCGAGATCCGACAACGGGATTATGAGTCAGAGCCTCAGTTTCAGATTTGAATTTGGCGCCAATACCCGGATCTGTCTCGGATCCGACTCGGATCGGCAACGTTCGGGTGGGCTCGGATTTCAGAAATCCGAGTGCGCTCATCTCTAGTATTTTCTGTGTCCAATGCAGCTTCAGACCCATTAGGTGCAAGTTCCAAGCTTGCCGTGGAGCACTACTTTGTGGATATTTGCGTGGACCCAAGTTTGCAAACCTACAAGCAATTCTAAATCCAACCCCTCATGTGTCATGAACAGACTGGGCCATTTCCTGAAAGGTTTCTCCTTGAATGACAGACCGTCTAATGTCTCAAGAGATTTCATTAACTATGTGCCTTGGAATCTGTTGCATGTTAAATTTTCCAAAATTCTGTCTCTAATCAACATATTGAAAGTTACATTCGGTAGAAATAATTACATATATGATATATTTTTTATTGAAATTCTATAATATTGCTTTATTTGTTTTTGGCGCCCAGGGACACATAAAATTGCAAGTCCTAGTAAATTAATAAAAATATTAGTTATGTGCTCATTGACTAAGTGTTTCGGTATAATTATATCATGTTTGTGTTGCTAATAGTACTTTGCTCCCTGTATGGTTATGAAATATAAGGGGTGTCAGTGGCGCACGCAGGGGGGGTTTCTGAGTCTCCAGAAACCACCCCCCCTGCGCTAACTCAGTGCCCACCATATCGTCACTATCCTATACAGCAGCCGCGGCTCTGTCAAAGAAGCGTCCGCGGCGGTGCTGTATTGTATACAGCAGCAGCTCTCTCTCTGGGTTTATTTATTTTTTTGGTCAGGGGGGGTGGGAACCCCTTCCTGACAATCCTGCATGCGCCCCTGGGTGTAGGTCTACTTACAACTCTCTAATCATAACAATTTGGTGGACCTCCTATGCCACCCTGTTTATGCTTGTGGGGAACGGCTGGTTCCTCAAGTGCCAGCATGCAATGGAAGCCATAGGTATGCTGGTGCTTGTAGTACTACACGAGCCAGCATGCCCAAGCAATTATTGGCAGCCTGGTGGTAATGCACCATGGACATAATAATGCATTTTTGCCATTAAACTATTATTATTAAGCCACATCCACCACCCAGGGGTGTGGGAAGAGCTCTAGTGCTAAACCTATTGGGAGGGGGGCATTTATTTATTTTTTACAGACCCCCAACTCCTTGGGGAATCCCACCATGTGCTGATCAGCCTGGGGCTGGTTGTCATAATGGCAGAGGGACCCCACCCTGGCAAAGCCTAGTGCTAGTAATAGTAAAATCAGGGGAACACCATGCTTTGTGTTTCCCCGATTTTGCTGCTACCAGCCTAGACAGTCAGCACCAGGGTTGGTTAAGCTCTTTGGGAGGGGGGAATTATTTACTGTCATCTTTTTACGTACAGCAAGGTCTCTTGCACTCAACAGATATGTCTCCTAGAGACCTTATCTGCGGCTGCGGCCAACTCAGCATAGCATGTAAAGAGGGTGAACACGCCTTTACAATGCTAAGCTCCCCAACTACCTCCCCCGTTCCACCCCTCAAGCGCAGAGAGATGAAGGGGGAAATCTGTCTCATTCTGAGTGCAAACTGAGACGGATCCTTGGCTACTGTGAATGTAAAGGAGCCAAAAACGCGTCCGACTCTACATCAATCCCTTAGATGATAATCAAAATTTTCTCAAACCTTGGAATAAAATCATCAAGAAAATTTTTGCTGCCAGTGACTGTATCAGTTTTTGTACAACCCAAACTTCAAACCAACATGAAAACAATGACTACTGTACTTATTCAAAATAGCAACGTTCCTTCATTTGACTAAATTCCTCTTGAATATTTACAATAGGTCCAATCCTGGATTATTGATTAAATCATTCTTCCATGTTGACTTTTCAACTCAGGGTCTTCATTTTGGAGGCTAGAAAGGTCCTCAAATGTGGCAAGAGCGGAGAATGTTTGTTCCAGCAAATTCTACTGTGGAATTATCTGTTTTATCATCAGAGCATCAGCAGCAATAGCAGAAATAATAGTAATTAATGTAGAAGTTGTGCAACACAAATTATATTATTTATTTGAAGCCCACCCAATTATCAGTGTTTCTGCTAAAGTTTTTCCTTAGTAAGTGCACCTGCTTTTGTAAGAGCCACTATGGGGCTCATTGTGAAACAATGAAAATAAATAAATAATGTAGGCCATTAATTGCCAATCGCCGCCTCTCTTCCCCTCTGATTACCTCCTCTCACGCACGTATCCAAGACTTCTCCCGCGCCGCTCCCCTCCATTGGAACAAGCTCCCCCGCTCCATCAGAACTTCCCCTAATCTGTCCTCTTTCAAACGAACATTAAAAACCCACCTTTTCCTTAAAGCCTTCCAGTCTCATGCCTAAACTCCCACCGGTCGGCTACCTCTCTTCTCATCCCTTCTTCCCTTCTCCCCCTTCCTCCCGTCTCTCCATCTCATCCATGTGTCTGTCTGTCTTCCCCTCCCTTTAGATTGTTCGCTCCTTTGAGCAGGGCTCTCCTACCTTCTGTTTCCATCACTTTTAACTGCGCTCTGCAGCTACTCAGCTCACCTCCTCTCAGTCCCTCTGCCCTCTGTCTCCTCTCGCTTCTCTCCGCTCCCCTCAGTGACTCTCAACCTATCATCCGTGACCACCCTCTTGGGCCATAGTTACCTGCCTGTACTCACTTTTCCCCTCCCTTCCTCTCTTTCATGCTGTGCCTGAGTCCCCAGAGTTATAGTGCTTACTGTTACTTGTACTGTGCTGTTTCACCTTGTACTGTGCCACTGTTTGTCCTTGTTTGGCGCTACAGATACTTTGTGGCGCCCTATAAATAAAAATTAATAATAATAATTAATAATAATAATTATTGGACTTATTATTGAATGCAATGATGGGGCTCATTATGAATTAATAATAAAGAAACAGTAAAATACATTTATCAGTTGATTGAATATGAACAGATCATGCTAATTAAAGTAATTAAATTAAATCAACTCAGACCGAGGCATCCATTTTAGAGGTCAGGTAATAAAAGAAATTTGTTAGTCACTGGTGATAAAAAAGAAATCACCTTGTCTGTCCTATCCATATGCTTTAGGTCAGTTATAGAGACAGAATGGTATCTGGAAAAACAATGTTGATAAAAAATGAAGGTTTGCTAAAGAACCGGGCCAACAGTGTATTTAATACTGCAAGGAGATTGGGTATATGTGAAGGTACACCAGAGGAAGTCTGTCTTGGAACCTGTATGGAAAGATCCATATCAGGTACTCCTTATCATTCACAAAGTTGTCAATGCCAAGGGTTGACTACCTGGATCCATGCATCACAGAACAAGAAAACAACTACCCTTCATCAAGACAAGAATTATGGTGCATGGTTATAGCTGCACTAAGCCAAAGTTTCCCTGGTGGTTTTAGTGTCTGGAACCTTATCTATTTTAAGGGATAGGTAATCACTTAAAACTAGAGATGGGTGGGCTCGGTTCCCCGAGATCCGAACCCGCCTGAACTTCACCTATCCGAGTCCCGAGCCGAGCAGGCTCGGTACTCTGGTGCCAATTCGGACCCGAAATCGAGGCAAAACGTCATTGTGACGTCGTCGGATCTTGGAGCTCGGTTCTCGCGATACTTGAAATTCATAAATACCCGCCTCCACAGCAATCCATCGCCATTTGACAGAGGGAGAGAGCAGGGTTAGGTCGCAGGTAGCATCAGAACAGGGACAGAGCAATTATTGTATACCTTGATCTTGCAATTATTATTGAAATTCTTCTAGCAATTGTTATAGCAGGAAGAGAGGAGGATAGAGGAGGCATTTTTTTGCAAACATTACCAACAGTTTGGGGTGTCATATTCTCTCCTCCAGAAACTATTTTCTGGCTGCAGTAAGTCTTATCTAGCAGCACTATCTATTTAATATTTTGCACTACAAGTGCTTTGGGGTGTCCCATATTCCCCAGTGTGAAAGCACAATTTTTCAGGCTGCAGAAAGTATTATCTAGCAGCACTATCTATTTAATATTTTGCACTACAAGTGCTTTAGGCTTATTAAAATGGATTCAAAGCAGTCCACACATGAGCAGGGATCAGCAAGCAGGTGCTGGCACCTGTCCTGATGGTAGTCTTCCCTGTACGTCATCTGGTAAAGCCTATATAAAAGTACATAGTATTTTTAAATCAGGTAAAAAAACACACCCCAATTTTTTTTTTACCATGTTGAAGCGAAAAAGTACTGTAACAGAGGAAAAGTTAACTTCCGATAAAAAAAAAATGCCAACATGCCATTCTACATACGCAGTGGCAAAGAAAGAATGAGGCTTTTGCCTTTCTCTATTAGTGCCAGATCAAAAAATGTTACTGAGCCTTCTTGTACAGTCACTCGTGACCAAGCAAGACCAAGTAAATTGCAGTCCAAAAATGGTGCACATCTACTGTTAAGCCGAGCTGCAAGAAAACAGTAAGGCATTAGAGGAAAATGAATGCTCAGAATCAGAAATGACACCAATCCCTGAGGAGAGTCCATCCACGAGTGGTATATCTAATCGTGAGCATTCTGATAGTGTACCCATAAAGAAGGGCCCTTTCAGCAGTTCTGCTGATGTGTGCCTGAACAGCCCGAGTGTAGCCAGTGATACACCAAGTGAAGATGACACTTTGGAATTAGAAGAGGATGAGGGCGAGGTTTGGGTAGCCGGCGAGGGCGCTGATGAGGATTCGGTTGATTGTGTAAGTCCTGCACCAGAGGCAGCAGTGTGGCACCAGTGGCAGCAGTTCTGGCACGTGAGGTTCTGACACCAATTTGCACTTTCCAAACACAAGCAGGGATGACGCAGGTGGCAGACCACAACAGTTTGACATCTGGGCTGGTTTGAAAGATTTTTTAAAAAAATATGTGACCTTGCCCATAACTCCATCCAATCTGAGTATTAACATGCAAAGGATGGTGGAGGATTATTTTCAAGAGGTAATTGATATGGAAATGTCAGACAGTCCCTTTCCTTACTGGGAAGAAAAGCAGGCCATTTGGAAACACATATACAAACTTGCTTTGTAATACCTAAGTGTATGTTGATCACTATGTGATTGTGTGAACAACATTAATTGATCAACATTAATTGATTACAATTGTCAACTTTAATAAGATAAATAAATAATATGAAAAAAATAGAAAGTTAATTTTAATAGGCTCCAAAACTAGAGATTTCAATCACCAAGATAAAATAACTCCTGGCTATTTTCTGACAATGTGCACTGGATATCTCTGGGAAAATAGTTTTGAGGGCTCGTTAATATATATGTGCCGGGAAAATGGATAAAATCCATGAAAATGAACGCGTATTTGAGACGCATTTTAGTGATGTCTTTTTAAAGATTTATCCATTTATTTTACTGGTAGTCTTTGTTAACAAATGAGAATAAGATTGAGCCACATTTTAAAAACATTAAAATGCAACATTAATATTTTTGAAACAATGGTGGGAAATAACCCAAAATAATACATTTATCCTATTTTAAATCCCAACTGGGAGAAATTTTCAAACCTGTTTAAAAACCTTTGATGGGAAACTATTCTCAACAGAGAACAGGTATTTATGATGAATGAAAACTGCACTGGTAGCAAATATTACCTTAGCTCATATGATCTATACCATATAGTCCGGCGGTTCCCAAAGTGTGTGCTGCGGCTCCCAGGGGTGCCGCGGCGCTGTCACTGGGGTGCCGCGAGCCAGCCATAGAAAAAAGAAAGAAAAAAGAAAGAAAACAGAAACTTACCAATCCGCGCAGCACCGGGACCCAGCAGCCTCCTCTCTCCCGCAGCTGTCACTGAATATCGACTGAATATCGACTGAATTTCTGTTTTCTTTCTTTTTTCTATGGCTGGCGCCTGGCGCGGGGCAGAGTGAGAGGGATCATGGCAGAGGAGGGGGACAGAGAGCAGAGGAGGAGGGCAGATGAGGAGGACAGAGAGCAGGGGAGGGGGAAAGATGGCAGAGGAGGGGGACAGAGGGCAGAGGAGGAAAACAGAGAGCAGAGGAGGGGGACAGAGGGTAGAGGAGGGGGACAGAGGACAGAGGAGGAGGACAGAGGGCAGAGGAGGGGGACAGAGAGCAGAGGAGGAGGACAGAGAGCAGAGGAGGGGGACAGATGGCAGAGGAGGGGGACAGAGGGCAGAGGAGGAGGACAGAGGGCAGAGGAGGAGGACAGAGAGCAGAGGAGGAGGGCAGAGAAGGAGGACAGAGAGCAGAGGAGGGGGACAGAGAGCAGAGGAGCGGGACAGAGGGCAGAGGAGGGGGACAGAGGGCAGAGGAGGAGGACAGAGAGCAGAGGAGGAGGACAGAGAGCAAAGGAGGGGGACAGAGAGCAGAGGAGGGGGACAGAGGGCAGAGGGCAGAGGAGGGGGACAGAGGGCAAAGGAGGAGGGCAGAGGAGGAGGACAGAGAGCAAAGGAGGAGGGCAGAGGAGGAGGACAGAGGGCAGAGGAGGAGTACAGAGAGCAGAGGAGGAGGGCAGAGGAGGAGGACAGAGAGCAGAGGAGGGGGACAGAGAGCAGAGGAGCGGGACAGAAGGCAGAGGAGGGGGGCAGAGTAGGGGGACAGAGAGCAGAGGAGGAGGGCAGAGGGCAGAGGAGGAGGACAGAGAGCAGAGGAGGAGGACAGAGGGCAGAGGAGGGGGACAGCGTGACAGAGAGCAGAGAAGGGGGACAGCGTGACAGAGAGTAGAGGAGGGGGACAGAGGGCAGAGGAGGGGGACACAATGACAGAGGGCAGAGGAGGGGGACAGAGAGCAGAGGAGGGGGACAGAGGGCAGAGGAGGGGGACAGCGTGACAGAGGGCAGAGGAGGGGAACAGCGTGACAGAGGGGAAAGGAGGGGGACAGAGAGCAGATGAGGGGGACAGAGGGCAGAGGAGGGGGACAGAGAGCAGAGGAGGGGACAGCATGACAGAGGGCAGAGGAGGGGGACAGCGTGACAGAGGGCAGAGGAGGTGGACAGCGTGACAGAGGGCAGAGGAGGGGGACAGCGTGAGAGAGGGCAGAGGAGGGGGACAGCGTGAGAGAGGGCAGAGGAGGAGACAGCGTGACAGAGGGCAGAGGGGGCAACGTGAGAGTGGGCAGTGTGTCTGGAAGGAGGGGGGCAGTGTGCCTGGATGCAGAGGGGGCAGTGTGTCTGGATGCAGAGGGGGCAGTGTGCCTGGATGCAGAGGGGGCAGAGTGTCTGGATGCAGAGGGGCATTTTTGCATACAACTAAATAAGTATTTCGGTCGTGACCTAAATACTTATTACAATTTTTTGACCCAACTACTTCTAAAACAGGACTGCTCAGTAATTATTTTGGAGGGGTGCCTTGAAAAAACTTGGAGACTCTAAGGGTGCCGCGAACTGCAAAAGTTTGGGAACCACTGATATAGTCTATACATCAAGTGAATTTTGATTCCACTGTACAGTAGATATTTCTGACGGGGAATAACTTTCTTATAAGGTTGATTATATATATATATATATATATATATATATATATATATATATATATACAGTATATCCCATGTGTGTTTTGTTGGGAATAAATGAGCCCAATTAATACAACATGGGAACTGCACAATGTTCGTGTGTTTTCCCTTTTATTTTAAATAATATTTTTCAACTATGGCCTTAAATCTGCATGTGCATGTGCCTTTAGGGTCATTTTATCATGTAAAATACATTTTGAAAGCCTATAAGCCTATTATGTGGTACATAGCATTGGTACCTTATCTGCTGAGAGATGTGTCTGACAAACTTGGACCTTGCAGGCAGAATAAAATAAATTAATTTTATGTCATTGTTTAATGTATAAGACCTTTCAAGATCAACCAATTTAAAAACATGGCTTTTGAATTTAACCAGACACCTGTACTTGCAGAGTGACCTTATAGTACAAGCTATAATTTTGCAAAGATAAATCTCCCTGGCACCTGGAGTAAGCCAAGAAATGCAAATTTAAAGTAAACCTGTCATTCTGACTAATAAACAGTACACTAATGATATCTTTTTCAGCCAGACTAAACAATGAAGCTTATTTACAATGCATAGCCAATGCTCACTGCAAACTACCTTGGTTATGAACCAATACATCTCAATGGTCCATCCAGCACAACTTAAGGTCCACGTCTAACCTTCTTCATTAGGATCAGTCTCTGCAAACTAAAAGTGCATCTGTATGTGCAGAGAAGTGGAAATATCTTTAGGAGGTACCCTGTAAATGTCACATCAAAGTCCAACATTTAGTTCCACCACTTTCAATTAAATAAATTATTCAATGTTGCTAAATGCTGCTTGATTTAGTATTATTTATGGTTTAAATGACATTGAGGGGACACTGGCAATTAGGGAACCCCAGCTTACCCATATCTGCTGTGTTTATACAGTGGATGGGCAGCAACAGGTTAAAATAGCACAGTATCAAATGGGAGTTGACACATTCTGATATCTATCAAAGCAACTTAGACCATATATTGCAGCAGTTCCAACCTTTTTGGTGTTGTGACACACCTGCTAACACTGACGCTACATGAATTACTTAATTGTGACACAACATTTTAAAATATTGTAATAAACAAAACCAGAATCTATAATGTTTTTATGTATATTTGAAACACAATTAAAATAACATCTTATTTGTTCCATGTACAGTTAAAATATATACGATTGGAGGTGTGGTCTGGTAGCCATATTAGACGGCCACTTTTGTCCGGAGCTCCGGACTTTTCGCACAAATAAAGCCCATTGCTCGGAATCTCGCTGACACCAATCGTGTCCTGACGAACCTCTTGCCACCCAGGATCAGAGCAACGGCATTTGGGCTCGGCGTGAGCGGAATCGGAGTGCTGCGGGCCGCCCAGAAGATTAGAGGCCTGAACTGCGCCTGAAGCTGTAGGCTTTCCTAACCGCTCACAACCCCGAACCCTGCAGCCCAAATTACCCTTGGGGCTGTCCACCCGCTGGCTGAACACCAGCGGACTGCCAGGTGCCTGCCGGAGGGATGCACGGAGCCTCCTAGCCTTGGGTGTGCGCTCCAGCAGAGATTGGACATTCACACTGAAAAGCTACAAAAAAACAAAAGCCAGGCATAGCAGAAGGATCTGTAAGAAACAGTCCCATTCGGAGGGTGGAACACCTGGGGAGTTGAGCATCCTTGACAGCAGCATAGCTGACAACCTAAGGCGACGTGCACTATACTCGGCTGCCTGACTCTCAGAACCAACAGGAGCGCCGCTGTCATCAGCTTGCTGGGTTCGAACCCAATAGACAACCTGAATAGAGTGGGTACAACTGCTGTGAGCATTCTGCTACTTGGACATGTGCCATTCCCCGCCATAGAAGCCCCAGGCGCCATCTTGCTCCGTTGAGTTTGCCCCGAGTTCAGGAAATAACTGTTGGATTCCCAATAAACCCTAATTAGCACAGAACAGTTTGGGACACCTGTTCCTATGTAGAGCTCTTCTCACGTCATCCGGAGAGCCTTCAACGGTCAGGAGATGTTTTCTGCACTGCAATATACCGCCTGAGAGCACAGACAGCACCTAACAGCAAATATAGAACAGTAGAACAGTTTTTCGCAAACTATATACCTGATAAAATAAACACTGCCTTTCATCTCACAGGGGTATAAGTGCTAATTTGTTCCCTGTGCTGCCATAACACCTTGGGTTTTGCAGTGTATAAGACTGTTTAGTTGGTACGGGGGCGCCACCTAGTGGAGACATCTCCTTATTGTTCAGCTTATTGCCCAACCTGGTCCCCTGGGTTACTGAAATTGCCATAGTAAACAGAACTGCTTCAGCCCGCTTGAGCTCGCGTAAGTGAGTCGTACCCTGCAGTTGGGCATCTACAATATTCTGCCTTTTCATCTAACATTTTGAAGACTCTAATGCCGACTTAGGACATCCTCACCTCAGCCTGTCTGCTACATAGTCACTACTTGATAACCAGATTCCCCGTGAATTTACTTTCAGCATGCTTAAAAATGCTGGTAGAGGTCGCCGGGGTACAGCGGTTGAAATTACGCAGCATTTCTCTCGTCAAGGCAAAGCAACTATACACCCCTCGTTCCTCCCCAAGGGGCCTCAATGGATTTAAATTCTCCAAGTACAACGATCCCCTCCACTGAAGCCGATTTTACTGAATCACGCAACCTGATTGTGGGCCGCACTAACTCCTTCTCCACAGACCTACAAAGGGCCATAGGAGACCTTAAATCAGAAATGGTCACAATATCCAAAAGAACCACAGTTCTCGAGAACAAGTTGGAGTCTACGCTTAAATTCCAAAGAGTCTTGGACTATTTATTAAAGAAAAATGAGTTTCTAAAAGACAAATTGGAAGATTTGGAAAACAGAGAGCGCCGCAACAATCTTTGCTTATGTAATATCCCGGAATCGGTTGAACCAAAAGACTAGAAGTATATGTGAGCAAATTCTTCTCTTCACTGAACACTACATTGTCTAATCACCCCATACAGATAGAACGGGTACACAGAGCACTGAGGCCTCATCCAAAAGACAGAGATCCACCCCGAGATGTGATCTTACGTGTCTTACCTTATAAGACTAAATACATAATTTTCTCTGCAGTCAGGTATTCTCCTTATGTACTCTATGACGGATGTCGCATTCAGGTGTTCCAAGATCTTGCCCTGTCAACGATTGCTAAACGTCGAGATCTAAGAGATGGGACGAAAACCCTTAGAGGCAATGGATACAAATATCGATGGGGCTTTCCTTTCTGCCTGATAATCGAAGTGGAAGGTCAACAAGTGTAGATCGAAGGCAAAGACTTTATTCACCGGCTCAATCGTTCTCGTCCAGGACGGGACATTGGAGAGGGTTCCCACAGCTCTACTGTATAGCAACCTCTGTGATTTACATTTCGGACCTACATTGAGAAAGAAACCAAATACGTATTCTTTCCCCTGTTTACTAAACGTTGTGCTTTGTTGTAAAGCTGTTTTTGTGTTTAAATAGCAAATGTTTATTTTTTAATCTGCTAAGATTTTTTCTCCACTGCACTTTTTTAGGTACAGCTGCAACTGTTTGTTTAATACATATGTACTTTTTTTTCCACTTTGAATTAGACGGGCGGGGGGCTCTCTTTGCTCCCTAGGCCACGCACCCACACATACTGGGAATTATATACTTTCTTCTCTTTAAAAACTTGCACATTTAATTGCACTACCAAAGTTTGTGCCTTGACATAGTTTACTATATAGGTGTATTCCACCTAATTTATGGTTATCCCGGTCTTTAGGCACTCTTCCTGTAAGCTACCCCTCTGCCTGTGAGGCTGGAGCCTAGGCCCTCTCCCTCTTTTCCTCCACTGTATTTTACCTTCTAACCCCATCCTCGCCTCTTTTCTTTTCCATCTTTCCATTCTTCCTCTTCCCTCCTTACCTTCCCACAGCTTACTAACTTTTATCACCCCAATTAGGGACCTTACTTCTCTACTTTAGTGGTCCCTCCTTTTCCGTGGGTCCCCCTTTTCTTCCCCCCTTTTCATTTATTTACTTATCTTTCTTGTAATTTTTTTTCTTCTTTTTCTTTTCTTTTCTCCTATCTCTTTTGAAAGTATTTTGACTCCCTATAAACCAGCTATGTCTCTCACAATTCTCTCTCTAAATGTCAAGAGCTTGAACACTCCCCAAAAACACTCTATACTCTTTCATACAACACACAAGCTTAAAGGTGATATTATTTTCTTGCAGGAGACCCATATCAAGGCTGGCGGCCATCCTTCCTTGTCCTCACGTAGATACTCCACGGTGTATTACTCCTCTCAATCTACCAAGAAAAATGGAGGGGCAATTCTGCTCCAGAATTCTGTCCCCTTCATCTTGTTAGAAGCCAAGGGCCGGTTTCTCATTCTAACGGGCAAGATAGGACATCTTGAAATAACCCTTGCTAACTTCTATGCGCCTAATACAGGTTAGACGACTTTCTTCTCAGACTTATTCTCAGTGTTACACAACACACGTAAGGGACTGCATCTTCTATGGGGGTGACTTTAATACTGGTATGTCACCTTCCTTAGACAGGTCATTTACCAGACTCTCCACCTCACCATCCCCACATACAAAAACTGTACAAAAGCAGGTGACTGAGGCCGGACTCTTTGACATCTGGCGAGCACTCTACCCCTCATCTAAAGATTACACATTCTACTCATACCCCCATCAATCCTATTCCCAGATTGATAGGTTTATGTTTATTTCAGCATGTAAAGCAGGCCGACATCATTCCTAATACATGGTCCGACCATGCTATTTTATCACTCTTGGTCAACCTCTTTCATAATACCCGGGGCAGGATCTCTTGAAAGATTAATGAGACTCTACTCAAATTACCTACATTCAAAGAGAATATCTCCGAAGCCATCAAAAATTATTCCGACCTCATAAAGCAGTAATTCAGGGAAACTTTATTCAACTTGCATCAGGTAGGAAAAAGGAGCATTCTGAAACACTCAATAACCTGTATGCCCAACTTAAGGACATAGAAGCCCTACATTAACAATCTAATTTGCGAACATTATTCCAACATATACAAAAATTAGGGGGGAAATCCACTCGATTCATGCGGAACAAACCGAACGTCAACTGCGCTGGCTTTACTAGACCTTCTTCGTGAAGTGGGACAAAGCAGATACATTTTTGGCCAATAGACTGAGAGCGAAACAGGCTAATCAAACAAAAACAAACTAAATTTCTATATGTCAACCCTGGTTTATGTGCGCTTTGTCCCTACTAGACAAGCTCTGGAAAACACTAGACAGACAATAGACATTATGGCACATGTTAACCAACACAAAATCCCCACGGTCGCCCTAGCCTTAGACACCGAAAAAATAGGCTTTGACAGGCTTTCTTGGCCTTCATGTTCCGCACACTCAGGCATTATAGTGTGAGCGGAGTGTTCCTAACAGCTCTTCAGGCTCTATATTACCGCCCTTCTTCAACAGTGCTGATCAACGGCTCACTGTCATCTTTTCTTCTTGAGCAACGGCATGAGACAGGGGTGTGCCCTATCACCACTGCTGTACACATTGTGTATCGAGCCCGTAGCAGCTGCTATCAGGCGAAACCCAGATATATCTGGGATTCAAATAAGGCCACGCCATTTCAAGCTATCTTTATTTGCTGATGACGTCTTGTTAACGCTATCCAACCCTCTAATTTCGTTCCCGAAATTGCTAAAGGAATTGGCAGAATATGGTCCCCTGTCAGATTGCAAAATCAATAACTCCAAATCAGAGGCCCTGTCACTTTAAGTCTCTAGTTCAGTTAAGGCCGTGTTAGAATCCTCATTCACTTTTCAATGGCGCCCTATGGCCCTGCCTTATCACTAAAGAATACAAACAACTGTTTCAGGTCAACAATACCCCTCTTCTTGAATCAATAAAACCAGACTTTCTTAAGTGCGACCCACTTTTTATCTCATGGTTCTGTATGATTAGTGCCATTAAGATGAACGTCCTACCCCGGGTCTTATACCTATTTCAAACATTACCCATCCCCGTCAAAGGTACTTTTCTGGCAAATTTGCAATCAAACTGTGGTAGATTTATATGGCAGGGGAAAAAAATCAAGGCTCAAACGATCCTTTCTAGCCAAGTCCTCACAAACTGGGGGTTATGGATTACCGCTGTTTGAATGCTACTATCAGGCGGTCAACCTCAACCATATTATCTCCTGGCAGTCAGCCCCAGGGACTAAAAGATGGGTCGACCTAGAAAACGCACTTACACCAGTTCACACTCTGAAATTTCTCCCCTGGCTCCCCCGGAATCAAGGACTAGCCTCAGTTTACTCTCACCCCACTATTCAATTGACACTGGATATATGGGATAAGCTTCACAAAACATGGAAACTCACAACATTCCCCTCCCCCTCACACCGCTATGGCACCACCCAGGTTTACCGACAGGTAAATATACCTGATACTCAACACTGTGGCAATAAGCTGGCATTACTTAGTTCACCCACATAATGAGGGAACATGACCCATGGACCTTCCCAGATCTGAGAGAGAAGACAAGCCTTTCTTCAACCTTGTAGTTCAGTTATATTTAAATACGCGGCTTTATACAAGCCCAATGTAAAACAACTAAACTGTGTAAACCAACGGCTTTTGAGAGGAGTTGTATATACCATGTCAAAGCACCAGGAATGGTATCCCTTGTTTACCACGCCTTCCTAAAACCTGAAGTTGACTCCATTGAACCATTTGAGGCCGCATGGGAAAATGACACCCAGAAAAAACTAAATCAGGAGGAATGGTCCCAGTTCAGATTTAGGATCTCCAAGTTCTCCATTAACACAGCGATTAGAGAAAACACCTATAAAGTATATACAAGGTGGTATACGGTACCATCGATACTGGCCAAAATTTATCCAGGGACATCGGATCTGTGCTGGAGAGCCTGTGGGGGTGTGGGGACTTTCTTTCATATATGGTGGCTTTGCACCAGCATTTCCAATTTGTGGATCCAAGTTTCTGCTCTGATCACCAGAACTTTGGTCGTAGAGGTAACCCCTGATCCAATGGTCATGCTGTTGTGCTCCCCAGTCAAATCGCTTACTAAACACAGCAATAAGCTGGTACAATATGTTCGTGCGGCTAAAGATTGAAAGTCTCCCCGCTCTCTGGGCCTCCAAAGCATAGTGTCTGGTACGTGGCCTCAATGGAATATAATACTAGTCTGCTCCATGACAAAGTATCACACTTTCACAAAGTTTGGGATCCCTGGTACTCATTCTACCATTCTTCATTGATTAATGAACGACTTTATTAATGTTGGTGTTAAGATGTTAATTTAAAGAGGCACCGGCTCTACAATGCACTTTAAAAAGGAAAGTACATTGTCGACCCGGCGCCACCTTAAATTAACACCTTAACACCAACATTAATACAGTTGCTCTTGAAATAGACAGCATTGTAGGCGGCTGTCAATTTAATTCATCTGAATCCTTTCAAGTGTGTATTTCAAGCAGTCACTGTCAAGAGGCTGTCGGGGAACACACCATCGGTGTGTTCCTGTCTGGGTATGCAGTGTCGAATTTCTTTTAATCAGATTAAGGTACCCAACCCTTAATATGTGTATCCTCTACATATGTGTTCCCTAATTTCTTTTGGTCAGTCTAAGGATTGTGTTGATTGAATTGTATGTTGCAAAGCATTAAAGGAACTATCTTCAGAGATATGTTGATTTTATGTACTTTCTTATCGGATTGTCTATAAAGCCTAAAGTGTAAATAATCAGATAGATGTTTTTATTGAAGCATATACATAAACAAATTACATATACGGTCCGGGCCGAAAGAATAGATATTATTCAAATCAGTTAAGTGTATACAGCAGCAATTCAATGTATCAATTGTATCAATTCAATGTATCAATTGGCGACAGCTTCCAATTGGTATCAATGTATCCAAGATATAATCATTTGACCCCTAAAATCCAAAATAAATGTCCAAAACAAGTTCCTTTCACAATCCAAGTGTAAAAACGTGTAAATCCTTGGTATTCTCAAAGTCTATTGATGTTAATCCAATACCAGTCAATGCTAAATAGAATATAGGAATTGTTAATCCATAATTTTTGTTATTAGTATTTCAACTCAACACTTGTAGTTCCTGGCGTTTATATGAAGGAAGAAGTCAGTTCTTTTACCTTAGGTATAACGAAGCAGGGTTTGTCCTAGTATCCTGTTTGTGATATTACCTGGATAACTGGTACTTATGTGCCCTTTCTCAGAACTTTATTGTTGCTGTATACAGCACTTACATACAATCAACATATCTTCGAAGATAGAACTTTTAGTGCTTTGCACCATAAAATTCAATCAACACAATCCTTAGACTAACCAAATGAAATTAGGGAGTACATACTGTATGTAGAGGATACACATATTAACAACTGTATGGTAGGTGTAGCGCTGGGCATTTGTTTTATCTCTATATGTGTTAAATAATGTGTACTACATATTGTTTGAAATGTTGATGTTGAAGTGTTCCCCTCGCCTTCCTTCACCAATTCTTTTTCTGTACCCATTCCTGACTTTTGTTTTTCTCAAAAATGAAATAAAATATTTCTCACAAAATAAAAATATTTTAACAGTTAACCTTTATTATCTATAAATGAATGTGACCCATCTGGTTGAAAATATGGAAAATTAGTATAGATCAGGCTCACTTACTCCCAATCAGTCTCAACATAATAATGGAGTCAGGGGCAGACTGTGAACGGGAAAATATTGTGAACATTGCTTTATGTTGTAGATGGTATTCAGTTTTCGGTAGGAGAAGTCAAATTAGCAAGGGGTTGGTCAATGAATGCAAGAGGCATGGATATTTCTTTAAACACTAATAGGCTGCTCTCCAACCCTTTCCTTCCAACTTCAAACATGCAAGCAATACTGCACATACGACAAGTGTACATGGCTCCCCCTTCATATACAAAGCAGCATGAAGAGGGACATACCTAGCGAATGTCCTTGCAGTTGGGACAATGTCTTCATAGCGCAGGACAGATCCCCAAAATCAGGACTGACAGAAGTCGGACAGTTGGCAGAGTATGCTATTATCTCCTACCTGTTTTTGAAGTTTTAACTACTAGCCTCTGCTGCTATCTTAAACTCAGTTGCTGCTTGGCTGAATCTTGGAATATTTGGCCCTGTTAAAAGAGATAGTAGTATTCACCAACTGTAAAGCTGAGTAACTAGTATACACTCTAGTCCTCCCTCCTCCCAATGAGACCCAACATTAAATTAATAACAACCATGTTTAATAAATGGGCCTATTTTCCCCCAGCCAGCCAGGACGGTAAACTAAAAGTATTTACATTTAATAAATTGACTTATTTCCCGACAACTAGCTATAATATTAAATTAATAGCATTCAAATTAATAAATTGGCCTATTTGCCTATTTTATTTAATTTTGGATTTTGTGAATAATAGTAATAGTATGTAATATTACATAGTAATATGCAGTCGAGAAATAAATAATAGTATGAGTGTTGCTTAGATGCCAAAGTACTGAAACACAAGGAAGTCACACTACATAGGATATCTTACATCACCCCTGTACACTGCCAGTTCCCTTATTTTAATCTCATTGGGCCTGATTGAGATTAAGGCACGCAAAACGTGCCAATGCATGTTTTTAGAGAAGCATGTAAATTGGGTATGTGCAAATAGTTGAATACGGGTCTAGGTATGCTCTACTAACAGAGAAGAAACACTGAAGGATACAGTGCAAATCTTTATTTTTTAGTAAAATACATTTATTAGGATGTTATTAATGTCTACTGTACAAATATTCATTTTTACAGTTTCTCCTGATTGCAAACACATATTCTAGCTTGCAAACAACACCGTCATCACTGTCACTAAGCACTTAAGCCAGACCTGTAGCTGATGCACATGATACAACAAAAAAAATGTACCTTAGAGATGCCCAAAGCTTGGATTGGACACTGCTGTGTGTGCTCAAGTTTGGCATGCCCTTACTGTACATTGACTACGTGCATACGCCCATTACTCTTCCTGTTCTGTCCATGAAATCGTAGGTTGAGGTAAGGATCTTTTGCGTTTGAAAAATAATTGGACATCACTGCGTATCGTTGGTCCCTGGGCATGTGCAGAGCGATTTTACGCAAAATACGGTACATATTGGCATTTGCATTCCTTAATGAATCAGGCCCATTTTGAGCAATTTAAATGAATTTAGTGTGTGTTTTTTACTATGTTTGGTGGTTTTAAACGAATGTGGGGGTTACAAAATTTGGGTGTTAAAAATAAATGGTATTATACATTTTTTAATTAAATTGTGGGCACTTTGGTCCTGATTCAGAGTTGTGTTTGCACCAGCATCCTCCGCTAGTCTCTCAATGCCTTAAAAAAGACCCAAGATGCTGGGTCGATACGCGTTGGTAAAGGAGCATAGTAAACAAGTCTACTACACATTCCACCCTAAACCCTCTGACTACCATCAGTGCCCAGGATCTTGCTTCCTATCTCAAGGACAAGATTAATAAGAATCGACTTGAAATGGTATAATCTCCCTTGATCAGCTAATTTCCTTTGTAGCACCCTCTGACACCCTCTCTTCATTTAATCTCACAAATGAAGAGGAAGTTTCTACTCTCTTCTCATCTTCCTACTCTACCTCCTGTCCCCTCGATCCCATACCCTCACAAATTGGTAGGTGCCTGTCTCCTCTGCTCATTCCACTTCTAACAAATATCTGTAATCTCTCTCTCTCTACTGGTATCTTTCCATCACTATTTGAGCACACAGTGATTACTCATACTCTGAAAAAACAAATTTCTAACCCAAACTCTCTCTGAAATTACCCATCTCTCACCTTGAATGCCCCTCCAAGCTTCTTGAGAGAGTTGCCTACACTCGCCTCACACACTTTCTTACAGCAACCAACCTATTGGATCCTCTTCAGTCAGGCTTTCACTCTAAACACTCCACAGAGTCTGTGCTGACCAATGTTGTCAATGATTTGATCACAGAAAAAACTAAATGCCATTACTCTCTTCTAATTCTCCTGGATCTCTCTGCTGCATTTGACACTGATGACCACTCTCTCCTCATACAAACGCTAGGTCTTGAAGGCACTGTCCTACCCTGGTTCTCATCCTATCTATCTAATCACTCTTTCAGTGTTAATTTCTCTGGATCCACCTCTGCTTCGCTTCCTTTATCAGTTGGAGTACCACAAGGCTCAGTCCTAGGTCCTCTACTATTCTCTATCTACAACACTTCTCTTAGAAAACTAATAAGCTCCTTTGGATTTCAGTATCATCTTTATGCGGATGATACACAAATCTATCTATCCTCTCCTGATCTTTCACCATCTGTGTTGTCTTGCGTTACTGACTGTCTTTCTGCCATTTCATCTTGGATGTCCTCTCGCCAGCTCAAACTCAATCTTTCAAAAATAGAAAGAAAATATTCCCACCCAAGAAAAAAAGCTTCCTTCCTGATATTTCTATTTTTGTTTATAACATGACCATAAATTCCACCCCGTAAGCTCAATGCATAGGTGTGATCCTTGACTCACAACTATCCTTTGTTTTCCATACAGACTCCATATCTAAATCATGTTACATACATCTAAAAAACATTTCCAGAATACTCACATATCTCACACAAGACACAGCAAAAAACGTTAATTCATGCAATCATCATCTCCCGCATTGACTATTGTAATTCCCTCCTTACTGGTTTTCCCAAAATCAGACTCAAACCCCTACAATCTATTTTGCATGCAGCTGCTAGATTGATTTTTCTTCGTCTGCTGAGCCACTCTGTCAGTCTCTACATTGGTTGCCTGTTTTTCAATTAATCCAATATAAAATTCTTCTACTAACATACATGGCCATCAACAAAATTGCACCGACGTACATCTCCTCACTTGTCTCAAAATATCTCCCAACTCAACACCTTCGTTCTGCACAAGATCTGCATCTCTCTTCAACTCTCATCACATCCTCCCATTCCCGGTTACATGATTTTATGGAACTCCCTTCCACGCATAATAATCCTTTCCTCTAGTCTTCAAACCTTCAAGTGTGCTCTATAAATACACTGTGAAGATACGTGGCTCCCAAATCACTCAGACACAGTATTAGAGGAAAAATAGAAGCATGATTTATTCTGCAGAATAGGATTCAATACAGCACAGCCCCCTTACCGATAGCAGGTCCAACAAGTGAGGAAATCAGTTCAAATAAATCCAGTTAGATAGGTTCCACAGCACATCTCTGGCAGACCATCACCTCTTGGCCAAAGTCAGTCACATCCGTCTCCGGCTCCCAGGGTAGCCTCTTTTATCACCTCATAATCCCACCTTGGGAATTGCCTGCCCAGGGGAGTTGCAAAAGGTCTCGATTGGTGGGCTTCTCTCACTATCCAGCACCCTCCCCTACCTCCCCAGGTGTCCTCCCTCAGGTGTCCTCCCTCAGGTGTCCTCCCTCAGGGGTCACCTGAGGGAGGACACCTGAGGTGTCCTCCCTCAGGTGACCCCTGCTGGGTCCGGCTCCTGTCTGTCTGTAGAGCTCACTAACGGACAACAGGGAGCAAGCAGAAATAACAATGATAGCTTAATTCACTCAACTCCTGAGTGTTCCCTGCGAAGGTGGAATTACTTTTCCAAGGAGATGTTATACTTTCATCACTGATACTTCCTGATAACAACATGGCTAAAAAGTGCAGTCTGGGTATGGATTAGATTAAGGGGTTCCATACACCATGCCCATTTCTTTACATACACCTTTTTAGACAAGCTTATGATATTCCTCATACAGCATCTTAATCTCCCTAGGTTACCTTATTACCACCATCTACACAGCTAACACAAGACAACAATCCTCTGTCAAACATTGCTGTGTGACTGATCATACAGCCCACTCAATACTTTTTACCTTTATTTTCTAGCTGGAAAATATGCAATATGATGTAGCACTTACCCTTGTGTATCAAACTCCTGCCGCTGCCACTGTCGCTGCGCCAATACGAAATGAGTGTGTCCCAAATTCAGCCGAAGGTAAACCCAGTAGCCCCAATGCTTTGAACAAAATAGCATGGAATTGAAACTTGGTAACCGGCGAGCTGTCCTTATGCACCAACCAAGCTTCCGCCTGCTGAGGGCGTGTCTCGGCCAACTCATGGAAAAGCCTAACTGGGCAAATCGTACCATCCAACTGCCTTGCCAGATATATCCAGTGACTAACCCCCAATTGGTCTGTTTTAGATCGGGCTATCTTAATTTGAACATTATCCGAGTTTAAGATGACATTTTTAGCTAAAATGGCCGACCCTAACTGATTCCTGGACTGAGCCACCAGTTCCCCTACTCTCAAAGCCCCGTAAAAAGCCATGGAGAATGCTGCACTAAAAAGAGCAGCCTCAAAAACATCATCAGTTTCCTCTGGCAAAACCCTCATCAGCCGGGGCAACAAAAAAATATCTATAGTACGTCTATGGTCTCTGGGTACAGGGTGTAATCTAGACCAACCTTTTAGGGATTTCTTGACTAGGAATGATTTTGTAGGATCCGGGAGCCCCCAAACCTTTGACATAAACGATATACCTGCTATTGCAGATTACATGGATGCCTTACTAAAGCCCTCCTTATAGCATATCAACATAAAATCCTCCATGTTCGAAACATCACCTGGTAACCGCCTGCCAGAAGACAACAAATAACTCTCCCAGCGCTTCCACGCCAACCGGTAAGCCTTCAACGTAGAGGGAGCTAAGGCAGCTTCAGCCAAAAAAATTAAGCCGGCCCGACCATCTGCCAAATATAAGACGGACAAGCTAAGCCTTTAGGATTAGCCCCCGGGGCCAGAGATCTAAAACGCCCCCAATCAAATCTGGAAAGGGCATCAGCAATGCAATTTTCTATACCCGGGACAGGCTTAGCACGAAAATTTATGTCATAATTGAAACAACGAAGCACCAGCACCCGCAGCAAGTTCACCGCTGGTCTGGAAGATGCACTCTGGCGATTGATTGCCTGAACTACCGTCAAATTATCGCACCAAAAGGACACATTATGACCCCTGAGCTGGGGAGCCCACAACTCCAAGGCCACGACAATGGGAAATAACTCCAACACGAGTAAATTTCTTATCAAATCTCCTTCAACCCATTCTTGAGGCCATGCAGCTGCACACCACTCGCCCTGAAAGTATGCCCCGAAACCCATGGATCCTGCTGCGTTTGTGAACAATTCTAATTCCCTTGTGGACACCGGAGGGGAAGGCCAGATTCTAACACCGTTAAATCTTTCCAGAAACAAAGTCCACACCTTCAAGTCCTGCCTAATCTCGTCTTTTAGTTTAATCAGCGCATGAGGCCTATTCCTACCAGCGGTGGAAAGCTGTAGCTTGCGACAAAAAATCCTCCCCATAGGGATCACCCTGCATGCAAAATTAAACAAACCTAAGAGCGCCTGAACTTGTTTCAATTAGGGATGTGCACCGGCGACTTTTGAGGTCTCGTGTTTTGTGTTTTGGATCCGGATTTTCTCGATGTTTTGGGTTCGGATTTGTTTTGCAAAACACCTGCCGAAACGTTTTGGTTCGGATTTAAGGTTTTGGATTCGGATTTTTTTTGAAAAAAACCTAAAAAGTGTAAAAATCAAGTTTTTGGGCTTATTTTCACTCCTACGCTATTATTAACCTCAATAACATTCAATAACAATAATTTCCACTAATTTAAAGGCTATTCTGAACACCTAACACCTCACAATAATTATTTTTTTTTAGTACAAAACGTTGCAACGAGGTATCTTTCTGGACTGCGTAGAGTAGTGGGCACTGGGCACCACAATAAAAAATATATAGAAAACCTTCAACAGGTCTGAATTACACCCAAAAATAGTATCTGGACTGCGTAGAGGACTGGCCACCACAATATAATATATAGAAAACCTTCAACAGGTCTGCATTACACCCAAAAATAGTATCTGGACTGCGTAGAGGACTGGCCACTGGCCACCACAATATAATATATAGAAAACCTTCAACAGGTCTGCATTACACCCAAAAATAGTATCTGGACTGCGTAGAGGACTGGCCACTGGCCACCACAATATAATATATAGAAAACCTTCAACAGGTCAGAATTACACCCAAAAAAAGTATCTGGACTGCGTAGAGTAGTGGGCACTGGCCACCACAATATAATATATAGAAAACCTTCAACAGGTCTGCATTACACCCAAAAATAGTATCTGGACTGCGTAGAGGACTGGCCACTGGCCACCACAATATAATATATAGAAAACCTTCAACAGGTCTGAATTACACCCAAAAATAGTATCTGGACTGCGTAAAGTAGTGGGCACTGGGCACCACAATAAAATATATAGAAAACCTTCAACAGGTCTGAATTACACCCAAAAATAGTATCTGGACTGCGTAGAGAACTGGCCACTGGCCACCACAATATAATATATAGAAAACCTTCAACAGGTCTGCATTACACCCAAAAATAGTATCTGGACTGCGTAGAGGACTGGCCACTGGCTACTGGCCACCACAATATAATATATAGAAAACCTTCAACAGGTCAGAATTACACCCAAAAATAGTATCTGGACTGCGTAGAGGAATGGCCATTGGCCACCACAATATAATATATAGAAAACCTTCAACAGGTCAGAATTACACCCAAAAGTAGTATCTGGACTGCGTAGAGTAGTGGGCACTGGGCACTGCTATAAAAAATATATAGAAAACCTTCAACAGGTCTGAATTACACCCAAAAGTAGTATCTGGACTGCGTAGAGTAGTGGGCACTGGGCACCACAATAAAATATATAAAAAACCTTCAACAGGTCTGCATTACACTGCACATACGGCTGCTCCTCCATCCTCTCCATCATATACATGTTGGAGTTTCAGCGTGTGAAAACCTCTTGTTTTTGATAATGTCAGTGCATTTTGAATATTTTTCAATTTGCCCCACAACACTGAATGTACTTTATCTATGATACGCATCTATCTATCTTGACTGCGTAGTGTGGTGGCCCCGGTAACACAATTTGGTACCGAGGCCACAATATAATTAAAAAACCCTCCACGGGTCAGAATTCCACCAAAAAAGGGTATGGACTGCGTAGTGTGGTGTGCCCGGAACACAATTTTTACAGCGCCAACAATATAATTAAAAAATTGGGCATCAACTGTCACCATTGTTTAATATCTGATACACCTAAATATGGACTGCACAGTGGAGTGGCCCCGGTAGTAAATTTGGTGCCGGGGCCACAATACCTCCTCCAACTTCCAAGTGTAGTGTTTATAAAGACAGACAGCGTCGAAGTGTTATTAGTTGACTTTCTTAACCCTAAAATTGTCCCTGTTGCAAATATTCGTGCAATGGACAGTTACTTTTTCATTGAAAGACTCAAGCTTTCAAGTGTAGTGTTTATAAAATATAAACAACAATACAGTAGTTTTAGAGCACGTCAATACCTCTTGTTTTAAATTATGACAGGGCATTTTACTTTTGGTTTAATTTCTTGAATTTGTTTAAATTTGGTTTTACTTTTTGAACATGGCAAACGACTGTTGATTGGTCCCATAATGCAAAAAAAAAAGTTCCAAGATGGAATTGTCCTTGGGCCCTCACACCCACCCTTATGTTGTTGAAATAGGACATGCACACTTTAACAAACCAATCATTTCAGCGACAGGGCCTACCAAACAACTTTGGCTGAAATGATTGGTTTGTTTGGGCCCCCACACCAAAAAAGCTATTCATCTCTCCCTGTACAGACTAAACAGGCTCTACTGAGGCAAGATGTCGTCCTCATCCTCAACCTCTGATTCCTCTCCCCCTACAGTGTGTACTTCCTCCTCATCACACATTATCAATTCGTCCCCGCTGGACTCCACAACCACAGGTCCCTCTGTACTATCTGGAGGGCAGTGCTGTACTTCATTGAGGAATTGATTATTCATTTTTATAAACATCATTTTTTCAACGTTATGAGGAAGCAACCTCCTTCGCCGCTCACTGACCAGGTTCCCCGCTGCACTAAAAACTCTTTCCGAGTACACACTGGAGGGGGGACAAGTCAGGTAAAATAGAGCCAGTTTGTACAGGGGCTTCCAAACTGCCTTTTTTTTCCTGCCAGTAACAATATGGACTGTCTGACATGTCTACTTGGATGGTGTCAGCAAAGTAATCATCCACAATATTTTCTATTGTGACAGCATCCAATGCAGCGACAGTAGACATGTCTGCAATGGTTGGCAGGTCCTTCAGTCCGGACCAGATGTTATCAGCATCCCCGCCAGCGCCTCTTTTGGGAAAACTGAGCTTTTTCCTCGCAGCCATAGATGTGGAAGAAAATGAGGGTGAAGCTGTTGGCATGTCACGGTCCTCTTCAGAGGACAATCTCCTGACCAGCAGGTCTTTGCACCGCTGTAGACTTGTGTCCGCCGGAAACAGAGACACATTTTGGTTTACAACTAGAAAAAAGACCGCACCAGGTAGTCCATATAATTCCTCTAGGTGTATATATCAGTCTGGCTACATAGCATTGACTATACCACCTGAGGTTAGGTGCACCCGATCATAGGTTTACTAGGAACATAAACATGAGAGAAAAAAAAAGAAATGATCTAAGTGGGGCACTCAAATGGACAGAAATTCTTTGATTTATATAAATAATATTCTGTTAAATACTCCTTTATTGATTCATTATTAAAACATTCCATTAGCGAAATATAAAACTTGTATATGAATAACACCATGAATAAAGATAACTGTTAAAAAGATAAATGCTAGTTTGTCTAACCGCGACACTGCTCTGATTAGGAATCTACTTTGATAGTTTATTGTGTAACATGTATAATAAATGTTCTATTCATACCACATCCCTCTGGAAAGACTTGGTGTAACATAAAATAGTCTTTATTTTTACATCTTATTAACCAGAAACAAAGGTGGGATGAACTGATAAGGATTATAGAGGAGCTGCTGGTATTACACACTATTATGTGTTGAATATATTTCTTCTATCCACTGTGTGCCAGCTTATTTCCCTCTAAAGCAGCTAGTGGTCATACCCTTGAGTTCACCTAAATAGCGGGTTAGCTATTTCCTAGATAGGTTTTTTATTAGATTGTGGTGAGGTAATAGTTACTTGTACCATCCCGCTAAATATTCTGTGTATATCAGGATTGTCATTGCTAGCTATTACTATCCTTCCATCTGGCTGTCTCGCTTCTCTCAATTTCTCACTCAGCGAGCAGCATATGAGGATTCCTAACTAAATATACTCTATATCGCTAAATAGCCTAAATTCAATTTGACAGAGCAGCGAGCGCGGCGTCCGCCGACGCGCGTTTCGCTAAGGCTTTTACTAACTACAGGTAAGTTGAAAAATAAACAGGAAGCTCCCTCATTTAATATTAAAGATCCATGGGGAGATTTCAGGTTCGAGATGTGTTTATTAAATGTTTATAAGATACATGTATCACTAAAATAAACCTCTTTGACTCATCTTACATATTATCAATCTGAGATTTCTAAGAGCCATAACGATAAGGCCATCTTACATATTATAAGCCAGGTCTCTTAGATACAAGGGACTTACATTGGTGAAGACAAAAAACAGGTTATGTTGATGTTGGGCACACACATTAATGCCTCATATCCATTGTATTTTACCACAGACCCAGATATAATTAACTAAGCATTCATGTTAAGTGTCATTGGTGTAAAAGATCCTAATTATTAATCAAATAATAATATAGTAAATTTTATACCTAATATAAGTAAAGCAAAGTGAAAAACTACCTGTGCTAATCTCTTCAATTTTTTAATACTAGAGATTCTAAATCAGTTTTGTCTGATTGAATTATTCTTCATTCATAAATTTGAGTGCATAAACATAATAATAATTGAATGAATGATTTTCTATAAAATCGCATATCGAATATAGTAAATATGGACCAGAATGATCCAATTAAGAAAATTAGTGATAAACAAAATATTTTAGGAAAGACGATCTGATTCAGACCGAGGTAAAAATTAAAATGTGATTAACATTTAATGAACAAACTCCTGCAAGGAACCACTCATTGTGAATAGGGTTAAATATATCTCTAATACCCACCTCTTTGTTAAATTGTTAATTAAAAACTGATCTCGGGTAACTTATATTAAACCATATCAAAGGACATGGACTGATCCCTCATCCAAAACCTGATTCGTAAGATAAAAGACATTAATTTAAAAAGGCTGAGAAATTACTATGGTCATTCAAACCATCTGGATTCATACTGCCCATCAAGAATATGAATTTGGTTTCTCGCCTTAAAAGTTCATTCTGAAGGTCCCCTCCTCTGAGGCCCAAATTGACTTGTTCCATCGCGAATGCCATCAAAACGCTAGAGTCACTTTGGGGACAATTTAGAAAATGTTTTGCCACTACTGTCAATGGTTTAAAATTAGCCCTGTCATTCATAGCTCTTTTTATACTACCAATATGCTCCAGAATTCGTTTTTTAAAAGGTCTGCTTGTCATCCCCACATATTTTAAGTTACATGGGCAGGAAAGACAGTAGATGACATTGATGGAATTGCAATTCAAATATTTGGGAATTTTATACGTTTTCCCAAACCTGTCTTTATATTTCTTCACCTGACACATATTAGGGCAGGCTTTACATGAACCACACTTAAAAAAGCCACTGGGAATATTCGAGATCTTTTTCCTAGGTGTCAAAAAACTATGAACCAGATGATCTCTGAGGTTCTTTGACCATCTCCATGTTATGGAGATTTTAGGTTCTAATGTCCATTTAAGATCATCATCCAATTGTAAAATAAACCAATGTTTTTGTAAAACTTGTGTCACTGCCCTCCATTCTGAGCAGAAGGTGCCGACCATTCTCAGTTTCGAGTTCTTACTATCTGTATTTCTTCTATCACCATGAGAATGGATTAGAGTTTCTCTATCAATTTTGGACACCATATTTTCAGCTTTTTTGATGTTACTTCCATCATAACCCCTTCTAGTCAGTCTACCTTTCAATTTGTTCGCTCTCTGTTTGTAAGTAGATTCATCAGAACAATTCCTTTTGGTTCTTAACAATTCTGCTTTGGGTATTCCTGAAATAACCGGCGGATAGTGGGAACTAGAAGAATATAATAAACTATTCGTAGCTGTTTTCTTCCTATATACATCTGTATGTAGACTTCCATCTGTAGTTCTGAAGATGGTTAAATCAATGAAGTTAATTGATGAATCATGTATTTCCGATGTTAATCTTAAATTAAGTTTATTATCATTCAGGGAATTTGTAAATTCGTGAAATAGTCTTTCATCAGCATCCCACAACAGGAACACATCATCTATATACCTTAACCACATTAATATGTGGTCTGTATATTTCTCGTTCCTTGGGTAAAAGACTACCTCTTTCTCCCACCAGCCCAGATATAAATTGGCATAGGAAACAGAGACACAACATACGCTTTAAACCGAGGATCGAGCACGGTGGCCAGAATGTATTCCTCTGACTTTAAAAGAGTGACCACCCTCGGATCCTGGCAAAGCGTACGAAGGGCTACATCCACAAGAGCTACATGCTTGGTGTAATCGCAATGGCTTACCAGCTCCTCCCTCACTTTCTCCAGCTGCTTCTGCAACAGCCTGATCAGGGGAATGACCTGACTCAAGCTGGCAGTGTCGGAACTGACTTCTCGTGTGGCAAGTTCAAATGGCTGCAGAACCTTGCACAACACGGAAATCAGTCTCCACTGCGCTTGACTGAGGCGCATCCCCACTCCTTTGCCTATGTCGTAGGTGGCTGTGTAGGCTTGAGTGGGGTAAGCCACTGTGAGATAATTTCCCTCAGTTTCTCTAATATGTTGTCAGCGTTGTGCCTCTTAATAAAGCCTGTAATACACAATGTTGCCTGCCTTTGCACGAGCAGCCATTTTGTAGATGCTGCTACTGATGCAGCTGTTGCTGTTGCTGCGGAAGGGGATGCATCTACCCAGTGGGCTGTCACAGTCATATAGTCCTTTGTTTGCCCAGAACCACTTGTCCACATGTCCGTGGTTAAGTGGACAGTGGGTACAACCGCATTTTTTAGAGCACTGAGGACACTTGATCGTACTTCTCTGTACATTTTTGGTATCGCCTGCCTAGTGAAGTGGAATCTCGATGGGATTTGGTACCGGGGACACAATACATCCATCAACCGTCTAAATCCCACTCCACTGATGGCGGACACCGGGCGCACGTCTAACACCAACATTGCAGTTACAGCCGCAGTTATACGCTTTGCAAAAGGGTGACTACTATCGTATTTTGTGGTCATGGCAAACGACTGTTGGACGGTCAATTGTTTTGTGAAAGACTTAGCGGTCTTACGACTTCCCCTCTGGGAAGATGACCGACTAACAGCAGCAACAGCAGCAGTGGCAGTAGTAGGCGTACCGCTGCAGGATTCCTCGGATGAATCCCGTATTGAGGAGGACTCAGTCTGGCTGCTGACTTGGGCTGCAGGACTGAATCTGATGGAGATTGTGGAGGAAGTTGACGAGGAGGGTGTTGCTGGTGTGTATCCAACTGGACCACGGGATTTAGGTGTCCCTGTACCGATGAGGGTCCTAGCCCCAGTTCCTGAACTAACCACTGAACTATGAAGGTTATTCAGGTGACGTATAAGGGAGGATGTTCCTAGGTGGGCAAGATCCTTACCCCTGCTTATTTGAGCTTTACATAAGCTACATATGGCCATACATTGGTTGTCTGGATTTGGATAAAAATAACTCCAGACCGAAGAGGTGCATTTTTTGGTCTTCTGACCAGGCATGACGATGGGCTTTTTCATCCCATGGACATCAGCTGTTTCCCCCCCTGGTGCCTCATTTACAATAACCACATCACCATCCTCATCATCAAGTTCCTCCACAGCGCCAGCTACATCATCAATAGGCTCCTCCCGAGCCACCTCTTCCCATACAGTGATGTGAAGTCAGGCTTGACAACCACCAACACCCTTGGACTTGCCTTGAGGATTTGTGATAATTTCTCTTTAGAAGGCAGAGTTGTTTGCTGTTTTGTTGCTGACAGCATAACTCTCTTCAATTTTTGGTAGGGGGGGGAGGAGGAGGAGGGATAAGATCCGTGGGTGAAGCTGAACCACTAGTCATGAACACGGGCCAGGGCCTAAGCCGTTCCTTGACACTCCGTGTTGTAAATGGCATATTGGCAACTTTACGTTTCTCCTCAGATGATTTTAAGTTTCTCTTTTTGCTACTTTTTCTTAACTTAGGCTTTTTGGATTTTACATGCCCGTTACTACGAGATTGGGCCTCGTGCTTGGAAGACGACGTTGATGGCATTTCATCGTCTATGTTATGACTAGTGGCAGCAGCTTCAGCATTAGGAGGAAGTGGGTCTTGATCTTTCCCTACTTTATCCTCCAAATTTTTGGTCTCCATTATATGTAGCACAAGATACTGCAGAATGTGTGAACTTGGTAATATTGCAGTACCAATGGACTTATACTGCTGGATTGGTTTTGCAAATTTGGTTATAATTACTTTTTTTTTTTAATTTTTTATTTTAATTTTTTTTATAACTTTTTTTTTATTTTTTAAAAACTTGGAAATAATGGGGAAATAACTATGCCCTTAGAAGCACAGAGCACAGGACACAGCACCACTGGACTGAACAGGACACAGCACAGGACCCAGCAGCACTACTGAACTCAGCAGGACAGAGCACAGGACACAGTACCACTGGACTGATACTGCAGAATGTGTGAACTTTGTAATATTGCAGTACCACTGGACTTTTACTGCTGAATGTGTGAACTTGGTAATATTGCAGTACCAATGGGTTTATACTGCTGGATTGGTTTTGCAAATTTGGTTATAATTATTTTTTTTTTAAAAAAAATTATTTTTATTTTTTTTATAACTTTTTTTTTATTTTTTAAAAACTTGGGAATAATGGGGAAATAACTATGCCCTTAGAAGCACAGAGCACAGGACACAGCACCACTGGACTGAACAGGACACAGCACAGGACCCAGCAGCACTACGGAACTCAGCAGGACAGAGCACAGGACACAGCACCACTGGACTGAGCACAGCACAGCACAGCACAGCACTGAACTGAACAGCACGAGATATAGCAGGACAGAGGACCACCTAACACACCCTCCCTCTACGCTGATCAATGCCCGAGTGAAGATGGCGGCGACTAGCGGGGAATTTATAGGATCCAAGTATCGCGAGATCCGACAACGGGATTATGAGTCAGAGCCTCAGTTTCAGATTTGAATTTGGTGCCAATACCCGGATCTCTCTCGGATCCGACTCGAATCGGCAACGTTCGGGTGGGCTCGGATTTCATAAATCCGAGTGCGCTCATCTCTAGTTTCAATTTAAGGAAGGGAGCAGACATAGCGTCAGATATCATAACTCCTAGCTTCACGATTTTATCTGTTGGCAACCGACAGCAGCCTGCCACTGTGTCTATCTCTATCCCCAAGAAAGACAAACTTATAGCCGGACCCTCCATCTTGTCCCGTGCTACTGGTACCCCCATGATCGTAAATAAGGCTTGTGCAGAAAACAACGTATCCGCACACAATGAGGACTCAGCCGGGCCAACAAACAAAAAATCGTCAAGGTAATGAGCGATGCCCTTGTGTCTTGTCCCCACTTGAACCGCCCAGTGAAGGAACGAACTAAATGCTTCAAAATAAGCACATGACATGGGAAGACATCTATCTATATAATACTCTCCTTTAATTTGAAACCCCATGTATTTGAAAGAACCGGGATGCAGGGGAAGTAATCTAAACGCAGATTCTATATCTAATTTTGCCATGAGAGCGCCCGCGCCAAATTGTCTAACCAAACACAGAGCCTCTTCAAATGACTGATATACAACTGAGCTAATGTCCTGATAAATCGCGTCATTGACTGAACCGCCTATAGGGTGGGAAAGGTGTTGAATTAAGCGGAACTTACCGGAGGCCTTTTTAGGGACTATTCCCACTGGGGAAATTACTAAATCAACTTTGGGTGGAGAGCTGAAAGGGCCAATCATGCGTCCCAGGCTAACCTCTCCCCGAATCTTTTCGTCAAGAACCTCCGGAAAAACATAAGCCGATTTCAGACTTCTAGCGGCCCTAGCGTTAACCATTGACCCGATCGGAAGCCGGAAGCCATGACGAAAACCCTCGCGGAGAAACGCCGCCTGGTCCGTATCCGGGTACAATCTAAGCCAGCGCTCTAACACCTCGTTGCGAATATGGGAAGGGGCCTTAACTAACATTCCTGTCACTGCCATGACCTCTGCCGAGACCGGGGGCTCTCCTCGGACACTCTTTGGCAGCATGCGGTCCGCGGCAATATGTACAGTTGTGCCTGTACCGGCACGCTTCTCCCCTACCACACGAGGAGTTATTAAACGCGAAGCATCTGTTTTTAGTAAACTGGGGAGCTCCACGTCTCCCCCCTTGCTGAAACCGGGTCCCCTGGGTTCCCGATCCGAAAACTAAACTAGCCCGATTAAGCTGCATCCAGATCTCCACGTCCTTAACTCCTAACGGCATATCCACCTGAGCCTCCACCTTTTCCCTAAACAATTCGTCGTACTTGAGCCAGGTGCCCTGACGATCGTTAATATACATCTCATTTATGAGATGCAAATATTTCCATACATCCTTGCTCGCTTCCGGTCTTGTTTCGATATAGCAAGCCGCAAAAGCACAATAACCCTCAACCCACACTGGGAAAGTTTTATAGGCCTCCTCATGAATGCCCCCTCTGCGGCAGGCCACTTCTAACCCTTTCTTTTCCGCTTTCATAATTTCGAACATGTTCACTAACCAGCCCTTCTTAATCCTGTCCCTAATGCAGGCGCGCACGCCGGATAATAGGGCGGTATTCTCACACTGAACCATAGGGGCTCTCGCCGCAGCAGGCTTGGCTGTCGTAACTCTTCTACCTCCTTTTGACCCAGACCTACTAAAGTGAGTATTGAGTATTTTTATCAACCTCCGAAGGACCCTCCCCCGATGAAGAGGGAGAATCCTCGTCCGTGGAAGACATAGGAGGACTATGTCTGCGATCGTGTGAAATATCAACAGGCAACTCACTGCCAGCGCTCTCCTCTGCTTGCTGCATGGCCCCTGCCGAGCTGGAAGGCCCTGGCGCTGCTGACTCCATGACGGTCGACTGTTCTGATTCCGGTCCCGTTAAGACACCTGATGACCCCGTTGCAGGCACCGTCCGGCTACCCGCTGTGACCACCGATCTTTCCCCCACACCCGGCCTGTCACCAACCGCTTGCAAAGGCTGTGCCAATGCTCCTTCCACCGTAACTTGTGTATCTGCAACAAGAGGCACGTTAACATCTGACCGCATATGCTGACTCCCAGCTGAAATACTTAACAATACCCCTGATCCGGCGCCACCTACCAGCTCCGGTACTGCCCCGACAAAACCTGGAGGGGGTCTGCCTAGAGCAGGGCCTATGCTCCCCAGGCGCCGCCCACCCTCAAACTCCACGTGTTCCATGGGCACCGGATAGGAATGAGTGTAATTGCCCGAGGGCACAGGGTAAGGGGGAATGATCTCTGAAGCCGAAGGACCAGCCAAAAACCCACCGGCCGGGGGGTATGACAAATCCCACGGGTCCCAGGAGGACACAGCCGGACACACCGTCTGTGAGAGACGCTGAGAACGGGAACCGCCCTGCCCTGAATCCCAAGGATCCCACCCTATAGAAGCCCATGCCCCAGACTGGCGCTGAGAGCCTGCACCCTGCATTTCAGGATAAGGAACATTAGCCCCTCGACCCAAGAGGTCTACCTCCGCCCCTCCCACTGCAGACGGCAGAGAAAATTCAACCTGCCACGGTCTGCTGATAGCCGCACCAGGGCCCTTGACCCCCAATCTACTGAACCCCAATGATGTGCGAAGAGACCCTAAACTAGTATCCCCTACCACAGCCCCCACCAACAGATCCCTGCTAGTAACCCCCGCAGACCATGCCCCTGCAAATGGAGGATCCCATATAACAGGGCCTAAGCCCCTGGAAAAAGAGGAGGCCTCCTGACCCCTTGTACCGCTGGAAAACCCTGAGGGCGCCCCCCTCCCTGACGTTTTCCCAGCCCCTGAAAATGCCCACCCCAGAAGGGACCAGAAGGGGCATTGGGGATAGGAATGGCGGGGGGAGCCCCCCTGCCCCACACCTTGCCACTGTGTACCGGCCGCCTCCCCCACTCTTAATGGGACACCACTAGAAGGCTCCCGCGCGTCCGCGCTACTCCCCAGAGCCCCCCGCGACCGCCGCCCCCTAGCGCTGCTCTTATCTCTACTTCCGGACGGGGGAGACGCACTGCGAGTCCACGCCGCCAGGAACTCGCTCCCCCGCCGGACACACAGACGGAGATGCTGGCAGGGAGCCCGCACCAAGCCCCGCCTCCCTATACCTAGCTGGCGCTGCGCACCCGACTGGGCCTGGACATCGCGGCGCTAACTAAGGGGACACAGACCCGAAAGCTACGGGGACCAGAGGCTGAAGGGGGAAGAAAGAGGTACGGGGAGGGAGAAAAGGAGGGGAGGGGAGGGAAGTAAAGGAGGGAGATAAGGGGAAGAAAGAGCGGAAAAGGAGAAGAGAACAGGAGATGGAGGGAAGAGAGACAGGGGAAACAAGGAAAGGCAAGGAAAAAGGACAGCAGATAAAACAATAAACAGCAAGGAAAAATAGAACACCAACAGCACAATACAAATGACAATGCACAATCTTTACTCAGCCTGCTCCACAGCTCTGACTCTTCAGATCAAAATCCGGAAGCAGAGGGGGGAAAATGGAGGAGAACATTCACCTATATCAAACTAAACCACTCCCCTCTTCTGCTTTCATTGGTCACAAATTGAGGAAGCCCATAGGCTAAACACCTAATCACTCACCCACGTGATTTTAACTTCGTTTAGGCTGATGGCCACACTTCCCTTAAATTCTAATCAAATTGAAGTATTAAATATTTTTATACATAAAACTGTTTTTGGTTTTTTTACTTTACTTTCCATGTTCATATGTTTATATTATTTAAAAAAGAACATAGTTATAACTACAGCACACATATTTTGTTTTACAAATAATACAAAAAGTAAGAAAAGTAATAAATTATTACATGTTTTTGTATCCAACCTTAATATAATTACATTAGTATTATGCATAATAATTTTGACAGGGGTCAAAGTAGTTTAGTTTGGTGCAAATACGGTGAAGTTAGAAATTAAGAAAACTAATTAACAATAAGACAAGTGTAATCAACATCAATGATATAGAGAATAAAAAGCTGGCAGTTATGAATTTTGTGTTAGGGTGGTAGCTGATACAAAACCAACTACAAGATAAAACAAAGAAAGATGAAAATGAAAGGAAAATAATCAAGTCTATGAAGGACCATTTTCCTGCGCTCTCTTATAATGTTGCTCCCATTAGCTCTCATAGACTGACTATGTAGAATTGGTGAAGTGCTGTTGTTGCCTATGAAAAATGTTGGAGAGGAAAAAGTTATTCTGCACAGTGCAGCTGGTGTTGGTAATACAAGGATGGTTTGTCATTTTAGCAGTTAGCAAAATGGGGCCTAAGATATAATTTCCAAGGAAATCGTACACAGTGTCAGCTCAGAACAGGTTTTTATCAGATTTAGGCAGGCTTTAAAAGGTTATAAAAAAGATTTAGCTTGGTGGATACCATGAGGCCAATTGCATTGCTGGAGAAGTTAATAACATTTACAAGGGTAGGGAGGTGTCTGGTTAGGATTCACAGTTATTCAATATAATGACTGTGGCTTTGTTTTTTGCAACTTTGAGAATTAGTGTGTTGGCATCAAAGAGCAGGAATCATACATAGGTAGATGAGAGTCAGATAGATTCAAATGATATGTTAGGCCCAATCTAAGTATTGTTTAACCTGCTACTATATTTTATTAAGTACAGGAAAATTACTTCATCTTTAGGCATTCTATTTTATTGTGGTCCTAGAAACGAGTATGTACTCCAGTTTATATTTAACTGATGGGGTTTGCCCCCAAATAAATATGAGTAGACTGTTCCAATTTAATGAATAATTGGATGATAGCTTGAACTTACTGGATTAGTTTAATATTCATTTACACTAACTGCGGAATTTGACAGAAACATACACCACAGCTAAAGGATTCATGAATTTAAAGGACAGTTGTGAAAATGAAAACTAGGTGGCAATTAGAAAACGGGCACAAAATAGTATCCATATGTTTGGATGTCCCAATGGGCACTGTTGGTTCATTTATCAGGAAATGGAAGCTACATCAAACCACCCAGATTGCCTATGTAAGCTCATCTCTCAAAACTCTCTGTTACAAAGAAGAGACTTGTGAGAAAAGCATCAAAAGTTGCAGTAAAAGTCCAGTAGCTGAGGCTGGACTACAAAAGCGCACTAGTCAACCAAATCAAGAGTGCAGCATTACACTGGCTTGTATGAGAGTTTTAGAATTTTAGAATGGTAGGATAAATATGTATGTAATATCCATGGGAATTACAAAAAAAAATATTTATTTCTCTATATCAAATAAAATTACATGCACATATAAAACCACAATACAGACAAACATATCCAACAGTAATATAAAATAAAATAAATGAATGATAAAATATGAAGAGTATTTCACATCGATGTGATATATCTATATATATTATTCCAATATGACACTGTAAGCTGAATCCTTTTTTAAGATGATATAATGAACATATGAATATGTGTTGGGACTCCTCAGGTCCAGAAAATCGTATTCCACAATAGGGTCTCTCAATAAACACCACCTAATAATCGGGTTCACATAGAACAGACGTACTGACAGATTTCCTTCAAATCCGTCAGTACGGCTGTTCTATGTGAGCCCGATTATTGGGTGTTGTTCATATGAGAGATTTTTGACTTGGTGTTTATTGAGAGACCCTATTGTGGAATACGATTTTCAGGACCTGAGGAGTCCCAACACATTATATCATATTAAAAGAGGATTCAGCTTAGTGTCGTATTGGAATAATATTTGTAGATATATAACATCGTTGTGAAATAGTCATCATATTTTATCATTCATTTATTTTATTTTATATTACTGTTGGGTATGTTTGTCTGTATTGTGGTTTTACAGTATGTAATTTTATTTGAGATAGACAAATATTTAAATTTGTAATTCCCTTGGATATTACATACATATTTATCCTACCATTCTAAAATTTATATTATCTTATATATTACCTCCCACCGTGTGTTTCTCCCCTCTGTGCTGTTTATTTTCTTTGCAGTTTTTCTCAATAATACCGCTTTCATACTGCCGACCCGGCAATATCCCGGTTTTTTCAAGCCGGGTTTTTGCCGGGGCTCGGAGCGTCCCAGCTCAGAAACACCATTCATACTGCACCTCGGACCAGGGAATTTCCCGGGTTGACCCCATTCATACTGCACAAGTCTGTGTCCTGGCAATTTGTGGGAGTCATCACCAAAGCAGTTTTCATTGGCTGAAAACATTTTTTTTTTTTGTAATAGTCTGCTTTTCTGATGTTTTGTCCATAAAGATGTGTGCGTGTATCTTATAAGATATTTTAATTTTTATTGTTCCATTGTATCATTTGTAAACAATCAGACATTTCTTCAGTGTTTCCACCAATTCCGTTCTGTACTGCTCACCGCTCCGTACTTTACTTTAGTCACCTATGTAAAGTATGTGCGACCTTTCTCTTTCGTTTGTTTCTTATACTGTGGATGATAGAAGTAGTTGTTTCAGTCCATACTGTTGTTTTCCTCTCGAGTTTTTTTTTCCTGGTTTTATGTATGCAGTTAATGTAAATATTGTGAGCATTACAGGTCAGACAGCCAATCAGCTTGTTTTCTGTGCAACCCGGGTTGAAAAACCTGGGTTGCACCATTCATAGTGCAGGCAACTCGGGTCCGACCCGGGAATTACCCCTCGATAAATCCCGGGTTGAAGACCCGGGTTTTTAGACCCGGGATTTTTGACTTGTACCAAAAATTTGAGCTCGTTTGAGCTCGCCCCGGCAAAAACCCGGGATTTTGGTGCAGTATGAATGGAGTATTAGGGGAGAGTGACACTATCCTTAATACAGCAGTGTTTGGAGGTACCACAGGGTGTTTTTGATTCATAAGCACCAAGTTTTTCTTTTTTGTATGGGAGGTTGGCAAAAAATAAGTCATTACTAAAAATGGACCATGTAAAAACATGTTTGGAGTGTAGCAAAAAGCTTGAAAGTGACACAGTTGCCATGTGGGCAAAAGTTTTGTTGTCAGATGGGACCAAGATTTTTTTGCCAAACTTCAAAAATGTATGGCACAAATCTAACAATGCCCATACCTCACAAGTATGGTGGGGGTAGCAACATACTATTGGTCTATTTGTTATCAGCAGGGACAGGACAGCTTGTTAAAAATAGAAGTAAGATTGGATGGTGCAAAATACAGGGAAATACTGCAAGAGAACACAATAACAAACAGACAGCAGACCTAAACAAATTACTATTAGAGTGAATCAGCCAGATGAATAAAATGTACAACTGAGGACATTGAGTGGATGTCCATTCGAGTTCATCCACTTAATGATATAATTAGGTTCTGTGTCAATCAGCACCAGTAATTTCTTTAGAGCTACTGTCCTTTTGTTCTTGTATTCTACTTTGAGTGTGCAGATTACATTTTCTGCAGCTGCTGTTTGCTATAGAGGGTTTTATTTTAAATACTACAAGAGAACCTGTTTCAGTTTGCTAAAAAAAAAAATGAAGCTTGGATAAAATTGTATTATTCAGCAGGATAATGATCCCAAATATAAGACCATACTAACAGTGAAGTGGCTCAGGAACAAACAGGTGAGTGTTCTACAATGGCCAGTCAAAGACATAATCTCAATCCAAATAAAAATCTGTGGCAACAATTGAAAATTGGGTCCACATTCATTAGCCTGGTGAAATCTGCCTGGAAGAATGGGCCAAACTCACTTCCAAACAGTATACAAAGCTGATACATATAGTGGATATAAAAAGTCTATACACCCTAGAAATTAGTGAAAAGAAGGTGCACTTCTTGAAATTAATGAAATGTGTACAAGTGAATCAAATCATTTGAAAAAGTTTAGCCAGGACTATTAAGACCACTGTGTATGTGAGAACAAAAGAAAATATAGTCCGACGCTCTGATCACTATGTGTCAGTATGTACATAAATATGAGAATTTTGTGCCCAATATAGCTATATTTACATAAGCTCACCTGCCAATGTCAAGGCATCTCCTGTAGGTAACTGCCTAGGCTGTGTAGTAACAAGTGTACTCAGGGTGTACTCAGGTGAGCTTATCCCAATATAGCCACCATAGCGACATGACCCAAGATGAAATTGATCAGCAAACACAAGTATATCCGTCATGAAATTGAGAAATGAGAAGTCTACTGTTACATGCCAGAAGAGCTACCCCTTTAGAGAAGATGGAATACTTTATCATTTCATTTAACTTTCTGCATGTAATGGATGCTGTGAAGCTGGTAGCTGGCTACAATGACAATGAGAAACAACAGACATACAAGAGCAATTTATTCACAGAGCCTTCGCTTAGAAACTGGGTATTGCTTGCAAAGGTCACCCCTGCACAATCAATCAAATTTTCAGATGCTATAAACTACCTTTTCTTCCAAAGATGCTTCGGATCCCCACTAAGATATGACTCTGATGCTTTCCAAGCTTGATAAGTAGCTGTGCCAACAATTTTTGAGGACTGAATTCCGAGGAAAATGAGGTAGGAAAGTTTCAATCCTGCTGACACCAGCAATGCAAAGTTCAATGTAACTTCTTGCAGAGAAGCATTAAGAATGTGTAGTGGTTGATGAAATTGTATACATGTTTGCAAGAGGCTCAGATTGCAGACTCTTCTTTGCTCAGGAATGGGAAGCTAAAAATCCCCAAATACTGTCTTCTTTGAAGTCTTGAATAGCATGTTGCTACTCTTTCAAAAGTTCTCAACTAAACGATACAGAATTGGATCAATTGGCAGACTTCCTTGAACACAACATCAGGGTGCACCGGCAGTATTACTGCCTCCCAGAAGATACAGTCTAACTTGCCAAGATCATCAAACTTTTGATGGCTCTCTCAAAAGGGGAAGATTGGCTAAATTCAAAGGCACGTATGAACATTGATCAAGATGGAAGGCTCAAAATGTCATATCCGATATATATGGATTTGATTGTTACCTTCTAAGTTGGTAGTTTATATATCCATTAATTTTTATGACCGGTCCAGCTATCGAGTGAAGAGTTAGACGATGAGACAAATGGACATGCATTCGGTCAACACTTTCCTTTGAGAAGGGAGTAAAGGCAGCCATCCAACCAAAGTGCAGCCAAGACTTCCAAAGGTCGGTATAACACAGTGTTTTGCTATTCAAAGCATATGGTTTTCTTTATGTTTCACAGATTCTTCTGTAATGGACAATTCTGCTTTCTTTGGGGTCATAAAGAAGTGTGGAAAAAAACCTGGGACAGAGAAAAGGTGACAGCTGTGGAGAGCACAAGGTGAAGTTTATTCAGCCATGCAGACTGCCCATAAAAGCATGATTGTGTCGCGTGCATCATGACTGAACCATCCCCATGAAGATGTTGCTTTGTCGCTTTTTTAGCTTAATAAGAAGCTGTGCCGATACTTCATAAGCATTGAGTTCCAAGGAAAACAAGGTAGGACATTTTCATTGAGAGAAACAAAACATAAGAAGTTCCGGCACAGTTTTTTCAGAGACTCTACAGTCCCTTTCCCCAGGTAGTGAGAGAATGAATCCACTGCTTAGCAGCCTTTTAAAACACAGCTCACAGGTGCTAGCATTAATCAGTCTGATAATAGAACAGAAGACCCAGACTGGGCCTTGTAATTGGAGCCCACCCTTCTCTCTCCATTTACACACCAGAGACCCTTACCAGCTTTCCCTAAAGCTGAACATATCTCTGGGAATCATTTTCCAAATATAAACACTCTCCCTTGGTTTTTAAAACATGTAGGTTAGAAACCTGGGACTAATATACCTGCCTGCAAGCACCATTCCAGTGGCTTTGTCACCCTTCCCTGTTTCAACCTAGGGGATGGAACACTTGTACCCCCTAAGTAGAAAACATGATACAATGTATATGTGTTGGTTAATTATGTACAAAGTCTATGTTCCACTGTAAACTTAAATTTTTTAATGCTAAAATCCATCTTGTTACCTAGGCATTTTGGCTTTTATTTCCACACATCCACTTTAACAGAGCATTATCCGTCACAAGCTTAAATTGCCTACACAAGGTATTAAACCTCAGAGTGTCTAATGCCCACTTTATTGCCAATGCTTTATTCCCTACAATGGTGTACCTCTTCTCATGCTCATTGAGTTTTCTAATTAAATTATAGGGTACTCCTCGCCATCTCTGTTTTGAGACAATACAGCACCTACCCCAACATCTGAGGCACCTGTCTTCACGACAAACTCTTTTGAAAAATCTGGTGTTATTAATACAGGCTGCGTGCACAATGCCAATTATAATGTCAGAAAGGCCACCATATTAGACTATCTACATTTGGTAAGGTCTGATAATGGAACCACTGTGGTGGCAAAATTATGACTGAATCACCAATAATACTAGGGGATCCCCAAAAAGGCTTTCACCTGTTTTTTATTCACAGGACAGAGCCAGTTTTGGATAGCCTACATTTTATTCAACTGGGGCTTAACCAAACCTCTACCTATGGCAAAATCTAGGAACTTATCCATTTTCATTGCTAGACAACATTTTTTTTTGCGTTGGCTGTTAGCCCTGCCTTTCTGATTGAGTCCAACACTGCTTGAGATCTAGCTAGGTGAGAGTCCCAATCCGAACCGTGACCCATAACATCATTCAGATAGGCAGCTGCATATTGTCTGTGGGGCTTCAAAAATGTTATCCATTGCATTCTACAATGTTGCTGGGACCCCATGTAACCCAAACGGTAACCTTATACTGATAGAGCCCTTCTGGTACTGAGAAGGCTCTTTTTTCTTTTGCGCTACCAGTCACTGGTACTTCCCAATAACCTTTAGTCACATCAAGTGTGGTGAAATATCTGGCTGTTCCTAGTCTTTCTATCAGCTCATCCACATGGGGCATGGAGCAGGCATCAAACTTGGACACTGTGTTCAGCTTACGGAAATCATTACAGAGGCGCAAACTGCCATCTGGTTTTGAGATTAGAACTACGGGACTAGTCCACTCACTGTCAGAGTGGTCTGGCCCCATATCCTCTATAACCTTGAGTTCTAACATTATTAACCTTCTTGGAAATAGCCTCTCACTGGGCTTTGGGTATCAAGGTTATAAGGTTTTAGGTTGATCTTGACCCCTGGTTCTCTAACAATGCCATGTTTTATTAAGGCCATTCGAATGGGTAGCTCTGTAAATATACCCCTGTTTTTTATGATGAACTGTTTTGCATCTTTCTTTCAGATCGCTGGCAGTGTCTTTGGCACCTATAATTCTGGAACTAAAGGAAGTTGGGATTTTGGCGGGTCAGGCTCAGCTGACAGGGCTAATCTATTCTTCCCTGTATGAAGGGGTCTCATTTTAACCCATATACATATATATATATACATATATATATATATATATATATATATAATTATAGTCACATTTGTTTTCCTACTGGCTAGTGATATTATCTGACTTCCTGATCTAGTATTACACAATTTGATGTTACCTAGAGATGCTATAGCTGATTTTTCTATTGCTATAGTGGCACAAGTCCAACTATTCTTTCTTGAGTCATTGTGTGGTGTGTACATATTTTTTATCAATACTGCAATCACCACTAGCAACTACTAAATATAGAGTTAGAAGCACCCACAGAGTAATGTAGGAATTGGAACTAGAGTGCACATTTACATGTGCAGATATACTACAATGTTTGGAGTATTGTCACGTAATGTGTTGCTTAATATAATTTTCTTATGTTTATCACATTGCTGACAAAATGCTACAGGTAGTGTTTCCCTCAATATCAGCATTTTTTAAATCACGTCAGATATACTACTGTGGTCTTTCAGTTGTAAGAGCCACTCCTGAAATGACTGATTAGCACAGTCTTGAACAGATTTAAAACTGAATTGTTGTTTTGTGTCAAATGTCTGTTTATTTTCTCCTGCATGGCCAAAATGTAATTTTTTTTCTATGCTGACTTCTCCCTTTATGCACAGATGCACAATATGCAGTTTAATTGCAAATACCTATCCACACTTTAGTATATTATCACATTCTTCATCTGACCTGTAGCTATGTAAGAATGATTTAGTGTTCTCCATTTGCTGAATTGCTTTAGAAATATCTACTTCTATACCTTGGAATTTCTTGCTTGCAATGTTTATTTCAACCAAGCAACAAAGAGACTTGAAATCACAAATGTTGTTGGAGATACCTCTTACGTCCATAGCTGTTCTCAACTCCTGGAAGTAAGGACAAACATGCCAACTGGTGAGTTGGTGGGACAATTACCTCAAATCAGGACTGTCCCACCTAAATCAGGATAAGTTTTAAGGGTCACTTAAACTGCTCCTGCAATGATTATGAATGCACAAGAGCACAGGGTGAAAATTTTCTGCCTGTGTGTATATTTTACAGAGTATGTTTTTGGTGGTGTTGCATTTAATGGATGGGTGCATTATAAGGAATGATGCATCACTACTATGAAAAATAAGGCTATAAGAAGTCAGCTCTGAGTTCTCTGACCATTTATTCTTATACACACACGGGGCCTGATTCATTAAGACTCACATACTGAGCACAGTGTGCGTTTGTTTTAAAAAGCATGTAAATCGGGTATACGTACTCCTGAATTCAGCAAGGAGCGGATGTGAAGATACGTCTGGTGATGAATAGAGTTATAGGTCTGCTCTGATCTACTAAACAAGACACTGCAGGATATGTCCAATACATGAATTAAAGAATCAAGTCCATGGAGATTAATTTTAAGCATTTAGCTCATTTATCCAAAGTGTTTGCTTCGCTTTGCTTCTGTTTAATTAAAATTTTGCCTGCAGTGTTCAGAAGCGTAAAAGCTCAGTCAAAAATAGTTGACTTCTAAAGAAATGCTTTGAGATGTGTTAAATTGAGGACCAAATTCACTCAGTGTGTCATATAAACCTTGCCACTGTATTTTTCAACACTGTTCTTAGTATACTCACAACATAAAGACAAAAAGGCTAAATGTATTATTCATAATATCAACAAAATTTAACACAGTTGATGTATAAGCTTTGTCCATCTGTAATATGCAGTAGATAATGAAATAATAACTTTTCTGTAGTAGATCAGCCTTTATTTCTGCAGCAGTCCATCTAATCAAAATTAATAGGGTTCACTACATAACATGTATATTTTAATATGTACTGTAGTGTGGTGGGCATCTATGTTAAAAAAAAATACCTACTTGCCTTTCACACTTGTCTTCTGCAGCTTACCAACCCACTGTGGGCCAGCCTGTCATGATACATAAGCAATTGCTACTACTACTGTGGCAGGTCTAAACAATACATGCCACAGGTGAGTTTGAAAAATATTAGATAGAGCCTGGCTACAATACATTGCAAATTCTTGTCTTAAATTCAACAACAAGAAAAGTGCTGGTATAGTGGTTTCATTTGTTTATGTGTGTTTTCATTATTATTATTATTTTGTTTTTTAATAGTTTTTATGTTTATGTTTTTTATGAGTTTAATGTGTTTTGAATAAAAATGTATATGTATTGGATTTATGGGTGATCAATTCGTATAATTTTTATAATTGTGTGTGTGTGGGTGTGTATTGTATATAGTTTGCATTAAGTTTGGGTATCAGCACCGGAGATCATTTCCTTTTTAGAGAGGTTTCATTGCAAAAAAACAACCTCTCACTTACTTACATAAATGAGTGGGAAGCAAACATTAACACAGCATTATTTTTGGTGATGTTTTCAATGGGACATGTACCTGTGTAGCTCATACCCATAATTGTGTGCAGGTGTGCTGTGGCATGCAAGCCTTACACTTCACATATGAGACCTAGGTTGTAGGATTTTGGCTTGAAAAGTCAAACAAATGCATTTTAAGACAACTTTGAAAGACTTTCTGGTGGGCCTAAAAAAAATCTTAGTGTCATCTTGACTAAATAGCTTTGACTCCCTGTATCCCAGGCACCAAAAAATAGATTTCACGGTATAATAAGTTTCTAACACTAACATAACACTACTGGTTCCATTTAAGGCCGTAATGGTCCCTGACCCATGGTCTTGACTCTTATATGCTCTTGGAAGTCTCTCTCTGCTGGACCATTCAGTATGGGCTTAGGTCTGAGCCTATCACAAGCTTCGTTACACACTACCCTGCTGATGACCTACTCTCAGCTATCTACTATCACCAGTATACCAGCATAGGGCTCCAGAGATGTCAGAAAAAAACAGTTTATACAGATCCAGGGGCAGGAGCCTGAGGAAAGGACACCTGGCCACATATGGAAAGATGAACCCCACCTCAAGGAACCATGACCAGAGGAATTAACTAATGGGGTGCCGAGTACTTGGGAGGTCATAACCCATCGACCTATGAATGGGGATCTTAATCCTGTAACTGTGTATTTTTGTGATGTCACTGCTTTTTATGACTGTACACTGTATAAATTGCTCACCTCTGGATTTGGAAATCAGAGCGTTCTTATAGAAGCTTTGTTTGGCGCCAACTGCGCAAGCATGTGCATGCAATTATTTGCCCTGTAATCTATTTTGCGAATAAAACCTTTGTGTATTGAAATTGCCGCAATCACATTGAAGAATCTTTAATTTATACAATATATAGGAACGTAACAGAACATGTACTGTGCCTTTCAATATTTCTATTGCCTTTGTTTTATTTTAGATTTTATTTAAATGTACTCTGCTCCTGTCTTACATGACACAAGTTAGATACATGTGTTTGTTCACTTTGCCACTTATTATTAGAGGAATCTGAAATGACCAATGCTGAAATAAATCCACACCTTCATTATGTTCATCAAATGTGCGGTACATATAATATCATATATTATACTGTGTAACAGTATATTCACACCCCCTCCCCCCCTCAACTGTCAAAACACAATATAAACGGTTGTAATAATTATTATACCTATAAAAAAATATTGAGCAGATTAATATGGTTAATCAGTGAAAAATGTATTACATTTACATTTAAGAATAATTTGTGCACATTTTCAAGTCTTTGTTGTTTTTGCAAGGTGTACTATTTTACTAGCCCCATAAACTGATAGCTACCAGAAGATTTTATGGTGCTATAACTTATCAAGATGCAAAAATAAAATGTCAAAGAACAGCCAAGAAAGAAACTTCACAGCTGTGATGAGGCAGTCCATCAAGTGGTTTAATACTATTAAACATATCATTGCTTTCAGTTCACTTTGGTCATAGGTGGAATTACACCCTTCAAGCTGCAACTGACACTTAATTTCTTTCTTTAACAAGTTCACCAGCAACACAATTGCCAGCAAGCCAATTAATATTGAAATGTTGCTAAGTGTGTAATGGTCTTATTATTGCCTAAATCGAACAATGTTCCTTCTAGTCATCCCTAGTCAACAATAATTACAATCAACTCTCTTCATGAATATAAACTGAAGTCAAACAAAGTCAAGTCAAATTAAGGAAAAACTAACCAAGCTGGCCATATGAACTTCTTTAATATAGAGATGCCTTTGACAACACAATTTTCCTGCATCATTTTCACATACATCACCTCCCTCCCACCTCAATATCTCATCTGTTGGTTAGTGTTGTTATCCCTGTTAATTTTCCTTGGGAATACATCATACCTTGATGATCTACTGATTGATCATTGAATTTTATCAGAAATTGTGGTTTATGTATAACAAGCTAACCACAATACACATTATTTATGACAAAAGTCTAATTTAAAGAGACGAATTAAAACGGACTCCAATTTAAAAATGAAATGCAGAAGTTTTAGTTACACATATGTACCTACCTCACTCGATGCGTGGACTTCTAGAGAACTACCAACCTGTCACCAGAAATCCCAGGAGTAGGTTCTTCACACCAGCAAAGGGAGTACTGTAGATTAACAGTAACCTATACTTCTAATCTATTGTATGCCACCCACACTAGTCCAACAAGATCCAATAACAATTATGTGGTCAATATGCTGCGCAACTAACAACAGACTGGGTGTAGTGCACTGCCCTGACACCTGTAACATACCCACAAAATGCAAATAACATCACAATACAGCACACAATGCAGGAATCACAGTGAGTAGTATATCAATAATTACTCACCTCAGCCTATCTTTAATGGTTGCCTTATTGAGAATCCTAAAAGAAAAATGGCACACCAAAAGCCTACCTTTGATGCAGACTTGACTAATGGATGCAGGAACACAGGGCACAAGTAATACAGTGAAAGACTATATACAGGGAATATGCAAAATATCTGGCAAGGGTTTAGTCGTGTAAAACAGGGAAAGGGAACTAGGTGCGTTCTATAGGGTGGCCAATACTCAAACCCCTGTACTGTCACAGGCAGATAAAATGGGCTCTCAGTTTGACTCTAACAGTGCCCCCAGGCTCTTGACTTGAACTAAAGTATCCACAGGTTCTGAGCCTGAAACTATATGGTCACCCTAGGCTCTAAGCCTAGATATGCCAAATACGTGGCCTAATACACATATAATGCGTCCCCGGGCATTGTGCCCGACTATGTTGTCATGGACCTAGTACCCATATCAGTGCCAATGGGCCTATTTCCCAAATGAAGAGTGTAGACACAAGCCTGTTAAGATAGTGCCCAGAGGCCATACACTTCGGCATCAGCATGGGAGCCGTGATTATGAGCGCTTTGCTTTCCCTGCTGTCATCGATGAGTTCCTGTTGTCTTCTGGCTTGATCTCAGGGTCCTTTAACCAACTGCCACCATCCTCAATGCTCAGCTGCATAGTTTGCTGCTTGATTCCCTGTCTCCTGGCTTGCTCTCAACGTTTTCTGTCTGGACCTCCTTTCTCATCTGACTCCACTGCCTTCGTCGCTCATAACGGCTAAATATTATTATTATTATTGTTATTATTATTATTCTTTATTTATATGGCGCCACAATGTTTCTGCAGCGCCGTACAAAATACATAAAGCATATAAAAAACATTTAAACATTGCAATATAGCCAGAAAGGATGGGGGGGATGGTCCTACCGTTTTATGAGCCAGTGAAGAAGAGCCTCAATAAAAATGACCCCCACAACTTAGGTGCCAGCAGTTATTTATTTGTAAGGCCACAAGCTAACTGGCTCCTGATATTTGACCAGCCCTGTCCTAAGTTACTTACAGAAACAGAACCTCCTTGCCCTGCTATCAGTTGATTACACAAAACCCCTCTGCAAAACTCTCCTATTAGACCCACACTGCCTCCCTCAATGGACATGCATGCCCAAAACGTAAATACTGTGCGCCACATACACCTGCTCCCTATGCACATCACTTTTAGTCCAATGCCCAACATATACACTTACATAACATCCTTATATACACGATATACAACCTCATTATGCCACCAATTAGCCTTCTTATGTCACCACAGCTGGCTTCATACTCTCTCAGCAACAGCTTGCTGATAACATTGGCACTGTGAGTGATTACACCATTATGATTGTAATTTATATATATTTCTTGTGCAGCAATGTGGCATACTGGTTATGGGCTGCAGTCATGGGCTCGATTCCAACCGGGGCTCTGTCTTTGTGGAGTTTATATGTTCTAATAACTAAAATTATACAGTGAGAGTACCCATATGGAGTTATAATGTACATTCATTTGTTTTTAAATTAAGTGGAAACTAACCATATGAATATATGACCCAATATTTGTACTTTCACTCAGATGAAGTGGCGGCTAGAGACAAAGCAAGGTGCAGGTCAGAGGCAAGTAAAAGGCTGTGTGAGATACTGACCCCGAAATGTTGTGCTCTTGATGCTCTTGATCTATGCTTATATCAATAATGCGGATGAAACACTAACCAGAATAATTTCAGCATGCAATAATAACTGAAATTTAATTTTAAGATACAAAACAGTTATTTTTGGGCATGACCACTGTTGCTTTATATAAACATTAATGTAAATAACATCTCTCAACTAATGTTAAAGTGTATTAAATTAAAATATATACGCTTTCCTGAAAACTACATCGTTTATAACACCAGAGGTAATATAAGATTTGTGAATCTTGACTCCACCACACTTAACACACGTGTGTTTCTGTTGCTATGTCAACAATTTAAAAGCTATTCCAAACCTCTGGATGGATTCCATTTATATGTCTCTATTGGTTTACTTTTGCCATGACACGTGGAGAGCTGTGTGGATTGTGATAATGTTTCTGCCATCTGGCAATTTTATTTGTACTTAAACAGCTGTTTCGACATCTGTCTGCTATCTTATGACTCGGCTCGTTTTAGAACTTCGTGCAGCAATAGAATAAGTGTGATGTCACTTTGGACACGAGCTGTTGATTTCTTGCCAGTTACTTGAAAAGTTATTTACATTTGTAATTTTGGAGAAAATACGTTTTTTTTCTATTAAGAAGAAATGAACCATTGTATGTACCGTACAAGTACTTGTGACAATAGGTTTTTTGTGTTTATTTTGTTATATTAAAATGTGGTAGCATGCTTAGACATATATAGGTCATTGTTGTACACAATAAAGTGTGATTAAGTTGGAAAGTTGGATATAAAGGTGTTAGTTTCATACATTTGACCAGCCTAAATGTAGCTTAAATAAAATTTTCGATCTGGTCAGAAGTACAACTGTAACCCCTTAATATCCAAAAGGATTTTACCCCTCATGACCAAACCTGTTATCTTGTTTTTGGCTATTTGCCAATTTCACCAGGATTAAAATTGTATTTCTTAGGGGCAGATTCAATTAGGCCATGTTAGTTTAGGATTAATGTGGCGTTAGTATTATTAACTTTAATATGGTAATTTTAACCTGGATATTTACTCGTGCCCAGAGAGGTGCGAGCAAAAATCAGCTTTAAAATTACTGTACTAACAGTAATACTGCGCACTTTTACCGTACTAATGGTAATAGTGTGCAGGCTGTGTTGCTCTTAGAATAAATGGCCCCTTAGTGTGCCTAAAAAAAATGAAATTGTTTTGGGGACAGATTGACTCATGTGTGATCATTGTCCCAAAGAGTGATGGAATCTTCTGTTTAGGATAATTCTTGGAAACAAATGAGTATATGTGTGTAATATATATATATATATATATATATATATATATATATATATATATATATATATATATATATATATATAAATAAATATATGTATATATATATATATATATACATATATAAATATATATATATAGATATATATATTTATATATATACCGCGTTTCCCCGATAATAAAAGCTAACCCTACTTTCCCCGAACGGTCCAAATTAAGCCCTACCCCGAAAATAAGCCCTAATTAAATCCCCATTGTGTCCGGTCCATGCTCTGCAATCCAATGCCCCTAGCTTCGTCCCGTTCCCCCCCCCCCCCCCGCATGAAATGGATGCTGCTGTTAAACATTTGACAGTGGTATCCAACCACAGCTGCCAGCGTCATTTACAGCAGCGCCACGGAGGAGAGCACCGAAAAGGAGGAAAGTGAAGATATGGTAAGTAAAGTATTGTAATGCAAGACTGAGGGGGCATGATGTGGGAAAAAGCAGGACTGAGGGGCCATGATTGAAATTAAATAAGACCTACCCTGAAAATAAGCCCTATACATTTTTTTGGCCCCAAAAAAGAACAAGACAGTGTCTTATTATCGGGAAACACGGTATATATATATAAATTACTGTACAAAAGTTTTAGGCCAGCATGGAAAAAATGTTGCAAAGTAAGAATGCTTTCAAAAATAGAAGTGTTAATAGGTTATATCTGTCAATTAACAAAATGCAAAGTGAATGAACAGAACAAAAATCTAAATCAAATCAATATTTGATGTGACCACTTTTTGCCTTCGAAACAGCATCAATTCTTCTAGGTACACTTGCACACAGTTTTTGAAGGAACTCGGCAGGGTGCTTTTTCCAAACATCTTGGAGAACTAACCACAGGCCTTCTGTAGATGTAGACTTGCTCAAATCCTTCTGTCTCTTCATGTAATCCCAGACAGACTCAATGATGTTGGGCTCAGTGGGGACCAAATAATCACTCCCAAGACTCCTTGTTCTTCTTTACGCTGAAGATAGTTCTTAATGACATTGGCTGTATGTTTGGGGTCGTTGTCCTGCTGCAGAATAAATTTAGAGACAATCAGACGTCTCCATGATGGTATTGCATGATGGTCAAGTACCTGTCTGTAATTCTCAGCATTGAGAACACCAATTATCCAGACCAAATTCTCAACTCCATTTGCTGAAATGCAGCTCCAAACTTGCAAGGAACCTCCACCATGCTTCACTGTTGCTTGCAGACACCCATTATTGTAAACAACCATTTAGCCAGATATCCCATTAGTGTGTACACTACAATAATGTACAATTATCATTCCAAAGCTCATTGTATCACTTGATTTGATTTTTAACTGGACTAAAAATGTCATTAATCTATGGAACGATGTTGTTCCAACTCTCCAGTGTGTACTCACGACCATCTGTCCGACAATCTGCTGATAGCTCCTACAATAGCTATGCCTTTATGGGCATGCATATTTAGATTTTTGATGCTGTCTCTACGTCTGTCATGTGGTGCGCTGTGGAAATGTGAAGCAAATGGGGAGAGTGTCCCTTTAATATTGAAGCAATAAAAAAAGAGAGGGGTATTGGGGAGTGTTAGTAGTGGGTAGATAGGGAGGGTGAGAGAAAAAGTGGTGCCGGAATATATGTGGTTGTGGGTGAGCATTGTTGGTGGTGTAGTGTGTCCAGAGGTTCCAGGTGGAAAATTGGATGGGGTAGTTATCAATACTGCTGATAATGTGTTCCTGTGTTCCATATTGTGTATTTACTATACCTTAGTAATTAGTGTTGGATAGTGGGGGGGTCCATTTGTTTCCAGTTAAGGGCAATGAGACAACTCGGGACTAGTAGTACGTGTCCGATCAGTTTTTATGGATATGTCGGATTATCAGGGATTTAGCGGAGGAGCAGGTGGTAGTCTGGATTCGTGATTTGGGTTAAACATGCATGCAAGCATAGGACTTCAGTCCTAAAGAGCGTTATTTTGGGACATGTCCACCAGATGTGAGGCAGAGTGCCTTCCTCTCCACAGTCACGCCAGCAGTATGTTCAGGTATTGGGTAGATGGCTCCTAGTCTCCCTGGCCCATGGTACCACCGAAAAAGTAAGAATTTTTCCTCAGCGACGGACAGATGGAGCTCTTGGCTACTGCTTCCCGGACCAAGGAATTCCTCCCATTTAAGCTTATGCCGTTCTTTGAACAGCTGGTCATATTTAATGAATATCTGTTACATCTCTAAGGATTTCAGTGTTAGCACTGGCCTTTCAAGGCGCAAAGTCTAATGAGCCCTTCACCAAGAACTGCTGCAAGGCAGGATGGATTTTGCTTTCGGAGGTCTGCAGGTCGCGGCCCTTAGGTTAGCACACTGACGTGATAGGTGATAGACAGTTGGTAAGAGATCGGGCTGAACCAAGGAACGCAGCTCGTGATGAGGAAAAGATGGAGCTGGGTAATGTGATTCTCTACAATATATGGAAAAATTCATGAAAAGCCTTCTGATATTTGTGGCAGTACATTTGATAGGCATAAATCCAGGGCTGGACTGGCCATCTGGCACTTCTGGCAAATGCCAGAAGGGCCGATGGCTGGATGGGCCGGCCCGACTCCTCTTGTCTTCTTGGTGGCTGCTTTCTCCTCAGGAACCAGCTACCTCTGTTGCGCGCTCCTCAGCTCCCTCCCCCGTTATGCTGTGCACTGAAATCTGGACAGTTTCCAGATTTTTTTAAATCTGAATGGGGGGGTGGTGGGTAGCGCGGATGCCGAGATATTCGGGGGGGGGGAGTTTGTGGGTCGCGGGGTGACGCTATTTTCACGGTGGGGGGGTGGCATTGGGTGTCGTGATTTTCGCGTGGGGGGGGGTCGCGGGGGTGCTGGGAGAGCCAGGGGGGTAGGGGGTGCTGTGAGAGGTCGTGAGAAAGCCAAAGGGGAAGTGGTGCTGTGAGAGAGCCACAGGGGAAGTGGTGAGAGAGCCAAAGGGGAAGGGGTGCTGTGAGAGGGGGTGAGAGCCAAAGGGGAAGGGGTGCTGTGAGAGGGGGTGAGAGAACCACAGGGGAAGGGGTGCTGTGAGAGGGGGTGAGAGAGCCAAAGGGAAAGGGGTGCTGTGAGAGAGCCAAAGGGGAAGGGGTGCTGTGAGAGGAGGTGACAGTGCCAAGGGGAAGTGGTGCTGTGAGTGGGGGTGAGAGAGCCACAGGGGAGGGGGTGAGAGAGCCACAGGGGACGGGGTACTGTGAGAGGGGGTGAGAGAGCCACAGGGGAAGTGGTGCTGTGAGAGGGGGTGAGAGAGCCAAGGGGGAAGTGGTGCTATGAGAGAGCCACAGGGGAAGTGGTGCTGTGAGATGGGGTGAGAGAGCCACAGGGGAAGGGGTGCTGTGAGAAGGTGTGAGAGAGCCAAAGGGGAAGAAGTGCTGTGAGAGGGGGTGAGAGAGCCACAGGGGAAGGGGTGCTGTGAGAGGGGGTGAGAGAGCTAAAGGGGAAGGGGTGCTGTGAGAGGGGGTGAGAGAGCCACAAGGTAAGGGGTGCTGTGAGAGGGGGTGAGAGAGCCACAGGGGAAGGGGTGTTGTGACAGGGGGTGAGAGAGCCAAAGGGGAAGGGGTGCTGTGAGAGGGGGTGAGGGAGCCAAAGGGGAAGGGGTGCTGTGAGAGGGGGTGAGAGAGCCAAAGGGAAAGGGGTGCTGTGGGAGGGGGTGAGAGAGCCGCAGGGGAAGTGGTGAGAGAGCCAAAGGGGAAGGGGTGCTGTGAGAGGGGGTGAGAGCCAAAGGGGAAGGGGTGCTGTGAGAGGGGGTGAGAGAACCACAGGGGAAGGGGTGCTGTGAGAGGGGGTGAGAGAGCCAAAGGGAAAGGGGTGCTGTGAGAGAGCCAAAGGGGAAGGGGTGCTGTGAGAGGAGGTGACAGTGCCAAGGGGAAGTGGTGCTGTGAGTGTGGGTGAGAGAGCCACTGTGAGAGGGGGTGAGAGAGCCAAAGGGCAAGGGGTGCTGTGGGAGGGGGTGAGAGAGCCACAGGGGAAGTGGTGCTGTGAGAGGGGGTGAGAGAGCCACAGGGGAAGGGGTGCTGTGAGAGGGGGCGAGAGAGCCACAGGGGAAGGGGTGCTGTGAGAGGTCGTGAGAAAGCCAAAGGGGAAGTGGTGCTGTGAGAGAGCCACAGGGGAAGTGGTGAGAGAGCCAAAGGGGAAGGGGTGCTGTGAGAGGGGGTGAGAGCCAAAGGGGAAGGGGTGCTGTGAGAGGGGGTGAGAGAACCACAGGGGAAGGGGTGCTGTGAGAGGGGGTGAGAGAGCCACAGGGGAAGGGGTGCTGTGAGAGGGGGTGAGAAAGCCAGGGTGGTAGGGGGTGCAGGAAGAGGGGTGAGAGAGCCAGAGGGGTGGGGGTAGAGGGTGCAGGAAGAGGGGTGAGAGAGCTAGGGGGGTAGAGGGTGCAGGAAGACGTGTGAGTGCCAGGGGGTTAGACGGTGCAGGAAGACGTGTGAGAGAGCCAGGGGAGTAGACGGTGCGGGAAGATGTGAGAGAGCCAGAGGAGAAGGTGGTGCAGGGGGATAAGTGAGAGGGACAAAGGAGAAGATGGTGCAGGGGTATAGGTAAAAGAAAGTGTAAAGGGAGAGACATCTTAAGAATGGGAATGTCAGGGATGCAGCCATCATAAAACACAAGTAGTAATGAAGAATGGGAAAGCACAGAGGGGACAATTGTTAAAAAAAAAAAATAAAAAAAAATCAAGCCTTCATACTTCATTCACTTATATTTTCCATACCCCCACTTCTAAATTTCTGCTTCGACCACTACCCTCTGTTCCTGCTCCCGACTGCCTGTGTGAGCTGACAGCTGCTGATCCCTCCTCGCCCAGCGTGCCCAGTAGGAGAACAGAACACAGGATGCCATAATCAGTTAAGTTCATATATTTTCTCGTGTGCAATGTGTTTTTAACCATCCTTTCTTGAGCGTATCCAATAACGTTTAAAACACTATGTATTGCTCATTATTGCACTGTAATGTTTGTTGCATATTTATCTGTACAGAGATTTTTAAATAAGAGGAAAAAACATTGCTTGTCATAAATTATATCTGTGATTGTGTCAATATATATATTTTTGTTTGCATTGTAAATGGTGTATTAAGCTGCTCTTGGGACTCACACTCAGTATCTGATATGCTGTACTAATTTTTATTTGTGAATGGGTTTTTGTCTGGGCACTACTAATGATTTGGGGCACTACTATGGCATAATGTTATTTGGGGGCACTATTGTGGCATAATATGATTTAGAGGCACTGTTGTGACATAATATGATTTGGGGGCACTACTGTATGGTAAATGTTTTGGGGGCACTACTATGCCATAATATGATTTGTGGGCACTTCTGCATGACCAAATATGAATTGAGGGTAACACTATGTGGCATAATATGACCTTGGGGCACTACGATGGGGCATAATATGAACTGGGCGCACTACGGTGTGGCATCATATGAACTTCTGCCAAAGGCAAGTCTTTCATTGTTGAATATGACGGGAGCCCAAAGACGTTGCTGTACCAGGGCCCAAAATTCCTCTTGTCGGCCCTGCCTGTGAGTCAAGGGGGTAGACGTCTCCAGGTAAATAATCTAAATGTTTCCTATCTAATCAAGTTAATGTGTCACATCCAATTATCTCTCACCCACCTCCTCTATCCCCCTTAATTTATATACTGTTATTTAAAATTAATAGAAAAGACGCATATCCAGTTACTGTAGTAAAAAAAAAATTTTTCTCTGACATTTTGCTGTAGATGGAAATACTTTTAATGCGGCCATGTGGGTTCAAATGATCATTCAATAGTTATCTTTTTTTTTTAGATATATGTTAGAGTTTTATTTCATGTGGAATGATTCATGAAAATTCTGCCATTACTATTTAATTGAGGGAAAAGGGTACCTGTTACCTATATGTGTGTAAGTACTCTGTTCATTGTTGCTATTTTGTGGGAGATTTGAAAAAAGCATAACATTGGTTTCCTACAGTGGCGCCTGTATAATTGGTGGTATTGCTGTAGTATTGGGTGGCGTGCTGATAGCAATGTTGTAGTGTGTTTGGGGCTTAGTATTGTTAATGAGTAGGATATTGCTGTAATGTGGGAGGGGATGACGGATGCTGTAATGTGGGGGGGGGTCATGGTGGACGCTGTAATGTGGGGGGTCATGCTGGACGCTGTAATGTGGGGTTGATGCCAGTTGCTGTAATGTGGGTGGGTATTGATGTAGTATGAGTGTGTGTGGGGTTATTTATTGCTGTAATTTGGGTACTAATAATGCATTGTCATGGTATTTATTGATGGTAATTGGGTAGCTAACAATGTAATGTTGAGGGTCATTAGGAGAAATAAATACCCCCCCACACACACTCATACTACATCATATTGTACTGCACCAGCAACGCGTCAGCATCAGTGTGCAACAATATAGTGCATGGAGCCCACAACACGTGGGCCTGTGTGCTTTAAATGCCAGGGCTGATTTTTAGTCCCAGTCCGGCCCTGCATAAATCCATATTAGTTGTGACTAACTATGATATAAATCACAGCGCCTAAGCATAGGGCAAGCACATAGTTAAGTATTTTAATGTCTGTATAGGTGTTCCTTTGTACAGTGTGTAGGTTTTTTAGTTAATTGCATTTTACTAACTCATGTTTTCACCTTTTTGCCCCCCATCCCAATTTGCACTTGCTTACAGAAACAAGTTTGTTAAACATTCTGCAAGCCCCATTCTGCAAAATAATTGAAAAAAGCTTATTTTTACTCCAATATGTTTCAATTTATCGTCTATAGTTGATTGTATGAAGGCCTTGCTGTGTGAAAGCTGCTGGCAACAGCAAAGGGTATACGTGGTTGGACTACGGTAACAAATTGAAAACCTGTAGGCATGCCTGGGCAATATTGAGAATAAGATTTACATATTAGTGGCTTATGAGGTTTAAAATAATATATGTTTGTGTTGTAACACAGTGCACATGTTATGTGTACAGAGATTTTTTTTTTCTAACTAAGCACATGTTAAGTGGTTGTAAAACATAGCAAAGCAGTAATGCTGTTGTATTAAGTCACCATAATTCTGCATTGTCCATGTATAAGGGTTAATATGAGTGAATTGATAGTAGCAAATAGTGTAATTGCTAATGAGGCTATATGTGTATTTGAATTTTGGTTTGGCTTAAGTGTAAATATGCCCGTGGTAAACCTGTCATATATGCTTCAAATGCAGATGTCCACCACATATGGGTTAATTGGCTGCTTTGAAATTGACCCTAGTCTGCGTTTCTGTCTGTGTGTGTGTGTGTTAAGGAATGTAGACTGTAAGCTCCATTGGGGCTGGGACTGATTGAATGAGTTCTCTGTACAGTGCTGCGGAATTTTTGGCGCTATATAAATAAATGATGATGATGATGATATGGGTGTAAATATGCTGTTCATACACTTGGTGTAAACCAGGCACATATGCTGCCGAGACAATGGAAATTGTGTCCCTTTGCATCAGGAGCTGACTATCCATGTGTGTGGTTAGGAAAATATTGGCCCCAGCTTGACAAAGTTGCTTAGGGTTGTTTAAGTTCTCCATACACAGGAAATTACCAGCTGTCTCTTGGGCATGGGTCTTTTGCAACTGGAATATCACTGGAATTGATCATATTTGTTAAATAAGCGTGTTTGCTCTTAAAAGAGTTGCTTTAATTATAAATGATTCTCTTTAAGTATTATGTAGTCCATTGATTTCTATTACTGCAGACTTTTCAGGTGGCAATATAAAAGCCATCAGTAAAGTTTTGTGTTTTATTTCATCATTTAACTGCTTAAGAAGACTTTGTTACAGAGTCTGACATTTTTAAAAAACTCAGAAAACTGTACTTTTTCAGAGTATGTATAAAGTAAGAATAAAAAAATTGAATGGTACTTTCTAAGTTCGTTGACCTTGTGGGTATAACTTCTGATCCATCATAAAATAAATGATGAGGGTGAGGGGGGCACTGCAACCCACTGGGTTAATAGTACTTTAACGAAGCTGTATAAACTAAGAGTATTTCCTCGATGGCGGGCTGCGGGCAATTATATTCCAGGGGCACCCTCAAATCTTTTGCAGAGTTACAGGTGGACTTTCATTTACTAAATATCTTATTTTATACATACAGTTATGTCATGCCCTGATGGCACAATTTGGTAGCGCCAATCTCGTCTTTGCTTCAGATTCTCTCCGTCTACTCCTTAAACAGATGAATTCCACAAAGACCATCTCAGTGTTATATGCCAACATACTTTCCATACTCACTCCCGATGACCTGTCTCGACTGCAACGGGGCTCGGAGCTGGACCTAGGACTTTTGACTGACGAGGACACATGCTTGACAGTTCTCGTGAAGCCACCTCCTGCACCAGATATAGATAGGTTCAGCTGTATACTTTACTTAGAGTGCATTACTCTTCCTACAGGTTGCTCCAGATGGGTGCCTGATCCAAATCTAACTGTCCAAAATGTGGAGGTTGCTCCGCTACTTTCTGGCACCTACTCTGGGGCTGCCCTGTGGTAGGAGACTTTTGGTCGCAGGTGGCGGAGTGTTTTCAAGACACAGGTATAGATATTCCACTGTTGTACCCCAAGACCTGCATATTTGGTTTGGGAGTCGATTTGAAGTTGGGGAGGTCTGCGACCAGATTTGTCCTTAATCTTTTCGTCTTAGCTAAGGTTGCAATCACTGGAGTATGGATGGTACAGGAGGGGCCGAACTTCAGTGCCTTGGTTGCCTTGGTTAATGTAGTAGTGTGGGATGAAAGATTCACTTATATGTTTCGAGGTACCATGCCAAAATACGACAAGGTATGGTGGAGATGGGCAAAGGCAAGGTATGCGGTTCGTTCTCTGGCGGCAGACTTTAATGCTATTTAAATGTTACTTAATCCCTAGATGGTACTGGGGAGCGTTCCATCTAAATCCACATAAGCGCGTGAGATATCATTCATCAACTCCCCTCACAGATGTATCCTCCTGGTTGTAATTAATATCACTATCTTCCCTACGTGGAAGGAGCTTGGGGACCCATGTAGAATATATTTCAGCATATCCCTATAAATTGTCACTTGATATAACCAATTATGTGCCATGGAAGCATATTATCAGTAAATGGGATATTTAGAGTTGTTAAGATGGTTTTAATTGTAATGTGGATTGTAACTTTCTTTGGAACTACGTCATGTATCTCTATTTCTTTTGTTTTTTTGTATTGTTTGTTGCTAAAATTTCAATAAAAATATTTGATTTAAAAAAATAAATGATGAGGGATGGTTTACATGCCATGGACTTGGTGTTTATGAAAATGCAAAATCACTAATATGGACATCACAGAGAATTTAGCCAGAATTTAGAACTGGGAGGCCTAGGGGGGCATTTTATATCAAAGAAGGCAGAGACTGAAATGACTAAAAAATTACATGCCACTGTATCAGTCTAATAAAGGTCGCCTTTCAAATATTTACTAGGCTGATTGCTTTTGAGGACAGACATTGGCTGCTAACTCTGGGCTAGGCAATTGGGTATACAAACCTAAAGTTGTATTCCTACTCTTGCATCAGCCTCAACTATATAACTGCTACAGATCTCAAAACCACCATAAAATATCTGCCAAAATTATTTAGACATTATTCAAAATTACATGAATAATCTTAGATCAGCTGGATTTTGTTGACATTAGCCATAACACATTACTATACAAGTTACATTCATGTAGAATATGAATTTCATATATATTCCTGTATATCCTGTATTGACTATATGATAAAGGAGCTCCTCTGCTAATGTTCATTTATCTGCCTGGATTCATTTGCCAAGTGAAAAGGTTACCTTTGCTCTCAGTGTATAAATGTATGAATATGTAAACTGCTAAAAGATAGATTGCCTTGTGCATAAGTATCCTGGAGAAAGTAGATACACAACTAAAGCAAATCTAGTCTGCATTGATTACTTTGTTTAATATATTCAAGCTATTCAAAATATACCCTTGAAGAACAGGTTGCATTTTTATGACTGCAGGGCTCATAAACATGATTATGTGGAGGAGAAAGTGGTAAATTAAACTCAGTTCTACATTGTGCAAATACAGCTGTAATTGCAAGCAAGCATATCCATATTGCTTCCCCTAAAACTGTGCAGCATAAAACAATATACAGTATATGTAGTACTAACTGAGATTAGAATATAAAACTGCCTATGAATTCTACTGTACAGAATTGAATCTGAGAGTTGTTTAAGACCAGAGTCCTTTTTCATATCAAAGCCACCCTAAATTGTGTCTACACATTGTTACAATTCATTGACTGCTAAATTGCTACATTCCTATTCGTCGTTCGTATTGTGGCATTTTGTTTCTGTGGCCAACAAATTAACACCAATTCTATTAATCATTATTACACTTTTCAGATGATGTGCATGGGGGTTAGCTAAGACATCTGTATCGTAGTGCAAAACAGAAATTGCACATAAGTTTTACTCCATTTATAGAATTTTTTCAATTACAGGGTTAGAGTCAATTAGGAATGATGTCCGCTTGCAGACATTGCTAACTATTAGGGTAAGAAATCTCTGTTCATTTTTCTGAGCACCTCTATGGGGCGCGAGGAAAAATGAGCGGAGATATCTGCCCGAACATCATGTCAATGTGTCTCTGCTGACCGTTCAGAGACACATCTCACCGAATTGAAACTCCTCCATAGAGGTATATGTGTCAATGATTCTGAGCATTATTTGTTGTACCCATCATTATTGTTTTCCTGTTTGTGATAGATCTGAAATAAAATATTAAATAAATCAGAAAAACACCACATAAGAGTAACATGACATAGATTGCTAATTATGTTGACGTGTTGCACAGATCAATATTGGATTCCCTGCAACTATTGCAGAGTTCATTTTCAGCCAGGGCCTACTGGGTCTGAAACTTGATTCCAGCAGCATGTCTATGTCACTGGTCATACACATCTCTCTTATCCAGGGTTTTTGATACCAGGAGACAGGGGGTCAAGTAACCCGAACACTGACACTTAACAGAGGGTCGCCTGTGTGCATTGTAAAGTCACCAGAGACTTGGGCATATGCCTGGGATTTGTGGTCTGCGTTCTAGAGCCACCAGAGCTTTGGTGGGACTGCATTGTATCGCCAAGAGAAGTGGGAGTTTCCACTGCTTGGTTTGGCTCCTTATTCGTCATGCATCCAGTGGCTGTGAAAAAAAACATTTTAGCATTTCATCACAGTATTCCTACCTGACAAGCAAGATGAAACAAATGGATAGTACTGTTTAGGGGCTGGCTGGGCTGGGGGGCAGCCCCCCAGCCCAGCTATCACTAGGCTATCACTAGGCTACCTGAATTACCTTTTCTTTAAATGTTCCTAATAGGCTGCTGAGCCGAGTCCCACCCCATATGAAGTATATGGAGGTCCTTGATCACCAAGCATGGCGCCAGAGGCATCATGTATAAATGTATGATATATGGGAGCATGATGGCTTAGTAGTTAGTATGTCTGCCTCATAGCACTGGGGTCATGAGTCCAATTCCCGACCATTGCCTTATCTGTGTGGAGTTTGTATGTTCTCCCCATGTTTGTGTGGGTTTCCTCCGGGTGCTCTGGTTTCCTCCCACACCCCAAAAACATTCTAGTAGGTTGATTGGCTGCTATCAAATTGACACTAGTCTCTCTCTCTGTCTGTGTGTGTCTGTGTGTGTATGATAGGGAATTTAGACTGTAAGATCCAATGAGGCAGGGACTGATGTGAGTTCTCTGTACAGCGCTGCGGAATTAGCGGCGCTATATAAACAAATGATGATGATGATGATGATGATATATGTCTACTGTCCTATTAAGGATAAGAAAATAATGGTACAGATCAGCGCATATGAGGTATTTTTTTTATGAATATGTACTTAAATTTGTAAAAGTTTAATCCTCCTTATTTATTTTGTCTTATATGTAAACACATGTGGCAAGTTGTATATTTTCTTCCTTTTTAAATATTATTATATCTCAGATTTAATAATAGTAAAAAAGTCCATAAACAGAACTGCATTTTCTAAAACAATGCAATTTGAGATTACAAATTGAAGTGCTTTAAAGTGACAAGTAAATGTCTGTTTGGGATTAAGACACTATAGGAGGTCTCCCTCAAATTTGTTTTTAAATGTACAAATTACTAATAAAATGCTTTTCTGTTGTCTTGATAACAACATTTAAATGTGTAAGCTTTTGATATAGAAATAAGGTTAATTGTGTTCCAGAGCTTATGGCATGAGTCATAATTAACAGGATAGATGGAATGTCAATGCCCAAACTAAATGGGTTTCATGAACTCTGTTTCAGATCAATAAATACAACTAATTTGTTATGCTTTTATGAAATAATTGTATCATTATTTTAATGAAAATAAAAATAAAACGTCTCTTTTATGAAGCTAGTTCAATACCATCTAAAAAATGAGTTAAAATAAATAACTATTAGTTCCTACTTTATCTTTTTTCTCCTACTTTAGTAATTTAGAAAGCAACTACATAGGAAGACACAACTAGTACAAATGAAACATTAGAAAGAGGATTAGAAGACAGGAGGTAGAGAGAGCCAAACTTGTAAGAGTTAACATTAACAGAACTGGGGTAGTAAATGGAGAATATACAGCATACTTGCCAACTCTCCCGGAATGTCTGGGAGACTCCCGAAATCCGGATCGGTCTCCCGCATCCAGCAAATACCTGGCCAAAATAATGCGATTTGCAGTGAATCGCGTCATTTTGCCCCCCCCAAACATTATTTTTGATGCGGGGGCGGGGCATAAATGACGCGATTGACCGCGCCCCGCCCTCTAGTCACGCTCCCTGTCCGGGATCTCCCGGACTTCAGTGCCTATAAGTAGGCAAGTATGTGATACAGGTGAAGTGAAAGGGGCAGGTGGAGCGTGAGAAGGGAATTGTCTTAGGATGGTGCCAGATTGGCAAGTAGGCAAGGAAAATATAACTTTGGATCAAAATAACAGTAATAATTTTAACATATTAAGCTATTATTTTTTGTGCATATGGTATATTTAATATTTCATGCTTTTATAGATGAAACAAACTAATGAACAGACAAAAAGCTGGAGTTGCATCAATAATTATTTATAGTATTTAGCACACATCTGCAATTATTTGTGTTATTTAGCATACTTTGCTGGCCCGATCAGCTGCTGACCCATATTTTCCAGCGTAATTTTCTCACCAAGTTATATCTTTTCCTCAAGAACCTTTAACTGTAACTACAGTTTAAGACAATGGATCTCAAACTTTCTTAGTTCAAGGCACCCTTATGGTCTCCATAACTTTTTCAAGGCACCCCATAGCCAAAATAATTACCAAATAGTTCTCCACCTTGCTTACTCCCGGTCATGACCGCGGCACCCCTGTGAGATGCTGCGGCACCCCAGGGAGCTCCAACGCAGTTTGGGAACTGCTGGTCACAGGCATTAATATTAAGAATGCTGAACTTGTGTTCTTAAACCTAATTAATTGCATTCTAACACTTGCAGTGCTAAGAAAAATGTGAGTGAATGGACCAGTATACACACACTGTTTCATAAGCTTTTACTAGGCTTTATATACATTTCAAGGTCGCCTTTGGAGTTCAGATATGCACCAATTAATAATATAGTACATTATGGCTCTAAGAATTCACTTTCAACATTTAGTTAATAGTGAGGACAAAGTATTACGTTTTGTACACACTTTTACATGTGTTGTTCTCAACACCAGTGTGTACAAGCGCAAAGGTGCTACTTCCTGATAATGTTTTCATGACAGGAAATCTTTGGTGCATTTCTTGATAATTGTAAATTGTAAATTTAGAGCCCAATCTGGCCCTGAAGAATAAAGAGTGAGCCTAGTCATTTTCCCTCAAAGACCTTTGGTTTGGAACATAAAAATACTGCAATTTCACGGATCTTATTCCCACCATAAATTATTTTTCTATTGATCATACCATAGACTATTCTGACCTCTTCTTCACTGCTATAGTGGCTCTACATGTCCTGCGGAAAGGTTACAGGAATTTTGAAGACTATTGTACTAGTGGGTGGTGGATCAGTATAATGTGGGGTCTACTGTCTGCACTAAATACTACATTAAATGCTACCATACACATTATCCTGTATCTGCAACTCTTTATAAAGCCATACATCTTTTTATAAAAGTTAAAGGTCCTTACAGAAAACATATCTCCTCCTCTGTACCTTTGGCTTCATCAACCTTTTTTCCTGTTACGTCTGTCAGTGAGACATTACTCCCTTGGACTGTTTGCAGATCATAGTGACAAAAGGTTTTTGGCAAATGCTGTAATGCAGAAAACATCATTGCCTCAATATTATTCTTGCTAAACACCAATATCCCGTTATTGATTGGAAGAAGGGATATGTTATTGAATGGTTTCACTCATGTATATCAACCTGTGCAAAACAGCCTGCCTACCCACTACGATGTTTGCATATCTATAGGATCAGCTACGTAAGCTGATATTTTGCAAAAAAGAAGCTTAGACCCTATTACCTCTGCTTGCCCGTTAGATGTACTTACCCCAGAAGTGGAAGACTTTGGCGTGAGTTGGTTAGCTTAACATATATTGCAATATGTAGAACTAACATTCCCTGTTTATAATATAAAAAAGTAGGAAGCATTAATTTTGTATATTTGGGGAGTGCAGAGTATCCGTGTATTTTGTTTATACAATGTTGGGCAGCCCCCTCTTGCACTCCAGTTTGTACATGGAGAGTGCAGAGGATCAATGCACCTTTTTGTATGTATATATATATATATATATATATATATAATGTTTGAGGGAAAGAATCCACTGCTGCCATACGTCATAAATCTAGTGAGAGGTGCAGTTTACACTTCTGTCTTTTGCATCTAGTTAAATTTGCTCCTAAATTCCAGGTAGAAGGTTGACTCTATATAATATATGCTTATCATTAGCCAAATTGGATAAAAATACATTGACACTCATGATAAATTTCAGGTTCTGATCCGTGTAACCATTCTATTTTTTAACAGTTGCTGTTTTCATAACTTCATTTCTGTTCAACTGGAAACCAGTTGTACATCTCTAAATAAGACTGGACTGGCAGACTCTAGGGCTGCAGAGCTGTGTGGGGCTGTCCTGAGACGTTCTGGAGGAGAAGAGGCCTACTTCCGGTCAGTGGTCCTCGGGGCTGGGTGATTGCTGTCCTCCAAGTGAGACACTTCCTGTGGGGGCGTGACTGCACGATCCGACTCTCCTGAGAAAATCTCTGCAGGAATCAAGGCAAGAGGGGCTGATCTTCCCTGGCTGGAGATCTGCTGAGTGGCAACATCCTTTTGCAGGCTCTTACATCTGCCTAGCAGCGGGGTCTCTGGATCTTCAGTGCAAGGTGCTGTTTGCTTCCCTGTGTACTGCTCCTCCTGTGCAATATTACTACATAGTGTTGGCTGCAAGCTGTGTACTATAATACTCTGCTGCCCCCCAGTGGTCGATAGTTGGTACTACAATCTCTATATTAAAGCTGCAGATCCCCATCTACAAAGAAAGGCTCTGAAGCTGCAAGAGATAATAGGATCTATAATATCAGTACCTATCTGCTATCATGCACTCTTCTCGAAGAGCTCCCACGAAGCGGGTCTGAGCAATCTTTCAGAGTTGGCTATTCTTTATCATCCATTTATTGTCTCTGTCACGAGAGAGAACGAGTATCTCCAGGACGCCACTTTTCTCCTGTCTCTGGTCATCTATCCCATCCAAACACACGGGATACAGCGCTCCCCGGACATCTTTCCTCATTCTCATATTTGCCTGTCTGGACATCGCTCTGCGTTAATATAAGCCGCAATATGGAGTAAGTTACGACGACCGCATGGCCCCTGCGCCAGGGCTCTCGCTTGGAAAGTCGTGGGGATGTCATCTTCTCTAATCTAAACGCAGAAACCTTCACAACAGATTTCCCTAGTTGATCTATTGGCGACTGACCCCCTGAGGGAACCATGCCGAAGGGTGGCAGGAAGACAGGTGGTCCAGACCTCTCTCAGAATCTTAGGAAATTTGGGTTTTCAGAGGCTAAGACCCCAAGCGCCTCTTCCTCACAGCGCGAAGCTCATTCCGACTCTGACGACTCGGATTCCTCGCCATTGACTCGCAAGGATCTACAATCCCTGTTTCGGGAGGTCAAGGAAACAAGGAAATCAGTGCAGGCGGTCCAATCAGAAGTACAGAAAGCTATTGGTCACTGAGGGCGGAGGTCCAGGACCTTGGGAATAGGATGGATCATTTGGAAACTAAAATGAATGAAGCTGCTTCTTCCCACAAGGACACGGTGACTGACATCCAACAACTGAAACAAGATATGCTTCATATGCAGGAGCAACAAGAAGATCAAGAGAATAGGGCCAGGCGTAATAATCTATGCATCAGGGGTATCCCTGAGGAGGTGGATCAATCCCTCCTTGACCAATATCTTAAAAGGCTCTTTGCCGGCCTAGCTCCTGCTACCCCAGAAGATCAGCTTCTCTTGGACAGGGCCCATAGAGTTTTCCGCCCTCGCTCTCAAGAGCCCTCTCAACCACGGGACGTCATCCTCCAGTGTCACTATTATACCACCAAGGAAGCAATCCTGCGGGAATCTCGTAAGACTGACTCAATTATGTTTGAGGATGCCTCCTTGCAGATTTTTCAGGACATTGCTCCACTTACACTTCCATGATGGGTATTTTGCCCATGTCCGGCCCTCCCCTGCCGCTGGCACTGCCCCGTACCTTCCCTGGCCGGCTTCATGGACCAGGTGTGTCCTCACACGTTGGCCCTGCCCACTAACCTACTCCCCTCTTTTCCTTCTCCTTTCCTTCCTCTCCCTTTCTACCTCAGGCACTTCTTTATATTTTCTGTCCTTATTGCATTTGTGTTAACTTGGTACTGTTTTTATTTTCATTTGTAGTGCAACTGATCCTCGCTGGGGGACTTGAGGTGGCCCTGTCTTCACCACCTGATGGCTCTTAGGATCTTCTCATTAAACGTCAAAGGTTTGAACAGCCCACAAAAGCGCACAACACTTTATCTCACACTTAAACAACATAGAGCAGATATAGTTTTTCTCCAGGAAACACATTTCACCCGTCATTCACATCCAGAATTGAAATCTAAACGGTACCCTTCTGCTTTCCATGCTTGTGACCCCAGACAAAAAAAGCGAGGAGTAGGTACACTTTTTGCATCCCACGTCACCTTTGAGCTTTTGACATCTCATTCTGACCCTGAAGGTCGTTTTCTAATCCTAGTGGTCAAACTCAATAATACTATATGCACCCTGGTTAATGTATATGGGCCAAATTTAGAATCAGCGTTCATTCCTGGCTGCCCTGGATTCTCTACTCTCTCAGGTACGCCAGGGAGAGATGATTATGGCAGGGGACTTTAATGTTGTAGTAGACAATACCATAGATAGATCGTCCACTGTGCTCCCCCCGTTAGTGGCTCGGAGTCCCGTAAATCTAAGGCCTTGGTATCCCTTCTTTCCCATCATCTCCTCTTTGACTCCTGGAGGCTCAGGGAACCCTCATCCCGAGACTACACATTTTACTCCCCGGTTTATGGTACCTACGCACGAATAGACATGGTCTTCCTCAACCACGATTTGTCTTTAAGACTCAGGGCAGCTCACATACACCCGATGGTTTGGTCCGACCACTCTCCTATCTCAGCTGACCTATCAGACATAGTACCCCGTCCTCGTCCCGCCTCGTGGCTCACTAATGACTCCATTCTCCATGATCAGTCACTTATCTTAGAGCTCCGGACCCTCCTTGACGAGTATTTTCTCTTTAATGACCTCCCTGATACTTCCTCCATGACCCTCTGGGAAGCTCACAAGGCAGTGGTGTGAGGCCATCTTATTAGTATGGCTTTGCGCCGTAAGAAGTTGGCCACCTCTAAACGTGCGTCACTAACTATCCAACTCCAGACTTTGGAGAGACAGCATAAGCTATCTCCAGATGAAGAGGTACTGGCCAAAATTCTAAAGGTGAGATATGATTTGAACCTCCTTCTCTCTGAATCCACTGCCTCGGCCTTGAAACGGCTGAGGCAGACGTTTTATGAAAAGGGAGATAAAGCTGACAGAATACTAGCTTCCCGTCTGAGGGCCCAGAGATCTCAAAACAACGTCATGGCCCTGAAGTCTCCTTCCGGCTCACCTATTTACCGTCCTGATCAGATAGGGCGAGAGTTTCAGAAATGTTATTCTACACTGTACAACTTGGATGCTCTAAACCCCGGGAATGCCCCTCCTGCGGACACGATAGCAGCTTTCCTGAGGCAAGCGAACCTCCCTACCCTTTCCAACAGCCTAGTCCAACAATTAAATGAGGAGATTACGTCGGAGGAAATACTAGCAGTTATCAAGGCCCAAAAGACCTCCAAGGCCCCGGGGCCCGATGGCTTCTCCGCAGCCTACTATAAAAGATTTTCCCAGACCTTGGTTCCCCACCTCCGCTCCTTGTTCAATGCTGTCTTACATGGTGAACCCTTTCCGAAATCAATGTTAGAGGCGCGTATTGTAGTCATACATAAGGAGGGGAAAGACCCTAGCGACTGTGCAAGCTACCGTCCCATCTCCCTTCTCAATGTCGACATTAAGCTATACGCAAAGATCCTGGCTACTCGCCTGAATGGAGTCCTTCCGGGTCTAATCCATTATGACCAAGTGGGTTTCATCCCAGGTCGTCAGGCCAGGGATAACACTCGCCGCGCGATCGACCTTGTTTAAATCATTAATCAAAGGTGCCTCCCGGCCATGATGCTCTCACTGAATGCCGAGAAGGCGTTTGATCGGATTTCCTGGGAATTTATGACCCTAGCTTTGAAGGCATACGGCTTCACAGCTGAATTTCTGACCGGGGTTTCTGCCCTCTATAACTCTCCCTCAGCTAGGGTTCTGGTCAATGGATCTCTTTCCGACCCTCTCTCCCTCTCCAATGGGATGAGACAGGGCTGCCCCCTTTCGCCCTTAATTTTTGCTCTAGTGATAGAACCCCTGGCGGCGATGATCAGACAGTCGACGTCGATCTCAGGTGTGACAGTGGGACCGCGGGAATTCAAGGTATCTCTCTTTGCAGATGACATACTTCTCTCTCTGACGAATCCTCAGGAGTCTCTACCCGCCCTATATAAACTTATCGAAGAATATGGCCTACTGTCTGGCTATAAAATTCATTTTTCTAAATCTGAGGCCATGCTCCTTCACACTTTCCCTTCCCTTAGGTCCAGTTTACAGACTAATTTTACACTACGCTGGCAGCCAAATAAGATCAAATATCTTGGAGTTTATGTCACCTCATCCCATGAGAGATTGTATTGGGAAAACTCCCCCCCCCCTCCTGTCAAAAATCAAACAGGACTTGGAGATTTGAAAGAGCTATATCATATCGTGGCTGGGGAGGATTATTGCTATCAAGATGAACCTGGTCCCTAAACTTCTGTATCTTTTCCAGACTCTTCCAGTGAGGGTTCCCGACTCTGTGTTTAGGGGTTTGCATTCCTCTTTTCTAAAGTTTATATGGTGAGCTAAGCCCCCTAGAATTTCGATAGCAGTGCTTAAGAAGCCCAGGGCTTGGGGAGGTAGGGGTTATCCAGACATTAAATTTTATTATTTGGCATCTCATTTGACCCAGGTGGCGGTAACTTATGCGTCTTACCAGTCCATAGCTTGGGTGGACCTGGAGACCCACTATGTTGCGGTCCCCTCCATTGCATCACTCTGGGGTATGGCCAATATAGATAGACCACCAACGGCCTCCTCTCTTCAATCTCTTAAATTCTGCTTATCCCTCTGGGACTCATGCCGGGTCAAATATAAATTGTCCTCCCCTATTTCACCTCTGACTCCCCTTTGGGGCAACCCACACTTCCCTCCTGGCAATTCAACCCAGAAATTTAGACTCTGGATAAAGGCGGGATTACGGGTGGTTTCGGACCTGGTGGTTAATCAAACTTGGGCTTCTATGTCAGAACTTCATAATAAATTTGAACCGTTTCGTCCGCTCTTTTTTGAGTACTTCCAGGTTCGACACTTCGCCATGTCTCTGCCCCCCCAGGAGGCTCTCCGGGCCCCGACCTTCTTTGAGTACATGTGTTTACACTCACCTCTCACCAAAGGGATGATCTCCCTGATCTATAATTGGCTCATAGATTATACTTTCGATACTCCAGGCCGACATGAGCGGGAATGGGAAAATGACTTGGGTCCTCCTCCAGACGATCTATGCTGGGAGGAGGTCAGGGAGGGGATTGCCAAGAGCTCTATCTCCACAGTAATTAAGGAAACTACCTATAAAGTGTACTATAGGTGGTACTATACTCCTGATAAGTTGTCTCGTATGTTCCCTACGGCCACTCCGAGCTGCTGGCGGGAATGTGGCCAGAGAGGTACGATGCTACATATATGGTGGACCTGCCCTCGCATAGTTCCTTTCTGGAACATGGTTCTTACACTCATAAACTCTGTATCAGAACAACAGATAAGTAAGGATCCCTGGTCATTCCTTCTCTCTCGCCCTATACCTGACGAGAGTGCGCCTTCTAACAAGCTTATCTCCCACATTCTGGCAGCCGCTAAATCCCTAATAGCAAAGCACTGGAAAGACCCTAGAGCTCTCTCTATGCAGGAGTTACGGTCATACATAAGACATGTCGCAAGCATGGAGAGTATAACGTGCTACCTCCATGACAAAAGTGGATTTATCTGTTTCTGAGCTCCTGTTCTGGAACTGAGAAGCTCACTAAATGTGATGATCTCACATGTATTTGGAATGCTTCCAGATATATTTATTCTTCTCTACCAAGTCCCTAGGAGAACACATATAAATAGAACATACAGGGGTAAATGTATCATACCCCGTTTTTTTCATCTCGCGGGAGATTGGCGTCTTCGCAGCTAAAATTTAATGGGGCGATGGCTTGTAAAGGCAAACTTGCCTTTACAAGCCATCGCCCCTTTAAATTTTAGCTGCGAAGACGCCGATCTCTCGCAAATTGAAAAAACCGGGGTATGATACATTTACTCCACAGTATCATCTTACTTGTTTATGTAAAATGTAGATAATTGATATTAATAATACACAGAAAGAGCAAAACATGCTATATTTATTATAAGCTATTGCAAACAGCTTTGGCCTATTTTGTAATGTTCTGTCAATATTTACTGAAATGCTACATAATACACTTTTCCTCATGTTATAAAACAAATACAAAAAAAATCTAATATTGGGCATGATAATGCTGAGTAAGGTAAATTATTTAAAATAGTCTTCAGGCATCCGGGTGATTCCTATTTGATATTTCTGAGATTTTTGCTTTGATTTGTAAATCATTGCCCCCCCTCCCCCAATACAGGGACTACCTGCACCATTTATAGAAATAATTATTTGATACTGACAATGAATTAATTGTGTGAATGGTCACTATTGGTGGTTTAAGGTCATATTCAGCTTCAGAGATTATTACACTTCAGTTTTATTTTGTATTTCCGTTGGCATCAAGACAACATGCATCTTGCTTGAGTGTGTTTACCCTGTTGTTTTTTCTGACGCTTATACATTCTCCGTAAACAAATAAGCAATAAATAAACATATTAAAAAAGATTCATAAAATGTTGCTATACAAAATATATGTAACGATACTCCCATTGTAAATGTTGTAAGAATTTCTCTTTTATCTGTTGGCACATGTAAAATAATTGCTGACTCAGTTATGTTAACTTGACTTTACTTAAAGACATTTGCAACTTATTTTTAATTTACCCTTTTTCTTTGTCCATTGTAAATATTTAAAGACAAACACTATATGGACAAAAGTAATTGGCCACACCTGTTAATTATTGACTTGAGATGTTTCAATTAGACTCATTCCAGAGGTGCATAAAATCAAGCACCTAGCCGAGCAGTCTCCATTTGCAAACATTTGTGATACAAAATAGGTCATTCTGAAAAGCTCAGTGACTTCAAGCGTGGTACTTTGACAGGATGCCATATTTGCAATATGGAATGGTTCATGAAATTTCATCCCTGCTGGATATTCCACGGTCAACTGTAAGTGATATTATTAGAAAGTGGAAGCATTTAGGAGCAACAGCAACTCAGCCACGAATCGGAGGACAATGTAAAAATTACAGAGCGGGGTCAATGACACCTAAAGGGCATGATGCGTAAAAGCCACTCTTCTGATTCTGTAGCTGAAGAGTTCCGAACTTCCACTGACATTAATGTAAGCACAAAAACTTAGCAGTGGGAGCTTAATGGAATGGGTTTCCATGGCCGAGCAGTTGCATGCAAGCCTCATATCACCAAGACCAATGCCAAGCGTCGGATGGGGTGCTGTAAAGCACACCGATACTGGACTGTTGAGCAGTGGAAACCTGTTCTGTGGAGTGACCAATCACGCGTCTCTGTTTGGCAATCAGAAAAGCAAGTCTGTGTTTGGCGGATGCCGGGAGAACATTACCTGCATTATGCCAACTATGAAGTTTGGTGGAGGAGGAATAATGGTATGGGGCTGTGTTTCAGGGTTTGGGCTAGGCCCCCTTATATCCAGTGAAAGGCAATCTTAATGCTTCAGCATACCAAGTCATTTTGGACAATGCTATTATCACGCGCCGGGTGTTCGGGCAGCGCACCCGACACCCGGCAGACTTACCTTTCCTCGGCGCTCCGCTTCCCGCTGGGTGCCGCCATCTTGGATCCGGATCTGCGCATGCGCAGACCCGGCGACTACACTGATTGTTCTGCTTCCTCCTCATTGGTCCTTTTCCTTGGCGGCAAAGTTTAAAAGGCACCTCCTCTCTTTCTTCAGTGCCTGTTCTTTGAGTCACCTCCTGGTGATAGAAGTGGCTTCCTGTTACCTTCCAGTTATTTACCTCCATTCTGGACTGCAGAGCTGACGCTCATCTTCGGACATCTCCTCTACATTTGTCTTCAGAGCTGACGCTCACTCTCCCGAACTTTTCACCACATAGTGGTCTGCAGAGCTGATGCTCACTCTACTGGACTCTCCGCCACATAGTGGTCTGCAGAGCTGACGCTCATCTCCGGACAACTCCTCTACATTTGCCTTCAGAGCTGACGGTCATTTTACCGAACTTTACACCACATAGTGGTCTGCAGGGCTGACGCTCACTCTACTGGACTCTTCACCACATAGTGGTCTGCAGAGCTGACGCTCACTCTACTGGACTCTCCGCCACATAGTGGCCTGCAGAGCTGACGCTCATCTCTGGACAACTCCTCCATAATTGTCTTCAGAGCTGACGCTCATTCTCCTGAACCCTACACCACTTAGTGGTCTGCAGAGTTACACCGAACTGCATCATCTTCATTGCCATTACTTATCGTATTGACCGCCCTTCCTACTGCCTGTAGTCTTCCCAGGGACCTCCGTACAGTGCTCCAGTAGGGACCACGACCTGCGAGGTAGACGCAGCTAAGCCCATACTGCTTTGCGGCGGTTCCTGGTGAACACTGTCTCCTCGTTAGACTCCGCGCCCTGTTGGAGTAGTGCTAAACTGTTCGTATCCCTTGGTCTCGCTACATCTGTCGAGTCTCCACGTAAGAACCGTGACAGTAAGAACAGGCCAAAAAACGTCATTAATATGACGGAATCTAACGTGCAACCCTCTGCTGAGGACATGCTTCAGCACTTGCTCAACCGGGTAGAGCAACAAGATGTGATCCAGCGACAGCTATTACAGGGCTTCCAGAGTCTTGCTGCTCGCTTTGACTCGCTACAAGCATCTACACCTGTCCGAGCAGCCAGTCCACCGGCACCTGTTTCTGCAGCTGCTTCCAATTCGACTCTTCGGATTCCAACTCCTTCCAAATTCGATGGAGATCCTGCAACCTGCCGTGGTTTCTTGAACCAGTGTTCAATACAATTTGAACTCCAACCACAGAATTTCCCAACCCAGCGCTCAAAGGTGGCATACCTAATATCCTTACTTTCTGGTCAAGCCTTAGCCTGGGCCTCACCTCTCTGGGAGCTTGATGACCCGATCCTGGTGGACAGTGCTGCCTTCATTGCCGCTTTTCGCAGGATTTTTGACGAACCAGGAAGGGTCACTTCTGCAGCATCTAGTATTCTCCGCCTGCGTCAAGGTTCTCGCTCAGTGGCTCAGTATGTTATTCAGTTTCAAACATTGTCATCAGAATTACGTTGGAACAACGATGCGTTGGTAGCGACCTTCTGGCAGGGGCTATATGACAAAATCAAGGACGCTTTGGCTTCCCAAGAACTCCCCACTACTTTAAATGCCATGATCTCGCTATGTAACCGCGTGGATCTACATTTCCGCGAACGATCTTCAGAGAAGGATTCCTCTCGGCGTAGTTCCGCCAGACTCGCACCTCGCTTCACTCATCCGGTAACAATGGAGGAACCCATGCAAATTGGGCGCTCCCGGTTAACTACAGAGGAACGCGATAGAAGACTAAAAAATAAATTGTGCCTTTATTGTGCGGATCCGGATCATCTATTGAATGCCTGCCCCAAGAGGTCGGGAAATGCCAGACCCTAACCTGCTCCGGAGAGGTCAGATTAGGGCTTTCCAAAACCTCTCCCTCCTTTGGTATTCCTAATGTCTGCTCCTTCCCTGTTACCCTTCACGGTCCGTGTGGTCCCATTCACACTTCTGCTATGCTGGACTCTGGAGCAGCTGGAAATTTTATCTCTTTCTCTTTAATTTCGCAGGTTTCTATACCAACTGTACCGTTAGAAATTCCTGTCTCCATCACGGCCATCGATGGCTCCCATATAGCTAATGGTACTGTGAAAACCCGGACTAAACCCATCGTCCTTCAAATAGGAGCCCTACATCGTGAAGTAATTACCTTTCACGTGCTGCCATCTACTACTACTCCCGTCATCCTGGGTCTACCATGGCTTCAGCAGCATTCCCCTCAACTTGACTGGTCCACCTCGCAGATTTTGTCTTGGGGTTCTACTTGTCGCCTGATATGTTTGACTCGAGTCCAACCTCTTGGCTCCATTTCTACTTCCTCTGACACCAAAGTCTCCGTTCTGCCCAAACAATATCATTCCTTTTTAGACGTTTTTGACAAGGTTCGCTCTGAGCATCTGCCACCTCATCGCTCGTGGGACTGTCCTATCGAACTGCAGTCAGGCAAAATACCTCCTCGAGGTCGAGTGTATCCACTCTCCATACCCGAGACCTCTTCCATGTCTGAATATGTTAAAGAAAACCTTTCCCGAGGCTTTATCAGACCTTCCTCATCACCGGCGGGAGCAGGGTTTTTCTTTGTTAAAAAAAAGGATGGATCGTTAAGACCTTGCATCGATTATCGTGGTTTAAATGCCATTACAGTCAAAAACCGATACCCCATTCCGCTTATCACCGAACTGTTTGATCGTATCAAAGGAACAAAGATCTTCACCAAACTAGACCTGCGGGGCGCATATAATCTCATTAGGATCAGAGCAGGAGACGAATGGAAGACGGGTTTTAATACCTGCGATGGGCATTACGAATATCTTGTGATGCCCTTTGGTCTGTGCAACGCCCCCGCCGTTTTTCAGAGTTTTATCAATGAAATATTTAGAGATCTTCTTTACCTCTGTGTCGTGGTGTATCTAAATGATATTTTGGATTTCTCTCCTGACGTCACCTCTCACCGTAAGCATGTGAAGGAAGTTCTTTCCAGATTACGACGCCATCAACTCTTTTGCAAACTGGAGAAGTGCTTCTTCGAGCTCCCTCAGATGCCCTTTCTGGGTTACATCGTATCTGGATCCGGACTACAAATGGACCCAGATAAGGTCAAAGCAATTTTAGAATGGCCTCTTCCCCTTGGGCTGAAACCTGTTCAACGATTCCTCGGATTCGCCAACTACTATATGCGCTTCATCCAGGGCTATTCCATCATCGTGGCACCTATTGTAGCTCTAACTCGAAAGGGTTCCAACCCTAAATCCTGGTCTTCAGCTGCTGTTGAGGCCTTTGACTTCTTGAAAAAAGCTTTTGTCTCTGCACCTATCCTCCAACAACCAGATGTTTCCTCTCCGTTCTTTCTGGAGATTGATGCCTCCAATGTGGGCATCGGGGCTGTCCTTTCACAGAAATCTCCTCTGGGCCAATTACATCCGTGGGCCTTTTTCTCTAGAAAATTCCTCCCTGCTGAGAAGAACTACACCATAGGGGATAAGGAGTTGTTAGCAATTAAAGCAGCGCTAGCTGAATGGCGATATCTCCTTGAGGGAGCACTGCATCCTGTGACTATCTTCACGGACCATAAGAACTTGCTCTACCTCCAAACCGCTCAATGCTTGAACCCCAGACAAGCACGTTGGTCTTTATTCTTTTCCCGCTTCAAACTTCGCATTACTTTTAAACCTGGCATTAGGAATAAGAGAGCTGATGCTCTTTCTCGTGCTTTTCCTACTCATGAAGTCACGGAGGAAGATCCTGTTCATCCCATTCTGGACCCAAAATGCCTGGTTTTAGCTACACAGCTTAAATCCTCTAAACCCCCACCGGGGAAAAGTTTTGTCTCTCCTAATCTTCGCCACAAACTGCTGAAACATTATCACTCCACCATCTTCACTGGACATACCGGTACCCACAAGACCATCGAATTGATATCCAGAAACTACTGGTGGCCCAGTCTTCACACCGACGTTAAGGACTTTGTCTCCGCCTGTAGCGTTTGTTCTCAGAATAAGTCCACACATCAGTCTCCCGCTGGTTTACTACGTCCATTGCCCATACCTCATGAACCATGGACCCATATAAGTATGGATTTTATTACCGATCTCCCACCTAGTAAGAATTGCACTGTCATATGGGTTGTAGTGGATCGATTTTCTAAAATGGCTCATTTCACGGCACTTCCTGGTCTTCCATCCTCTCCAGTCCTGGCATCCCACTTTGTCAAAGAAATTTTCCGCTTACATGGCAGTCCGCTCGACATAGTTTCACATCGAGGTGTGCAATTCGTTTCCAAATTCTGGAGGTCTCTCTGCAAATTGTTTGGAATCAAACTGAGTTTATCATCTGGATATCATTCTCAATCCAATGGACAGACCGAAAGGATCTGGAGACTTACCTCAGAATGTTTTCTTCTGCCAACCAAGATAACTGGGTAGATCTTCTACCGTGGGCGGAGTTTGCCCACAACAACGCTTTCCATGAGTCTTCTTCTAAATCTCCTTTCCTGGTGGTCTATGGTTATCATCCGTCACTTCCTGAATTTACGCCTCTCCCACCCACCCAGGTTCTTGCAGCCAATTCTCTATACAGCAATTTCCTCTGCATTTGGACGCAAGTAAGGGCTTGTCTTAAAAAAGCTTCTACACGTTACAAATTGGCCGCGGATAAGAGACGTAGATTTCTTCCCACCTTCAAAGTTGGCGATAGGGTGTGGCTCTCCACCAAGAATATACGCCTCAGAGTCCCCTGCATGAAATTGGCTCCGCGATTTATTGGCCCATACAGTATCTCTGCAGTCATTAACCCAGTCTGCTTCAAATTGCGATTACCGGCATCTCTTCCTATTATTAACTCTTTCCATGTGTCTCTATTAAAACCTCTGAAGATTAATCGATTTACATCAGTTGCTCCTTCCACCACCCCAGGAGCCCATCAAGAGGAGGAGTTTGAACTCAAACAAATCTTAGACTCAAAAAATTGCAAAGGCGGTCTGAAATACCTAGTAGACTGGAAGGGCTTCGGTCCTGAAGACCGCTCTTGGGTTCGTGCCTCCGACATCCACGCTCCCTACCTGCTGGATAAATTCCACAAGAAGTTTCCCTTAAAACCTTGCAGTAGACGTGTGGTGCCCGTCTTTAGAGGGGGGGTACTATCACGCGCCGGATGTTCGGGCAGCGCACCCGACACCCGGGAGACTTACCTTTCCTCGGCGCTCCACTTCCCACTGGGTGCCGCCATCTTGGATCCGGATCTGCGCATGCGCAGACCCGGCGACTACACTGATTGTTCTGCTTCCTCCTCATTGGTCCTTCTCCTTGGCGGCAAAGTTTAAAAGGCACCTCCTCTCTTTCTTCAGTGCCTGTTCTTTGAGTCACCTCCTGGTGATAGAAGTGGCTTCCTGTTACCTTCCAGCTATTTACCTCCATTCTGGACTGCAGAGCTGACACTCATCTTCGGACATCTCCTCTACATTTGTCTTCAGAGCTGACGCTCACTCTCCCGAACTTTTCACCACATAATGGTCTGCAGAGCTGATGCTCATCTTCGGACATCTCCTCTACATTTGTCTTCAGAGCTGACGCTCACTCTCCCGAACTTTTCACCACATAGTGGTCTGCAGAGCTGACGCTCACTCTACTGGACTCTCCGCCACATAGTGGTCTGCAGAGCTGACGCTCACTCTCCGGACAACTCCTCTACATTTGCCTTCAGAGCTGACGGTCATTCTCCCGAACTTTACACCACATAGTGGTCTGCAGGGTTGATGCTCACTCTACTGGACTCTTCACCACATAGTGGTCTGCAGAGCTGACGCTCACACTACTGGACTCTCCACCACATAGTGGCCTGCAGAGCTGACGCTCATCTCCAGACAACTCCTCTATAATTGTCTTCAGAGCTGACGCTCATTCTCCTGAACCCTACACCACTTAGTGGTCTGCAGAGTTACACCGAACTGCATCATCTTCATTGCCATTACTTATCGTATTGACCGCCATTCCTACGGTACTACTGCCTGTAGTCTTCCCAGGGACCTCCGTACAGTGCTCCAGTAGGGACCGCGACCTGCGAGGAAGATGCAGCTAAGCCCATACCGTTTTGCGGCGGTTCCTGGTGAACACCGTCTCCTCGTTAGACTCTGCGCCCTGTTGGAGTAGTGCTTAACTGTTCGTATCTCTTGTTCTCGCTACATCTGCCGAGTCTCCATGTAAGAACCGTGACAGCTATGCTTCCAACTTTGTGGCAACAGTTTGGGGAAGACCCTTTTCTATTCCAACATAACAGTGCCCCAGTGCAAGCAAGGACTACAAAGACATGGTTTAATGATTTTGTTGTGGAAGAACTTGACTGGCCCGCACAGAGCCCTGACCTCAACCCCATTGAATACCTTTGGGATGAACTTTAACGGAGATAGCATGCCAGGCCTTCTCGTCCAACATCAGGGCCTGACTTCTTAATGTGCTCTACAGAATGAATGGGCACAAATTCCCACAGAAACACTTCAACATCTTGTGGAAAGCCTTCCAAGAAGAGTGGAAGCTGTTATCACTACAAAATGGGGACCGTCTCTATATTAAAGTATATGTATTTGAATACAATGTCATTACAGTGCCTGTTGGTGTAATGGTGAAGCGTCCAAATACTTTTGGCCATATAGTGCATGTATAATAATATGCTTCATGTTTAAATGCGTAAACATTCTCTATAAAACGCAGTGTATTATGTTGGCGTTATGTTAATAAAGTATAAGTGCAGAGCGCACTTTCAATTAACTATTACTCTTTTTCTGTTTGTCTCATAATCTTCCTATCATCCCACAGCCCTTCTGTTATATACCTGTGTAATAATTCTCTTACAATAGATTGAGTGGTCCAGTAGCAAAGTGTGGCAATGGAGGATTAGGTATGACATCACTGAGTTATGACATCACTGGAGTGTGATCAAGGTCTGGTGGACATAATACTATTAATACTATTTTTAGTATATGCTTTCCTATGTATTAGGTAGAATTAAGCAAATAAAGTATTTGAGGTTAGAATGTCTTTAAAATATGTTTAATTTAGAGTACTTAAATAAAGTATTGAGAGAGTAAATTAACCCAAGTGCACACTCAGTCAGTCCAGTTGCCCGGACCCCCGCCCTCCTCCAGCCAGGAGCCCTTAGTGGGGATCTGTTCCGCCAACCGTCTGCAGTATGCATACTACGGGCAGGCAGGGCGGGCAGCATGTCATACTGTAGGAAGTAGGAGACAGTAGAGTCTGTGGAAGAAGGTAAGTGAGAGCTTATTGAAATAAGAGTGGAGTCTAGGTTTTAATTTATTGGTGAGGATGGGTAGTAATCATTTAATAGTGGGTTAGAAATATTAATTTATAGGTAGGGCAAACTAATTAATGGTGAGGACTATTTAAATTAATAGTGAGGTCATAGTAATTCATTTAAGGTGGTGTGTGCTTATTAATTGAATTACTTTAGGGAGAAGGCGTGCTATTTATTAATTGTGAATATCAATTATTTAATATTGGGGCAATTTGGGGGTAAGAAAGTTTAAATATTAATTAGAAATGCTAATTATTAAATATTGGCGGCTGCTTGGAGGGGAAATATGAGTATTTATTAAATGTGAATACCATTAATTTAATGTCAGGGCAAGGTGGGAGAATTTAGGTTTATCTGTTATTTCTAAATGGTATTTATTTAATGCTGGGATGGTTTTGGGTAGGGAGGCCTAATTATTACATGTAGGTGCTATATTTAACATCTGGGTTTGTTGGGGGAGGGAGGCCTAAATGGAATCACTCACTGCTAGACTTTCCACATTTTATGTGTCTTTCTATTTACCAAACAGTGCACCAGCATTCCAGGATCCAGACAAGCAGCAACTGAGCAGAAGCTGCAGTCCTGATTTTGTGTGACTATTCTTCTCAGTTGGGATAGTTGGGATGTACGTCCCGCTTCACACTTGTAAAGCAAGCACTACATGTAAATACAAGCAGCTCATCCTTTAAAAGCAATACAGTGTACAGCAGGACATACATCCCAACTAACCTTGCAGTTGAAACAAAGTCCTGATTGAGTGGGACAGTCACATAAAATTGTGACTGCCCCACTAGAACAGAACAATTGGCTACCATTGCCCGTATATTTGAAGGGGTTGGAAAGAGATGGAGAACAGCCTAGCATGTCTCAAATGATTGCCACACCCTTTCATACACTGGCCATGTGGAATGGAAAACCCCCTCTAGAAATCCTGAGTTTGCCCCTGTAAACTGTACTTTAAGCAACTATTTTTTTTTGCAGCTTTTCATAAACATATGTTCAATTATCAACAGCAGCTCAGATTGTAAGGTGCAGACAAAAATCAGTGATGTTTTAGATACCTTGATACCCGGAAGTGTGAACAGCTGCACATCATGCAAAACTCCTATTGGTCCTCATGCTGAATTGAACTTCTCCCCTTTGTGCCACTATTTATTCACATGATTGTATGATTTTAAAGTGGTCACTTCACAAACTACAAACTTGCTTTCCCTGAGCTGTTTACACTACATTCATTAAATAGGCAACAGACTATTAAATTCTGATGGTTTATTTATTTGTTCCCTACACCTAGTGAGTGGATATTCATTTACATACCATTATACATACCATTATTAAACATCATGAATTAAATAACATACCAATATGTTTTTAAATATGCATTTTTTATATATACAAAAATATAAATAAATAAAATAGACTTTGTGTAGATTTTGAGATTTTTTTAAGTGTCACTTATATTTTAGTGTGTAACAAATTGAAAATTCCTCTGCCATGTTAAGTCTGATCTATATCGTCAACAGCAACATTTTTAAAATAGGCGATTCATTTATTTCTAATTTTCTATGATTATATTCAGTTCATAACTTTTGTTCTCTTCAATTTGCTTTTGTTGACATTAAATCATTCTGTTCTATGGTTTGTCTGAACACAAACCAATGTATCTATTCACATATTATTTTATGTCTTGTTTTTATTTGTTTTTATTTGTTTTCCATTGGTGCTTCCAGTTACTTAATTGTCACTAATAAACGTTTGTTATTTATTTATTTGCCATTGATCTATTTTTGTTTCCCATACTGAGGGTACTGTTGCCCAAATCTATAATTACTCAATACAATAATGCAATAAAGTTCTGCAGTTCTAAAATAGGTTTGGTATCCATGCATTTCTGATCATCTATGATTTCTAGGGGTACTATTTGCAGAGCAGGTACATTCATTGTCCTAATGAACCAACATCTCCCAAAGCATTATACAGAGCATGGAGTACATTAAGAGATTATTATAATTACATGATATTATAACAATTGCAAGGCATTAATAAATATATTATATGAATGTGGAATTTGCAATCTAAGAAAAATAGTTTTTAATTATAAGATGTGGGAAGCCTATGATAAAGTACACAGATTTCAATGCTTACTGTGTATTGTAAAATAGCCTACAGTTTAAGGTGGAAAAAAGTACAAATAATGGAGGTTAACGAGTCAGTTTATAAACTTGATTGATGAGATCATCTTTCAGGGAGTGCATAAAGGTTCAGAGATGCTGTGAGTGGTGGCATGAGGAAGAGACTTCTAAAAATAAGGTAGCACAAGAGAAGTCCTGCAGGCATGATTTAGAAAACACAATTCTATTCAATCATGATACAGTAGCTCTGTTGCAATAAATATTATCATGTACAACATTAGAAGGTACAATACATGTTTTAATAATAAAAAAAAATCTGAAATAGCGAACAAATGTTATAACACGCAGTCAGACAACATTAAAGAAGACACATGAAGCACACATTTCTAATATTTATAAAGAGTTACTCTCTGGGGAATTTGGGCCAGTTGGCAAGTATGACAAGTGTACAAACTCTGTGCCACTTTTTTGTCTCCAATATTTGCAAATCAACTCAGTTAATGACTTTTAAAACAAAAATAATATATGTTTATTTCAATAGTTGGAGATAAAGATCCAATGATAAAATGCCTGCTTAAAAAAAGTTTAGTGGCGCATTTTGTAGTAACAGCCCATATCTAAAGTAGGTTTCTCCGCCTCACAAACCCTGTCAGTCATAGCCAAGAGGAACTGTCCCAGAACAACCTTATTGTAGTATAACAAGATGTGTGATCTGCATAATTGCTTTAATTGCATCTGATTTTACAATGAGTAGTTTCTCTGTCAAGTTTAACAATGACTCCGAGGCAGAAATATCTTAAAGCTTTTCAGCATAACATGAAAGAACCTCCTGTTACTATTGTTATTCATTTACAGACCAGATGTGTAGATGGGAAAAAAATAATTAGTAGTAAAAAGTGTGTCCAAGAAGCAAGGACAGTAAAAAAAAAAAATGACTGCCTTTGGGATGATTTTCAAGGAAAGCTTAACCCCCTAAGTTGCTTGAGCTATACCACAAACATATTCTGCAGGGCTGGGCAGTGATAACTTTGACCAATTTATTTTTCTAATATCTTACAAACTTTAGGGTATCCATTTATCACAGTAAACACATACATATCCCCAGCTCTTATTGCAATCAGGCTCATTGGTGCTTGTGGGTAGAAAAACTCAAGATAAGCTTAATAATAAACCAATATTTCATGTATACATTTAGTTATGGATTGTTTTATAAGAGGTCATTTAAAGAAACAAGTAGCAAAACAATAATTTCCTAAGGATAAGCAGCATGCACTAGAGTGCATGTGGATCCCCTGAAGCATGCACTATACACATATGCTTTTCTGACTTAAGATTAGGACAATGGAAGCAGTTGTGGCTCTAGTCACTCAAAGTAGATGTCCTTTGAAACTTCCAGTAATATATTAGCACATAGATATTTATCTAATATGAGTTAGTTTATAATGTACACTTGAAGTGAGGGGTGGTTATTTCATATTGGTAAGCCAAACATACTGTAGGTGTCCTTAAAATAGTCTGCAAAATCGGCAATGGCTTTCAAGGCAAAAGTCACCTTGAAAGCTATTACCGCTTTAAATTTCACCTGAAAAAGTTTCTGATATCCGGCAACTTGCAGAAACCGATGCTTAATACATTTACCCCCTGGTCTTTTTGGGATCAAGCTATATAACTGGATCTGACCGTTTATGGCCAACATGTCTGTGTTCTGTGCAGGTGCACAGACGACTATCTAGAAAAAAACAAAAATATGACTCAATCTCTCTCTCTCTAAAAAATAAATAAATAAATAGAATATGCATTACAGCAGCAGAGGTGACAGGCTGTATTTATGGATGCTCTTCAAAGGAAAATTTAATCCATACCTTCTTAAACAGGAGGATATCAATGAAATGAAGTAATCGATTAAACCAGCTAAACTATATAGAAATATCATGAGCAAATTGCACTTTGATCTGGGAAAGTTCAACAGAACTGGCGGTAGCAAAAAAATAAAAAAGCAGAACCAAATATTAAAGGAGTTTAAATAGAGCAGCAATGGGAAGTGGTCGCAAAAGTTAACTAAGCAAATAATATATATATATATATATATATATATATATATATATATATATATATATAGTAACAAAAGCACCCTTCTTGTAGCACTTTTAACACTTTCTGACTGACACAACTTGTTGCAAGAGCACCCTGCAGACATCAGCAACATAGACAAATTCTTGTTGTAAATAACAAATACATTTATTATTTGCATCACAATAAACAGCAACACTTCTTTTCAGGGTGACACCAGCAAACAATATCCTTTGCTTACACCTCCTGGTGACCCTAATGCTAACTAAACATAGTTCAGATCTCTCAAAACTGTCCAACTAGTTCCGCATCAGTCACCCCTAACAAGTGCGCAATTCAGGATTAAATGCACAAGTCTCCTCCCTTTGGTCTAATCACTTCATTATACCACCTGTGTGAGTACAGGCTAGGAGTGAGACTCTGCAAGGATTTAACCCTGTATGCAGCCTTTCTCTGAAGATTCCCAGGACCTCACCTGTCCCTATGCAGGAAAGGTGTGGCAAAGAGGCCTATTTGCCACAATATATATATATATATATATATATATATATATATATATATATATATATATAGGAAAATTGCAATTTACCACAATCTGATATCCTAAATGGGACCCAATCCTCAGGGAAAGGTACAGACAGGGTTAAAGGATCCTGCTGCTACCTAAAGGAAGGATTTTACTCATAGGTGCATGACATGGGTATGATTGCTGAGGTGTTTGTTGAGAATAAAAGGATTGTAGGATCTGGTGGGTGGGGCTTCCGATGCTGAAAAGCAGCCAGATGAGAGCTAGGCCTGGCGGGTTTAGTTTGTGTCGGGAAGTCATGGAACATTTAATGATTGTGATACAGTTGTGTTCTCACAAAAAAAAACAGCAACTGGTTAAGAAGACCAGAATAAAGAGTCACTCATTTGGTAATTCCTATACACAGTCATGGCCAAAAGTTTGGAGAATGACACAAATATTGGTTTTCACAAAGTTTGCTGCTTCAGTGTTTTTAGACCTTTTTGTCAGATGTTGCTTTGGTATACTGAAGTACAATTTACAAGCATTTCATAAGTGTCAAAGGCTTTTATTGACAATTACATTAAGTTTATGCCAAGAGTCAATATTTGCAGTGTTTACCCTTCTTTTTGAAGACCTCTGCAATTAGCCTTTACATGCTGTCAATCAACTTCTGGGCCACATACTGACTGATGGCCGCCCATTCTTGCCTAATCAATGCTTGGAGTTTGTTAGAATTTGTTGGTTTTTGTTTGTCCACCCGCCTCTGGAGGATTGCCCACAAGTTCTTAATGGGATTAAGGTCTGGGGAGTTAACTGGCCATGGAACAAAAAATTTGATGTTTTGATCCTCGGGCCACTTAGTTATCACTTTTGCCTTATGGCAAGGTGCTCCATCATGCAGGAAAAGGCATTGTTCTTCACTAAACTATTCTTGTATGGGTGGGAGAAGTTGCTCTTGGAGGATGTTTTGGTACCATTCTTTATTCATGGCTGTGTTCTTAGGCAAAATTGTGAGTGAGGCCACTCCCTTGACTGAGAAGCAACCCCACACATGAATGGTCTCAGGATGCTTTACTGTTGACATGACACAGGACTGATGGTAGTGCTCACCTTTCCTTCTCCAGACAAGTGTTTTTCCAGATGCCCCAAATATTCTGAAAGGGGATTCATCAGAGAAAATAACTTTACCCCAGTCCTCAGCAGTCCAATCCCTGTACCTTTGCAGAATATGTATCTGTCCCTGATGTTTTTCCTGTAGAAAAGTGGCTTCTTTGCTGGCCTTCTTGACACCAGGCCATCCTCCAAAAGTCTTCGCCTCACTGTACGTGCAAATACACTCACACCGGCCTGCTGCCATTTCTGAGCAAACTCTGCATTGGTGGTGCCCCGATCCCGCAGCTGAATCAACTTTAGGAGACAGTCCTGGCACTTGCTAATTGCTACAGACTGTGTTCATAACAAATCATAAAAAAATCCTTAGCTAATGTGTCCTGTAAGTAATCAGCTGTAATTAGTTGTCAGTCAAAACTCAATAAATTCTGCATAAGCACTATGTTCCCAGAAAAATAAAGGGATATAGCAGTGTCTAAATAGAGGTCCTATATTCCCAGCAAAATTGCGGGTTATAATGATATAGAATATGAAACAAAAAGTTGACTGCACCTGATGTAGATCAGATAGTAAATTAGCCTAACAGAGGTGGTCATTCCTAATCATTTATGCACATGAGTCAAAAAGCCTGAACCTCTATATAGGTATATCATGTCAATGCCAATGTCAAAAGAAAAAGTCTAAATACAACCTATTTCTAACCAGGGGTAGGTCAATGGTGCCAGACCCCTAGAGTGAAGAAAGTATTAGTGAGAGTCCCTACAGCAAAAATCTATGTAGACAGACAACAGGGAGAATGCCAACACGCATTTCGCATATACAGCTTTGTCAAGGCAAACCCTTTCTGTGTGTCCCACATTATGTTGATATATATAAATATAATAATATATCTAACAGATAATCTATAGATATTATAATTTATCACCTTGTTTCACCACAATATAAACATATATGTGATATCATTGACCAAAAACTATACAACAATTGTACTCAACAATTGTACTCAATCAGCAGTATAATTTAATACTATAATATATAATATAGAATTTTTGTATTTACTATAACTCAATAGCGTGACAACACAGCGATTTGCAGTTAGTTCTGCATTTTTTATTTTCACACAGCACATGTTTTTAATATATTTCGCTAGTTGTTAGATATATTATTATATTTTTAACGCATATCAATAAAATGTTATTTTAATTCTAAATACCCCGGAGTGCCCCTTGACATACTTTCTTTCTCTCTGGTGCTACACATTAATTACAAGTATAAGGGAGCACCCTCCAGCTATGATAGGAAAGTTACACTGGAATACATTATAAGCAAGATTGGGGGTTTAATACTATTTATCTATTAACCAACTTAGTGCGGTCATTCTACTTTTAGTTACTGTCCCACATTATGCTGTGAAATAAATGACAGGATTGCAAGCAAATAGGCAGGGTGGTTGAGATGTGCAATCTTTGTGGCTACTATGTGTATACAGTGTATTTATTGTTCACCCATTCCTCTGTGTTTGATTTAACTACATCAGAAATCTAGTTTTTGTATTTTTGCAGCAACATGCAGACAAATTAAAGGTCATTTACTAACCGGAAAATATACTGGCACACAATATATGTAATATTATTATCATTGATTTGTTAGGTGTCACTGCAGCACTGAATGTTGGAGTAAACAGGACATAAATAACATAGGCACATACAAGGTAGACAAAATAAATGCAGATGTGAGAGCTTACACAACTAAAAGAAGCTATTGTGGTTCTTTGCACCATGCAGAACTCCCACTCCCACAGATTCCAGATTTTTGAGCTGTCTCCATAAAAGCGCTCCACGTGACTTTTTATTAGAGATGGGCGGGTCCGGTTCTCCGAGAACCGAACCCACCCGAACTTTGGGTATCCGAGTACCGAGCTGAGCAGCTCGGTACTCTCCCGCCAATTCCGAATCCAAATCGAGGCCGAACGTCATTGTGACGTCGTCGGATCTCGGGACTCGGTTCTCGCGATACTTCAACTTTATAAATACACGCCTCCACAGCAATCCATCGCCATTTGACAGAGGGAGAGAGCAGGGTGTAGTCATAGGCTAATTAGAGCAGGGACAGAGAAAGAATACAATATTGTTCTTGCAATTGCTCTAACCAAAATCGCTAGTGCAGAGAGGAGGATAGAGGTTTATTATTTTTTCTTCATATTTGGCACTCCCCAGCGCTTTTGGGTTGTCCCCCATAATTGTGCATTAATATTTCTGGCTGTCAAAAGTCATATCTGTCAGCAGTATCTACTCAATAAATGTTAGCACTCCTCAGTGTTTTTGGGGTGTCCTCTCTAATTGTGCATTAATATTTCTGGCTGTCAAAAGTCATATCTGTCAGCAGTATCTACTCAATAATTTTAAGCACTCCTCAGTGTTTTTGGGGTGTCCTCTCTAATTGTGCATTAATATTTCTGGCTGTCAAAAGTCATATCTGTCAGCAGTATCTACTCAATAATTTTAAGCACTCCTCAGTGTTTTTGGGGTGTCCTCTCTAATTGTGCATTAATATTTCTGGCTGTCAAAAGTCATATCTGTCAGCAGTATCTACTCAATAAATTTTAGCACTCCTCTGTGTTTTTGGGGTGTCCTCCCTAATTGTGCATTAATATTTCTGGCTGTCAAAAGTCATATCTGTCAGCAGTATCTACTCAATAATTTTAAGCACTCCTCAGTGTTTTTGGGGTGTCCTCTCTAATTGTGCATTAATATTTCTGGCTGTCAAAAGTCATATCTGTCAGCAGTATCTACTCAATAAATTTTAGCACTCCTCTGTGTTTTTGGGGTGTCCTCCCTAATTGTGCATTAATATTTCTGGCTGTCAAAAGTCATATCTGTCAGCAGTATCTACTCAATAAATGTTAGCACTCCTCAGTGTTTTTGGGGTGTCCTCTCTAATTGTGCATTAATATTTCTGGCTGTCAAAAGTCATATCTGTCAGCAGTATCTACTCAATAATTTTAAGCACTCCTCAGTGTTTTTGGGGTGTCCTCTCTAATTGTGCATTAATATTTCTGGCTGTCAAAAGTCATATCTGTCAGCAGTATCTACTCAATAAATTTTAGCACTCCTCTGTGTTTTTGGGGTGTCCTCCCTAATTGTGCATTAATATTTCTGGCTGTCAAAAGTCATATCTGTCAGCAGTATCTACTCAATAAATGTTAGCACTCCTCAGTGTTTTTGGGGTGTCCTCTCTAATTGTGCATTAATATTTCTGGCTGTCAAAAGTCATATCTGTCAGCAGTATCTACTCAATAATTTTAAGCACTCCTCAGTGTTTTTGGGGTGTCCTCTCTAATTGTGCATTAATATTTCTGGCTGTCAAAAGTCATATCTGTCAGCAGTATCTACTCAATAATTTTAAGCACTCCTCAGTGTTTTTGGGGTGTCCTCTCTAATTGTGCATTAATATTTCTGGCTGTCAAAAGTCATATCTGTCAGCAGTATCTACTCAATAAATTTTAGCACTCCTCTGTGTTTTTGGGGTGTCCTCCCTAATTGTGCATTAATATTTCTGGCTGTCAAAAGTCATATCTGTCAGCAGTATCTACTCAATAATTTTAAGCACTCCTCAGTGTTTTTGGGGTGTCCTCTCTAATTGTGCATTAATATTTCTGGCTGTCAAAAGTCATATCTGTCAGCAGTATCTACTCAATAAATTTTAGCACTCCTCTGTGTTTTTGGGGTGTCCTCCCTAATTGTGCATTAATATTTCTGGCTGTCAAAAGTCATATCTGTCAGCAGTATCTACGCAATGGATTCAAAGCAGTCCACATATGATCTAAATGAGCAACCAGGTTCTGTCACCAGTCCTGATGTTAGTGTTCCCAGTACGTCATCTGGCCAAGGCGATGTCAAACAACAGAGTGTTTTCAAATTAGTGCAAAAAACAAAAACCAAAAAAAAATTTACTGTATTGAAGCGAAAACGAAGTGTAACTGAGCAAAAGTTAAGTGACGATAAAAAAAAAATTGCAAGCATGCCATTCTACACACGCAGTGGCAAAGAGAGAATGAGGCCTTCACCTTTGGCTATTAGTGGCAGATCCCAAAAAGTTACCCAGCCTACAATTGGTGCACAACTACTGTTACGCGTCAAAGCTGAGCTGCAAGATACCAGTGAGGCATTACAGGAGAATATTTGCTTTGATTCACAAATGACAACAATCCCTGTGGAGAGTCCATCCAACAGTGGGATGTCTAATCGTGAGCATTCTGCTGATGTGTGCCTTAATAGCCCGAGTGTAGCCGGTGATACCCAAATTGAGGATGCCACTTTGGAATTAGAAGAGGATGAGGGGGAGATTTGTGTAGGCGACGAGGGCGCTAATGAGGATGTTGATGAGGATGAGGTTGTTTGTGTAAGTCCTGCACCAGTGGCAGCAGTTCTGGCACGTGACAAGAAAAAGGCCATTGTCATGCCTGGGCATAAAACAAAAAAATCCACTTCTTATGTGTGGAATTATTTCTACCCAAATCCAGACAACAATTGTATAGCCATTTGTAGTGTATGTGAAGCCACAGTCAGTCGAGGGAGGGACCTTAACCATCTTGGAACCTCGTCTATGTTACGCCATTTAACGAGAGTTCATGGCAAAGTGTTGGGAAAAGCTGAAAGTTCTTCCCAAAAGAATACAAGCACTCCCTCATCAGCTAAGACCCTCCGCTCACCGACATACCGACGGCCACAAAATACACCCACCACACCATCCTCATCAATATCCTCAGTAGCGCTCGGAGTTAGCCCGGCATCCCACTTAAGGCTGGATGACTCCGGCACTATTATTGATTCCTCTGAAGAAAGCGTTAGTCCTGCTGCTGCTGTTGCTGCTGCTGGGGGTGAATCGTCATCCCAGAGGCAGGTGAATAAAATGAGCAGTCCTACATTTCAGCAATTAACTGTGAAACAATCCTTTGCGAGGGGAAGCAAATATGACAGCAGTCACCCAGTCGCCAAGCGAATCACAGACGCCATGGCTGCAATGTTAGTGTTAGATCTGCGTCCAATCTCCACCATAAACGCAGCTGGTTTTTCACAGTTAATTGAGGTTTTGTGTCCGCGTTACAGAATTCCATCGCGACACCATTTCTCCCGTAAAGCTATTCCACAACTATACCAAAAAGTGTGTAAAAATGTAGAGATTGCGCTGAAAAATGCCATTCTGCCCACTGTTCACTTAACCACAGATATGTGGACAAGTGGAAGTGGCCAAACCAAAGACTATATGACTGTGACAGCCCACTGGGTTGGTCATTCACCTTCACCAGCAGGAACAGCAGCAGCATGTACACCACTACGTAACATTTGTCACAGGCAGGCCACTCTTTGTATCACCGGCTTCACTAACAGGCATACGGCTGACAATTTGTTACGCAAACTGAGAGATGTGATTGATGCATGGCTTATACCACTCGGACTCTCCCCAGGGTATGTCATTTCAGATAACGCCAACAATATAGTGCGAGCATTACAGCTGGGTGATTTCCAACATATTCCCTGTTTTGCTCACACCATCAACTTGGTGGTGCAGAGCTTCCTACGAAACAACCGTGAGGTGCAGGAGATGCTTTCGGTGGCCCGTAAAATTTCAGGCCATTTCAGGCATTCAGCCACAGCATGTAGGAGATTACAGCAGCTCCAAGAGCAGTTTAACTTGCCCTGCCACCAACTTAAGCAAGAGGTGGTAACTCGGTGGAATTCCACCCTGTACATGCTTCAGAGGATGGAGGAACAGCGCAAAGCCATCCAAGCATATTGCACAAGTCATGACATTGGGAAAGGAGGGGGGATGTATTTCACTCTTGCACAGTGGGGAATCCTTTCAGTGCTGTGCAAGGTGCTGAAACCATTTGAAGTTGTGACATGTGAGGTCAGTGCAGACTCTGCTAGTTTGAGCCAAGTCATTCCTTTAATTAGACTATTGGAAAAGCAGCTTGAGAAAATGAAGGAGGAGCTGAAAGCAAGCAATTCAGCAAAGTATGTTGGCCTTGTCGATCAAGTACTTAATTCGCTTCACAATGATCCTCGAGTTATTAAGATCTTGAACTCGGATCAGTACGTTTTGGCCACTGTGCTTGATCCAAGGTTTAAAACCTACATTGAGTCTTTACTTGTAAATGAGCGAGATGTGAACTTTTGCAAGGAGCTATTGCTCAGCAAGTTGGCCGCTGAACTGGGCCTCGGCTTGACGACGTGTCCTCCTTCACTTTCTCAAGCTGTTGCTCGTAAAAAATTAAATTTCCAAAAAAGAAGCAGGGAAGACACAGGGGGCAGACGAGAACAATTTAACATCTGGGCTGGTTTGAAGGATTTTTCAAAAAAAAGTGTCACTTTGCCCATAAGTCCATCCAATATGAGTATAAACATGCAAAGGATGGTGGAGGATTACTTTCAAGAGGTAGTTGATATGGAAATGTCAGACAGTCCCTTTCCTTACTGGGAAGAAAAGCAAGCTATTTGGAAACCCATGTACAAACTTGCTTTGCAATACCTAAGCTGCCCACCCTCCAGTGTGTACTCTGAACGAGTGTTCAGCACAGCAGGGAACTTAGTCAGTGATCGCCGTAGAAGGTTACTTCCCAAAAATGTGGAGAAAATGATGTTTATAAAAATGAACTACATCTTCCACGAGGAAGGCCTTCACCATCCAAGACATGCAAGCACTGACTGTTCTCTAATGGCGGATTCAAGCGGCGATGAATTGATAGTCTGTGATGATGACGATAACACTGATGAGGGTGAGGATGAAGCTGAAGATGATGCCGATAACATCTTTTTAAAACTTTCTATGTAAGTGTAGGGTGCAATCTACCCCCAAAGAGGAAAGGGACTTGTGGCATTTCCATATCACATACCATCTTGAAAGGCTGCTGTTAGGGCAATTTATCCTTAAGGGTAGGGTGTCATAGACAGAGTGACCCTAAACTGGCTTTGTCCATTTTTCATAATATTGTACAGTCTATAATGGCTGAATTTTTTAGTATTTTATACAAGTGGAGGGGGGCCTAGAGAGACAGAAACCAAACTGGCTTTCTCCATGTCAATTAATATTGTACAGTCTATAATGGCTGAATTTTTTAGTATTTTATACAAGTGGAGGGGGGCCTAGAGAGACAGAAACCAAACTGGCTTTCTCCATGTCAATTAATATTGTACAGTCTATAATGGCTGAATTTTTTAGTATTTTATACAAGTGGAGGGGGGCCTAGAGAGACAGAAACCAAACTGGCTTTCTCCATGTCAATTAATATTGTACAGTCTATAATGGCTGAATTTTTTAGTATTTTATACAAGTGGAGGGGGGCCTAGAGAGACAGAAACCAAACTGGCTTTCTCCATGTCAATTAATATTGTACAGTCTATAATGGCTGAATTTTTTAGTATTTTATACAAGTGGAGGGGGGCCTAGAGAGACAGAAACCAAACTGGCTTTCTCCATGTCAATTAATATTGTACAGTCTATAATGGCTGAATTTTTTAGTATTTTATACAAGTGGAGGGGGGCCTAGAGAGACAGAAACCAAACTGGCTTTCTCCATGTCAATTAATATTGTACAGTCTATAATGGCTGAATTTTTGGGTATTTTATACAAGTGGAGGGGGGCCTTGAGAGACAGAAACCAAACTGGCTTTCTCCATGTCAATTAATATTGTACAGTCTATAATGGCTGAATTTTTTGGTATTTTATACAAGTGGAGGGGGGCCTTGAGAGACAGAAACCAAACTGGCTTTTTCCATTTCTTTACATATTTAACTATAAGTGTAGGGTGTAATATACATTCAAAGACGATGGCTGCATTGCCAATATGCATAGATGGAGAGGAAGACAATCTGTTTTGTGTGTAGAATAGGCCTACCAACGAAGAATTAAACTGTTTTTTGGGATGATTTATTACCTCAACAATTAGATTACTTGTCTCTAAAACAGTTGGAGCACTAAATTGGGTTAATTTAGGCCCAAAAACATGGATTTTCCCAAAAAATAGCAAAACAAAACCAAACAAAACCAAAACCAAAACCAAAACACGCAATGGAGGTTTTGCAAAACCAAAACCAAAACCAAAACACGACGGTAATCCAGATCCAAAACCGAATCCAAAACCAAAACACGGGGGTCAGTGACCATCTCTACTTTTTATGGAGATACATGTTTGGCTGAAAATGCGTGTGCTGAGAAAATTGAAGCATCACTTTATTGGAAGGCATTATAACAGAGATTATTCAACATAAACTAAGGTGTTAATAGTTACATAGAAGTCCCTTTTATGTGGAGTTACACCCCTGAGTGACTTGTAAATGAGTGAACTACCTCTAGGGCATGATGTGCCCGGAGTAATTCATGCCCCAGAGTTCATAGCCTGGGCTGCATGAGACAATTGGGAGTGGGCGGTGGAAATACCATTTAAAAAGACACAATACAGTAAAAAGTATTTTATTAAATTACATTCTCCCCAATAATCTCTTCCCAATTTATTACACGCACAAATCTAAGCTGGGGATTCAGTCTTACAGCTTTCACTCATTAAATGACAAATATAAAAACCTCATACACAAAGCCTACTGATCATTGCAGAGCCTTGTCTTAAATGAGGAGGCTACTAACCAACACAGAGCGACTTTGCTCTGACTGTCCAAAACATGAAATAGGTGCTCTGATTGGTTAGTAGAACTGCATAATGCCATAACTAGGTGTACAAGTGATAATAACATTTTTTTAAATTTAAAAATCCATTCTTTTACCAGTTCCATCATTTCCAAGAAACAAGTTGGATGCTGCAGGCAGGTGGGAGTGATAGGTCATGAGAAGTGGGGCTCCAAATGGCGGGACCCTCTATTCATCAATTCATAGGCAACAACTGTACTGCACACCTTACAATAATTTTTTGAGAAGGTAAATATAATCTCTTTTGAAAGTCAGCCTTTTATAAAAAAAAAAGTCCTAGATAAATAGTCTTGGAAATCTTTAATAGCGCGCCAGAAAAAAAGCAGATTTGCCTTGTGGCTGACTCCTAAAGAATGCAGTAGGGAGTTGTTGTTTTTATTAATACTAGACATAAAATAAAAATAAAATATATTGGAGGTGTAAAAATACTGATTAGAAACACTCTGCAGTTTAATGTCGGAGCAGTAGGAAAGCAGTATTTAAAGTTAGACTGAAAGCACAGTTTGTGTCAATATCTCATAGAAGTGTCTCTTGTAAGCGCTGATAAAAGTAATAAAGCACACACCGCTCTCTACTCACACGCCACATTTCTACAACTTTATTTTAAGTTTAAAACTTTATTTCAAAAGTTTGCAGAAATCTTTGTCAGATGGTATAAACTTTTACACCAGGTCCTTATTTTGCTTTGTATTCTGTGACCAACACAGTCTAGTGAGGGTGGGGGTCATATACAACCAGTTAATAAAGCATATTTGCATACATTTTTTATTTTAGTAACATTAGGTGACTGCCTTTGTGCCCATTATTCCAAGATTTACGCCAAGAAATACAAATTTGCATAGCAATATGGTGTATTTTGTTTAGGTGAAATTGTTTAGTCTTAATAATGGGGCAGACCAGGCATTTCTTATACATAATCAATCTATACACAATTATGGGGCTGGATGAATGTACATCACTAAAACAAAATGTATTTATACAAGCAAAATATGGAAATTGGAAGGTGTTAAAAAAATTTAAGTTTGCATCACAGGAAAAATACCCTGGCTCTGTGTTGGGGCTTCCAATTAGACGCTGGTTGCTCATTCTTGGTAAATAAGCTAGAGCAAACACCGGGGCACAAATAACCTAAAAATAAAAAATTCATGAATATAGCAACTACAATAAAATCAGCCATGAAGTTATGTAAGTTTCCTGATTTGGGTGTTGAGCAGTACATTTGAAGAAAAGAAGAAGAATCAAAATAATAAAAAAAAGTTTAAGTCCTAAGATTGAAGCAGGTTGTGCTTTGATCATAGTTTTCATATTGGAACACTTTCCATTTTGGAAGTGATTGCACAAAGACATCTATATAGATGGGCAGTATGTTCACTCTTTGAGGTGTAAAGTACATGGAGCGATGGCACAAAACAAGTCAAACTCGTAGGCACAAAAGAAGATTAAAGATAAATTAGATTTTTATGCACTTTTGCATGGTGGTAAATGAGCATTCATAAGAGTAAATGTATTATTGTTTGCTATTGGTTACTGCACATGTTAATAAATCACCCCATGTTTTTTTAAATGTTGAATTATGCACCTACCATACAATTTATAAATCAAGATAGATAATTGGGAATTCATTTATTTTTTTGAGAGTTTCTAAAGTTTGCTTCTAAACTTTCTTTTATAAGCAGTCCAAGATGGCATAAAAATGTAAATCTATCCTATTTATTAGTAGTATTTGCTGTCATTTGGGTATTTCTGTAATTATTTCATAAAACATATAGAGGCACAGCTTTATAGTATGTGTTAAAACATAATCGACCTCATTTAGAGTCGGACGCAAAGTCAGTTTAAGAAGTGTAGGTGTGGGAGTGTGCCGCGGCTAGGTAGGGTATTACAAGTGGCAAGCAACCCCAGTTGTGTCCCACTCTTAATACTCTATCGAGCTGCTTGCGCCACCTTATTCCTGCCGCACAGCTTTAGCCCTGTTTTGACGTGTGTTGCGTCTGCGCCTCACTAGGAGGTATATACATGGTCACTCCTTCACAGTTCCGTGTTCCTCCCATTCTCTCGTAGTGAGTCGCAAGCTGTCACAAGTGTTAATTGCAAACAAGATGCAGGCGTATTTGGTGCTTTCTGCAAATGCATGGTAATTTTTTTTGCTGGATGCGCCTAAAACGGACTTTGCGTCCGACTCAAAATGAGGTCCAATATGTACTCTGTAGATACATTAGTTGTATTTATTGGTTAGAATCCTGTCTGCCACATAAATATATTTTAGACTAGCTGTTTATAAGGCAGTAACCTTGGAAATTGGGCAAAGCAGTTCTCAGACATATGTGTATAGTCAGCAAGTTAGCAAAGGGAGCTATCGATAAAACAATATTATTATATTCAAATATGGCTATCAATAGAACCCCTTTAAATTGGGATTCAAATAATTATGAAATATAAAACCGAATCACAAAAGCTTGCTCAGAAAATTCTGTTTTTGTTTTTGTTTTGCTAAAACCACATAATTTTGCCCCTGTTTTGACACTGCATCATTTTTAACCTCAATAACACTAATTTCCAGTCATTTCCAGTCAATTGTGACCACCTCACAGGTCACAATATTGTTTTCATACACTTTGGGACAAAGACTGCAGCGAGCTAGCTGGATGCTAAGCGACAGAGCAACGACACAAACACACGGTAGTCCATAGCACATCTAGGAAACATTGCCACACAACAGTGGCAGAAAAGAAAAGTGGTGCAAGATGGGCCCTCTCACCTACACTTATGTAAGATATTGAATAGGACATGTACAATTTAACAAACCAAGCACTCCAGAGACAAGCAGTGCCAATTTTGTGGCTGAAATGCTTGGTTTGTTTGCGCCCCCACAAAACAAGGTACCAATAGTTTAGCTGCCTTAAGCCTAACAGTGCTGTCAATGAACTCTACATTATTAAACCATGTCTGCTCGTGCTGCATCTTTAATCTCCTTCTCCTCTGTGGATACCTCCCTCTCATCCCTGAAGAACTGCCAAACTTATGTAGACGCAGGAATGGATATTACAACTGGAGTGGCATTAGATCTGCTTCAGACAGACTGTTGCACAGAACATGTGGGCAGCATAGAATCTGTCATGTTGGAATATGCTGTATTGAACAAAGATTTAAACCAATATATAGATGAAGTTGAGGAGACCGTACTTAAGTTAAAACGTGACCCACCGGATGAGATCCCGGATTTAAGAGAGCTTGTACACGAGAGATACACTGCGCTTCAGAAGAATAATACATAGGAGGCCCTGAGGGAGGACAATAAATATGTCCAGTTTAAAGAACAGCTAAGAGACCTGAGAAAACAAATGGGTGTATCACCGGCCCCTGCAGACTAAGCTTTGGAAGATGAAGACGAGGAGATCGCCCAGTGAAAAACAAAGTATGTGGTCACACGTATGAGAGAGAAGCAATTGAAAGGCTGATTGGAAACAAACTTCAGAAAGGTAGATCCACTAGGTGTCCAAAAATTGGCTGTGATCACTCTGACATGAGTATATCAGATCTTCTTCCAGACAATGCACTAAAAAAGCCATTGAAATTCACAGCAAAAAAGCAAGGTTATCACTGACCTTCGAATCAGCCCCAATTCCAAAAAAATGTAAATAAAGCTAGGTACTTTGACATAAAGTGCAGAGTACAAATACTTTGTGCAATACTGATGAAACAGCAGCAAAGTGGAAGGTTTGAGTAATACATATACACTTCTCTTTAGACATCCATTTTTACATTACTTCTGCAAGCAACGTTGTTCTTTGTTAGAATCCACCATTACAGAAGTCTCTGTATTTTGATGTAACTGGCGGCAAAGGCCTTCCTCGTGGAAATTGTAGTTCATTTTTATGAACATCGTCTTTTCCACATTTTGAGAGAGTAGCCTCCTACGCCGATCTCTGACAAGGTTCCCAGCTGTGCTGAAAACTAAAAGCTCTTTCCGTGTACACAATAGAGGGTGGGCAGCTTAGGTAGTGCAAAGTGAGTTGGTAAATGGGTCTCTAAATTCCCTTTTTTCCTCCCACTATGTAAAGGGACTGTCTGATGTGTTCTATGCTGTCATTAAAATAATCCTCCACCATCCTTTGGATGTTGATAGTAGGATCAGGTGGAGTTATGGCAGAGGCGTCACATTTTTTGGTAAATTCTTTTAGACCAGACCAGATGTCAAAATGTTGTGCGAGTCATCTGCATCATCCCTGGGTCTCTTGGGAAAGCTAAGTTATTTCCTAGCAGCAATTGACTGAGGAGCTAAAGAAGGAGATGCCATCCTGTCATGTAACACTTGAGCTGTCATCTTGCTCACCAGGAGCTCCTTGCATCTTTTGAGATCTGGGTCAGTTGGAAACAAAGAGTAGACATAGCTCTTAAACCTAGGGTCAAGCACAGTCGCTACAATGTAGTGATCCGATTTCAAGATTTTGATAATTGGTGAAGGGAATACTTAGCATAATTATTTTGTTTCATCTCCTCCTTCAGTTTCTCAAATTCCTTTTCCAAAAGTCTAATTGTGGGAATTACTTGCCTCAAGCTAGCAATGTCTGAACTCACTTCACAGGTGACTACTTCGAATGATTTCAGCATCTTGCACAACACGGAAATTATTCTCCACTGCGCTTGAGTAAAATACATCTCTCCTCCTTCCCCATTGTCATGGCTTGTGGAGTTAGCGTGGATGGCATTTTGCTGTTCATCCATCTTCAGAAGCATATGCAGGGTGGAATTCCACCTTGTTAACACCTCTTGCTTCAGTTGGTGGCAGGGCAAATTAAATTGCTCTTTTAGCTGCAGCAATCTCCTACATGCTGTTGCCGAATGCCGGAAATGTCCCGATATTTTACGGGCCACAGACAGCATCTCCTCCATGTCCCTGTCATTTTTTAAAAAGCTCTGCACCACCAAGTTAATTGTGTGAGCAAAATAGGGAATATGATGGAATTCACCCAGCTGTAATGCTCTCACAATATTGGTGGCTATATCAGAAATGTCCAATCCTGAGGAGAGTGCAAGCGTTATAAGCCATGTTTCAATGACATCCATTAGTTTTTGTAACAGCTGTGCCAGCTGTATGCCTCTTGGTGAAACCAGTTATATACTTGGGTACATGCTGCTGCTGTTCCTGCTTGTGAAGGCGAATCACCAACCCAGTGGGCTGTCACAGTCATATAATCTTTAGTTTGCCTAGTTCCGTTTGTACACATATCTGTGGTTAAGTGTACAATGGGTAAAATGGCATTTTGTAGCCCAATAATTACATTTTTACGAATCTTCTGGTAGAGGGGAGGAATATCTTTTTTTTAGTAAAATGGTGTTGTGATGGTAATGGGGACACAAGACCACAATTTTTTAAAACCAGCTGCATTAATAGTGGATATTGGACGCAGATCTAATACTAGCATTGTCACCATGGGGTCTTTGATCCACTTTGCGAATGGGTGACAGCTTTCATACTTGCTTCCTCTTGCAAAGGATTGTTTAACAGTCAATTGTTGTAAACTACTAGTAGTCTTCTTCTTGGTCTGCTTCTGGGATGAAGATTCACCCCAGCAGCAGAAGCAGCAGCAGTGCGACTAACGCTCAAGAATTCTTCTGAGGAATCCTGAATATTAGAGGAGTCATCTAGCCTTAGCAACTTGAATGCAGGACTAACTCCTATCTCTACTGAGGATATTGAGGAACAAGGTGTTGGTTGTGTAGATTGCAGGTGCCGAGATATAGCTGAAAGAAGGGATCTAGCTGATGCTAGACTACTTGTTGTTATTTGTTTAGCATACGTTTCCGATTTTCCCAACAGCTTTCCATGAACTCGCTTCAAATGGCGTAACATGAATGAGGTTCCTAGATGGTTAAGGTCCCTACCTCAACTGACTGTGGCTTTACAAATGCTAGAAATGACTAGACAGCTGTTGTCAGGATTTGGGTAAAAATAATTCTACACATAAGAGGTGGTTTTTCTGGTCTTATGCCCAAACATGACAATGGCCTTCCTCTTATCACGTGCAATAACTGCTTACATTAGTGCAGGACTTACACAAACAACATCATCCTCATCAACATCCTCATTAGCGCCGTCGTCAGCTACACATATATCCCTCTCACCCTGTTGCAATTCCAAAGTGGCATCCTCAATTTGTATATCACCAGCTACTCTTGGGCTGCTCATCCACACATCTGCAGAAATGCTGAAAGGAGGTTTCTTTATGGGTGCCGTATCACAAGGGTTTAGGCTTACACATAGAACTCATGGATAGATTGTCCTCAGGGATTTGTGTCATTTCTGAATCTGAACATACATTTTCTTCTAATGCCTCGACTCGACTCGATTCTACTTTTACACGTAAAAGTATTTGGACACCACTTTTTGAGCCAGAATGACGAGATCTTGCTTGGTCATGACTGACCTTACAAGAAGATGCATGTTGGCATTTTTATTTTTTTCTGCAGTTAACTTTGCCTGGATTACACGTCTTTTTTTCTTTAACAAGGTAAAAGGTGTTTTTTTACATTATTGTTTTGCTGACTTAAAAACACTATGCACTTAAACATAAATTTTAGCAGATTACTTAGATGGATTACTAACATCATGACTAGTGCCAGTAGCTGCTTGGTGATCCTGGCCTTCTGTATACTCCTGTAAATCCATTTTGATAACACAGCACAATGTAACTGTAGATTTTAAAGAACAGTGACAGACCTATTATTTCTATTTCAGCAATGACAATTAGCAATGGAGCAATGCCATGTAGACTGTAGACTGGCAACAAAACTGGGACTTCTGCTGTTTCTGTGTGAGCTATAATAGCACAGTACAATGTGACTGCAGATTTTGAAGAACACTGACAGCCCTATTATTTCTATTTCAGCAATGACAATTAGCAATGGAGCAATGGAGCTCTCCTGTTTCTATGTGCGCTATAACTCAGTAGAATGTCACTGGAGACTTTTAAGAAAACTGCCACCCCTCCTCTTTCTGTTTTAGATGTGATGCTGCTCAACTGCAGTAGAGACTGCCAAGAACCGTTCTTCCCCTTCTGTGTCTCTGTGTGAAATGGTGCTGGATAGCCATGGAGGGCAGTACTTGTAGAATCCAAAACTCGCCAGATCCGACAATGCAACAATGACGTTCTGCCTCGTTTTCACTTCAGAGGATGCGTAAAATTACTGAGCCAGCTCGGCTCGACACTTGGATCGGCGAAGTTCGGGTGGGCTCGGTTCTCCGAAAACCGAGCCCCAGCATTTCTGCTTTTGAGTGTCAAATGTAATAAAACAGTTTTTGGTGTCTATCCGTAGGAATCCTTTTAAAGATTTTTCTGTCCTGTAGGAAAATAAGCATACTAAGATTTCTATATGCAAAATCCTGAATTGTCTTAGGAAAATTAGAGTGTATGACAGCATTATTTTAACTATGTTTCTAGAAATTATTTTTTGTGACAAAGCAACTATAGATGGAGTATTTCCAAGATGCTTGGAAATGTAAGTAGTATAGTACTGCAAGAGGGAAACATATCTAACCTCCTGCTGATATTGATTTTTTCAATATTTTTATATAAATCAATGTATAACGATCTTGATGGCATAAATGCAATAGATTGCTTGGAAAGCATTGACTAATCTCTTGAGGCACTAATCTTTATTGCACAACACATCTGTGTTAGCGCAGATGAACTATATCAGTCTTGATAACTCAAACCACTTTATATTATAGATCGCAGTCTGACCCATATTTAACTTCTGATATACCAGGGACTACTTATAAAATTCATCCACAGTATGTGTAGTATATAGTAACCCTAAATAGATGAGAAAAGTTGCTTATTGTGGTTACTTTGTATGTCAGCTATTTGTCTATGATTGATTTGTGTGTGCCACAAGCTATGTAACTAATTAAGTAAACTGTTTTCCTTTCACGGTTAACTAGAATTGCAAAAATAATATGGATAATAAATATGTTAAAAATGCTATAATACCTTTTTTCCCTATTTTTGGTGTTAGTGGAGTAGGGTACATGCATAGTTTGATGACAGAGTTCTCTAGCCTCATGCCCCGCATCAGTGCCAGTCAGTGTCACTGTACATACCTTTCTCTAAGGGTACTCTTGGCTATCTCAGACTCTCTGCACCCCTCGTTCCCAGCATGCCCGCAAATATACTCAATTCCTCTGTGGCTCCTTTGAGGTCTTGCTAAACTCAACTGGAGCTCTGTGCATATCGTTTTTCAGTTATACCAGAGTAATCTGCTCTTTTTCATTAAACACCTCCAATCAGCTATCCCACAAGGTCACAGCTATCCCTCAAAGTCACAGCTATCCTAAAGCTTGGACTTAACTGAAACACTGAACAATCTCCCATAAACCTCTCAGATCTCAGATCCGGATGGGTAGCTAGTTATCCATTATATACCTCCATCCATCTACTAGGATGTCATTTTATCACATATGTTCCTCACAGGAGTATCTCTCCTGTAAGATTGGCTCACCTTGCATGACAGCAAGCTCCCCCAAGAAAAGCTGGGGGGAGCAGACTAGACAACATTCAGACCCAGTTAAGTCCCTCAAGCAGGCTAGGACTGCTGTAATGCAGCCTGACCCTTGTAGAGGTGCAGTCAACCCAAGCAGAAACCCCCCTGCTCTTATGGATGTGGTAGCTGGGCAAAAGGAGGGTCAGGGTGAGCCATGCTGGGGATGGTTATTCGTTTGAATGTTTGTTATTCAGCACCGCTTTTGTGATGTTGTTTTTTTGGTGAGTTAGTGAGCTGAAAAACTTATTATTGACTCACTATAATATAATACAATAAAAGAAAATCCCTTACATATAATCATTAAAGAAATTTAGTCCACTAATTTATTCATAAAATAATTTGGCCTCTGTAAGATAATTAATAATATTTTTTGCCCCTCTAAAAAATAAATTATGATTACCCTCATTATTGAAACCTGTATTGTGCCTCCTGTCATGTTAAGAGTGGCCAGATAGCTCTAACAGTATGCATTTTTTTCCTGTTAAATCTCGGGTGAGTTTCTGTTTCTGCCGAATCTCGGGTGAGTTTCTGTTGAATCTCTAGTGGGTTTGCCTAAAACTGCCAGCAGGATAGGTATTTTAAAATCGACACCTATCGCCGGAGTTTGGATTTTGGAAAGTCAAAATTGCAGGTTTATACATATGGCGCATAAAATCGCAAGTAATCTTGAGCTATTTGCAGCGATTTGAAATCACTGAAAATAAAGCAGCTTGATACATTTACTGCTGGTGTTATGTTGTGCTGGGGTTGTGGATCCCGACACTGGGTGGAGTGAATGGTGTGTATGTCAGCCAGAAAGCATAAGCAGTCAGCAGCCAATACCTGAAGACCGCACATTAGTTTATGTTATGTAGCCTCCCTTCGAAGAGTCAGGTAATGGTATTGGGTACAGGCTCCGCCCTCGAGGTTTGTTGTATTCGGTCAGCCCAGAAGGGTTGCAGAATCTCAATGCTTGGGGTTAATGTCAGGTTTCAGCCCGGGGGGCGCACAGGCGGCCGCATCACGTGACACGCGATGCGGCCGTGTCATAATGACGCGGCCGCATCGTGTGTCACGTGATGTGGCCGCCTGTGCGCTGACGCGGCCGCATCCGATGCCGGTACTATTGAAAAAAAAAATTCATCCATGGGGGGAAATGGGGGGAGGCGGCCGGCGGTCCAGCCCGCCCCTGGTTAATGTATACCCAATTTTTGGTACGATTTTGCTATAGGAGGAAGTTTTTTTATATTAAGAGGGTAAATGATCCTCTTTTGTGATATGATGGGCATTGGTTCTAGCTGAACTGTCTGTTAATAATAGAATGGCATATGAGTGACACTTACACATTTACCACACTATATCATAGTAAATTACATGATCACTAGACAGTAACTTACCACAGTACAGCACTACTGAAAATGAAATAACCTTTTCTTTAATAATTTTATACAAAACACAGGAGAGGAACTAATACAGACTTTATCATTCAACAAATAGAGCCAAGGAAGTAATATAACCTTGGCCACTGATCATTAGTATTAAGACCAGGGAATCTGTTTGGGACAAAAGTTTTCAGTGACAAATTTACAAAACCTGGGACTGTTCATGGCAATCAGGTGCAGGTGCCAACTTTGTAATTGCAATTTAAAGTGTGTAAGTATAGAATGAAATACATCCAAAAGGTGCATAGATAGTAGCTAGTATTTCCTACAAGAGCAATTTGAAAGGTTAAAATAAAGGTAGAACATTATTTGTACAGCGTATACAGCAATAAGACTGACAGAACTTGTCAGGATCAGGTTCTGAATAAGAGTTCAGGCCACCCCGTGCTAATATGCTTGTTGCGCCCCCTCGCCATCCACACCAAGCTAATATGCGGTAGATGAAAAATAATTGTCCTTAATTTTAAATCCAGATTGCTTCACACCCCCACCAATGTTTATGTTCCTGTGCTTTCAAAACTCAGCTCCATTTGACTTTTTAAAAGGTTCACAATATACTTTTTCACTCATCTTATTTCCATTAAAATCAAAACTGTATAGCATAATGTAGGCATGAACAAGCGCTACTGAGGATGAAGGAGTGAAGGTGGAAGGGGGGACTGTCACACCTTTACCATAGAAAATGGGAATACGTCAAGATTAAAATCTTGCTACATTTTTCTTTCATGTTTCTTTTTACTTTGGAGAACAACTATGCTCTTTTATTTTAAAATGAATTTCAGTTCATAGCTCATCATGTTACAATTATGCAACCTCAAAAAATGTATGCCCCCCAAAAGCCTTGCATCCTAAGCTTCAGCTTAGTCAGCCTACTTTATAATCAGGTCCTGTTTGGATTTGTAGTAAAGGGTTCTGTACTGTTTAATATAAGAGGAGCAATGTTCATTTATTTTTAGACATATGTAGCTGAATTATTTCCCTTACATGCATGTGTCACATACATGTTTCCAAATTATTAATTAAGTTTGCAACTTTGAATTGTCTCAGTTGGTTTGAATATGTTGCTGCCGTGTTACACACAATCTGAGACTGTGTATATAATCACACTTGGAAGATTGCAAATGGTGGTCCTCTAGTAACCAGTTATTTTTCTGTTTAGATATTACTGGTAATGTGTACTTGGTTACATTCTAAATCACAATTAGTTATATTATGTTTTAGAGAAGAGTTGTCATATACAGTCGATATGGGCACTCTCCTGGCAATTTCAGGCATTTTTTTAATGGAGAGGAAAATTATTAATTTGCATGTTACCATAATGTACATATGCCCACCGACCTAATAATTGATCAGGTTTAGGACACTATTCCCCCCTTATGTATGTTGCTATTATATAAATATATATTTTCAGTATATATTTATGAATTGTGGCAAGAGCACACTTCTGGTGAAACACACACAGACAACTTCTTGCTTTTTACTTTGTTAAAATGTCAGGATGGTAAAATACCTGACACGGATGGTAAAGTACCTGACACCATAAAGATTCAATACAGTTTCTTGTGACCCCAAACACTAAATAAACAGAGAGCAGCTCTCTAGACACCGACCAGCTTTTCTAGCATCGGTCACACTGAACAGAGAAACAAGCAGGATTTTATACCTGACACTCCTCCCACAACTCTAGCTTGATAGACAGGTGACAATCACATCTTCCCTTTAAAAAAGAGTTCTCATCAGTTTCTCTTGTTGCTCTGACTTCAGACACACCCTGCCAGCCTGCTGTGGGAAAAGACAGACTTTATACCATTATTTTGTCACAAATATGTCCTCCTTGCAGCCTTTCTCTCCAGATTTCCAGCTAAATACCTCCCTTTGTTACAATATACATATGATTATGAGATACAGTATCTGTCCATAGCTCTGGCAACACAATGGATACCTTTTAAGGTACAAAGAGATCAAAAAGAGTACATATTAGTGCACAAAAGACATGACTAACAGAAAAAAATGTTGCGTGACAATGTGGTTCTTTAAAAAATAAAACGCAAAAACATCCCTAAGCGTGTGTTGGAGCTAGTTGATAATTTTTTTATCTGGTGAAAGAGGAGGGGGAAGACACTGAATGTTTATCATATTCAGGGTACTAACATATAGAGCCTCATATAGAGTAGAATATAGGTTTGTAGCCCAAATGTAAATGTTACGTTCTTACATATGTGTTATAAGTTGCACATATACGTATATATACAGTGTAAAAATGTGGCTTGCTAGTACTTGTAGCTCCACACAGTAAATTAATGTTTTCACACATTAACCCAAACCCCACTCGCCAGAGGGGTTGGGATGAGTGCGAGTGCTATTTAGTACAGGTGCTTATTTTCCCTGGTGGGAGAAGCTCATATTTTGTGATCACAATTTCACTAGGGAATTCAGTCCCATGCTGACCAGAATGTGTCTGTTTCCCACTGTGATAGGAGGACCAACATTGTGGGTCTACCTATTATAGTGTCCAGCCCACCCTGGCATAGCCTGGTGCTTGTTGTGGCTTTTGTATGGAGACCCCACACTGTTTGTCTCTCTGCATGAGCAGTAATTAGTCCTTGCTATAAATATTTTTGCTAGTATCGAGAGACATTAGGGTTCCACACCCATGGAAGAGTTTCTAGAGACTGCAATTACACTTTGAGAGCTGTGGCCGCCGTCACGGGTTTTGCAAATCTACCATTTTTTTGTTGCCACTTTTATTTTCAGTCAACTTGTGTATTACATTAGAGGACTACTTACAACTCCTACTAACTTATTATACATCTCCCAAGTCTAGTTAACCCGATTTGCCAATGTTATGTGCACCAATGGTAACCAACATTGACTGTGATAGTGTTAGCATTTCAACTTCTAGATGTAGTGTCTCCGCATCGGTGGGTAACATATAACGTGTTCATCTAATTTCATCCGAATATATACGAGAAACCCCTTAGGGAAATGCACTTACCAGACGTGGGTAGTACATCAGCATGTAACACTTCTCGGCGATCGTTCTGTGAATTTAATCATCAGCTCAATATGGGATACTCGCGGTGACTTCTTATTCCTGTAACTCCGATCACTCCAATCATCAGATAAGAACAACACCCAGCGGACGGTCACTCCCTCTGACTCCTCGCTGATCCACAATCCTGTGGACTTTGCACCGGTTTCTCTAATGCAAGTATTTTTCGTTTGCTCCTCTAATGATCATGTGCTGGAATATCACCGGTATCTCTTGGTGGAAATCCGTCGGGTGTGTGAATAAGCAGGGGAATATAAGAGAATGCTAATAGTGCATTAACTTTAACATAAAACAGTTTATTCAATATACAGACACGTACATGCTTTTCAATGCAATAAAATCACTCGAGTCTCCTCATTCGATGTGCCCTTACCCGCATAAGATAGAATATATGCAATATATCAAACATCCATAGAATCGCCTGTAACTCTTGGGAATAAAGGTATATGGTGAGGGACACCCGCTCCTAAACCTCTAGCCAACGCGTTTCGATTCAAACTGAATCTTTCTCAAGGCTTGTATGAGGTACGTTCTTGCTGTCTATTTAAGCTGATCGATGTCCCGTCTGCAGGTGTTAAGTGTTAGCTGTGAACACTCCCCGCAACATAGATTCAGCTTATCTATTCTGGATGAATTTCATTAAACATTTATAAACTTTAGACTAATCAGAAATCCGTCTACAGTTATTTAAAGATAAATATTAAATGTGAACACTCTCTACACCAATCAGTAATCTGTAATACAGCATTACTATTAAGGTATTATTTTTAAGGTATAGAAAAAAGCGGACCCGATCTCAATCTAGACCTGGATATATATATGCATCTATACTCTTATTACATAAATATCTTGGTCTGTATGTTTATGATTGCATATATATTGCATATTTGGAGTGTATTATCTCTCTAATCCAGGGGCTCTATAATAGGTAGGCGCTCTTGATCTACATAGACCGGTCTTACTTATTGTAGACATGTCTTCCCTACTCCATCGTATTGAAGTTACGATATATAGAATGCATAGACCAAAATTTGATTCTACCTATGTTCGGTTTAGTAGATTAGATTTGTAGATCCTATTGGATTTATTTGTATGGGCGTATCCACCATATTAGTAACATTTAATATTTATCTTTAAATAACTGTAGACGGATTTCTGATTAGTCTAAAGTTTATAAATGTTTAATGAAATTCATCCAGAATAGATAAGCTGAATCTATTTTGCGGGGAGTGTTCACAGCTAACACTTAACACCTGCATATGGGACATCGATCAGCTTAAATAGACAGCAAGAACGTACCTCATACAAGCCTTGAGAAAGATTCAGTTTGAATCGAAACGCGTTGGCTAGAGGTTTAGGAGCGGGTGTCCCTCACCATATACCTTTATTCCCAAGAGTTGCAGGCGATTCTATGGATGTTTGATATATTGCATATATTCTATCTTATGCGGGTAAGGGCACATCGAATGAGGAGACTCGAGTGATTTTATTGCATTGAAAAGCATGTACGTGTCTGTATATTGAATAAACTGTTTTATGTTAAAGTTAATGCACTATTAGCATTCTCTTATATTCCCCTGCCTATTCACTCACCCGATGGATTTCCACCAAGAGATACCGGTGATATTCCAGCACATGATTATTAGAGGAGCAAACGAAAAATACTTGCATTAGAGAAACCAGTGCAAAGTCCACAGGATTGTGGATCAGCGAGGAGTCAGAGGGAGTGACCGTCCGCTGGGTGTTGTTCTTATCTGATGGTTGGAGTGATCGGAGTTACAGGAATAAGAAGTCACCGCGAGTATCCCATATTGAGCTGATGATTAAATTCACAGAACGATCGCCGAGAAGTGTTACATGCTGATGTACTACACACGTCTGGTAAGTGCATTTCCCTAAGAGGTTTCTCGTATATATTCGGATGAAATTAGATGAACACATTATATGTTACCCACCGATGCGGAGACACTACATCTAGAAGTTTTACTTAATACTGGACTATGTGAAAGCCTATATATGTTATGCCTTTATATGTTATGTACATCTAATACGATAGGACTGAATGTATATTTGATTGATACTAGGCGCCATTTGTGACTGGTCTGTGGTTGTTGTATATACTGAATTTGCATACTTCTTTGTGGATAGGAGTTTCCGTACACAGACAGCCTGATATCAAAGTCTGCGCTACATTTCTATCTTCTTTATTGTTTAGCATTTCAACTAGTTAGCAATAGTAATATAACGTTAGTTTCAGAGCATGTGTCAGTGTGATGGGGTGCGTGCACGAGTGAACCCATACAGTATTGACTCTGAGAAAGGAATACTGCTCTAGGCCCTGACTTGGTTTCCTGATGTTGTAGATACACCACCTGTTTGTGTTTAAATTTAATAAAGTGTTTTTGTATCATTACTAGTTTCCTTAATGACGTTCATTTATCTTGAGATTTTTGTGTGTACAATAGAGCAATAGCAATATAGACAATCCTTGAAAGTCAACAGCAACAAGGTCATGTGTTTATCAAGTAAGAAACATAAAATCTGGAAGTTCAGATATAAAACATCCATTTAAATGTGTTTCCTTTCTCTAATCCGCATATAATATAACCTGGTAATTTCTTTACTACTGGAAAATATTGAAATTCATAATTATTCACATCCTTTATTTCTATGTTTTTCACGGTTCTAGGAACCTTTTTCTTAGTAAATGTACCTGAGAAAAATTAAATGTAAATTGTATTGTTAGTAGTCTAGTAGTTATCAGCTCCAGTTTTTGTTTGCCATGTATAGAACAGAATTAAACGGACATTCCCTGTCCTGTATTGTCATGCTCATATAATGGATGGGTGAGTGGAACCAACTATTATTATGCCTTTGGGAGGAATTGCTCAAATATATCACATTTATGATTCTGTACTGTGTTTGGAAGCCTCCATTAAAGCTGCCCACATATGGTCATATAGTCATTATGCACAGATACAGTCCTACAGGTGCCTGTTCCACATTCTTAGAGTCTAATAATCCAATAGGCTGACTAGGCTGTAGCCTAAGGTGCAAGGCTTTGGGGAGCACACATTTTCTGGGGGTGCAAAATTGTGACAGAATAGTTGTTCTCCCACGGAAAAAGAAAAATATAGTAAGGTTTTAATCTTGACATATTCCCATGGTAAAGGCTGAATACAATAATTCATCCTTGGGCAGGTGTATAAGGATAAGTGAGTAGGACGGACATGTATGGCGACAGGTGCAGGTATGACAGCCCCCTCCACCTCCACATCTTCAGCCTCAGTAGCGCTCGGTTCGCCTCCATTCCGCAATGCAGTTCTGATTTTACTTAAAATGAAATGTGACAAAGATTGCAGTAACCCTTTTAAAAAGCTAACTGGAGCTGAGTTGAAAACGCAGGAACATAAACATTGTTGGGTGTGTGAGGGAAGCAGGATTTTAAATTAATTACAAGTTCATCTTTGCCTACTGCATGTTAGTCTGGCAAGGGGATGCTACAAGCAGGGAGGGGCAGTGGCCGACCAAGGGTAAATGTATCAAGCTGCGACTTTCCAGCAGGTTTGAAAGTGGAGATGTTGCCTATAACAACCAACCAGATTCTAGCTATCATTTAGTAGACTGTACTAAATAAATGATAACTAGGGGCTTGATTCATTAATGATCATAACTTAAGAAACTTCTTATTTAAGTCTCCTGGACAAAACCATGTCACAATGCAAGGGGTGCAAATTAGTATTCTGTTTTGCACCTAAGTTAAACACTAACTGTCTTTTCATTTAGCACACAAATATCAACTTTAAATTTCAGTGTACAAATAAGCTATCAAGTATTTGTGTGCTACATGAAAAAACAGTCAGTATTTAACTTATGTGCAAAACAGAATATTAATTTGCACCCCTTGCATTGTAACATGGTTTTGTCCAGGAGACTTAAATAAGAAGTTTCTTAAGTTAAGATCCTTAATGAATCAGGCCCTAGAATATGATTGGTTGCTATAGGCAACATCTCCACTTTTCAAACCCTCCGAAAACTTGCTCTTGATACATTTACCCCCTATACTTTTTTTTTTTAGGAGGGGATGATGTTCCATAGCCACACCCCTCCTTCACGCTGATTGGTTAGCCCCGGTTGGCCTCGTCCCCTTCTGTCCCAGTGATCGGACTTCTCAGCAGCAATTTTAAGGTACGAAGATTGATGTTGGGTGGGAGGGGTGATTGCCCCGATCGCCCCCCTCTAGATCTGCCAGTGGCCTAGGGCAGACTGAACGCTTAATTAGACCCTGCACATTCTCTTACAATTCTAGGTTGTATGACTACCACTCACATGTGAATTTGGAGGTCATTGCCAATCCGATTTTATTTTTCATGTGGATCGGATTATTATTTGGCACAGTGGCATCACACAGTGCATGATGGTTGTTTAAACTGGCAAACAAACTCTTGACCACATCTGGTCAGCCTTCTTCTACACTTCCCTACCTTAAGTGTTTACAACCAATGGATGTGTGACTGATTACACCCTAAGGAAGTCAAGCTGTGTCATTAAGTATTTTTTATTTAAGAAGATATTTGTGCTGTTGATTGCGATTGTGATATTAGTTTTTTTTTTACAGAGAATGGCAAACTGCTAGTTTTTGAACAACAGATTTTTAAATCTCTTTTTCAACATTATATATATCTATAATGTTCAGTACCTGTATATGTTGTTTGTGTTTTTAAGAGTAATAAATACAGCAGATGAAACTCATACAATTGGTGTACCAAAATGAAAATTACCAGTAGTGGTTTTTTGGGTTTTTTTTGCCCACTGGCATACATATATTGCTCACTGTAAGAATTGCCCTTTCTTGTTGTATTAGGTGTCGAAGTCGTATAATTGGATAAACGAAAGTATATTGGTTAATAATGTTTTGCCGTGCAATTGCGATCAGTATGCCACGTAACAGGTGGCATAGCGGGATCTTGCGGTAAAATACGCACGCACACACTCGCACTCTAACATTTAGTTATTTATATATTTCATATTCATATTGGTTCCGTTCTACAGTGATTTATGAGCAGATAGTATTTAGTTTATTATTAGTTTATATATTATGATTATATGTACACTTTAGTGTTATTTGAGGTTCAGGTTATAGGAACTTTAGTATCATTTTAATCCCCTTTCCATCAGCAGTTGTCTGGTTTATTCGCCGAAGAGATCGCACATTGCATACTCTAGTTATTGATGTTAGGGAATAAATGATCAGAAAGATACCAACTGTAAAATGCTAATAGACTAGTTGAAACTGGAGTCTTGGTGGGAAAGTCAGAGCACAACCCCTGGAGAGATGACCCCCACCTTTAGAAATTTTGGTTTAAACTGGCCTATGACCTGCAGCACACTGGACCTTCCTGATACCTGGACCAATAGAAGCAAGCCACACCATCTGCATTGTTTTCACTGTAACACTGAGTGTATATAATACAGCTCTAGCTGTTATTAGCCCAGTCTTCTCTGACCACAGTATTCTGGAGTGAAGTACTCTAAGCTGGTACCAGTGAGCGTAGCGAGCTCATGCGGGTGCGGTATGTATGTATCTTTTGGTATTGGCTGTACTGTATTATATTTATGTATTGAACTGATAAACAAATTGCTCTTGCTAAATAAATTACTTTGTGCTTTGGAAACACAACACAATCGCTTAGACAATGCTTATTTGAAAACGATAAAATTACTTTAATATAGGTAAGAGTATTCAGAAACATATGTGATCAGTCTGTCCAAGATTATGTGTACAGTGTACTGCCATTTATTACAGTCAGCTCAAGGCAGCAAATGTGTGTATATAGCTGCAGCACAACTGTATAGCATCTGAAATTCATACAATTTATTTTCTTCTTTATTAGGTGTATCACAATGATTGGCTAATACACCTATTGATCATTGTATGAGAAGTTTTTTTCCTGTTGAATTATATAATTATTTTTCACAAACTTATAAAGGGGTGTATAAAAAAAATGTAGCCAAAACTTGTCTGTTAAGTCAGCAACTCAAATTTATGTAACAATAATCAAAGGGATGCAGATGCTGTACTGAGCAGTCTTAGTAGAGATTGATCTAGCCTAACAAGAATGTGCATCGCAAAATAAGGCTTGTTTTTTTTTTCAAATACAAAAAAAATATTTATATATATATATATATATATATATATATATATATATATATATATATATATATATATATATATATGGTAGAGAGAACAAACAAGATATCTACAGATGGCGCTTACCCAATATATGGATGATAACACAAATACAGAATTGCATATGCGTGTATAAGGCAATAAATAAATAGATGAATGTATAGTGGTAAAAGCAACACCTCCACAATGTGCGTGTGGCAGCCAACCTTAAAAGCGGATGGTTAGTCCGATAACATAGTAGGATATAGATGGTAAAGGGCGGCGCCTTCAGGTGTATACAATGTATATAAACATATAAGCACAAATGTACACAGAAATAGTCCAGAGTAGTTAGAAGAGGACGGTGTCTGTATCAGCACCGCAGGTAACTAAAAATCACTGTAGTACAGGATAAATATAATCAAAAGTTGATCGTCCAGAATGTATGGAAGTGGTGTGCGTACCAGATATATAAAATCAAACCGCTTATCTGTATAGTAGCTCCTTAGAAATCCCGGAGTATGATCTGCAACCAATTCTTCTTAACGATGGATAAAATGTATGTTCTAAAACAACCGCGACACCAAACTTATCCGCTCATCATAAAAGGAAATATATAAAAAGCCATATGGTGTAGTATTTTTTATATAAACATTTTATTCAAGTATAGCATTTAGAGTACAAACTCACAATATATATGCTTTAAATAGGCTTATCTGTAAGTGACTGGTCTGCAGTCTCATCCCCTTGTATAGTAGAAGTCTCTCAGCAGGCTCCACACAGAAGCTCAGTGCAGGAAATTCTAATGGTATGTGTCTCAGGGTGTAGCAGTACAGCCAGTGGTCTTCCAGATGTGGTGTAGGGGCTCAACGCGTTTCGTTTATTCAAGGAACTTCATCAGGAGTAATAAAGTGGCTTGTGTGAAAGTTTAGGTCCGTTTTATGCGATGCGCGGCGCCATTTTGGGCCCGCGTCATCGATGACGTCATGGCGCATGCGCGAAACGGCATTCTAGCCCGCGATATAGCGGCTGTGCGTTAGACACTATTTTTTGGATGATGCAGTAGGATTATTTTATAGGGACATCTATCCTGTGCCTTTGGAGGTTTTTGAAAAGGTGGAAAGAGTAGGTATGCAGCAGGAGTTTGCAAAGTGTGGGCAGTGTCCCTATAAAGGGATATATTGGTGGCCATGTTGGATGAGGGCACCTGTGTGGAGCCCACATGATATTGTCAAAATGACATTTTTAATGTCATAATTGCAAGTCCCTATATACCTATATAAACATAGGGGTCATGTTGCCATGAGTACACATGTATAAATATATATAATATGTATATAATATACAGTACATGTGGTGAGTATTGAATAAAGTATAACATACCAATAAAACATATACAGAGAACATATAAAACATATTAATAAGAGGCATATAAAAAATCATATTAAGACATATTTAGTAAAAACACATTAATAAAAACACTGGTTAATACACTCCTAAAAAGGTATTAATAAAAGAGTATAGGAATCTATGGAATTTAAAACAGCAGGAGACATCCATTCTACGTACTTCATAATGGTTACAAAAAAGGAGCTATTTCGTAGTATTCATTAAGGCCTTGTGGGGCTAGGGTCCCTAATTCAAAGATCCAGAACATTTCCCTTTGTGAGAGTTTGGTATCTAGGGCCCCGCCTCGTGGACCTAATGTAACATTTTCAATTGCTCTGAAGTTTAGTTCGCAAGGATTTGAATTATGTTTCTCTAAGAAGTGGCGTGATACTGAGTGGCTTTCAACTTTGTTTTTAATGTTCCTCACATGCTCTTGTATCCTCAGTTTTAGGGGGCGTTTGGTCTTTCCTATGTACTTGAGACCGCATGAGCATTCTAATAAATATATCACCGAGGTGGTCAGACAGTTCATAAAGTGCTTGGGTGTGGTATTCTTTGCTATTATTAAAATTATAAAAAGTCTTTTTTTGGTTGGTGTACTTGCAGATGTTGCAGTGATTACATTTAAAAAAACCTTTGATGGCTAGGAAAGTGTTCGTAGTTTGTTTTTCATTTGCAAGCATGCTTGGAGCCAGGAGATCTTTCAGGTTCTTATTTTTCTTAAAGATAACTACTGGTTTATCTGGGAGGATGCTGCTAAGTACGGGATCTTTCTTTAAAATGTTCCAATGTTTATTGATAGTAGATTTAGTTTTTGCTTCACCACTATTGTATTGGGTGATGAATGAAACTGTGTCCTTCCTATTTTAATTTTTATGGTATTCAAGGAGATCAAGTCTATTGATTGCTTGTGTTTTTTCTATTGCTCCTTTTATGAGTTGCTCAGGGTAGCCTCTTTTCTTAAATCTGTCGGCATACACAGACAGTTGTTCTTTACAGGAGGCTTCATTACTACAGTTTCTTTTAATCCTTTGAAATTGCGAAAATGGTATATTAGTCTTCCATTTCTTTAAATGGGCGCTTTTAAAATGTAAGTAGCTGTTAGTGTCTACTTCCTTGATAAAGTTTCTAGTAATTACTGCATCATTTGTGTGTGTAAGGATTAGGTCCAGGTATTCTACTTGTAAGGTGTCAACTTTTGCTGTAAACGTGAGATTGTACTCATTCAGGTTTAGATAAGAGAGGAATTGGTTAAGTTGTTCTTTGTTGCCATTCCAGACTAATATGATATCATCTATGTTTCTTTTATATAAAATTATATTTTCTGAATATGGGTTGGGATTATAGATATATTGTTGTTCCCAACTGCCCATAACAAGATTCGCAAAGCTTGGTGCAAAAACTGTGCCCATAGCGGTGCCAACTGTCTGTAAGTAAAATTCGTCTAAAAATTTAAAATAGTTGTATGTGAGAATGAAAGTCATGAGTTCACAAATAAAATTATTGTGATCTACGCCAAGGTCAGGGTCTGCGTCTAGGTATTCTTTACAGGCCTCAACTCCTTTCTGATGCTTAATGGAGGTGTACAGGGATTGCACGTCAATTGTGACCCAAATATAGTTGGGTTTCCACTGAAAATTTTTAAAGATATTTAGGACACTGGTTGTGTCCTTTAGAAAGAATGCAAGATTATTTACATACTTATGTAGAAAAATGTCTACATACTCTGAAATGTGGGAGGTAAGGGAATCTATGCCTGCTATTATGGGTCTACCAGGGGGGTTTTGGAGATTTTTATGGATTTTAGGGAGGAAGTAGAAGATAGGTATTACTGGGTTGCTAGTCATGAGGTATTGGAATTCTTTTTTATCTAGTATTTTTGTATAGAACCCTTTTAGTAGAATATCCCTTAGAAGGGAGACGAATTCATCCGTCGGATCATGATTGAGTAATTTGTAAGAGACTTGATCATCAAGGAGTCTCTGTGCTTCTTTTATATAGTTGGATCTATTCATGAGTACAATACCCCCCCCTTTGTCAGCTTGTTTGATAATTATGTTTTTGTTTTCCTGTAAGGTTTTTAGGGCCAGTATCTCTTTTTTGGTTAGATTTTTTGGTGCTGAGTCACCAGGTTGTTGGTGACATAGGTCTTGTATCATGAGTTCTTGGAAGATTTCTATATAGTTGCTTTTAGACTCTAAAGGGAAGAATTTTGATGTGGGTTTCAGACCTGACTTAGACTGATTGTTATAGTTTGTAATAATAGCTTGATCTTTTTTAGCAAAGTGACGTTTAAGGGTAAGTTTTCGTGTGTACTTATGGATATCAATAAACAATTGGAATTTGTTAGGTTTCTGCGTGGGAGCAAAGGACAAACCTTTGCCCAGAACTGATAGTTCTGATTGTGAAAGAACATGATCTGAAAGATTAAAGATCCCATTATCCTTAAGTTTATTCGTTCTGTTAGTTAGTGAATGTGTCTTCTTTTTTAATAAGATGTTCCCGCCTCGTTTTCCTCGTCTCCTGCATGTCTTCGTTTTAAGGGGGAAGCTAATCTTATATTTTCTCTTAGTGGATGTTTTCTGTGTATCAACCTTTCCTGTGGTGTCTGAGCTGGTGATAAAAAATCCTCAGTATCGCTATTTTCACCCTTTTCTAGTATAGCGAATCTATTCCTAGTCTGTGTTTCAAATCTCCTAGGTGGTTTCGGACTGTTCCTGTATTGTAAAGTGTTATTTCTCCAGGGGTGTGGAGATGCATTTCTATCCGATATACGAGGGTGAGTATATCTCTTAGTATTCGGAGGGTTTTTCCAGTTTTTAATATTTTCCTGTGCATAATCTCTTTTATCTCTAAAGAATTTCCTTTCCTTTACTTTGACAACGTCTGATTCCACTTTGTCCAGTTTTTTATTTAGGACAATTTCATTGGCTTTAAAATCCTCCTTGTCTTTATGGGGCTCCAATATAGTTTCTTTGTTTTTGAGTTCATTTTCTATTTCATGAAATAATCGTTTTTTTTCATGGATAATGAGTTTAATGAGGTTTTTGGAGCACTCGTGCAGTGTGTAGTCCCACTCTTTCATAAAGTTAGAATTATCTAGGCCAAAGGTAGGTGATTTATTAAACCGTAGGCCTCTAGGGATACAATCGACTTTTAGGTAATTTTCTAGGCTTTTTATATCCCACCATATTTTAGTTTCTTTTATTAATAGTTTTTCAATATCCCAGAAAAGGTCATCTAATTCATTGTTGGGTTCTGGGATGTCTATGTTTTCATTAAATATCTTTGTAGAAAAATACTAAATAAAGAAGAATTCCAATACCTCATGACTAGCAACCCAGTAATACCTATCTTCTACTTCCTCCCTAAAATCCATAAAAATCTCCAAAACCCCTCTGGTAGACCCATAATAGATTCCCTTACCTCCCACATTTCAGAGTATGTAGACATTTTTCTACATAAGTATGTAAATAATCTTGCATTCTTTCTAAAGGACACAACCAGTGTCCTAAATATCTTTAAAAATTTTCTGTGGAAACCCAACTATATTTGGGTCACAATTTGACGTGCAATCCCTGTACACCTCCATTAAGCATCAGAAAGGAGTTGAGGCCTGTAAAGAATACCTAGACGCAGACCCTGACCTTGGCGTAGATCACAATAATTTTATTTGTGAACTCATGACTTTCATTCTCACACACAACTATTTTAAATTTTTAGACGAATTTTACTTACAGACAGTTGGCACCGCTATGGGCACAGTTTTTGCACCAAGCTTTGCGAATCTTGTTATGGGCAGTTGGGAACAACAATATATCTATAATCCCAACCCATATTCAGAAAATATAATTTTATATAAAAGATACATAGATGATATCATATTAGTCTGGAATGGCAACAAAGAACAACTTAACCAATTCCTCTCTTATCTAAACCTGAATGAGTACAATCTCACGTTTACAGCAAAAGTTGACACCTTACAAGTAGAATACCTGGACCTAATCCTTATACACACAAATGATGCAGTAATTACTAGAAACTTTATCAAGGAAGTAGACACTAACAGCTACTTACATTTTAAAAGCGCCCATTTAAAGAAATGGAAGACTAATATACCATTTTCGCAATTTCAAAGGATTAAAAGAAACTGTAGTAATGAAGCCTCCTGTAAAGAACAACTGTCTGTGTATGCCGACAGATTTAAGAAAAGAGGCTACCCTGAGCAACTCATAAAAGGAGCAATAGAAAAAACACAAGCAATCAATAGACTTGATCTCCTTGAATACCATAAAAATTAAAATAGGAAGGACACAGTTTCATTCATCACTCAATACAAGCAAAAACTGGTGAAGCAAAAACTAAATCTACTATCAATAAACATTGGAACATTTTAAAGAAAGATCCCATACTTAGCAGCATCCTCCCAGATAAACCAGTAGTTATCTTTAAGAAAAATAAGAACCTGAAAGATCTCCTGGCTCCAAGCATGCTTGCAAATGAAAAACAAACTACGAACACTTTCCTAGCCATCAAAGGTTTTTTTAAATGTAATCACTGCAACATCTGCAAGTACACCAACCAAAAAAAGACTTTTTATAATTTTAATAATAGCAAAGAATACCACACCAAGCACTTTATGAACTGTCTGACCACCTCGGTGATATATTTATTAGAATGCTCATGCGGTCTCAAGTACATAGGAAAGACCAAACGCCCCCTAAAACTGAGGATACAAGAGCATGTGAGGAACATTAAAAACAAAGTTGAAAGCCACTCAGTATCACGCCACTTCTTAGAGAAACATAATTCAAATCAAAGACACTTTGCAGCGGAGATTCCTACTGTAATTTCTGGCAGTGTGCACAGGGCCATCTCTTCCATTGGGCACGATGGGCAGGTGCCCGGGGGCCCTGCAGGCAAGGGGGGCCCGTCCTAATCTGGCTCCCTCCCTGGTCCCCTCTTCCGTGCTGTGCTCGCAGTGAATGCTGGGCGTGATGTCACGCCCAGCATTCACTGCAACCACAGCACGGAAGAGGGCAGAAAAGACTCAGTGGCGCGAAAAAAAGAAGAGGATCGGACTTAAGATAAGTTAAGGGGGCACCTATATATATATATATATATATATATATATATATATATATATATATATATATATATATATATATATATATGTAAAAAAAAGTGATTATATATATAATCACGTTTTTTTTTACATACATATATATTTTTTTTACACACACACACTATTTATATATATATATATATATATATATATATATATATATATATATATATATATATATATATATATATATATATATATATATATATTTTTTAGGGGCCCGGTACACTGCATTGCCCGGGGGCCCATGAAGTTGTTAAGGTGGCCCTGAGTGTGCACTGTACAATGTTCACGTGCCACATCACCGGCAATTGAATCTCCACCATATTGTTACTTTATGAATAAATTAGTTTGGAGTTTAACATTTTATGTATTTTTTTCTCCTCATTATTGAATTTATGTTTAAGGGTTTTTATGTGCCTCTTAATTTTTTATTGTGTATTTATCTTTGTATGGGGTTGCAGAGACCCTAGAGGCAGTCATTTCTCTTATACAGCTACAATTGTGTTTCATTATCTGACCATTTCCAATCATATACATATCTATGATTATTTTATCACACATATTTTGCTTGTTATATAATTATATACTGTGTGATCTGTGTTGTGTACTGCGTTCACTAACTATTTTCTATACTTGATGTACATTTTCTAAACAGGTCCCAACATTCCAGGATCCATACAAGAATCCAGTACCAGATTGTGAAAGCTGCAATAACAGGTAGGTGAGAGCCGCACCATTTTAATACATAATGGGGGAATTCAATTGCCGGCAATGTGGCATGCGGACATCGCACCGCACACATTGCCTTCAATTCCGGTAGAAATTTATGACAAAAACTTAGCTGCGAAGTGTCTCACGGACGTTCCAGAGACACTTTGTGGCTAATTGAATTCCCCCCATAATGTCATGTGTAAAGAGGGGCCGCCTCAGCCCATGTTGGCCATGCCCCCATCACTATGTGGCCACGCCCCTTTAGATGGCCCCGCTGTACCTGGGCCCCAAATTCCTCTTCGCAGCCCTGATGGTGATATGCCCTCACTTCTCCAACTGCCTTCATTGTAAAACTATCAAATCCCATTCACTAACATTAGGATTACATTTTTCATGCCGCCACTTCTAAATTTCCACTTCAACCACTGGGGTAAAACATAATAATGTATGATAAACATTGAACACAGTAGAGTATAAGTAGCTAAGGAAAAACAAACTAATTCCATTGGACATGGACATGCTCAAGGTCACTTTCTAAATATAAGGAGAGTAACAGCTGTACTATATAGAAGAAAGAATGTTTGCATGATGATGTCATTGAATGCCTATCAAGTCAATGACAGTCATAAAAAAAGATTTAGCACTGGGGTGAAAATCATCAGTGCAAAACTTATTTAGCCAGTCATTAAATTTTAAAAGATAGTTACCAAGCTTACTTTTTGATTGATACAGCTAAAAAATATGCAATAATAATAACAAGTTTGTATAGGTAGCATAGAGATGTGGCATGACAGTGATAGTAGTAAATGCTAAAGTTACATTACCCTATTTGTATACAATATAATAATGTAAAAAAATGTCATATATACAAGATAGAGTATTGTGTTGACAAAATCTATTTCACATTTCCTATTTAACACAAGTAAACATAGAATTTGACGGCAGATAAGAACCACTTGGCCCATCTAATCTGCCCATTTTTTAACCTATTGTAACCTCAAACCCTATTTGATCCTTAGTTCTTTGTAAGGAAATCCTAATGTCTATCTCAAGCATGTTAAAATTGCTCTGCTGTATTAGTCTCTACCATCTATGCTGGACAGACATCTCCACATGCAACCAGATTTTACCACATGCCCTTTACATGCCCTCAGACCTCCCCACATTCCTCTTACATGCCATTAGAAGTCCCCACATGTCACTTACATGCCTATCAGTCTCCCCACATGCCATCAGATCTATTAACATTCCTCATATATTCGATCAGACCTCCACACATTCCCCTTACATGCCATCAGACCTCGCCAGATGCCTCTTACAGGCCCATCAACATCCCCACATGCCATTAGATCTGCCCAAATTCCACATACATGCCATCAGATCTCTCCAAATGCTCTCACATCTACTTACATGCCCATTACCCTGTTCACATGCCATCAGATCTCACATGTCAAATAATTGTCCGCACAGAGGAAGGAAGAAGAGCCCACTGCACTCTCATTTCCTCCCTGTTTGATTTGATTGTCTGTGCATTTTGCAGAGGAGGTCAAAAGACACGGTTGCTCTCAGTCAGTCAAGTAGCTAAATGTTTTCCAATCTGCCCCTGCCGGCACCTGGAACATTATACTTCATTGATGCTCCCAGCTAGAAACCCCATTTTAGTGCTCGAGGAACCGCATGTGGCTCTAGAGCCACAGGCTTGCCATCACTTTGCTAGTAGATTTAATCTCTTCCAGGTTCAATGCTCCTGCAAGTACATAACATCCCCTATAGTCTCGGCACTGGACTACAGGGACTTGCCCATTTCTCTCATAGAGAGCGCTTCTGGCTAGGAGGAAGGGCGCTGTGAGGAAACGGGGTGCTACTGGACTGAGAACTTTGTATTCATCACCCATTTATCACTGTTTAATGTACTTTTACTTTTATTTACTTGATGCTTTTATAAGTCTGTGTTGTATACTTTATAATGAAAGACTCTGTTTTATCTTTTTCCTACTAAAAGTATTCGTTCCGCATTAGTACTTTGCTGAAGCACAAACTCAGAAGAATTATAATGAGCATATCGCATTACTTCAGTCATTCTATCCTCCTTGAAGACATTAGAGAATATTCTCTCTGTAAAATGAATACACAGGGACTGGGCATTATAATTGGCTCTTAAATGTTATGTCTTTTCTATTTTGCAGGAAAGAAAATAGCATTAAAACTGTTTAGAAACAACAAATAAAGAAAAAGCAAAATGTGTTTTTTCCTTATAGTCCAGTAAGTTTGACTATTATATCAGTTATGCAGCTCCAGAACAACTCAGATTGTCTTCATACAGCCAGTTTACATGTGGTGCTTACACTGTGGGCAAACTACCTTCAAAGTACTCTGCAATAGGGATCATTGCTTCCTATGGGAAGTGCTACTGCCTGTTCACACTTGGTTTTGATCTTAGACAGGCAATGGCATGTTGGGTCAACACCGTCATTTGTATTGACAATTAAGCTTCTATTACATATTGTGGTTCAAAGACCGATGAAAACTACCTTTTGTAGTGGTCATAATATATTCAGAAGAACAAGAAGCTAAATTTAGTGATCAAGTATTCTCCTTTCATTTGTTGTGCTAAAATGGATGCATTGAATATCTCCTTTATGGAACATGCCAAACTGTTCTCATATGTTCATGAGTTCTTGAGTGCAGCAAATAAACCACATATGCTGACACAGTACAGGCAGAGCTGGATTAAGGCTCTGGGGGGCCCGGGGCACTTTAGACAGGGGGGCTCCTAAAGTGTACTATGGCTATAATTTTAGACAAATACACAGACAATACTGCGTGCACTACTGTTAGGTGCACACAGCTCTGCCTTCACCAGTAGTACAATGTGAAGCGGGACATACCTCCCAACTGTCCTTGAAGTTGGACCAAATCCTGACTAAGCGAGACAGTCACCCAAATTCGGGACTGCCCCACCAGATTTAGGACAGTTGGCAGACTGTTCTGCTCTCTCCTACCTGTTCTTGCCACTTTCATCACATGTGGCTGCTGGTGTCTTAAACTCAGTTGTTGTGTGTATAGATCCTGGAATGTTTGTGAAAAATTTAAAACAGCCCTGGCATTAAATCAATAGCCCCCACATTTAAAAAGTAGCCCTCCCTCCCTCCAATAGATTAATAGCATTCACATGTAACAAATAAACTACGGATGAGCGGGCTCGGATTTCTCTAATCCGAGCCCACCCGAACAGTGCGGATCCGACGGGATCCGAGCACTGTTCGGGTATTTCCGGCGCCCAAACAAAATGAAACTGAGGCTCTGACGTCCGATTCTCACGTCGGATCTCGCGAGACTCGGATTGCATAAATTACCTGCTCGCGCCCCTCATCTTCAGTCGGGCTCAGATCATTGAAGAGGGAGGTTATAGGTTTAGTGGTGCTCCGTCCTGTGTCCTGTGTCCTGTCACTCTGTCCTGCTTAATATCCAGTGGTTACTTGGTCCTGTGCTCTGTCCTGCTGAGTCCAGTGGTGCTGCCTGTGTCCTGTGCTCTGTTCTGCTAAGGGCATTGTCATTTATAAATTATTCAAAAGTTATAAAAAATTAAGCCACTTATACAAAACTTATACAAAAATAATTAAAAAAAATTATAAAAAAATTATAAAAAAATAATTGAAAAAAAAGATAAAAAAATTAGTTTAAAAATACTAGGTACTACTATTTCAAAGTCAAACTACATTCACTGTTGCTGCTGTACCAAAAAATAATAGGTACTGCTATTTAAAAGTCAAACTACGTTCACTGTTGCTGCTGTACCAAAAAATAATAGGTACTGCTATTTCAAAGTCAAACTACGTTCACTGTTGCTGCTGTACCAAAAAACAATAGGTACTGCTATTTAAAAGTCAAACTACGTTCACTGTTGCTGCTGTACCAAAAAATAATAGGTACTGCTATTTACTATTTATTTATTTATATACTGTTCATTATTTCTGTAGTTCCAAAAAATAGGAACTGCCAGTTCTATTACTACGGTCATTGTTTGGGTAGTTCCCAAAAAGAGGAACTGCCAGTTCTATTACTACGGTCATTGTTTCTGTAGTTCCAAAAAATAGGAATTGCCAGTTCTATTACTACGTTCATTATTTCTGTATTTCCAAAAAATAGGAACTGCCAGTTCTATTACTACGGTCATTGTTTGTGTAGTTCCAAAAAATAGGAACTGCCAGTTCTATTACTATGTTCTTTGTTTTTATAGTTCCAAAAAAGAGGAACTGCCATTTCTATTACTACGTTCTTTGTTTCTGTAGTTCCAAAAAAGGGGAACTGCCATTTCTATTACTATGTTCTTTGTTTTTATAGTTCCAAAAAAGAGGAACTGCCATTTCTATTACTACGTTCTTTGTTTCTGTGGTTCCAAAAAAGGGGAACTGCCATTTTTAACACTATGTTCTTTGTTTTTATCTGTGCAGTGGAATTCAGACCAGTTGAGGGTGATATATTGTGGCCCCGGTACCAAATTGGGTACCGGGGCCACTCCACTATGCAGTCCAGATAGATGCGTATCAGATATTAAACTACATTCAGTGTTGGGGGCAAATCCAAAGTTAATGAAAATGACCTGTCATCGTCAAAAACAAGAGGTATTGACGCGCTCGAACTACACCCTGTATATGCTGCAGAGGATGTAGGAGCAGGCAGCTGTGCAGTGGAATTCAGACCAGTTGAGGGTGATATATTGTGGCCCCAGTACCAAATTGGGTACCGGGCCCACTCCACTACGCAGTCCAGAAAGCTACCTCGGTGCAACGTTTTGGACTAAAAAGAATATTGTGAGGTGTGAGGTGTTCAGAATAGACTGGAAATTAGTGGAAATGATTGTTATTGAATGTTATTGAGATTAATAATAGCGTAGGAGTGTAAAAAAAACCAAAAAATGGATTTTAGCGCTTTTTATGCTTTTTTAAAAATAAATCAGAACCCAAAACCCTAAATCAGAACCAAAACCTTTCGTCAGGTGTTTTGGCAAAACAAATCAGAACCCAAAACCTCAAGCTAATCAGAACCCAAAACCCAAAACACTAAAAGTGCACGGTGCACACCCCTAAAATAAACCCATTTCACACAACCATTGCTGACAATTAATATATCATATTCACGTTTTATAAATTTGCCCTCCTTCTCCACAAACTTAGACCCGCATTGAATAATAAATTAATAGTCCCGAAACACTATCTCTCTCTCTCTCTCTCTCTCTCTCTCTCTTCTCTCGCTCTCATAAAATACCATTCGTTGTGAGTAAAAAATCTGTTGGGAAATGTCATTTTTATCAATCCCTGACATATGCACACATGTCCGCCGGCACTATAACTTGGCAATATGGAATTATGTATTTAAGAGAGTTAAATTATGACAGAAAAGAGCTGGAGCGGAGAAGAGAAGCGAGCCAGCATGAAATAAACGAGGTGCTGGTGTGGAGCAATGACCGTGTTATCCGCTGGATCCAAACAATAGGTCTTCGAGATTATGCAAACAATATTTTAGAAAGTGGTGTGCATGGTTCTCTCATTGGTCTACATGATAAATTTGACTACACCAGTCTGCCATTACTACTACAGATTCCAACACAAAACACTCAGGCAAGACAGATCCTGGAAAGAGAATACAATAAATTGCTGGCGCTTGGAACTGAAAGACATCTTGATGACAGTGATGACAAACACTTCAGACATGGGCAGCAGGATTCAGATTAACAACAACATCCGGGCACTCACGGAAAATGGCAACAGATGCAGCTGGCCCTTCAGGAATGCAGAGAGTAGACATCTCCACAGTCCGGACATACTCATGTTGACAAAACTAAAAAAAGAGCAAAGCACTGAGTTGCAGTGGCCTCTTTTAACTATCTACCTGAAATGCACTACCTAGGAGAACCGCGGCAAGAGAACACCTACCTGGATGATGCCCGGATAGCAGAATGAGCACTGAATTACAAAACTAATATGTGAAGATATTTTTTATGTACCGGCTACAGCATTATTATATGCTTAGTTTAAGCCACAGAGAACAAACTATCATTATAAGAAGGATTTCTATGATCCTTAGAGATTTAAATGGGCACAACTTATGTTCTGTTACATCTGTTTTCCTTGTAATATACTAGAAATATTTAAGTATTTAATGTGTATTTATTTTCCGGAGTGTAAGTCTTTTATTTTAGGAAGTGTAAATGGTTACAAATATGTTTTTTTTTAATAAAAGTTGAAGAACTTTATGTGACAAGAGCTGAAAAAAAAAAACATTCGATCGGATCACCAACTGACAGGTGATCCGATCTTTCTCCTATTTGTACGGCTGTGACTCTCCTTCCCTCCCCTCACGCAGGCACACACCTACCTCTCATCAACACAAACCCTCCCCCTCCGGACGGACAAAATCCTTGTGAGCAATCCACATGCTGTACATTTTGACATCGCCGACTTCTAGCTGCTGTACATGCTTCTCTCCTACCAGGCCGTGGGGGGCCCTCTGAGAGAGGGGGGCCCGGGGCATGTGCCCCCTGTGCCCCCCCTCCTTAATCCGGCCATGAGTACAGGTAATTCCCAAACCCCATAACTACAAAACCGCAGAGCAAATGCTGTTTTGTGATTTTACTTGGCTGCTTTTCTGAAGTTGCAACTTAATTTAAAAGGAAGCATAGAATTGGTGAGTGAAGATGGTGACGTCTGCAAGAATGTAAAAGTTTTTATCATCTGATATAAGGTGTTGGGTGAATCGGAGTCTTGCCTTGCGGAGTATGGATTAGGTGCATGATTTTGCACCAAGATGCAAACACAAGATTTAATCTTCAGACCAAATTATTAAAATTTACAGGGGCATTCTCTGCTTTGCATGAGTAAGAATTATCTTTTTATCCCCCAAAACGACTTGTCCAGATTAGGGGCTAAATTTACTAAGCTGCGGGTTTGAAAAAGTGGGGATGTTGCCTATAGCAACCAATCAGATTCTAGCTTTCATTTATTTAGTACCCTCTACAAAATGACAGCTAGAATCTGATTGGTTGCTATAGGCAACATCCCTACTTTTTCAAACCCGCAGCTTAGTAAATCTAGCCCTAGGTCTCCTCTTATACTTTTAATCTGCAATATCTGCTGCCTTACTTATGTCTACTGGATCTGAGATTTACAGGGAGACACCTTGTGTCCTGCTGAGTTACTGTTACAGTTGCAGCAAAAACTATATATATCCCATAAATGCCTCTACGGAGCCGACATTCGGCATTCTCTGTCTGACTAGCATTGCGGTAGTAGGGTGAGAGAACATGCCTTAAAAGATGAGTCAAAGGTCTGATGTAGCCTGTGCTGAGACCAATCCTATATTTAGCCTACAGATAAGTAGCTGATTAAGTAAATAATGAGCTTTAGTATTAAAAGGATTGAGTTACTATCAATATTCAGAGGTTGTAGGTACACCACTGACAAATTAAGCTGTCAGAATGATTACAATTTACCTTAACTACTGTATTTAGCTTGGAAGAGCATTTCCTAAGTGAACTTTGGCAGCTGTTGCATTGTTTATTACCTATATAAATTAGCCCAAGAATGTGGTATAAACTATTATTTCATTATATTATTATATCATTTAGTCGATGTTAATTGGGTGAGGGTCACAATGAGAGATCAGACAGTAGTAAAGCAAACTGAAACAGGATATAAACAGCACTGGAATCTATTCACTTTATAGTGGAATTTGACTGCATTAATGGAAGGTCATCTGTCACATTAATTGTGATCTTACGGAGGTTCCTCCTAAAGATTGTAACTTTAGTCTTGTAAGGAGATTAAAGCTCCAAGCTCTGGCGATACAACATGCTGAAACTCGGTTGATACTCGGTCGGGTTTGCAAAATCACAGCTTCATACATTTGGAGATTTGTATAGCTAGAGGTGGCAAAATTCGGGACAGCGATTCGCTGCGAGTTTGAAAACAGCAATTTTTTAAATAACTCATCTCCGGCGATTTTAAATCAAATCTCAGGTTAATACATTGGTGAGTTTCAACAAACCGGAGAAAACTGTAGGATTTTCAAATTGGATACATTTACCCTCTGATCTCAACTTCATCGATTCTGTCTGGGATTACATGAGCAGACAGGATTTAAGGGATCCTATATCCACAGAAGATCTGTGGTTAGTTCTCCATGATATTTCGATATGCCGAGTTCCTTCAAAAACTGTGTGCAAGAGTACCTAGAAAAATTGATGCATTGATACTGTTTTGAAGACAAAGGGTGGTCACACCAAATATTGTTTTGATTTAGATTTCCCTTCTGCTCATTCACTTTGCATTTTGTTAATTGATAAAAATAAACTATTAACATTTCCACTTTTGAAAGCAATCTTACTTTGCAGCGTTTTTTCCACCACACCTGCCCAAAACATTTGCACAGTACTGTATATATATATATATATATATATATATATATATATATATATAAATAATCTTGAGATGTTTGTCAAATTTTGTGTTGTGGTTTGCATTAATTCCCCATGATCACTCACACTTTCATCCCTTCATACGTTCCTTTCCTTAACCCCATTAGTGAAGCAGATTTATATATTTATATAATAATCTATTATTGGGGTCTTTTTCCATTGGAAAGTGGGCACGTTATATACTTTACAGACTAGTCACCAGATTGAGGGTCATTATCATCAAGTTGATAATGACTGCTATATGTTATAATTCCTAGTGAATTCAGGAAGAGGCAACAGATGTAGAAAAACCAAGTGTCTTTATTAAGGCAAAATATGTGAACAAAGAATCAGTTAATGGAATATGCTGATTTCAGTAGCAGAATTAACAGGTATACTCCTATACACAAATATGAACAGGTGTGATGAGTGGCAGGAATAGTCCACAGGTTCCAAGCAATGATTCAAATGAGAAATACAGCTCAAATGCAGGAACAAGTAGATTGAATTACCCACAAGGCACTAAGAAGGCAGGGAACAGGATTCCAGTTAGCCGGAGGCTCAAGGCAGCCCAAGGAAGCAGACAGGCTAGCTGAGTCCAGTAGCCAGGCAGAGGTCAGAGTCACAAGCGAACAAGTATAATCCAGTAATCAGGCAGAGGTCAGGGCAACAGGCAAACAAGCAGAGTGCGGTAATAAGACAGAGAGTCACAATGAGAGATCAGACAGCAGTAAAGCAAACTGAAACAGGATATAAACAGGAGACAAGCAGCAGCCAGGTGCAAACGATAAACTGCACAGAACACAGACATAGGCAGGTATATGATGCCGTGAAACAGGTGCTGGTACTAATCAGGTAAGGAGATTAACTCTTACAGGCGTAAAACAGCAGCACCTCTGGTGGAATTGAGGCACTGCAGCCACATAAAAAGTATAGGCAGAGTTGTAACACTGTTCCTCTAGCGCCATCATAAATTGCTTAGAATTCATGTTAATGGGGCCACATACTTACACAGCATTTTGAATTACACTTAAGATATGTACATCTTAAAATACACATGTTAGGCTGTAACTTTGTGACTACAATTTTACTCTTATGTTCAGGCCACACAATTATTTTTATTAAGACTGCATAAACCGGAAAAGGTACACGATCTCAGACTTGTAAGAAGAGATATCTCTTCTGCTTGCAGTCCATTTGTGTATCAGTTCCGGCTACAATGATCAGTCTCTTTTTGTACTTTGACATCAACTCGTATCACCTGAAGGCAACGTAGAGGGCCGCAACCTTCAAACTTACCTGCAGCAAAGCCCAAACTCCTTGGGGTCCCTGACGAAAACTGGTGGTTCATTAGACTTCACACCTCTGTTACTGCCTGTTCTAATCCAGGTTAGCGAAAGTGAATCCATTATATATCTGCTAGACTTGTGACAGTATTCTCTGGCCATGGATTCTGCTGGTAATTTGTCTCCTCAGGACCTGTCAGCACGGTAGAATAGCAAGAATCTAATCAGGACCACCTGATGAAACTTCTATGTGGTCTTTCCTGTCAAGTGCACATTTCACCTCAACCTGCTTCTGTACAGGCACCTAATGTTAGGGCGGCGTCATCACAACTTTGTATCCTAGCACCGCCTAAATATTGCAGGGAATCCAAAGCCTGCAAAGGCTTTCTGAATCAGAGTGCTATTCAATTCGAGCTCCTTCTGTGGAACTTCCCTTCTGAAAAAAATGAATGTAGCCAATATCATATCCCTACTTACTGGTCAAGCACTTGCCTGGGCCTCCCCCCGCTCTGGGAGCACAACAATCCGCTTCTGCACAATTACACCTCGTTTTTGGAATCCTTTAATAGAATCTTTGACGAATCTGGTCATACCTCTTCAGCAATAAATATAAATATTTATCCGGTACTGAAAGTGACTGCTCAGACTAGGTACCAACGCTGCGGATCTGCACCCCAAAAAATATATATATAAACAACCACAGTAATGCGATGGTATACCAAGTCTGCCGTGAAAGTACTTGTGCACACAAGGATATTTTAAAACATTTCATTAAAACAATATATAAACCACATAAAATTGGTAAAAAAATTCTAACCACATAATAACATGTGAACTTGCATCAGTGCCACATAGGACAAAACTCGACGTAGATGCACCTACAAAAATTGTCCAAATTTGTATTTTGCACATGTAGTGCTATCCGGCTACTCTCAGCTATATACTCCCGTTATAAATGTATTAATCGTAGGAGGGTCTTCATCAATCAAATTACATTGCATGAGTCACTGTAGTGTGGAGCTGTTGTTATATAATTCAGAGGAGAAAAACTACATAACAATTATGATACAAAAAAAGTTACTGAAAATAGTTGCTCTAATGTCATTCTACTTTGTAAGGCTATTTCACCAGCATCTGTAAACACAGATTACATTGCATTTCATAAAACTGACAAATATTTGCTACCATATTAATTTTTTTTATTCTAAATTGGATGAGGGTAAACAACAACATTTTTAATTTTTCTTCAGTGCCAATGGCACTGACATTATCTCCTAATTATGCACAGATTCTTTAAGTAAAGTAAATCCCGATATATTGCATATTTTGAGTAAAATTGTTCTACACATGCCCAGAAACAGACTGATAAGACACTTCTGACAGCCTATGATTTCAAAGGCGGAACAGAGGAGGGAAAGGATGTATGCATTTAGGCAATGTACAGTACATCCATCTGAATCAACCTTAGCACATCTCTTAGGTCTGTGTTTTTTATCCGTATCACTTGCACCAGCTATAGGTCTCGATTGATATTGATGACGGTGATGACAGTTGCGAATACATGCCAGAACATGTGTTGCCAGTAAGAGCAACTGTAAAATGCATTTTATGTTCAGTAGGCATTAGTAACATAATATTAAATGTATGTCATGGAACAAAGACATAAAAAAGAATAAACTTTTTTTAATGTATTTTTATTAATGACTATATATTATTAACAGGAGTTAATGTCTTTAATACTTTTATCCATGACTTCTGATGGCAATTTATACTGAACATAAGTATTGTGCGTATCCTGCAGTGTGTTGTGTCTGTCTGTATTCACCAAGTGCTGTATAGGCAGAGCGTAATTAGACCCCTATTCAAAGAGAAATGGTTCTTCAGATACACTTGTCCTTGAATAGTGTTACGTCCGTAGCTATCATCTAAAATACACAGTTCCAGTATGAAAGTCTTCATTTATACGTTGAAGGGTCTTGGCCTCACAGGAACTCAATACAGTATTGGTGGATTCTTCTGGTCTTTGTTCCTTAGAATTGCCAGCTGTCCTTCTCCAGATTCCTGCCTCCAGTCCTGTTTTAGCTGCTTTTTATGATCCCTGTGAGCTGGACATTTAGTATATGAAAATGGGATATTATTTCTAACTAGCATTTGCAAGGTGCACACGCTACACAAATAACACAGAAAACGCTCTCTAGCAATTGCAATCTCCTCCTCCACCCACTCTTCCGCCACCCCCCCTCTCGCCCTTCCTCCCCCCTCCACTCTCCCTCCCTCTCCCCCCAGCCACCAACTCCTTCTCTCCTTCCGCCCCACCTCGGGTGAGGAAGTCCACTCTCTCATTTCTTCTTCCCCCCTTCTACCTGCCCCCAGGACCCCATCCCTTCTCACCTACTTCGCTCCCTTTCCACCTCCATCTGCTCCCACCTCGCTCACCTCTTTAATCTGTCCCTCTCCACTGGCATCTTCCCCTCTGCCTTTAAACATGCTCTCGTCTCACCCATTCTCAAGAAACCCAATCTTGACCCCACCTCACTCTCTAATTACCGCCCCATTTCCCTTCTCCCATTTGCCTCCAAAATACTCGAGAGACTTGTCTGCAACCGTCTCTCCACCTACCTCTCTGAACACTCCCTCCTTGACCCTCTCCAATCAGGCTTCCGCCCCCTCCATTCCACCGAAACTGCCCTGGCTCAAGTTACGAATGATCTCGTCTCGGCTAAAGCCATGGGCCACTACTCCCTCCTGATTCTCCTCGACCTCTCAGCGGCATTTGACACCATTGACCACCCCCTCCTGCTTCACACCCTTCAGTCCATTGGCCTCTCTGGTACCGTCCTCTCCTGGTTCACCTCTTACCTTGCAGACCGTTCCTTCTCTGTTTCCACCTCTGATTCTCTCTCCCCTTCTTCCTCCCTTCCAGTCGGGGTCCCTCAGGGCTCTGTCCTTGGACCCTTACTATTCTCACTATACACCTCTTCTCTGGGTGCACTCATCAGCTCCTTCGGCCTCAAGTACCACCTTTATGCTGATGACACTCAACTCTACCTTTCCTCTCCTGATCTCTCTCCCTCCCTTCTTTCCAGGGTATCCGCATGCCTCTCTGCCATCTCCTCCTGGATGTCCTCTTGATTTCTTAAACTCAATCTTGCTAAAACTGAACTCATTGTCTTTCCTCCCTCTCGTACCTCCTTCCCCTCTGACCTCTCCATCACTGTTGACAACTCATCTATCTCCCCTGTTCCCCAACTCCGCTGCCTAGGTGTCATCCTCGACTCCTCTCCCTCCTTTGCCCCTCACATTCACTCTCTCGCCAAATCCTGCCGTTTCCAGCTTTGCAACATTGCCCGCATTCGGCCCTTCCTCTCCCAGGATGCCACCAAATCTCTCGTCCACTCTCTGATTATCTCCCGCTTGGACTACTGCAACCTTCTCCTTATTGGCCTCCCCCTCTCTCATCTCGCTCCCCTTAGATCTGTACTTAACGCCGCTGCTAGGCTTATTTACCTCTCTCGCCGTTCCACCTCTGTATCTCCACTCTACCAAGCCCTTCACTGGCTCCCCTTCCCCTACAGAATCCTTTTCAAGCTCCTCACTCTGACTTACAAGGCCCTCGCCAACTCCACTGCTCCCTACATCTCTAACCTTATCTCTATTCACACTCCCTCCCGCTCACTGCGATCGTCCAACGATCGTCGCCTCTCTTCCCCTCTGATTACCTCCTCTCATGCACGTATCCAAGACTTCTGCCGCGCCGCTCCCCTCCATTGGAACAAGCTCCCCTGCTCCATCAGAACTTCCCCTAATCTGTCCTCTTTCAAACGAACATTAAAAACCCACCTTTTCCTTAAAGCCTTCCAGTCTAATGCCTAAACTCCCACCGGTCGGCTACCTCTCTTTCTCATCCCTTCTTCCCTTCTCCCCCTTCCTCCCGTCTCTCCGTCTCATCCATGTGTCTGTCTGTCTTCCCCTCCCTTTAGATTGTTCGCTCCTTTGAGCAGGGCTCTCCTACCTTCTGTTTCCATCACTTCTAACTGCGCTCTCCAGCTACTCAGCTCACCTCCTCTCAGTCCCTCTGCCCTCTGTCTCCTCTCGTTTCTCTCCGCTCCCCTCAGTGACTCTCAACCTGTCATCCGTGCCCACCCTCTTGGGCCATAGTTACCTGCCTGTACTCACTTTTCCCCTCCCACCCTCTCTTTCATGCTGTGCCTGAGCCCCCAGAGTTATAGTGCTTACTGTTACTTGTACTGTGCTGTTTCACCTTGTACTGTGCCATTGTTTGTCCTTGTACGGCGCTACGGATACTTTGTGGCGCCCTATAAATAAAAATTAATAATAATAATAATAATTGCGAACAGATTGATACCAAACTCGATGTTATTCAGATATAGATTACATTACTTAGATTCTTCACCACTTTATATTTTATTAAAAAGATAAAAATAGACATTAAACATAATTAATTGTTATGCTAAATATTACGATGCCTATGAATCGCATCAGAACTGATTGTAATGTACAGAATTTGTTTATTTATCGCCTTCATCCAATTATTTAACTTTAACATAACAGATGTACCTGTGTGCAATTTCCGTCAAATTTTAAATTCCTTGATGCGTCGGGTTCATAGTAATTTTTTATTGCTTGATTCAGAGTGCCTGATTATATTTTGATTTCATATACACAGTGGTCTTAATTGTTCTCGCAGTACTTTCTGAAATGATTTTATTCACTTGTACACATATTTCATTAATTTGTTTTGGGATTCAGACCACTGCCGTCATTAGTGCTGCATATTTTAAAAATGGAGATTCAGGAATGTTTTAATTGTGACATACTCAGTACATAGACAAGGGGCTAACTTACAGGAGATACATTGCTTTGTTGGGATGCTTTGTCCTTTTATGCTATTAAATCATTTCAGTGAATTATTTACTTGGAGTTTTCCACAAATAGAGAAGGGGGCATCCTTTTTAAATGCAAAATGTTGCATCAAATTGTGATTACATCAGTTCTACATTTTATATCAGGGCTATACGGCAACGCTGAATGCACTACTGTTAGGTGCATGCAGCTCCCCCTTCATGAGCAGAGCAGTGTGAAGCGGGACATAATTCCAAACTGTCCCTACAGTTGGGACAAAAGCCCCACCAATAAATTATCCTCCTCTCTCAACCAACTATGAAATTAATATTTCACATGCCACCATGTTCGCAGTGTAGGAGAAAAGGGAGGGGACACACAGCAGGGAAGAGAGAGCGGTAGGGATACACAGCAGGGGAGAGAGAGCGGTGGGGACACACAGCAGGGGAAAGAGACAGGTGGGGACACACAGCAGGGGAGAGAGAGAGGTGGGGACACACAGCAGGGGAGAGAGAGCGGTGGGGATACACAGCAGGGGAGAGAGAGAGGTGGGGATACACAGCAGGGGAGAGAGAGCGGTGGGGATACACAGCAGGGGAGAGAGAGAGGTGGGGACACACAGCAGGGGAGAGAGAGAGGTGGGGACACACAGCAGGGGAGAGAGGGGAGGGGACACACAGCAATGGAGAGAGTGGCGGGGACAGGGGCCGGCTGGGCGGCTGGGGGGCATCTGCCCCCCGGACCAGTCCCCTAGTGGGCTACTTTGGGCTGGCTTACTGGGCCACATGCATTTTTTTTCCCATTAAAACAGTCAGCTTAGTCAAGTCTTGCCCCCCGGGCTGAAATTTTCCATCCCTCCCCTGGGCGGGGACATACAGCAGGGGAAAGAGCTGAGAACATTGCAGACAGAACCGTTCAGAAACAATCTTCACACAAGCTGACTGGTCACACACACAAACACACACACACACACACTGGTGGAAGTTGGAATGTATGCAGAATTCAAGATGTTCTATTTTCAGACATTTCAATGCACCCAATGCACTGTGCACTGAAGTGGGCCTTCTTTAGGGTGGTGCCACATGGCAGTGCTCAAATGTGGCACTATTCTACCTTTAAAAGCACAACATTGATAAAGGCTGAAGTGATGCTTACACATTGCTTTTAGGTGCAGACACAGATAAACCAGTGGTCGAAATAGGGGTGTATACAGTGATATGCCCTTACTTCTCCTACTGACTTCATTGTAAAAGTATAAAATTCCATTAATTTACAATTTCCATTCGCTTACACCATCCACACCGCCACTTCTAAATTTTCACTTCGACCACTGTATATAAATCATACTTGCCAACTTTATTAATATGTACTCCGGGAGATCAGAGTACAGATCATGTGACAGAGGGTAGGAGGGGTTGTGACAACATCATTATGTCACTATAGCCCCTCCCCTACCATAAAATACATAAAAAAAATCACGGTATTGAATAGTGGGGGTCGTGGCTTAATGTCACAATTAAACCCTGCCACCCGCTATTCAATGCCGTGAATTTGAGCATTTTACAGGGTCCTGGAGGTTTGCCTACTCTTCCGGGAGTCTAGGAGGACTCCCGTAATTCAGGAGCCTCCTGGAAATTCCGGGAGAGTAGGCAAGTATGATAAAAAATATATGTATGTGTATGTATATCTCATACATTCCAGACCCCCTTTATTATAGAATCATTGTTTTACTGAAAAACAAACTAAATTGTATATGATGTACTGCATATGTGTGACAACCATTATATGAAAAAACAACATTTCCTCAGAACAGTGGTTCCCAAACTATGCACTGCTGGCTCCCTGGGGTGCCATAGCCAGGGTCGGTGGTAAGCAAGGTAAGCTAGGGAGGGCGCCAAGCCTGGGGGGCACTCTCTTCTGCCTGCCATCTCCCACTTGCCCACGGGTCGTCCAAACAAATTAAAATTACAAATATGGTGGATGCAGTTCCCAGCACCCTCCTCTTTGCTCCCTTCGCAGGGAGGAGGGTGCCAGGGGCTATCCGCCAGACCTGCCTACATTGGTCTTTTAATGTCAGCATTGGGAATTTCGACAATCACACTGTTGACATTTTCAACCTGTCCCCAGAATGGAAGTATCACCATTTAGCCTGCCAACATTTTCATGAGGACAAATTAACTGCTGACACTTACCTAGCCTTTTACACCCCTGTGAGCTATCACAGTTACACATTACTGACTTTTAGATGGTTCCAAAACGTCTTCTTGAATTAAATCCCACACTAATTTTTAATAAAATATATGACTTCTTTTTACCAGACTCTAAGAGATAAAACATCCTAGCGTACATTTTTCAAATTGTTCAAATCTTAGCATTTTCCTTTCAGAAAGTATTGGCCTTCATAGCAACCGGAATGTTAATATGTATGTGTAATTTGACAGTGAAGTGTTGAGAACCCAGTCCAGGAATGCTTAGTGCTTGCAGTTGTATTATCTTGCTCATTTTTGATGTTGCGTATTTCAGAGTAAAACTGCACAGGTGTGTTATCTTCACTCCCACATAGCACTACTTATTATACTGTGGCAGTTATTATCTTACAATAACAAACTGGAAACACATTGCATATGTATGTATGATTTACAGGATGATCGTGTAGACTTGCAAAAGCGCCTGGGATTTATATAGTAAAAGCCAAGTAACTATCTTTACAATTTCTCTTATCATTTTAAGAAAGTCATTAGTTGGACCACCAACAGATATCTTTAGATGCAGGGAAGGGAACTGTATAAAAATAATATCAGATGGAAAGTTTCCTGTTTAATATTTTCATTTTATGTACTTAGTTTTATAGAATTGTACAACTGTTGCAAGACCTATGCTGCATTTAGTTAGATACCTAGGCACATTGGTTAGCATTGGTGTGTTACATCGCTGGGGTCATGGGTTTGATTACAAACAGGACCCTATCTGTGTTGAGTTTGTATGTTCTCTCCATTTTTGAGTGGGTTTGCTCTGGGTTTCCTTCCTCATTCCAAAGAAATACTTATAGTGTATGTTAATTGGCTTCTGATCAAATTAACCCTAGTGTCTGTATGGTCGGCAAAATAGATTGTAAGCTGCACTGAAATAGGGACTGATAAGAATGATTAAATATACTCTGCAAAGCACTGCATAATATGTAGGCGCTATATAACTGTTAATAAATAACACAGGTCTGCGATGAAAAAGCTTTTTTAACGAATTTATGTGATACTTATAGATTTTTGGCTTCTGAACACGAAAATGACTCCCGATTTTGCATATCACATCACGTTTTTTTTGCCAAACGTATATTTATGAATAAGTCATTGTTTTCATATTCTTTAAAATAATAAATGTATTCTGCCTACATGTATTATAAAACATTGTCTTAAATTAATTCAGTCGGTAGTATAGAACGCTGCAATTCAGTTCTCATCATAAAACTTCCCCCCGCCTAATGCCAGATTAAGGACAACATGGGCCTGGAGCTGAAATTTACAAAGGGCCTAAAGCCCATACTGTCTAAAGGAACATTGCACACACACAAAAACTACAACTACAAGGTGAGCTGGCGAAGGTGGAACCTAAAACAACAGATGAAACACAGTTTTTCCCTGTGCCGGCTCATTTTAACTTCTGCCTTCCACCACATACACACACACACAGTACACACTACACACACACAGTACATATACATTCAAAGATTATTCAAAAATAAGTTTGAAAGCTGTTTTATTGCACAATGGCAACACATATGCGTCAATACCATTAGCACATTCAGTCTATCTTAAAGAAACATATGAAAATTTGAAAACTGTTTTGGAACTGATTGGATATGCAAGACACAACTGGTTCATATGTGGAGATCTTATAATTTAATGCATGGTACTTGGCAAGCAACAAGGTTACACCAAATTCCCATGTTTTCTCTGTGAATGGGATAGCACAGCTAAAAATTTACATTGGCAAAAAAACAACTGGCCAGCTCGAAAAAGTTTAGAAATTGGAAAAAATAATGTCATCAAATCCAATTTAGTAGATCCAAATAAAGTTTTACTTCCACCTCTACATATAAAATTAGGACTGATGATATAATTTGTAAAAGCACTGCCTAAAGATGGAGAAACTTTCAAATATCTTTGCACCAAATTCCCTAACATATCCGATGCTAAACTGAAGGAAGGCATTTTTACAGACCATGATATTAGAAAGTTAATAAAAGATGAACATTTTGGGCGCGTAATGAATATTGTGGAACTTTCGGCGTGAACATCGTTTAAACAAGTGATTTCAAATTTTTTAGGCAATGCCAAGGATCCAAACTACAAAGAAATTGTCAGGGAAATACTTAATAGTTACACAAACCTTGGCTGCAATATGAGTTTAAAAGGTACATTTTTATATACTATTTCTTGATGTACACAGGAGTATAATTAAGAATATAAAAGTATTATTAAAAAAGCTTTCAATACCTTGGCTTTTGGACCGCTAACAATGAACATTCCTATTATTATTATTATTATTATTAATTTTTATTTATAGGGCGCCACAAAGTATCCGTAGCGCCATACAAGGACAAACAATGGCACAGTACAAGGTGAAACAGCACAGTACAAGTAACAGTAAGCACTATAACTCTGGGGGCTCAGGCACAGCATGAAAGAGAGGGAGGGAGGGGAAAAGTGAGTACAGGCAGGTAACTATGGCCCAAGAGGGTGGGCACGGATGACAGGTTGAGAGTCACTGAGGGGAGCGGAGAGAAGCGAGAGGAGACAGAGGGCAGAGGGACTGAGAGGAGGTGAGCTGAGGAGCTGGAGAGCGCAGTTAAAAGTGATGGAAACAGAAGGTAGGAGAGCCCTGCTCAAAGGAGCGAACAATCTAAAGGGAGGGAAAGACAGACAGACACATGGATGAGACGGAGAGACGGGAGGAAGGGGGAGAAGGGAAGAAGGGATGAGAAAGAGAGGTAGCCGACCGGTGGGAGTTTAGGCATGAGACTGGAAGGCTTTAAGGAAAAGGTGGGTTTTTAATGTTCGTTTTAAAGAGGTCAGATTAGGGAAAGTTCTGATGGAGCGGGGGAGCTTGTTCCAATGGAGGGGAGCGGCGCGGGAGAAGTCTTGGATACGTGCGTGAGAGGAGGTAATCAGAGGGGAAGAGAGGCGACGATCGTTGGACGATCGCAGTGAGCGGGAGGGAGTGTGAATAGAGATAAGGTTAGAGATGTAGGGAGCAGTGGAGTTGGCGAGGGCCTTGTAAGTCAGAGTGAGGAGCTTGAAAAGGATTCTGTAGGGGAAGGGGAGCCAGTGAAGGGCTTGGTAGAGTGGGGATACAGAGGTGGAACGGCGAGAGAGGAAAATAAGCCTAGCAGCGGCGTTAAGTACAGATCTAAGGGGAGCGAGATGAGAGAGGGGGAGGCCGATAAGGAGAAGGTTGCAGTAGTCCAAGCGGGAGATAATCAGAGAGTGGACGAGAGATTTGGTGGCATCCTGGGAGAGGAAGGGCCGAATGCGGGCAATGTTGCGAAGCTGGAAACGGCAGGATTTGGCGAGAGAGTGAATGTGAGGGGCAAAGGAGAGAGAGGAGTCGAGGATGACACCTAGGCAGCGGAGTTGGGGAACAGGAGAGATAGATGAGTTGTCATGTCATGAGTTCCTACTGCACACTTGCTCATATTTGGCATATTCCTACATAGTAATAAAATATATAAATGTACAAGGCAATTGTCCTAACTATGGTGGTAAATGAATCGCACATTATATAAAAATACCTTCGCTTTGTCCTCCAGTTCACTAACACCTATTTATTCTAAACCTAGGGTAAATGTAGTTGCATTTTGATAGAAAATGGAGTTAACTACATAGTTAGTACAATTTCCCTCCACTTTCTGACTGCATCAATTTTATAGAATATCTCCCATAATGGCCCATGTATTGCCGTAGTATAGCAATAACTTTAAATAACTGCTCCTATTTACAAAGCTATAGAGCATAGTGATAATGTATATCATAGGAACATCACAGTCAAACACAACAAAAATAAACTTCTCACCTTAAAGGCACCTTTTAAATTTATAAATTTACTATGTGTGGAAGAAGGGGGGAGCATGGATTAGTATTCCACCTTCTCACCTGTGTTTTTTCCTCTGCCCTGGTTAGCTGTCCGGTATGGCATAAGTGACCATAAGGTCCTCACACATGTCTGTTAGGTGTGGAGACAGGTGATGGTGCCGTGCAATAGTAGTCAGAGTAACTTGGGCGCCAGATCATCTCTATATTGCAAAATAGAAACTCTCATACTTACAATCCTTCTTCACTACAGCATATTCTTAAACAGGTGCAATAATAAAGAAAATATGTACAGTTCACATATGCATATCATGTCTTCTCCTACACAGTTCTTGAACAGTAAACATAGATATGTTTGTAGAAATGTAATACATTGCAAATCACAGGTATATTACTGTATGCAATAATTCCGAAAACTGCAGTTCCCCAGAGTGCCTCTGGGAAGGCAATCTGCTATTTTGGGATGGACAAACTGCAGTGAATAACTAGAAGGGGATTCTTGAGGAAAAGGGGAGGAGCCTAAATCAGACTAGTTAGTGTGAGAAATGGTGTGTGACTGCTGGCTGAGCTAATACAGGATCTTCACATGAAGACCCACTGAATGCTATGGCTGAATTGTTGTTCTGAGGGATGTTTGCAGCCAGCTCAAAAAGAAGCACCTTTGCAGTATCGTAAAAGACCTAACTTGCCACTACCCATGAGATGTCAGCAGGACTCATATGAACACAGATACGTTTATTTTGCATTCCTATGTTCAAGTTATTTAAGTGAGACATCAAACTGTGTTATTAAAACCTCTGACCGGGACTGCAATATTGCTTTTGAGAGGTGTTATAACACTGTCTAAAGGAAGAGTTTGTGCTAGCCAAATCTGCTGTGTTTAAATTTATCTGCAAGCTGTGTGGTACATAGAGAGCAATCATTTGCCACAAGAGTTTGTCTATATTGCATCAGACGTTTGATTCTATTGTGAATCTGTCTAAAATGGTTGTTGATTAGAGAATTGCAAGGTGTTTAACCCTACAGTTGCTTGGAGAGAGCCTCTTATTCCATTAGATGGATTGTTAAGTGGACACTGAGTTCTTTATACTGGAAATAGTATATTGTGCAGAATTGTTTACAGAGCTCAGAAGTCATACATGCATCAAGGTGACTACTAATTTCAACTTGTACAAGAAAAAAAGCTTCATGTGTCAGCTGAAACTTCACTTAAACCTGTGGATTACAATTTACCCCCTTGTGTTTTGTATATTGTAAAGTGACCCTAGTCTACATTCATTTCTTCTAAAGCATCTAACTTGCCCATCTAATCCTCCCCAGCTGGACTAATTCTTGATGCATCTCTACTGCTTTTTGTGTGATAAATATAATCTGTATAATTGCACTAAAATATTGTGATTGATTGGTCTATATAATCTGCTGCCGTAGCATTTAGTGTAATGGTCTAATTAACTTGTAGCAACCATTTGTCTTCTAAAGTATCTATTCAGTTAAATCCATTCCACTCAAGCACAGTGTCAAAACTTAAATAAATTGGGATATATTTATTCATTTACCTATGTGTGGTGATGACTTATGTTTGAAAATTGGTGAACCAAGATTCCTAAAATGTTATTTTTTTTGTGACATGTTGAATAACATTAAATGTTGATGGTATTGGGGTATTACTCCCCTACACTACCGCGACTTATCTGTTGCTGTGATAAAACCTTATGCCACAAGCAAAGAGAATAAACCCACGAGTTTATGTAGTTTTAGCACTGTGTTCCTTGTTTTATTCTAACACTACTGGGGGGACTTTCGCCTCTCTATCATACCACTAGGCCTGTACAATCCTTCCATTCGCTACTTCTGGGGTGCCTACCATCCACCCCATTACAGCAAGGTTACCTCATGCTGTACATTCAGGAAAGAATTTTGCCCTGGGAACAAGAGGCGAGGCAGAGTTCAGCCCTGCAGTGACTAAGGGCTGGGAGGAGAGACAGTGGAGGAGGAGAAAAAAATACAGAGAGAGGTGATGGAGGATAGAGAAGTGTGAACAGGGGAAAGGGAGAGATCTGAGAGGAAATTCAGCTGGAAAGACAGAATTTACAAGCAGATCCCGAAACACCAGTGCTATCAGAAAAGCTGCTGGGTGTAATGTAGCACAGGAAAGTTTTGTGGACAGATCTCTGCAGAAAATCAGCTATTGTTAGGTGACGTCCCCGCACTCTCCCCATTGTGCAGGGGGATGGTCCCTTCTCTTTCTGTCCGGGCACATACCGTCGCCTAGCAACTAATGGTTCCATCACTAGCATTAACGACCCTGTTCGGTTGCAGGTATGAGTACATCACTCTAATTGGATTAGGTCCTGCCACAATGAATTAATCCTATCATTCTGGAATTACCTTCATTGACATCATGCTCAAATCACCCCCTGGGGACCCCTCTTTAGCAAGCATTGACCCTCTTCAATATGTCCCTCCAGAACCTAGATATCTTGCCTCACCCTCTCTTATAAACCATTTCTTCCGGTGCCCTAAGCCTCCTTCTGTGATGTATCCTACAAGGTCACCTCCGAGAAACTTGGGACTGTCTTGTCCGGGCAAGAATATTCCCAGAGGCCAAACATATGCCAGAGTCTCAAGCCATGTCCGAATACATCATCGAAATTCATTTGGAAATCTTCTTCCCCAACTAGAGCAGGTGTCTTTTTTGTTAAGAAGAAGGATGGTTCTTTGAGACCCTGCATTGACTATTACCGTTTCAATGCTAATAAGGCCAAGAACCGCTATCCGTTCAGCGGCGCACGGAGGATTGTCGGGGGCCGCCGACCCAAAAAAAACCAAAAACCCAGAGAGAGCTGCTGCGCATCCGTTTCACAGCGCTGTCCTATACAGCAGCCGCGGCGCTGTCTAAGAAGCGTCTGCGGCGGTGCTGTATACAATACAGCACCGCCGCGGACGCTTCTTTGACAGCGCCGCGGCTGCTGTATAGAACAGTGGCCACTTAGTTAGCGCAGGGGGGGTTTCTAGAGACTCAGAAACCCCCCTGTGTGCGCCACTGCCGTAACCCCTCATTTCTAAACTGTTTTACCAAATTTGGGGACTCAAAATCTTCTCCAGACTTGATCTTGAGGAGCTTATAACCTCATTTGCATTCGTCAAGCGACGAGTGGAGGATTGCCTTCAATACCTGGGATGGGCATTACAAATATTTGGCAATCTACTTCACTTTTTGCTATGCTGCCAACCTATTTCAGGATTAAGTCAATGAGATATTTCAGGATTTACTTTACCACTCCATAGTGGTTTACCTTAATGATATTTTAATTTTCTCCTGGGATCTATCCTCCCACCGAAGGCATGTTAAAGCAGTAGACTCTCAATTACATCAAGACCATCTCTATTGCAAACTAGAGAAGTGTCTCTTTGAGCATCTCCCAAGTGACCTTCCTAGAATAGCTGGTATCAAGTTCTCGGTCTTCAGATGGACCCAGAAAAGGTAGAGGTGATACTCAACCCACTGGTCTGAGAGCTACCCAAAGTTTTATTGGCTTCACCAACTATTACCACCAATTGGAGAACCACCAAAAGGGTTCTCCACTCTTATACCCCCCATCACTTGTCTCACATGAAAACGGGGTTCAACCCAGAGCCTGGCCTTAGGGCGCAATCACTGCATTTTATTCATTAAGGAAAGCCTTCTCCACAGCCCCAGTGTTAGCATAACCTGATCAACGCAAGCCCTTTTTGCTGGAAGTGGGTTCTATCACAAAAATCATCATCTGGTATCATTATTCCGTGTGGATTCCTCTCTAAAAGTTCTCTGACAGCGGCATTGGGGACAAGAAACTCCTAGTGGAGAAAGCTGCTCTGGAAGAGTGGAGACATCACTTAGAGTTGGCCAAACATCCGGTTATAGTCTTCATTGATCACAAGAACCTCACTTAACTCCAAACCGCAAAGTGCCTCAACCCACGCCAGGCCCATTGATCCTTATTCTTTTTACGGTTCCAATATATCTTAACTTTCCCTCCGGACACTTAGAAATCCAAGGCTGAGCCCCTCTGTAGATCTTTTAATGATTCCAAATTTTCCTCCTCTCCAGAACTCACGTCTATTATTGACTCCACCAATACTGTGGTGCTAGCGAACACATCAGAGAAGACACCACCCATTGGTCGCTGATTTATGACTCCCCACCTTCACAGTAAAGTCCAAAAATTTACAAATAACTATAAAATTGCAGGCCATGCCAGTACCAAACAGACCATTGCACTTTTTTCTTGTTACTTCTAGTGACTGTCAACTCAAGTCAAGTCAAGTGTACTCAAGTACGTTCAAGCTTGTAACATCTGTGCATGGCGCAAGGTCCTCTGGCAGTCTCCTTCTGGCCTACTCCTTCCTCTTCCCATGCCAGACTCCCTCTGGTCCAGCATCTATATGGACTTTATCACAGAACTACCAGTGAGTCAGGGTTTCAATAACATAGGTCATGGTGGAGCTTATCTTGAAAATGGCTCACTTTGTTCCTTTAAAGGGACTACCATCTGCCTCCGAACTACCCACAATTTTTATTAAAAACATCTTCCACCTCCACGGGTGCCCACATGAGTTCGTTTCAGACCAAGCTATGCAATTTGTCTCTAAGCCCTGGAGAGCATTCTGTAGAAACCTGGGAATAAACCTGAAATTCTCCTCAGGATACCACCCACTGACCAACGGCCAAACTGAGCCGGTCAATCAAGACTTGGAAATATTTATTCGGTGCTACTCTTCAGGGCACCAGTCCTATCCTTTAAAGGGCTGAGTTTGCCCATAACAATCACCTCCACAAGTCTACTGGGATGTCGCCATTCCTTACTGTTTTCAGTAGGCATTCTGTCACACCTAGTATTATTCCTATTCCTCGTGTTCCTGCAGCAGATTTGGCGATACATGACATTTCTCATATCTAGTCTCAAACTCAAACCAGACTCTCTGAGACTCCCCTGCAGATTAAACAGTCTGCTGACTGGAGAAAAAGGAATCTTTCTGTGTTCCAGGTTGGAGATAAAGTGTGACTGTCTTCTCATAACCTAAAACTATGTGTACCTTCCATGAAAATAGCTCCACACTTTATCAGCCCATTACGCATCACCCAGGTCATGAAATATGTCTCTTTTAAACTCCAATTGCTTTGGTCTCTCAAAATCCATAGCTTCTTCCACATTTCTTTCTTAAAACACCTAAATGAGTTCTTCACCCTCTGGCACTTCTGGCAAATGCCAGAAGGGCCGATGGCCAGATGGGCTGGTCCGCATGCCCACTGAGCAGCAGCACTCTGCGAGCTGCTTGGCGGACGGAGAGTCTGTGACTGGTGCCGTCCCATGTGATTACTTGCACACGGGACAGTCACTGATTCTCCGTTCACTGACCAGCGTGCAGGAAGGAGGTGCTGCTGCTGGATGTGAAAAGGTAAGTGTCTGTGTAATAGTGTGGCAAATAGTGTGTCTGTGTAATAGTGTGGCAAATAGTGTGTCTGTGTGCCAAATAGTGTGTTTGTGTGGCAAATGGTGTGTGTGGCTAATAGTGTGGATCTGTGAATAATAGTGTAGCTGTGTGGCAAATAATGTGTCTGTATGGCTAATAGTGTGCCTGTGTGGCTAATTGTGTGCATGTGTGGCCCCATGTGCGTGTGTGTTTGGCCATGTTCATATAGTGTGTGTGTGTGTGGCCCCATATTGCTATAGTGTAGAGATGCTCACTGACCCCCGTGTTTTGGTTTTAGTTTTGGATCTGGATTACTGTCATGTTTTTTTTTTGTTTTGCCAAACCGCCCTTGCGTGTTTTGGTTTTGGTTTTGGTTTTAGTTTTTGTTTGGTTTTGTTTTATAATTTGTTAAAAAAAAAAATATCTTTTTTTGGGCTAAAATAACATAATTTAGGTATTATTTTGTACCTACATTATTATTAACCTCAATAACACTAATTTCAAGTCATTTCCATTCAATTTTGACCACCTCCTAGGTCACAATATGATTTTCATACACTTTAAAAGAAAAATTGCTGCAGTTCTTGCCAGTAATAAGAAAAGGCCATTGTCATGCCTGGGCATAAGACCAAAAATCCACCTCTTAAGTGTGGAATTATTTTTACACAAATCCTGACAAGAGTTGTCTAGCCATTTGTAGCGTTTCTAAAAGCACAGGGACCTTAGGTAGGGACCTTAACCATCTGGGATCCTCATCCATGTTACGTCATTTTTCAGCTAGTTCTTGGAAAGCTGCTGGGATAATCAGAAACTTAGGTTAAAAAAAATAACAACAAGCAGTCCAGCATCATCTACCTCCCTTCTCTCATCTACATGCCTGCAATCTACACCCCCAACACCTTCATCATCAATATCCCCAGAACTAACAATTTACAGTTAAACAATCCTTTGCAAGAGGAAGCAAGCATTAAACCTGTTACCCAGTCGCAAAGCGGATCACAGACGCCCTGGGTACTATGCTAGTATTAGATCTGCGTCCAATGTCCACTATTAATACAGTTGGTTTAAGACATTTAATTGAGGTGTTCTGTCCCTGTTAACAAATGTCATCACTATACCATTTTACTAGAAAAGCTATTACCCAACTGTACTATTGGGCTACAAAATGGCATTGTACCCACTATACACTTAACCACAGATATGTGGGCAAGTGGAACTGGGCAAAGTACAGATTATATGACTGTGACAGCCCACTGGGTTGGTCATTCGCCTTCACCAGAAGGGACAGCAGCAGCATGTACCCAAGTACGTCACATTTTTCAGAAGTAGGCTACTCTGTGTATCAGCAGCTTCACTAAGAGGCATACAGCTGACAATCTGTTCCAAAAACTAAGGGATGTCATTGAAAGATGGTTAATCCTGCTTGGACTCTCCTGAGGATATGTCATTTCTGATAACGACACCAACATTGTTCAAGCATTACAGCGGGGTGGAATTCCATCACATTTCCTGTTTTGCTCACAGAATCAACTTGGTTTTACAGAACTTTTAAAAAATGTCATGCAGGAGATGCTATTTGTGTCCCTAAAAAGTTAGTGTCATTTTCTGGATTTTGTAACAGCATGTAGGAGAATGCAGCAGCTGCAAGAAAACTAGCATTTGAGGGGAATGTATTTTAGTCCAGCAAAGTAGTCACCTGTGATGAGAGTGCAGACATGGTTAGCTTGAGTCAAGTGATTGCCTTAATAATACATTTTGACAAGGAGCTACAGAAATTTAACGTGTGAAATAAAACAAAGTAAATGTGCTAACTAATTGTAGATTAAATACTTAATTTGCTTTGCAAGGATCCAAGAGCTATCTACATCTTGTTTGGACATCTTCTCCTTCAGTTTCTCTGGCAACTGCTTGTTGTAAAAAAAATTGCTTTCCCAAGACACCCAGTGGTGATGCAGATGAGTTTACACAACATTCTGATATTTGCTCTGCTGTAAAAGAATTTGCCAAAAATCGTGACAGCTGTGCCCTAAAATCAACAAGTAATTCCATTTGGAAGGCCATTATCGGCAATTACATCATAGTACACAGACTTCTATGATGGTGGGAATAATTAGTATTGTTTGTGGAAGATTATCACTAAACTCTGCCACTTCTCCTGTTTCTGAGTGAGCTATGGTACAATAAAATGTAACTGCAGATTTAGACCAAGACTGTCAGCCCTATTATTTCTATTTCAGCAATTACAATTAACAATGGAGCAATGTAGACTTCTCTTTGGGTGTTACCTATATAACGCAGTAGAATTTGCCTGCAAATTCTACAGACAAGCCTGCTTGTCTTCCTCTTCATCAATGACTCTTAGCAATTGAGCACTCGTCTTTGGGTGTATATTACACCCAAACCTTATTAGTGCAAATTAGGAAAAATACAGTTTAATCCCTGCTAGGCCCTCCACCATCCTTTGCATGTTAATAGTAGGATTGGTTGGAGTTATGGGCAAGTTCACACATTTTTTTGTCCAATCCTTCAAACCAGCCCAGATGTCAAACTGTTGTGGTCTGCCACCTGCGTCATCCCTCACGTGCCAGAACTGCTGCCACTGGTGCAGGACTTACACAATCAACTGCATCCTCATCAGCGCCCTCGTCGGCTACCCAAATCTCACCCTCTTCCTCTTCTAATTCCAAAGTGTCATCCTCACTTGGTGTATCACCGGCTACACTCGGGCTGTTCAGGCACACATCAGCAGAACTGCTGAAAGGGCCCTTCTTTATGGGTACATTATCAGAATGCTCACGATTAGATATACCACTGGTGGATGGACTCTCCACAGAGATTGGTGTCATTTCTGATTCTGAGCATACATTATCCTCTAATGCCTTTCTGTTTTCTTGCAGCTCGGCTTTGACGCGTAGCAGTAGTTGTGCACCACTTTTAGAATCCAAATTACTTGGTCTTGCTTGGTCACGAGTGACCGTGCAAGAAGAAGGCTCAGTAACATTTTTTGATCTGCCACTAATAGAGAAAGGCAAAGGCCTCATTCTTTCTTTGCCACTGCGTGTGTAGAATGGCATGTTGGCAAAAAATTTTTTAGCGCCAGTTAACTTTTCCTCAGTTACACTTCTTTTTCGCGTCAACCAGTAAATTTTTTTTTGGTGTGTGTTTTTTTTACCTGATTTAAAAAGACTATGTACTTTTATATAGGCTTTACCAGAGGACGTACTGGGAACACTACCATCAGGACTGGTGCCAGCACCTGCTTGCTGATTTTGCTCATATGTGGACTGCTTTGAATCCATTTTAATGAGCCCAAACCACTTCTAGTGCAAAATATTCAATAGATATTGCTGTTAAATATGACTTTTGGCAGCCAGAAAAATTATTATTTCACACTGGGGAATATGGGACACCCAAAAGCACTTGTAGTGCAAAATATTGTATAGATAGATACTGCTGCTAAATATGACTTTTGGCAGCCAGAAAAATTATTATTTCACACTGGGGAATATGGGACACCCAAAAGCACTTGTAGTGCAAAATATTGTATAGATAGATACTGCTGCTAAATATGACTTTTGGCAGCCAGAAAAAATATTGTTTCACAGTGGGGAATATGGGACACCCTAAAACACTTGTAGTGCAAAATATTGAAATAATAATAGAATTGATTAGAATAGAATTAAAGTAATAATAGAAAGCATAAGGTGTACAATTATTGCTCTGTCCCTGCTCTAATACAGCCTGTGACCTAACCCTGCTCTCTCCCTCTGTCAAATGGCGATGGATTGCTGTGGAGGCGGGTATTTCAAATATCGCGAGAACCGAGCCCCGGGATCCGACGACGTCACAATGATGTTTTGCCTCGATTTCGATTCCAAACGGGCGGGAGAGCTCGGCTCTGTATTCGGATAGGCAAAGTTCGGGTGGGTTCAGATCTCGGGGAACCGAGCCCGCCCATCACTACTATAGTGTGCGTGTTTGTGTGTTTGGCCATGTTCATATAGTGTGCGTGTGCGCAGTATTTTAAATATAGCGTGTGTGTGTGTGCGCACGCAGTATTTTAATATATTATGTGAGGTAAGGGAGGATCTTGATATAGTGTGGGAGGTAGGCTATTTAATTGTGGAGTGGGGGTTAATTATTTAAGGTGAGGTGAAGAAACCTTTTATTTAATGCTTGAGTTGTTTAGGGCTGTCAATTGAATATGGGGCTGCTTTTGGGGAGGAGGGCTATTTATTAAATGTAAATATGAATTATTTATTGTCTGGGATGGTTGTGGAAAATGGCTATATTTATTAAACGTTAAAGCTATTTAATTTATTGCTGGGACTGTTTGGAGAGAGGAAAATAGGTTTTGAGTAAATGGTATACTGTTAATTTAATGTTGGGGCTGGTTGGAGGGAAATAGGTCTACTTATTAAATGTGAATATTATTATAGTGGGGACTGGAGGGAGGCCTAATTATAAAACGTGAGTGATATTGTTTTAACAACTGGGCTGGTTGGAGTTTTCTAAATCTCATGTACCCATTTTTTTTTCAAAATAAGGCATCCAATATTCCAGGACCAAGATAAGAATGAACTGAGCTAAAGAAACCAGCTGCTGCGAGTGGTGAAAGTGACCAAGACAGGTAGGAGAGACCAGGACAATCTGCCAACTGTTGGGAGGTATGTCCCGCTTCACAACATACTGCTTGTGAAGGCAGAGCTGTGTGCTTCTAACAGTAGTGGCTGTGTATTTGTCTAAAATGATAACCATGTTAGGGGTCCTGCTGTCTAAAATACCTTGGGCCTTAATCCACTTCTGGTTAGGGGAAGGGAATTGATAGCTGCTCCCAGTTCGTCGACAGGACACATCCTGCAGAGCAAGGCGAGGAGCTCTAAGTCTCACAAGATTTGGTATTTTCGTGCAACTGAGAGCTTCCCTGCTGACTCTACAGGAAGTTCCCACCCTGATGGATGTCAGTAGCATCAGAAGCATAGATAAGTACAGTGGGCTGGGGGTGTCATAATGTGCCTGTGGGGATGGCGTGATGTGGCTGGGAGGGCGTGATGAATGTAATGTATTATTATAATGTTATCAATGCCCCATGTTGGCCACACCCACAACACAATGAGGTCCCGCCCTGTTCAGCGGCGGCGCTGCGCTGCCAACATATTTTCTTTCCTACTGGGACTGAGGTGGGCTTGTGTACTTTAAATGCCAGGGCTGATTATAAGTCTCAGTCTGGCCCCGGCTGGCAATGTAGTGTGTGTGTGTGTGCTGGCAATGTAGTCTGTGTGTGTGCAGGCAATATAGTGTGTAGGCTGGCAATGTAGTGTGTGTGTGCTGGCAATACAGTGTGTGTGCTGTCCATATAGTGTGTGTGCTGTCCATACAGTGTGTGTGAGATGTCAATGTAGTGTGTGTGTGTGTGCTGTCAATGTAGTGTGTGTGCTGTCCATACAGTGTGTGTGAGATGTCAATATATCTTTGTGTGCTGTCCATACAGTGTGTTTGTGCTCTGTCCATACAGTGTGTGTGTGCTGTCCATATAGTGTGTATGCTGTCCATACAGTGTGTGTGTGTGTGCTGTCCATACAGTGTGTGTGAGATGTCAATGTAGTGTGTGTACTGTCCATACAGTGTGTGTGAGATGTCAATACAGTGTATGTGAGAGGTCAATACAGTGTGTGTGTGTGTGTGGAGAATGTCAATATCGTGTGTGTGTGTGTGTGTGTGTGTGTGTGTGGAGCATTTCATTATAATGTGTGAGGGAAGAGAGAGCATGTTAATATAATGTGTGAGGGAAAGGGGGGGGCTTAATTTAGTGTGGGAGGTAGGCTATTTAATGATGGAGTGCAGGAGAGGCTAGTGACTTAGTGGGTGCTATTTTATTTGTGGGGTGCTGGTGGGGCAATTTAATTTATTGGTGAGGCTGTTTGGAGGGAGAGAAATAAGATTATATATTAAATGTGTTTGCTATTTAATGTTAGGGTTGGTTGGAGAGAATTATATCTATTTAGCAAATGAAAATATTATTATTTTAAGGCTAGGGCTGGAGGGAGGCCTAATTATAAAATGTGGGTGCTATTAATTTAACACCGGGATTGTATGGAGTTTTCTAAATTATATGTACCCATTTTATTTTCCTAATAGGGCATCCAACATTCCAGGATCCAGATAAGCAGCAAATGAGTTAAGAAACCAGCACTCACAAGTGGTGAAAGTGACAAGGATGGGCCGCTACTTATGGACCAGTTCTGTGTGCTTGCCCCCCGGGCAGGGCCTGATCAACCACTAGGCTGACCAGGCTGCAGCCTGGGGCGCTGAGTCCCGGGGGGCGCAGCGCGGCACACTAGCAAGCTGGTTTTTTTTATTTTTTGTTTTTTTTCAAATGCCGGCGATCGGCTTCTTTCTCCTCTGATGGGGCCGCCCATGTCCAAAAGGGGGCGGTCCCGCATGTTCCTACACCCAATCACGCAGCTAACTGCATTTCATGCTGTTAGCTGTTAGCTTCTGCTGTTAGTCAGTGTATTGCTTAGTGTGGTCACGTGAGATCTCACATCTCACGTGCCCACACTAATCACAGAGAGTGCGCCCGCAGTGACAGTGCAGCTAACAGCGTCAGAGGCTGTTAGCTGCGTGTGAAGATGACAGAAGCGCCGGCTGGTGAGAGGAGGAACAGAAGACAGCAAGGTAAGTGCAGCTTGTTAAATATCACGGGGGGGGGGGGTGGGGGGGAGATGACTGGGGGGACTAATGAACTGGCTAATGTGGCTAACGAGGGGGGTCTTATAAATTGGATATAGGGGGGATTAATGAACTGGCTAGTATGGATTGGGTAGGGGGGGATTAATGGAGTGAAAATGGGGAGGTAATGAACTGGTTACAGTGGGTGCTTATGAATTGGATAGGGGGGCTTATGAATTGGATGGGGGGATTAATGGAATGGCTAGGGGCGATTAATGAAGTGCAAATGGGGATTAATGAACTAGCTAGAGGGGGTGCTTATGAATTGGATGGAGCGGGTTAATGAAATGGCTAGGGGAGGGGATTAAAGAAGTGAAAATGGGGAGGTAATGAACTGGCTAGAGGGGGGTTAATGAATTGGATAAGGGGGATTAATGAAATGGCAATAGGGAGGTAATGAACTGGCTACAAGGGGGGGTTAATGAATTGGATAGGGGGGTCATACACTGTCTGTTGCGGGTCGATAGGGGGGATGAATTAGCTGGTGGCAGAGGTGATGAAATAGCTTGTGGGGGAAGGATCTCTGTATTGTGTGGTGGTGATGTGGATGCTGACTGTGGTTTCAGCGCTCACTAGAATACTAAATACTAGATAGACAGGGCTGGTAAATGTTACTATATGAGTGTAAATACATTTCATATATTTTATTGTCTATGTCTGTACTAGGGGGTTGTTTTGTATCATTCAGGGTTTGTTAAAATTTGGCACTATAGTACAATTTTTGCACATTTTAAATACAGGACTCCCAAGTTTTCAGAATCCAGGCAACGGACAACGCTCCAAGAACAAGCAAAAGAGAACACCAGGTAGTCTACGCTGCAAGATCAGGTAAAAGAGGAAGTGCATAATGAAGTGTGTTTTATGTATTAATTAATGTTTTACAATTTTGTTTACATATATATATCTATCTATCTATATATATATATATATATATATATATATATATATATATATATATATATATATATAGATATATATAGATATATATAGATATATAGATATATATTTATTTATTTTTTATTTACCCACACATTGGTGCAGGGGGGGGCAGTAACCAGTGTAGTAGCCTAGGGCGGCTGTGACCCTTAATCGGGCCCTGCCCCCAGGCTAAAGTCTGCCAGCCCTCCCCTGCCCTCTGTCATAGGTTCCTGGCATTCACTCTCTCAACACACACTTCTGTTCAGCTTATATCAGCCTTGTGTTGCTAAGCAACTATTCCTGGTGTGTCTCTTCTGACTCCTATTGCTGGGGCCACAAATTCAGTTATTCAGGGATGTGTAGACAACACTGCCAGAAAGGACGTTACCTAAATGTGCAGTATATATTTTTTTAATTAATTTGGAAGATGAGGCCTTACTGAACTTAAGACTTAAAGCTGCTGCTCATATTACCCTTAAACCATCTGTATACTACTATAAGAGGACTGCCCTTTTTAAAATTGTGAGACTCTTTTTCTGAAAATCAAGAGACTTCGCCCACCTTTTTCAGTGGTTTATGTTTATGGCAGAGGGTAGGAAGAATAATTGCATAATTCTAACATCCTGCTTAAGCAGATCAAAGAGTGACAAACATTTGGTATTAAAGTTATATAAAAATAAATATCATTGTAATAAAGCCTTGGGAAAAAAATCAAAACAGAAAACATTGCTTTTAGTCAAAATGAATTTTGCATGCATCAGACTATTTTTCTTCATTCTACCGAATGTGTGACATATAGAAGAAGAAATAAAAGTTATTGGATACCAGACAAGGCTATATTCATTTAAACATATGTCTCTGTCAGGTTTAATCAACTTGATGCAGACATCTGCAACAAAAAGTGTCTATTTGTTGTGCATCTAAACATTTCTCTGGAGCTGATAACTGCTGCAAATACATTTTTGCTGTTGGCCATATACAAACTAAATGTTTGGGTCAATAAAAATGTATGCATTATTTTCAGCCATTGTGTTTGTGTAGGTCCTTCAGCTATCTCTATAGTGGTTTAATGGGAAGATTATAAAACTATACTTTATATAGTACTTTTCTTTTATTTATGTATTAGCATGTAGAGCTGGCCTGGCCAACCCGTGGCTCTCCAGGTGTTGTGAAACTACAAGTCCCAGCATACCTTGCCAGCGATCAGCTAGCTTTATACTGGCAAAGCATACTTGTAGTTTGTAGGGCTTGTAGTTTCACAATAGCTGGAGAGCCACAGGTTGGCCAGGCCTGATGTAGCGTGCATGCCAAACCATGTCAAGATGACCAGTTATGTAAAGTGGAACTAAACTCAAAAAACTATATATGACATATATCTTTGTACATGTGGAAATTACATTTATTTTCAACTAACATTTTTAACTTACATTTCATTTTTAATGGAATTAAAGTACAGAACATTAAATACCTGAGATATGGCGTTGCCAAGATCTGGCGAGCCCACTTGTAACTATAAGAGAGGAATTCAGTTATATATGAAGTGACTTCGGGACAGTCGCAAAGGCATTCCGTATTACTGTTCTCTTTGCCCCAATACGGGTGTGAGGAGAAAACCATGATTTTGGGTACCGTAGTACCGGAAAAAATGCCTAGAGGAACATAGCGGCTAATTAAACTCCCCCCTAAATGTCCGATGGTATTCTCTTCTATTTTTCTATTGCTACACTGTGTCAGACAGGCATCAGTTTTTTTGATATTCCTGGCAATTGGAAATATCATAGGAGGAGGGGCATTGACAACTCTGCCCCTGACTGATAAAGGACAGTCCTAAGCGGCATAGAGTAGAATATCGATGGACCATTAAAGGCATCATGGGACACTAGTTTTGGGAAATAGTGTAGGTAATTCAATCTCTATAGTTTAGTTTAACATAGGAAACTTGACCAAAAATATAATTGCATGCTTTGGGTGGAGTTCTTTGTGGATTCAGTCTTGCAATCTCAGCCTCACCTGATTGGTAGATGTGCTAATGGACTCCTTCAAAGTGGGTGATGCTAATCCTTATACTGTATATGGAGAGAACTGTATAATTATGGAGATACAGTATTTGGAATGTATATTTTTGTTGGATTGTAAGCAGGCAAAGGAAGAGCACTGCATCCAGGTTCAAAATTAGCACTAAACTATAGCAACCAATCAGACACTTGCTTTCATTGTGTAACTTGCTCTAGGCAGAAAATTTGCACTAGGCGGATAAAAGCTAGTTGTAGAATGGTTGCTGTGGTTTAGTGCAAATTGTTCCCCTATGTGCACTATTAGTAAATGAGACCTATCATCATCATCATCATCAACATTTATTTATATAGCACCAGCAAATTCCGTAGCGCTTTACAATTGGGAACAAACATTAATAAGACAATACTGGGTAATACATACAGACAGAGAGGTAAGAGAACCCTGCTCGAAAGCTTACAATCTATAGGACAATGGGAGTTAGAAACACAAGGGCATGTGCTACATCATATTGCACAATGGACCAGCCAGACTGCAAAGGTAAAAGTACTGAGTGGGCTATGTGTGTTGCAATGTTGGTCAGAAGGTTCTTGTCTTGCGTTAGCTGTGTAGAGGATGGTAATAGGGTAATCTAGGGAAATTAAGATGACGGTTGAGGAATATCATAACCTTGTCTGAAGAGGTAGGTTTTCAGTGAACGCTTGAAGGCTTGAAGACTAGAGTTAAGTCTTACTGGGCGTGGGAGAGAATTCCACAAAGTAGGTGCAGCCCGGAAAAAATCCTGTAACCGAGAATGGGAGGATGTGATGAGAGTGGAGGAGAGACGTAGATCTTGTGCAGAACGGAGGTGTAGAGTAGGGAGATATTTTGAGACAAGTGAGGAAATGTATGTCGGTGCAATTTTGTTGATGGCCTTGTATGTTAGTAGAAGAATTTTATATTGGATTCGTTGAAATACAGGCAGCCAATGTAGAGACCTAGGGCTAGATTTACTAAGAATCGAGTTTGGTCGCGGTTTGAAACCGCCAATCCACCGCATTTACTAGAGGGAAGTTTGAGGCTTCAATTTAAAATGAATGAAGATGTATGGCAGATTGAAAAAGCTAAACCGATGGCGGTTTTGTCAAAACCGCCATCCAAACCATCATCCAAAAGACAGAACAGGACAGTTTTAATACCTGCTTCAGAATGGCTTGATAGCTCAAACATGCTGTTTGAACTATTTTGCCATTCAGAACATAAGAGAAAGCACAATTGCCATTTAAATTATTTGACAATCATTATTTATTGAATAAGGGGCAAAATTAATTTAATATTAATTTATGGGGGGGAAAAATTTCATTATATTAAGGGGACAAAATTATTTCATTATTATATTATTCGGGTACTATGTAATGCCAAATTGTGCAATATAAATAATTATATCCACCATTAACAATCAGTTAATATTATTATATATTCACATTTCCCACATAATATAATGCTATATTAAGTTAATATTGAACTAATTTTGCCCCTTAGTCAATAAATAATGATTGCCCAAATAATTTAAATATAGGTGGTGCTTTCTCATATGTTCTCGATGACAAAAAAGTTCAAACAGCAGCAGTTTGAGCAATCTCACCACTCACAAGCACATCTTTCATTTTGGCCGTTTGAATGGCTGTTTTGCTGCGGTTTTGAAAATCCCAGCTTAGTAAATCCGGCTGTTTGTATGTTCATCATTGTTAAAATTGGGATGGCAGTTTGTAAAGTGATGGTTTTGAAAAATGTCAATTCTGGCCGTGTTAACGGCGGTTTGAGCTTCAGTAAATCCGGCGGTTTTAAAACTGCCAGAAAAATAGGCGAAAAGTGGCGGTTGGAGCAAACTGCCCTTTAGTAAATCTAGCCCCTAGTAACTAAGAATAAAGGATGCACTTTCATAAAAATATGCCAGTCCTCTGCAGCATGCAGTGATCAATGTCTGGTTAAGATTTTCTGATTAATGTTAGCTGTTCTAACATTCAAGCAGATATAAGAATTACAATGTGCTCTCCTCAACAATTGATCAAAGTATTTTTTCAGGTTTAGTTCCAATCAGATTACATTAGACATAGATAGCTTTGTAGTCTACATTTATTGAAGTACTGTATATTTAATAAGCACAGACTTATAAAACAAAGATTTTGGGTCCAATAAAAATAAGGTTTTACTAAACTACTAAATATGCTTGTTTTTAATTGTAAATCCTCCAATTTACTTTTGCAGAGCTGGAATAAAACTAATTAGGCTGTTAATTTATTTATTTTGCTCCCCTGTAAAGTGTAGTCCTTAGTTCATTCTAGGGATTGTCTTGTGTTAACTTCATGTGTGAGGAGAGGGTTTTTCCACTAGCAGGAGGAACTGAATAAAATATCTCTGCTACTTACCCGGTCTCTAGATTTGCATATATGTTGTTCTAGACCGCTTTTGCAGTGTTGCCCTTGATCTCCCTTTTGCCATAGTGCTTTATGGCTCTAACCCTCTCCATGTTCCATCTGTGTACAGAGACATCATCGAGGGATTAGGGAGACTTATCAGGGAGCTCATTCTAGTGACCACAATACAACATAGAGAGCATTTTAGTGACCAATATACAAAGCAAAGGGCATTTTATTAAATTAGTGATGGAAAAACAATACAGAGAGCATCCTGTGATAGATTTGCAATATAAATAGCATTCTAGTGGCTGATGCTAAAAACAGAGAGCATTCCATTGACCTATATACCGAACATAGAGCATTCAAGTGGCCAATATACAATAGAGAACATTTTAGTGACCGATATACATTACAATGCACTTCATACAGAACACTATACTAAACACAAGGCATTCTAGGGATCACTATATAATACAGACCCTTAATCTAGGTGAGTTACAGAATACAGACCCCCAAGTCTCTAGTGACTATACAAATAAGTACCAAAATATCTGCTGACAATCCAAAGCAGACCCTATAGCTCTGGTGGTGGGTATGCAAAACAGACCCCAAATATCTGTTGGGTATACAATGCAGACTCCAAACCTCTTGTTGCTGTAGAAAGCAGAGTGTAAATTTATGGTGGTGATACGCGGCAGACCCTGGATCTCTGGTGAAAGCACAATACAGACTCAAATGTCCTTTCACCATCTATGGTCTCTTGTTAAGGCCTTGTGATGCAGCCATCTCTATGGAAAATTTCAGGAAGCTCCCATAACCACTATCCTGCTTCTGACCCTATTCAACAATCTGTGTGCCTAAAGAACTCTAGTGGGATAAAGTACTACTTATTTAGTGGTAGAAAGATACAGCACAATCTATATACCTTAATTCTACTGGTTAGTGGAGCAAGTTGAGTGGGAGGAATTTTGACCCTTATCTGCTAGTTTTAAGAAATCTGGTATATTGAGGATAAAAATCTTAAGGAGATAAAATGTTGGAGGCCTGAATTTTTTTTTAAATTACACAGCTCTATATATACAAGAAATAAAGGGAAAATAAATTTGGCCACTATTACATAAGTAATATAATTGTGTTGATAATTAACATCACAATGACCATCAAATTTCACAATAGCGATTGTGATGCCAAGCAGGTAATGTTGGGCATTTATGTTTACCGTTTTGGACATTTATGGTGTTCCCAACAATAAATCAGATTCTAATATTTTATTAGTACAATTTAGAAAATCAAACCAAACATCTGTTTGGTAATTATGGCCAACTGCAGTTTTTGTTCATAGTTACTTCTTCAATAGTGAAGTAAATGTACTTCTTAAATGTAAACTAAAACCTGAACCTGTCCTCTTACAAAAACTATTTGTTTGATTACTATGGTAAATGACAAATACATAGTAATTTGCTAATTTACCATTGTAATAATATGTAATTTTCATAATTGAAAGTCACAGCACCATTACAGTTTATTCTTAGAAGGATTATCCTTATGAATTCTAGTTAATAGGCACCTGCTTTGTTCTGGAAGCTGCCATGCTGGTGCATCAGTAAAATATGCTGGATGGAGTACCTGGTGACTGTTTACTAAATGATATCCAACAAGCTTCACTCTTCTTGCTGATCGCCCATGTTAAACAAGAACATTTTGAAGACCATGCTGAATATTTCGGAAGATAACCAAATTAATTTACAAGTTATGCAATTATAATTAGACATCATTACGTTCCTGAAATTAAAAGTTAAATTAGTCTGTCTGATTATTGAAACATTTTTTGTTGATTACTTTATCTCCACCACATTCTATTGGATAATTTTAGGGGGTAGATTTACTAAAGTGCAATTTTTTTATGCAGCTTGCAAACCTCAACACATCGGATGCAATTTTCATATCCACATAGTAAATCCTACGGTTTGGAGTCTGAAAACTCAAGCTGCATCCAATGTGTAGCCAAATCACATGATATACCGGATGCCAACATGCACTGAAACCCCATGACTGCTCTTGAATACTAGCACTTGTAGAGCTACAAGCGCCAGTATGCACATATGTGACAGTGCATACAAGTGTTGGTCCCATAAAAATTAAAAAAACATTGCCCGATCCTAATAGAATAAATGTTGCCCCATAATAAATGACATAACAGATGCCACCTTAATTATAATAAATGTCAGTGGTGGAAGCAGGCTGGTATACGGTGATATGCCATACCGCCATTTCTACTGCTCTTAATTGTCAAACTATCAAACTCCATTCATTTACATTTTCCTTACCACCACTTCTAAATTTTCACTTCAACCACTGTTAAATGTTGCCCCTATAATTAATGGTATAATTAATGCCCACATAATTTAAATGACATAATGGATGTCCCCGTAGCTAATATAATAAATGATCCCACGTAATTAAAGACAGAATGTCCCCATAATTAAGAATTAGTTTTGAATGCTTTTAAAAATAAATATATATATATATATATATATATATATATATATATATATATATATATATATATATGTACTTCTAACTGTAAAGGAATAGTAACCTTAAAGTAGACACGTAGTGCAAGCAGCCATATTGTGGGCTAAAACAATATTCATCATCAATTCACTAATGCCCTATGCCTCAGTAGTTTCACTTTCTAAAGATAGTCTGATTGCTATGAATATATTCATTCAGCCCAGAAAATATCTGCCTCCATTGTGTATAAGTGACAGGTGCTCTTTAAAATGCAATGTACAACATGTAAAAACCGCTCTCAAATAGAATATTATCTACTAATCAAAAATCAACAAATACTGTTCAGATAACAATGAGAACTAGCGTAAAATAAAAAAGGGAACATACTGCTAATATTCTTTTCTAATTGCTTTAGATGACACCATTTTATTATGAATCATTCTGCCAACAATAAATATGTAAATGTTTCTCTTTCCATTGCAAATAAAGTGTTGTAGTGAACTATTAATGTGCTACTAAATCCTTAATGATTAAAGAAACACTGTCATTTTACAGTGCTTAACACTTGCTTTAAAAGTCATTATGGATTGGCTGAAGTGTCAATACTTTAGATAGACTACACCAGTAATATCAACTGCCTGTGACTTATGAGTGCATTTGGCAGCAAGCAGAAAATACTGATGCAGAATAAAATTAATAGTAGGCTCTATGCAATGTCTTTACTGAGCCCTTGGGACCTTATTATAGTATCATAAATCCAACTGTATTTTCCACTATTATTTAATTAGACTCAGTATTCACATATAAATAAAACTTCCTGGCAGTTATTTAAATGATAAATCTACATTCATTACCGTTTATCATTGAGATATTTATTCCCTTAATACACTGGGTTCTTTGCACAACTCCTGCATATTTTACTTGCTTTCCTTATCTGTTATCGAGTTTACTGCTCATGCAATGAAAAAACATAATTATTTAGAATAATAATAATGGCATGTTTTGTTTTATTTTGGACAAGTTCCAAATAGCATGGTTCAATTTTAAATTATTCTCACCTCCTAACATGCACATCATGTAGTGCAAACCATTATGCAGGTATTTATTTATCACTCTAAAACAAGTGGAGTTGAGTTTTGATTATATTGCACGAGGTGCAAAAGCAACATTTTTCTACCCTTCTGAAACATGGTTAAGATAAGAGATGTGTGCAATATCATAGGGGTCTTTTTATCAAAGGGTGAAAAAATGACACGTTTTCTAATCTTAGGGATTGTTTTAGATTCATCCTATATATTAAGGGAGTTACTGACATTTTTGCATGGAGAAGCCTATTTACCAAGAACCGCCTCAATGCCGTTTCTGTTAAAGTCATCTTAGGGTGACGTTAACAGAAGGAGAAAAAACGGTGAGTCCAAGCTCTCATACAAATGGTGAAGACTTTATTGGCTAAAGTAAGGAAGGAAACCATGCTGTTTCTAGTACATTATGTACTTTAGACAATAAAGTATTTCACTATTTGTACGAGTGGCGGGATTATCCATTTTTTTATTGTATGTTCAGATGAGGCGAAACGACTTTTTTCTATCTAGTGGCACAGGGTATAAACAACTCTTGAAATATGCTGTTATTATTTTATTTCCTGCAACTGCAATGCTTTTGTCTTAAAAGAAGGAGACCATTGAAAAAAATAATTTAGCAAATAAATAAATGATTCTTTTTTCAGCGCAAGGCTCTTCAAAAAGGTTACTATTTCTAAAAGAAGATATTATTTTCTACCGCTATATATTTATGTCTAAAATATTTGAATTTTATTTTAGATTTTCTTTGTCATCCTTTTCCCTAAATTGATTCTCCTCCAAATTTGTGTCTGTGCAGTCCCTACCACCAAGCATTCCTGCTTGTATTTTATCTGTGGTCCAAATCTCCCCACTGTTGTTTCTGGTCATTGCTCCCTCTCATTCCTGCTCTATCTGCCCTCTACCTTGAAACCTGCTCTAGTGCCTTTTAGACTTCACCACTGCTAGACACCTGCTAGGATTTTTTTTTAAAGAAACCAAGGAAGATATGCATCAATTGAAAATTCAATATTAATTATACAAAAAAGTTCAGCAGTCATTTGATTCATTGGCTCATGGGATATTTCCAGACTTTTCATCTGCTATTGAACTACAAATCAAGCATGTCTTATCTTACCAGCAATCTATTTCTTTAACAAATTTTGTGTAGTTTCTATGTAGAAATGAAAGAAAATTTACATGCATCGAAAAGCTAATAATATTTACACTTATCTGTGAAATTCTAAAAATGCTGTGCTGTCCTGCATCTTTGTATTAGACGCAGGAAATCTAGCAGCACATTTTAAATTAAACCTTCCTGTCTCCAAGTGAAACCTCACACATCAAAAGGCCTGATTAGCATTAGACCTTCTGTTCCAACAGTTCCAGAATACACATTTAAGGTATAAACTTCTAACAAGTCATTTCCCCACATCACAATACACAGCAGACTTTCTAAACAAAGGCTCATTGTATCAGATATATACATCAGAAATAGGCATTTGCTTTAGAAAGGTTAAAACAGAAAAACAAATTTTCTACCCTGGTCTCAGAAATAACGATTTCCCTTACCAAAATATGCACAATATCAAAAATATGTGCATGCGCAATTATATAAATAAGCGCCCTGCGCTATTGCCTTTAAATAAATTCAAACCATAAGTTATTTATACGTCACCCAGTCACACATATATATATATATATATATATATATGTGTGCGTGTGTATATATATATATATATATATATATATATATATATATATATATATATATATATATACACATTGCTCCATGGCCCAATTCTGGTGCTCATTGTACGTGCTTTCAGCAGTGGTCAGGGGTCGACATGGATATTCTGACTGGTCTGCGGCTATGCAGCCCCATACACAGCAAACTGCGATGCACTGTGTGTACTGACATCTTTCTATCATAGCCAGCATTAACTTTTTCATCAATATGTTCTACGGTAGCAAATAGACCTGCCATTTTCGCGACGCTGTCACCCAGTCATACATGCCATATATATGTCTGTCTATAAATATATATTGTGACAAAGGGGGATGTGTTTGCTATAGGTTTCTAAAAGAGGAGACAGGTTTTTATCTGGCAATCTGCAGAGAGAGGCTGCAACAGAGCTACACATTTGTACACTCTTTTCCCTAAGTTGAAGAGATGCAGGCGGAGGAAATATGTGAGACAAAATAATAGTAAAGACTCTGATATAAATTACATGTTTTGAAGTGGTTTAAAAAAACATATTTTCCACAGCCAGCAGCAGCCTTACAGGGCATGTCTGCAATCAAAGCAGAGCACCTGCAAAGAACTCACTTTACAAGACAAGGTGGGAGTGTCATCTGTCTATCAAGTTAGAGCTGTGAGAGGAGTGTAAACTATTTAAACCTGTCTGCCTCATTGCTCAGTGGTGACCAATGCCAGGCAGTGGATGGTGGCTTAGGAGTTGGTCTCAATTTAGCTTTATGGTAACAAGATAGGGTGTGGAACTCTATGCTGCCAATTCACTTTTTCATCCTGTCAATAAAAGCAAAGTAAAAAGCATGAAGGTGCTCGTGTGTGCATCACCTGAAGTTTAATAAGGAACATAGATAATAAAAATCTGCTCGCCCTATGTGTAGGGAAACTTCACAAAAATGCTGCCATAGGGGGCAGACGGTAGATAAAGGGGAGCTCCAACCCTTCAGGTAGAATAACTAAGTAGAACTCTCTGGCGCAGAGACAGGGGCTGACTGGGCAAAGGGGCATATGCTCCCTGGCCCAATGCCATATTGGTCTACCTAGGGCTTGGTCACTGAGGCATCAGTATTTATTGCCTTTAAAATGTTCCTAATAGGCTGAGTCGAGTCTTGCTCCCTTGGTTAAAAAATGCCAGTCCTCTAGCTGCGCAGAGATGTGAGGCAAAAGTGCTTAACTATACAAAATGGTATAAAGACACAGTATAGTAATGCAGTTTAATACAAGCATGCTTAAATAAAATCAGTATATATTAGAGATGCTCAGGTTTGGTTCTCCAAGAACCGAACACACGCAAACTGAGCAGATCCGAGTACCAAGCCAAGCCGGCTCTGTACTTTCGCGCCCTCGGAATTGAAAACGAGGCAAAACATTATCGTTACATTATTGGACCGCCCTCCACAGCAATCCAGCGCCATTTCACAGAGGGACACAGAAGTGGTAGCACAGTTCTTGGCAGTCTCTAGTGCAGTTGGGCAGCGTCATAGGTAGAAAAGAAAGAGGAGGGGTAGCAGTGTTCTTCAAAGTCTCCAGTGACATTCAGGAGAGCTCCATTGCTAATTGTTAATGCTGAAATAGAAATAATAGGTCCTGTAGGCTTGGTCTTCTAAATCTGCAGTCACATTGTACTGTGTTATATAGGTAACATACAAAGAGGAGAGCTTCATTGCTCCATTGCTAATTGTCATTGCTGAAATACAAATAATAGGTCTGGCAGGCCTGGTCTTCTAAATCAGCAGTCACATTGTACTGTGTTATATAGGTAGCATACAAAGAGGAGAGCTCCATTGCTCCATTGCTAATTGTCATTGCTGAAATCCAAATAATAGGTCTGGCAGGCTTGGTCTTATAAATCTGCAGTCACATTATATTGTGTTATATAGGTAACATATAAAGAGGAGAGCTTTGTTGCTCTATTGCTAATTGTCATTGCTGAAATAAAAATAATAGGTCTGGCAGGCTTGGTCTTCTAAATCTGCAGTCACATTGTACTGTGTTATCAAAATGGATTTATAGCAGTACACAGAAGTCCAGGAGCTCCAAGCAGCTACTGGAACCAGTAATGATGATAGTAATCACTCTACGTCATCTGCTAAAGTCTATGTTAAAGTGCATAGTGTTTTTAACTCAGGGAAACACAAATGTAAAAAAACACCTTTTACCTTGGTCAAGAAAAAAATACCTGTAATCCAGGCAAAGGTATCTGCAGAAAAAAATAAAATTGTAAACATGGCATTCTACACACGCAGTGGCAAGGAAAGAATGAAGCCTTCGCCTTTCTCTATGAGTGCTAGTTCTGGAACTGTCACTGAGGCATCTTCTTGTAAGGTCAGTCATGAGCAAGACCTTGTCATTCGGATTCCAAAAGTGGTGTCCAAATACTTTTACGTATAAAAGCCGAGCTGTAATAAAACAGCATTAGAGGAAAATGTATGTTCTGATTCAGAAATGACACAAATCCATGAGGAGAGTCAATCCACGAGTGCTATGTGTAAGCCTGACCTGTCTGATAGTGTACCCATAATGAAGGCCCCTTTCAGCATTTTTGCAGATGTGTGCATGAACAGCTCAAGTGTAGCCGATGATGCACAAATTGAGGATGCCACTCTGGAATTGCAACATGATGAGGGGGATATTTGTGTGGCTTACGAGGGCGCTAATGAGGATGTTGACGAGGATGATGTTGTTTGTGTCAGTCCTGCACCAGTGGAAGCAGTTCTTGCACATGATAAGAAGAAGACCGTTGTCATGCCTGGGCATAAGACCAAACAATCCACCTCTTATGTGTGGAATTATTTTTACCCAAATCCTGACAACAGTTGTCTAGCCATTTGCAGCGTTTGTAAACCCACAGTCAATAGAGGTAGGGACCTTAACCATCTAGGAACCTCATTCATATTACGCCATTTGATGTGAGTTCATGGCAAGCTGTGGGGAAAATCGGAAACTTATGCTAAAAAATAGCAGCAAGCAGTCCTCAAAATGTGGAAAAGATGATGTTCATAAAAACGAACTTCAATTTCCACGTGGAAGGCCTCTCCTGAAAATTACATCAAAATACTGAGACTTCTATAATGGTGGATTCCAGCGTTGATTAATTAATAATGTGTGAGGATGATGTACAAACTGATGAGGGTGAGGATGAGGCTGAGGATGATGACAACAACATCTTTCCACAGTAGAGTTCATTAACAGCACTGTTACCTGAAGGTTTGTTAAAGTGTGCATGTTCTTTTTAAGATCCAATGTAAGGGTGGGTAGGAGGGCCCAAGGCCAATTACATCTTGCACCACTTTTCCTCTCAGCTACCACTGTGTGCCAATGTTACCTACATGTGCTATATACTGTTGTGTGCTTTTCAAAAATTTTAGACACCCATTGATGATGCAGATGACTCAGCACATTTTGACATCTGGGGGTAAATGTATCAATATGCGGGTTCTTCAACACCCGCGTGTTCAGCCTCTTCCGCAATTAAATTTCAAGCGGCGGTGCATTGTAAAGGGTTAACTTCCCTTTACAATGCAGCGCCGCTTGAAATTTAATCGCGGAAGAGGCTGAACACGCGGGTGTTGAAGAACCCGCATATTGATACATTTACCCCCGGGTCTTGTTTACTGTAAAAGAATTGACCAGAATTAGTGATACTTCTGCTGTAACTCCACCTGATCCTAAGGATTATTTTTAATTTTTTTGAACGGTATAAAGACAACAGTTTTATTAACAAAGAGCAACATTGCTTGCGGAAGTAATGTAAGCATTGATGTCTAAATAGACGTGTATATGTATTACCTTCCACTTTGCTGCTGTTCCATCAGTATTGCACAAAGTGTTTGTAATCTGCACTTTACGTCTAAGGTACCTAACTATATTATAATTTTATGTGAATTGGGGCTGATTTGAAGCTCACTGGCATTTTGCTGTGAATTACAATGGTTCTTTTTAGTGCATTGTCTGGCACCCTGGATTAGTCTGGGTCTGATAAAAGCACGCATCCCGGGGGGGAAGGGGCCAGTGCTCGTTGCCATGTATTAGCTGTAGAATTACCACAGTTATCCAAGGAACGGGTGGAGCGATCAAATGAACCATAACTGATTTCATGATCAAGGACACTTCCATCTTGCACCACTTTTCTTTACTGACACTGCTGTGGGGCAGTTTTTCCTATATGTGCTAGGAACTGCCATGTGTTTGAGTTATTGCTCTGTCGCTTAGCATCCAGCCAGGTTGCTGCAGTCTTTGTTTGAAAGTGTATTAAAATAATATTGTGACCTGTGAGGGGGTTAAAATTTACTGAAAATGACTTGAAATTAGTGTTATTGAGGTGTATAATAATGTAGGGGAGAAAGAAAGCAAAAATATGTGATTTTAACAAAAAAATTGAGATTTTTTTAAAAAAAATCAGGGTCCAAAACCAAAACCAAAACACGTAAGGGCAGTTTAGCCAAAACCATAACCAAAACACGAAGTTAATCCAAATCCAAATCCAAAACCAAAACCAGAACAAGGGGGTCAGTGAACATCTCTAGTATATATACAGTATGAGCAAATAGATTATCAATCCAGTAATTTACAACAATGACTGTAATATATGATAGCTTCAATATACTGTAACACAGGAAACAGAACGGGGATAACTATCCTGGTAAGTGTCAGTCTCTAGGTAGAATCTTAAATAAAGGAAAAGTCCAGATTGTAAAAGCTCCTTAAATGGGAGCAGATAGAATAGTCTACAATCAAACATGCTACATACACCTAAAGAACATTTTCAGAATACGCACATATCTGACACAAAACACAGCAAAAACATTAATTCATGCACTCATCATCTCCCGCATCGACTATTGCAATTCCCTCCTTACTGGTCTTTCCAAAGTCAGACTTGAACCCCTACAATCTATTTTGCATGCAGCGGCTAGATTGATTTTCTTACTAAACGTTATTCCTCTGTTGAGCCACTCTGTCAGTCTCTACATTGTCTGCCTGTATATCAACGAATCCAATATAAAATTCTTCTACTAACATACAAGGCCATCAATAAAATTGCACCGACATACATTTCCTCACTTGTCTCAAAATATCTCCCTACTCGACACCTCCGTTCTGCACAAGATCTACGTCTCTCCTCCACTCTCATCACATCCTCCCATTCTCGGTTACAGGATTTTTTCCGGGCTGCACCCACTTCGTGGAATTCCCTCCCACGCACAATAAGACTTTCCTCTAGTCCTCAAATCTTCAAGCGTTCACTGAAAACCCACCTCTTCAGACAAGGTTATGATATTCCTCAACCACCATCTTAATTTCCCTAGATTACCCTATTACCATCCTCTACACTGCTAACACAAGACAACAACCCTCTGACCAACATTGCTACACACACAGCCCACTCAATACTTTAACCTTTGCGTTCTAGCTGGTCCATTGTGCAATATGATGTAGCACATGCCCTTGTGTCTCTAACTCCCATTGTCCTATAGATTGTAAGCTTGTGAGCAGGGTTCTCTTACCTCTCTGTCTGTATTGTTGAAGTCGTATAATTGGATGAACGAAAGTATATTGGTTTAATATTGGTTTGCCGTGCATATTGCGAAGCGTACGCCAGGTTACACGTGGCGTGATGCGATCGCACGGTAAAATACGCACGCACACACTCGCATTACAACATTTAGTTATTTATACAATTCATATTGGTTCCGTTACACTGTAATTTATGAGCAGATAGCATTTGGTTTATTATTAGTTTATATAATATGATTATATGTACATTCTAGTGTTATTAAAGGTTTAGGTTATAGGAAAGGTGTCATGCCTGATATCATATTGAAGCCCTAATCATCAGCAGCTGTCCGGTGCAGTCGGCGAAGAGATCGCACATTGCATACTTTAGTTATTGATATTAGGGAATAAACCTTTGTATGATGCTGGCTATGAAAGGAGCAGACCCCCTGGAGAGACGACCCCCTCCTTTGGATTCCTTAGATTGAATCAGCCTATGAACTGTTTACCCTGAAGCCACCCTGTGCCTGGACCTATGGAAGCAAGCTACGTCATCTCTATTGTTCACAATGAAACACTGACTGTATATAATCATAGCTGCACACACCCTGGCCCTCAGTCAACTCTGACCACAGTTATCTAACAGATACACTGTTCCATTGGGACCCATGGAATTGCAGCGATTGCAGCGGTATGTATGTATGTAACTTTTGGTATTGGCTGTGCTGTACTGTACTGTATTATAATATGTTAACGTATTGAATTGTTGACTATTTACATCTGCTAAAATAAACCACCACGTGCTTTGGACACACATACAATTGATTGAGCAATGCTTATTTTAAAACGATAGAATTACTTTAATAGTATGTATTACCCAGTATTGTCTTATTAATGTTTGTTCCCAATTGTAAAGCGCTACGGAATTTGCTGGCGCTATATAAATAAATATTGATGAATGTTGATGATGATGCAGAAGGCGGTCTAGTTGCAATGTGGTAAAGGAAACACTTCTCATTAATCCACCATTGACTTTAGACATTAAGCCTTCTGTCTTTGTTTTGCATATCCTGTTAGCCCTTTCCTTGTTTCTCTGTTCTAGCCCTGTCACTGTCAGACCAAGGGTTACCCAAGTACAATAGAGCAGTGCCATGGAAAAAAAGCAGCTGCTTTAGCCCAAAGAACAAGCAAAGATCAGGAATTTGGTTCTTCACTACTGGTTTGGATGATAGGTCCTTCCTTCCACATTCTTGTGTTATTCTTTTCTCAGTTTTCTCCTGTATCTTTTGTTGTCTGTGTGCCATTTATGTTTTTATTTCACTTTTGGTATTAACCCCTGACTACAAATCTTGGCTTTAAGACTTTAGGCCTTCCTGCTCTGGACACGGTCTGACTGTTTTCTGGTTATAACTCCATTGGTAACAATATAAGCCTTGCTATATAACCTTGCCCTACCTACCCATTCTGTCCATTTATTTTAGTTCCTGTTCTGGCATTCCACTCTCCCTCTGTTAGTAATCAGCGATCCCCTGCTGATCAGTACAGACTGTCACCATTTCATCCTGGAAAAAAATAGTAATATAATTCACAGATTAAAATGTGTATGAGCAAAGTATGATTACTTCCGAAAAGATGTGTGCTAGCTCATTTTAATTTACTCTCTGTTTTATGAGCATTTTGTAATATTTTACTCAACTAGAAAAAAAACACGACTCTTCAATTACTCTAGAGAGATACCAAAGTTCCATGCTATGAAAAAGGCTTCTAACTAAAGCTGATCCAATCTATCATTTCCTTATTTCAGCTTTGCATTAGAATGCTTTTGTTTCTGCTATTCATCTGCTGATCGGGAAATCTCCCACTGGTGTAATGTAATCCTTTCACTGGCAATATATATAACTACAGTGCCTTTCAGCCAGAAAATGAAGTATGGGGTCAGTTCAAAGTCAATCCTAAATTTAAGAGAGGAAAAAGTGTAATATTTTTATATGGAGTGGCGTATATGCCATACTTTAAGACGGATTCTAAGATAACGTGACTTTCAACAACATTTTGCCTATAAAACCTGTAAATGTGTGCTGTGATTCCTGGTTATACACCAGGTGGGAATATTTGTCAAATCAAGAAAATAGAAACACTATTGTGATTACAACTAAAAGAACATGGATTTTGTTTATGTGCCTAGTAAGAAATATATAGCACACAATTTAAATGACGAAAGTTGTTTTTCCTTTTACACATTTAACCAGTACACATGCCCAGCTCTACACATTTCAAATAAGATTTTAAGATGTGTGTTTTTTTTGGAGTATATCTAATGCATATGGTCAAACATAATCTCTCTCTACGTTCCAAATAGATGCAGATGGTAGATAAGATTACCAGTGTTATAGGCATTGGTGGTCAAGTTGTATTGCATATGTGTTTACATTATGAATGATGAACCTTACCTTCATTACAAAATATACTTTTCCCATTGTCTTGTGACTTTGAGTATACTATGGCCACAAGCATGGTCTGATTATCCAATAGGCTGACTATGCTTCAGCCTAGGTTGCCAAGGCTTTTAGGGGCAGTGGTTCAAAGTTTTGGGGAAGGAAAATTTTGACAGGGAAAATTATACATGAAAGAATAAAGAGAATAATTGCTCTGCAAAGTAAAAATATAACATAAAAGTAAAATTGTACTAAAATTTATGTATTCCTATGGTAAAGGCAATGAGTCATCCTTGGTTTGCCACTTGAGAATAAGCGAGTATGAAAAACAAGGATGGCGACAGGCATAGACATTACAGCCTTCTCCCCCTTCACATCTTCACCCTCAGTAGCGCTTGGTCCTGCCTCAAATAATAAGAGGGCAGGATAGGAAAATGATGTCACAAAGCCATCCAGAGGTCACTGTCAATATAGTCCAGACTAAGCTTAGGCACAGGATCGAAATAGGTTGTCAGGTGACAGTTGTGAATACAGAGATGCTGGTTACAAAACTCCAAGACAAAATGTAAAGTGTAAAGCTATATACACCCTTGTTGACAAAGAACAATGTCAGGGGTCCAGTGTCCAGGACGCATGCAATTTGACAGGTTTAACTAGACCTTGATTTGTACACAATTAGGCTGCATGAAATAAACTTAAATTAACATTATATAAAAAAAATCACAAATATATTGATAGAATACATAGTACTAAATACAATATCATAACTAATTAGTAAATCAGTCTTGTAACTTGAGCAATGTCACTGATTAATATATTATTCATATAGCCACATCAAGGATATATAATATAGATAGAATAGATTACTGATAGAAAGGAATTTGGTACAATTTTAATTTTATTAAGACATCATAGTATCTTTATTATTTACTTTAATCTATTATTTTATTGGTAGAAATATAAGATATATACTTTGGTCCTCATATAGGGTTGGATGTAATTTACACCTCAGATGTAGGCGTAAATGGTGTCCGTGAAAATTACGCAATTTGTGTAATATGCAGAGGCACAGGTTAAGTCACCTGAGAGACTGTATAGTATGCAAATTGTGTACGTTGGAGTAAGATGCTCTTAATAAGATACACTTTAAGTATATCATTTGGTATAGGGATTTTTGAAAATAAATAAAAACTATAAAAGCACTGCTATCCTAGGCTGAGAGTTGCAAAATCATTGGGGTAGGCAGGGGTGGAAACTGCCTGGCCCCAGAAAATGCTAATACCAGAATACCAGCACTAACTATAGGACTTGGTGATCATAGGATGATACACTTTAGAGAACCCTGTGCTTTAAATAAGGGACATCCTGACCATTCTTTAGTGTTTTCCCTTTTCTCATAGCCACCACTCTGAGAATTGGCTGTCCTATAAATTTAAATGAAACACATCCCCTTCCTCATTTGTTAACGAATTTTGTTAACCTCTTGATTGTGGATTGTCATTGGTTCTCCAAATAATTTTTCTGGACAAACGTTTTTGCCCAGAAAAATGGAGGAACCCATACAAAAACAGCTGCATGAAGAAGCCCTCTGGTTAGGGAATAGGGCCTAGGTGTTAATGCAGTTTTAATGACATACTGTGATATTATTTTTATAGGAATCTCTTTGTACATGTTATTCTACAGCGATGAGAATAGTCATTTTCAAATGCAATAGAAATTGCATGGTACATATAACAAACTATACATACTCCTCAAGGGAGTCCAATTGTGTTAGTCATTATTCAAACCACTTACTAGATATTCAGATCAATTTCTTCAACCTACTTATTTCATAGCTAATTACTTCATTAAAGACCATAATCATATATTGAATTTACTCAAATAATGTCAAATGACTAAGATCAAATAGTTAGGCACTGTGGATGTTGTAATTAAAACAATCTTAGAAACTGTGCTTTCCCTTATTTGGATGGGTATGGCTGTGCTGCAAAAAGTAATATGTCTCCATATCATTATCACCAGTTATTTATATAGCTCCACTGATTCCGCGGTGCTGTACAGAGAGCTCATTCACATCAGTCCCTGCCCCTTTGGAGCTTACAGTCTAAATTCCTTAACATACACAGACACTCAAACAGACAGAGAACACACACAAACAGAGTAATGGGCCCGTTTTATGCTTGGACGTACTTAAATACGCCTGTTTTCATATGTATGGTCTGCACTCACTCCAGGGCAGGTGTAACTGACAGATAATAGTGAGGACCACACACAGCATTGCCAATTCATCTACACACTTGGCACTACACATCTCAGCAAACAATACTATCTAAAAACATTGGAGGGGGATGCAGATTGTGTCATTTTGTTTCCTTATTAAGACTTGTGGTCCTTGTAAAAGAGACAATTGAAACTTTCACACATGCATCTCATTAGCAACAAACAAAAAAACTGAGTATGGTTTATATATTTTGTTACGCAGTAGCATACATTAGTATTGCAGGGTTTTTTAAGTTTTAATCTGCTTTCTAAGCAGTTGCCTAAGTTAATGTTGCTGGGCTGTTTTAAATGTTATAATATTCTTTCTAAGCAGTTGCTTAAGTTAGCATTTATGTAGAATGTTATTTTAGTTTTTATTTTTAAAAATGACCCCCCCTCCATTGAATGGCAATAAAATAACTTATTATGTATAAGTGTATTTTTTTACCCACACAGACATTTTTTAAATTTAAGCAATATGGAATGTGACATTTTTTTAAATTCTTTACATTGTGAAATTTCAAAAAAATCTTCAAGGGCTTTTTCTATGCCCATTTTTATTCACAAATTCCCACATGTTGCACAGCGGGTGATTCTGGAGGAAGATGACGTTGATGATGATCCTCTATCATCACAAACTATGCCGCCTTGTAATGTGAAGTCAATATAACTAAAAACAGTATTATTTAAAATCATGTATTTAGTGAAATAACAGAATAGTGATAACACAAATCACTATTCTGATACACACAAACAAAAGTGAAGGACACAAATCATTATGATTTCCACAATCTCTTTCCCCGTGGCCCAATATTCGCAGTGTTGGTGCAGAGCAACTGCTTCCAAGTCACCCGAGCAGGGGCTGGAACAGGCTCAGCTTCCTACTTCCTTTCTACTCAGGCTTCCTGGAAGCAGCAGGAGCAATGCATCTGGTATTATGGCACTCTGATTTGTAAAATGACTGATCATTGACTCACAAAAAAGCGGCAAAGTCTGCTGTATTTTCAACTGCCTGTCTTTAAGATTCTTTAAATGTTGACTTAAAAAAATTTGGCTGCTGCTCTGCTGCATATCCAGCAACATTTGGTGACTGCCAGTGACATGTTGCCACTCAGGAGATGTTGATAGTGGCCTTTCAGAGGGTTCTTCACCTCCTTCATCACTGTCACAAGGTTCCTTGCTATGGTCACTGGGTTCCTCAACATGTATGGCATAATGGAAAACAAACACATATTAAAACTGTGTATGTTTCAGGACATTACATTCCTTTTACATGATCATAAACATGATCTATTTTGTATAACACTTTGCATCATATATGTCTAATTGTTTACTAGTAAACCTCATTACAGATATTACTAAGGTAACATGTCAAATGCATAATTTTTTTTGCCATGAATGTATATGAAGAGTCATTTTAAATAAAAGCAATAAAAATGTATTGATAATATCCATAAAGGGCTAACTACCATTTTGTGTCTTTGTGCCAAGTTTACATATGCAACATTTTAATTATTGATTTTCCAATGGATGATAACAGAAAATACATAGCAAACTTTACAGTGCTTTATATATAATGCATAATAACTACATGACTGTATGTTGTGTTTCTAAAATTATAAATTTGCTATGTTCTTTTATTATCTTTATTTTAAAATCATGAGTTGCCAATGTCTGATTACTTGATTGCAGTTTTTTACTAGTTTAGCTCCCTTTATTTAGTCACACCATTAAAGTGATTGTAATAGCTAATGCATGTGCTATGATATAAAATGTACCTAATGGAGATTGTTGTATGGCTTGGGGAGAAATATCACCGGTGTCATTGTATCCACCTTTCTGCACCAAATTGTACTTAGTTGCGGTTCAGAGTGGGCAGCACAAGGATTGCCAGGTGTACTTATTAAAAAAATTAAATATTTATATAAGAGTTTTATCTGGACCATGTAGTTATCTCAGTGTAGAAGTTAAAGTATTATATATAGTAATATTGCTTGTATTACCCTGCAAACAGCAAGGTACAATATGTGTTATGTAATAATGATGTGTCAGTATGGTTACATGTGTGATTACATACAATGGAAGATATTTAATTTTAATAACACCTCCTATGTCAAGTCCATATGCAAGTGGTATAGGTGTATTTGTAAAAGTTTGTGCAATGGTGGATCAATGCTCCATTGTGGTTTTTATGTAACAAAGAAAAGTAAATAGGTGTAACAAAATCACATTTTTAAAAATCAAAATATTCGAAACAAATATAAAAAAAAATAAAGGAAAACTTTATATCTATCTATTTGAGAGATAATATTTCTTACAATAATGTGTAACATTTTATTCTAACAAAACACTGTCATCACCCCAGACAGCATGAAGTAAGGCCAGGGAGGAGGCCAGAGAGGAGACCAGAGAGAAGACAGAGAAGGAGATAATGGGAGCAGGGAGGAAGCCTTGGCAGAGCTCCAAGAGACCTATTACGAGGCCCAGAAGGAAGTGGAGAGACCACCTAAAGAAGAATGTTAATATATTGATTTTATAATATGTTTGTGTAGAAAAATATAGGCCTCAGAAAATTTATTTTTGGTGATTCCTTATTAGACTGGGCAAATGCTATTATACAGGTGTATGAATTAATGGGCAACTACATCTGCATGTACCTCAAAAATGCAGTCCTCTGGCTAGTACTGTGTTAACAATAAGATTCTTGTGAGAATTTATAGTAATGTAACACCTCTCTATTATGTAGAGCTAGAGAAATGTCGTACCAAACTACACATAGAGCAAAGATATGTTTCTAAGTAATGATTTGTTGTGATGTTTAAATGTAGTATTTTAATGTTGTTGTTTTATTGGCAGCTGCAGAACCAGCACCCCCTGAACATTTTAGTACAAAAAATAGATAAAAACTATATATATAAAAAAAAAAAATGTATTCAAACCATAAAAACATTTTTTGTTACTGTTGAAATGTGTTCAATGTCTTAATTTAGATAGTTATTCCTATAAAAGTTATATGCTCTAAGAAAACAATTGTGTATGTTTTATTTTTGAAAAGAAAATGTGTAGTAATGAGTTTGATAGTAAAGAGTGTGCTATAAAGGTATAGTTTTAGCATGGAATATTGTAGGTTAATGAGGCTCGCCATTGAAAGGGTTCAAATTATATAATTGTCAGGAAACATCAGTGTTTGAGATCTAATAAGGGCAATTAAGGAAATGCCCGCATGGGCATTCAGATGTGAATTAGGATTAAATACGCATGAAGGAATAAAAGTGCAATTGATCTAAACACAAAGCAAAAAAGTATGCTCAAATACTCTTACAGGCGATTTACATCATATAAGTGATTTACTTCCATATGTATATCAGAATGTATTTTAAGAAATGTGTGTATCTGAATACAGGCACGCACAATTTTTGCACTCATTTTACAACACAATTTAAGGGCAAGTTACATTTCGAATTGAATCAGGCCCATTATGTCAACCGTAAAAGCCTAGGCACTATTAACTTCCCCTTGAAATAGTGTTTGGTCTTTGTGCCTAAATGTTATGTAATATCTGAGTTAATTTGAAGGTAATCACTTTTTTAAAAAAAAAAAAAAGAAATAATAATTTAATGTGTCATTTATTCATGCATAATCTTTACTTATAAAACACATATAAAGGCACTCATATTCATATAGTGAAAACAAAATCCACTAACAATAGGCATAAGTATTGTTACACATGGATTCATCAAACGCTCAAAAAATTATCTCTCAAGAATGTTTAGAATAAAATGCTGCTTTTCTTCACTTGTTGCAATGCGTAATTCCTTCTTCTGACTGGCATTTGAACTGAGGCCGTCTCCCTGGTAATAGGGCTTTTTCTGTGTCAAACTTTACCCTATCCAGAGTCCAGGCCAAATATTCCCAGTGTGATGTGTTCTTTCCTAATTCCCAGGTAATCTCCTGGACAGTTCCTGATAGTGCAGCTGTGGTTCTCTCCTTACAATGGTTATTATGGCAGCCTACGTTTCTCTATAAAGATACGTCTCTGTACAAATTGTTCCTTAGGTTATAGTAGGGCAAATCCCTATGTGTACATGTTCCACTCCAAAACATTTCATCTCACTCTCGGCTGACTGCTTCAAAGAACAAATGTATGACTCAGTTGTAGTCCCTGTATTGTGTTATTGTTAAAAAGGACAATGTGGCAGGCAAAACGTTCATGTCAAGTGTAACTGGAGATTCATCACACAACAAAATATACTATCTTTTGAAAATGTATAAATAAGTTCAATGGAAAAGGGGCAGAGTAGTAAAATTGGTAACAAGCACAATTGAATGTAATGTATAAGGGATGAGGGGAGGAGTAGTTCAAGCAATGTAGGGCAATACAAGGCTGTAGTTCAAACAGGCTGACAGAGTGTGGTGCAGTGTAGTGCCTGGCAGGTTACTCACACATGCAGAAGGCGCAAATCCGTTCTGGAGGGTACTTTGAATATGCATCAAAGGCCTGGAAGGACCTCCTCACCATAAGGCAATATACACTAAACGGACAAAAGTATTTAGACGCTTGACCAATACACCAACAGGGACTTTTTGGAAGGCATTCCACGAGATGTTGTAGTGTTTCTGTGGGAATTTGTGCCATTTATTCTGTAGAGCATTTATGAGGTCAGGCACTGATGTTGGATGAGAAGGCCTGGCTCGCAATCTCCATTCTAGTTCATTCCAATGGTGTTCGATGGAGCTGAGGTCAGGGCTCTGTGCGGGCCAGTCAAGTTCTTTCACACCGAACTCATCAAACCATTTATTTGTAGTCCTTATTTTGTGCACCGGGGTACAGTCATGTCAAAATAGAAAAGGGCCTTCCCCAAACTGTTGCCACAAAGTTGGAAGCACAGCATTGTTCAAAATGACTTGGTATGCTGAAGCATAAGATTGCCCTTCACTGGAGATAAGAGTCCTATCCCAAATCCTGAAAAACAGCCCCATAGTATTATCTCTCCTCCACTAAACTTTACAGTTGGCATAATGCAGTCAGGCAGGAAACGATCTCCCGGCATCCGCCAAACCCAGACTCGCCCATCTGACTGCCAAACTAAGAAGCATGATTCGTTACTCAACAGAACATGGTACACAGTCCAGTGTCGGTGTGATTTACACCACTCCATCTGATGCTTGGCATTGGTCTTGTGGATTTGAAGCAAGCATGTAGCTGCTCGGCCATGGAAACTCATTCAATTAAGCTCCCGCCACACAGTTTTTGTGCTTACATTAATGCCAGTGGAAGTTCGAAACTCTTCATCTATGGAATCAGCAGAATGTTGGTGAGTTTCACGCACCAAGCGCCTTAGCAGTCGTTGACCCCACTCTGTGATTTTACGTGGTCTTCCACTTCGTGGCTGAGTTGCTGTTGTTCTGAAACGCTTTCACTTTCTAATAATTTCACTTACAGTTGATCGTAGAATATTGAGCAGGGATGAAATTTCATTAACTGTCTTATTGCAAAGGTGACATCCTATCACAGTACCACGCTTGAAGTCACTAAGCTCTTTAGAACAACCCATTTTGTATCATAAATGTGTGCAAACGGAGACTGCATGGCTAAGTGCTTGCTTTTATATACCCCTCACAATGGGTCTGATTGAAACAACTGAATTTAATAATTAACAGTTGTGACCAAATACTTTTGTCCATATAGTGTAAATAGCATTGCATAAATAGCAGAAGCATTAGCCTGGAACAATTAGAAAGAGATAGGGCAAGTAACAGACAAATGGAACACATCTGGAACACTTCCTGGACAGGATCTGGATTCTCTCTGTTCTCTCTGGACCTGGAATCTCTCTATTGCTCAGGGCTGCTATAGGACTCCCCTATTTCTGTTTCTTGACTGGTATAGGACTCCCTTAAGCTTTTCTGGCAGCTTGTGCAGGACCCTTGGTAACTTATTCTCTGACAGTGATAGACTCTCTTCTTGGACTGACAGTTCACTCAGATATCACAACAAAACCCTCTTGCCTCGCTTATTAAAATGCAAGGTGCCCAAGATGGGGGAAGGGGGCTACCATGGCATGGGACAGAGAATTAACACAATCATGCCCTTACTGGGGCTCCCACAATTTTAACATGAAAATTTTGAGTATTCATGTGAGTTGATGTTTGCTCAGGCCTTAAAATCCACCTTGTATTTTCTATTAGGTCACAGCAATGGGTTATAAAAAAAGAAAATCTTTTAGCCTGTCCTGATAAATTGGGTATCTTGAGAGTTTAAATTATGAGGACAATAAGTATTGTGAGTTAAAGATTTTGTGTTAATAAAAAGGAACTGTCCCACTCCTGGCCCAACTTGGCATGGTATTTGCCCAGGGTAATATCAACAACCCTTCATGCCATTATTTATTTAATTATGTTATGGATAGAGTACCCATCACAGATTAGTAAAAAAAAAAAAAAAAAAAAAAAAAAAAAAAAGAGTGTTCCTTCCAAGGTTTTTTTTTTCGCTTCTGATTCTTCCTCTTTGCCTCTTTTCACAGGATTTCCATTTTTTAGTAAACCACACCAGAAAAAATTGGCTAAGAGGAGTTTTCATAGTCCAGATTTGACAGCAGGTTTATAGGAGTACAAACACAAATAAATATTATAATCAGGGCCTGATTATTCAATAGGCTGATTAGGCTGTAGCCTAAGGCGCAATGTTAGGAACCCCTCCAGCCGGCACAACACAAACCGGAATCTACTCTGCCAGTCAGGTGTTCACTGGAGCCCCTGATGGTGGGGACAGACTGGGCCGCAGACTGACAGAGGGTCGTGAAGTGCGTACCAGCTGGGGAGAACCCAGGCAAGAGGAGTCAGGTCCACGTAGAGGTCAAGGGCCGGCAGCAGACAATGGTATCGATGAACAAGCTGAGGTCAGGGGTCACAGGCAAATAGCAGAACGGGTAAACAGGCCAAAGATCAGGGTCACAGGAAATACGAGCAAGGTCCAAATCAAAGCCAAGGGTCATACACGGGGAGTCAAATAGAGATATCAGGATACAGGACAGGAACTAGCAGGTCAGCAGACTGGAACACAGAAGCTATAACCGGCAATGAGGCAGCAGACCTCATTGCCTTAAATACCAGTGGCCACCAATCAGAGCCTAGCTCTGAATTAGACACAGCCCCCAGCATAATTAATAGGCTGCATTAATTAGCCCACAGGCTAGAACATATGGTGAGCGCTGCGCCCGGCTTCCTCTCATTGCCGGGACGCAGCGCCGAAGCGTCTTCTCGTTGCCCCGGCAACGGCCGGGTCAGGGCCGGAAGTGACGTCCCGGTCGCCATAGCGACGGCCGGGACGCAGGTGAGTGAGTCGCGGCGGCTGGGCACCGCCGCGGCTCGTTACACGCAAGGCTTTTGTGGGGAGCAAAATGTTTGACAGGGAGAGGTATAAACTGAAATTAATTTTAAAATATAAGAGAATAGTTCTACCCAAACTAAGAAGAAAAGAAAACGCAAAGTTTTAATCTTGACTTATTCCCAGGGTAAAGGCTGAAGATAATGAGTCATCGTTGGGCAGGCGCTTGAGGATAAACAAGTAGGAGAGACAAGTATGGCGACAGACACAGGCGTGACAGCCCCCTCCCCCTTCACATCTTCACCCTCATTAGTGTTCGTTCATGCCTCCATTCTGCTATACAGGTCTGATTTTCAATGAAAATGAAATGAGTGGTAAAGATTACCGTGAACCTTTTAAAAATCCAAGTGGAGCTGAGTTTCAAATACACGGGAACATAAACATTAGTGGGGGTCTGAAGAAAGCCGGATTTTAAATTAAGGATGGGTTAATTTTAACTAACTCATATTAGCCTGGTATGGAAGGCGAGGGGGAGCTACAAGGGTAGTAGCCTAGGGCAGCCGGAAACCTTAATCAGGCCCTTATTATAATATAAACGCATGTTACCTATAAGAGCTGTAAATGTCAAATGTGCCTCCTGAGCATCAGTTTTAAAGAAAGAATGAAAGTAATGGTGGAAGGTTATAGCTTTCACCTTGTTAACAGGAGATTTGCTTCAGGGCACACCTTTCGTAGTCAAGTCAAGATAACTGCAAGTAAGTAAAGCTTTTACATATCTGTTTTGCTGCCTTCAAGGTGTTAAATATCATTGAACACACAGAGATACTTTTTATTTAATAATGCATGCAGTTTGGAGGTTTGCATAACTCGGAAACCTTGCAAGTTCAAGGTTTATTCTTTAATTCTGAAACACCATATTTTGTTCCTTGTATGAGTCCCAGCAGTGCCTATAAAGGTAGACAGCAAACTTTAACAGTAAAGTACTATACTTCTACATTTTTATTAGCAAGTTGGAAGTATGGACAGTGATATTGCTTAAAATGCACAAAGTTGCAGGAAGATACGGCAGATATGATACAACTAAATGCACTTCAATTGCAAATGATAAAATGTAACTACTATTACTACTACTACTACTATTAATAATTATAATAATAGCTGAATATTTATAATTAACAATTAACTGCTGTTAATAAAAAAGAGCAATCTGTTACACACAAAGGCATTCATATATAACAAAAGTAGTGACAAAGCCATGGAGTGGGTAAATAAATGGGCATAGATGAGGCTTAACTTGTCATTTTGTTTAGCTAACTACATTAGTCTCTTACTATGACTATTTACCAAACCCGCATTATCATTTTCTACAATGTTGGTACTAGTTACTATTATTAAAGTTAATATAATTATTAAAGAGTTTGTTAAGTCCTAAGAGCATATTTGGTACCTACTGAGGCCTACAACTGTATAAAACAAACAAAATGATCTGTTGGAAACATTCATGATTAATTAATTAAACTCTAGCAACAACACTTCCTCAAGCTGCTCCAGGTACTCATTCTTCTCAGCGCCAGCCATGAGTTCAGCCCTACAACACTAAAGAAATTGCTGCCTTGAAAAACTCTCCTCCAAAGTATAGTGTTACTGGCAAAAGTCTCTCATATATAAATGCTCTGGACACTGCCAAACCAATTTACTTTCAATATCTTATCTCCACTCAGATTAATAACCCCAAATGCCTCGTGAATACATTTAAATCCCTTCTCAACACTCCCACACTGCTATCTTCCCACTCCCTGCCGCCATCACAAGCCTAATTCAAGGACAAGATTTACAAGATCTGACATAAACTGACATTCTACAGACCGATAAATGACATGCTCAATATCTCTCCTGTACCCTCTGGTATCTCTACATTGGATCTCACAAAGAAAGATTTACTTTCTCCTTCTCCTCTCACTCTACTACCTGTTCTATGATCATCTCAGCCTTAGCTAACATCTCTAATTTCTCTCTCTCAACTGGTTACCTTCCATCATTATTCAAGTATGCAGTCATTATTCCTATTATAAAAAAATATCTCTCTCACTCTGAGTACTATCCCATCTCTCAACTCACATACCACATTTTTTGAGAGAATTGCCTACACTTACTTTACATTATTCCTTTCCTCGCACAGTCTATTAGAACCTTTCAAGTCAGACTTTCATTCCCAACATTCCACAGAGATTTCAATGGCTAAGGTCGTCAATTATATGATCATTTCTGAATTTAAAAGCCATTACTCGCTTCTAATTCTCCTGTAGTTCTTTTCTACATTTGACACTTTTGACCACAGACTTCTAATGCAAAATTTTAACTGGTTTCCCTCTTCTCTGTTTCTTCCTCAATCAATTGAAGTATCACTAAGCTTAGTCTCTGGCCTTCTCTTCTTCTCTATCTACACAATCTCACTTGGAAAACTAATATGATCCTTCGAATTTCTGTATCATCTCTATGTGGATGATACCCAAATGTGTCTATCCTTTCCAGATCTCTTACCATCTGTGTTGATTCGCATTACTGAAGAGCTCTCTGCCATTTCATCTTGGATGCCATCAAAATAAACCTTTCAAAAATGAGTTTATAATCGAAATCATTAGAAGCTACCTACCTAAATATCTCTATTGCTGTTGACAAAACAGCAATACATCCTATCAGCTTGCGAATAGGTGTCATCTTTGTGTCATGTTTAGTGTCATCCTTTACTCAACATAATCCTTTGTTTCCACTTCTAATTTGTGTCCAAATCTTGTTTCCAAACACATATAAGAAACACTTCCAGAATACACACATATCTCAAAGAAGAAGACACTGCTAAAACTGTAATTCATGTACTCATTATCTCCAGCAGAAACTATTGCAAATCCTTTCTTACTGTTCTTCTTCTAGCCAAACTTTCACCCTTATAATCTAATCTGAATGCAGCAACTAGAGTAATTTTCCTCACAAATCCAATATGAAATACTTCTACCAATATACAAATCTAGTAATAAACTACACCAACCTACATCTCTTCCCTTGTCTCAAAATATCTCTCAACATGACTCCTTCACTCTGCTTAAGATCTACACCTTTTATCCACACTCATTATCTGCTCTAATATATGATTACAGGACTGGTCTATGGCTGCACCCCACTCTGTGGAATTCTCTTCCTCATACAACGAGACTTTTCACTAGACCCATTACTTTAGACATTCTTAGCAAACTCCCAAACATTTTTAATCTTCCTAGATTATGCTACCTGATTACTACCTTTATTCCCCTATGCTAAAACAATCCTCTGACCCCCAAAGCAACATGGGCTGTGGGACTGAATCATATAGCCCCACTAAGCACTCTTTACTTTGGCAAGCAGTGTGCACTGTGATGCTCTTTGCTTTGTGCATCAAACTACTATTTTCTATAGATTGTAAGCTTGTGAGATGTGTCCTCTTGTTTTATTATTATGTTTGTTAGAAATTTTAAAGCGCCATGGATTATGCTGGCGCTATATAAGTGTTAATAGTAATAACTAGTGAATGGTACATAAAACTCTATATGATTTGTGTGTGGCAAGAGAAGAAAAGCCACATTTGTACTTGCAATAAGCATTGTCTTGAGCACAGTTAGAGTGTTACAGTAAGTGTGCTCAAGAAGGTACAATTATATATTATTATATTATGTTAAATGGATTTTTTGCAATTTGAAAGAAAAAATATTCAAACTTGTCTACAATTTTGCAAAGACAAGATCACTATGAAATATACGTGGGTGGGCACTGTAAGTTTCCAAGGACAGCCAATGGACCCACAACTATTTGTTGTGTAGATTTTTTTTTAATAGAAGTTTTACTACATTACATTTCTTTTCATACTCATGTTGCTTAAAGGCTTATGATAAAAGGAAGTTGTGATGTATAAGCACGGATGTAATAGAAGATAGTGAGGCCAGACTGCAGCCCGGAATTTCAGGCTCAGCAACCTTTATGTTCAGATGACAATAAATCATTGTCCCCTCAACTCTTTTATTTTACATGAAACAATTCAGCATGTTTAAGCATACTAATTTAAGCATACTAAACTGAACGTCAGCATATTTTACCATTATATTGCTTTTGTTAGCTACATTCACATATAAATCTTTTACTGCAGCAATTTTATTTATGTTTTGGTTTGTTTTTTTGCCAAATCTAATTGCATGGTTTGGCAGGGCCGTAAATAAAGAGCTAAATATGAAATGCAAACAAATTGACAGGTGTGCAACCAATACATTTGAAAGAGCAAATAGCAGGAGGAGCATGTGTTGTCAGGATGAGAGCATAAATCTGATATGTTGAAAGAGAATATTGATTGTCAGGGCCCAAATAAAACATTGCATTGATACATAAATGAACTTGATTTTTAACTCAGATAAATGTTTGACCAAATGTTTTTAAAAAGGAAACAATTAGCCCAGTAGGAGGTAATTAGGCTGAGCAAACCCTTTTGTGAGGAGACCTGCTTAAGAGATATGCAGATCACAGACATCTAGTGTTTTTGATAATATATTCCACTTCTTAATTGACTTCCTTTCAATAGGTAGTGTAAACATCAGGATCCACTAAATGTAAATGAAAGAGCCATATGCCTAGGTGAGATCCTTATTGACAAAACACAGCATTTGAAGACTGCCTATAAAGATATATAGAAATATGAGCTTCAAAAAGAAAATATCTTCATAGTTCATATTTTGGGAAAACTGGGTGCGACTCCATACTGAGGAACAGAAATCACACCAGGGTTGTGAATCACAGGTACTGGCATTATCCGGGAACAGCTATAATCACATATCTTTGGAAAAGCTTTGTCACATTGTCATAATTCCATCATGTTTGGTATTTAAATGTGCGGGAGATTATGACCGGTTTATTGAAGGGGGAGTTATGTCTCTGGGATACATCTGTGAAGAATTACCCAAAGGTCAAAACTTTGGAAATATTTGTGAGAAAACTATAGTGACACCAAGTGGATATCCCTGCCCCCCTATTAGCATTAACACGCCCCTGTGAAGAACGTCCCATTTAATTTTGCTTAAAAAAACCTGTGTTGGGAAGGGACAAGTTGGCAGTTTCTTGGGGATCAATCTAATTGAAGGACTGTCCATCTTTTCTGCCTGCCCCAGGCATAAAGGTTATTATATGTAAGTGATGCTCTGTACTTTTATCCCATTTGTTTTTATAACTGTTTGCATTATTTACTTTTATGTCAAATCTTTATCCAATTGTTTTTTTATTCTCTGTAAGCATTGAACTTTTTGTATATTAAATCAAACAATTTAATAGTTCTGTCCTTATTGCTCTAAAACAAATTCATTGCCTGTTTAGAAGAGACATATTGCTTGGCTGGATTAACTCTTTAGAAACCAGTGTGTGAAGGGTTAACTGTTTAGCTACCAGAGCACAGAGTGTGCGCAATTGGGTGATTAAGTCATAGGTTTGCTACGGGCCTTATACGTAGCTGGTGGCAGTTGCTGAGAGGTGTGAAGCGTGCGTATGTGTTGGAAAAGGGACCAGCGAAATCTGTAGCCTGAAAGAGAGGTGAGTTTGAGGTTTAGGCTGGAATCCTGTGTGTTCCTTTACAGTAAGCTTCCAAGTCACAAGTGCGCAGAGGGCGGTTTGTGACCAATAACTGGGTTGAGGAGCGGTTTCCTGACAAATTAGAGGTGATATATTATATGACGGTTGGAATATATGATAAGATATCTAATCAGGGAGTAGCTACAGGGGCTTATCTCTGACAATTGTTGGCAGCTTGTGGGATTTTGTTTCAAATATTTAGGGCATTAAGTGCTGGGTTTAAGTAATTATTCCCTGCACTTAAGAACTGGTAGTATCCTTGCAATGAATACAGCTGTGTTCATAAGGACAAAACTCAATGCTTATTATTTTTTAAGACAAATGCAAATCAGTTCACTTCCCTTCTCTCTTGTTTTTCTTTTTCTATCTCATATTTTGCAAAGCAACTGCAAGGATGGCAGCTGTTTACAAGAAAAAAGCCAAAGAAGTTTTAACTGCCCTGTGTGAGCAGCGAGGTCTCGACTGGACAGAAAAAACTAAAAAGGAGCTGGTTAGCGCATTATTGGAGGATGATGCAAAGAAGCAATATAATGTGGAACCTGAGCTGGGGACTAAGACAACACTAGAGGTTCAAAGTGTGAATATTGTCCCAGATCCAGAGGATCAACTAACTATGATGAGTATGGCAGAGCTAACTAAAGAATGTCTGTTAAGAGGTGTCTCCTGCCACAACAAGACTCAAAAGGAGATGATAAAGGACCTCACCTGGGCACAGGAAGACCTGCATGATGCTTTCAGTCAGTATCGCATGTGGACTCTTATTCTGGGCTAAAAGAGGAGTCTTGTGGAACAGCTGGAATGTCTATAGGAGAGTCTTGAAATTGTTCAAGCAGAGGTATATGCTTGGGGATGGATCCATACCACATTTTGGCAAAACCAGTGTCGCCGGGTGGCTGCAGAATGGCACCACCTGCAACGGCTTCTTTCACCAGATGAAGAACCAACCTATAGGGGTGGCCCATGAGGAATAGGTGCCCCTGCCAGCTACAGTCGATATGAAATATGATGCCAAGATTTTGCATACAGAGGCCTCGTTTACTCTGCTGAGGAAAGCTGATGATGCTAGCAGCATACTACCAGAGGCTGCACAGAATTTGCTATTGGAGGAGGCTGATTTTAAAGAGGACATAATTGTTGAGAAGACTATTTCTGTGGGAGAAATGGAAGTGTCCGAAAATATTCCCACAAATGTGTTAGTATGTATTGCTCATGGATGATTAATTTCTCAGTATGTTCCCACAAATGTTGTTTCTGCTATATCTAGTTCTGTTACACCATGTGACTCATCTCAGGTAGTATTGGATAATGCTGAACCTGGCAATGATGTGACTTTGTGTAAAGAACCTGAAATGCTCTGTGATCATTTTGCATCTGGTAATGTGCTAGTCAAATGTGAGGGTGAGAAGCGGATAGGTGCCAGTGTTAACTTTGGCAATTATGATGATTTATGGGAAGAACCTGAGGTAATAGGGGGTAATTTGGAACCCCTAATAGTGTAATGAACTTAATACCACACATGTTACTGTGTTAGAATCAGCTGAGAATACCAACGTTTCCCAGGTACCAGGAGGTGACAGGGAAAGGTAATGCCATATTGAAACTGAAGTGTGTAATGATTTTAATGTCACCCATGTTACAGTATCAGAACCTGTTATGAGTAACCACTTTTTTTCCCAGGCACCAGGGAGGGAGGGCAGAGTGAAACTGTGTGTACTGTACCTGAACCAGCTGTACCCAGGGGTGTTGAGAATGTGGAGGAGACACATAGTCCTAATCAACGGGAAATAGTGAGTGACAGCAATCCTTACATTGCTGCTGGGACCTGTAGATCGAATGTTCACCATTCAATTCTCCATCTGAGTTCTGACTATTCACCTGCGTTTTCTATAGAGACAGGGGGGGGGGGGGGGGGGGGGGCAGTTGCTAGCCCACACTCACGTAGTCAGCCGTCTAAGGGCTTAAAGGAGGAAGATGAGAGGCCCCAGAGCTGGATTAAGGCTTTTGGGGGACCGGGGCATTTAAGACAGGGGGGCCCCTAAGATCTAAAATTAAGGGCATAGTGACACATCCTGCATTACATCACCTACAGCCCACAGTATGACACTAACAGCTCTCCCACAGGGCTCGCCTAAGTTGTCTGCATAACAAAAATCATTGCTTCCACAAACTAAAATACTGTACATTAAAAAAATCATCAAAACACCACAATAAAATGGGTATTGGCACCACACATTAAAACTAGCAATGATATCGCACATTAAAAATACCATTGATAACGTACACTAAAACTAGCAATGATACCGCAAGCTAAAACTAGCAATGATACCGCACATGAAAAACACCATTGATACCGCACATGAAAACTACCATTGATACTGCACATGAAAACTGCCATTAATACCGGACATGAAAGTTACCATTGATACTGCACATGAAAAACACCATTGATACTGCACATGAAAAACACCATTGATACTGCACATGAAAAACTACCATTGATACTGCACATGAAAACTACCATTGATACCGCACATGAAAACTAGCAACAATACTGCACATAAAATATATATATATATATATATATATATATATATATGTAAATGTATACACACACACATACATGATGCAGCAGATATGCTATAGGATCCTCTATTTTATTAAGTAATTATCAAAGGCTGTCTCATATTAAAGCTTTGATATATATATATATATATATATATATATATGTGTGCTGAGATCTAATTCAACCTTTAATATAAGTGGCCGGCTTCAGTAATACTTTAATAATGATTAATAAAGTAGTGGATTCTTCTATAACATACCTAGTCCTATTCTCTTCATTACCTCTTTAAATTAAAATAAATTGTATATGATATACTTGAATGAACTATTATTACAAACTAAGATTGGCCAGAGAAAGTGTGACTCACCTAGGAAGCCACGATCAACCCACTCTTCACGTTTTTCACAGTTGTGCTTGCCTGTAAGGAGCTGCTGCAGCTGTGCATGCGCAGCAGCTCCATTTCTGCTATATTAAAATGTACAGCAGCCATGGTGCGGCTGTACATCTGGCCCGCTGACAAGGATTTTTCCGTGTGCGCATGCGTCAGGGGGGAGCCACAGCTGCACCAGCAGAAGAATTGGATCACCTGGTGATCCGATCAGCAGATGGGGGCGGCCCTCTTAGAGAGGGGGGCCCCTGTCCCGTCCCCCCCGTTAATCCGGCCCTGAGGGGCCCAAACTCCCTGTTACTCTACACCCCAGATAGATTAGTCCAAGGTGAAGGGGAGTGTCCTGTTCAGTAGCCCCACAGTTAAGAATTTCATAGTGTGTCCCACTGACAGGGAATTTTGTAACTAGGAGGCAGGGCAGAGTGGAAGTATGTATTCTGCGGTGCCAGAATGAGAGGGTCCCCACCTACATGAGTTTTCGTGAGAGGGAGGCGTTCTCTCAGGCAGCACCCACAAATAAGAGAAATAGACAGAAGGATATGTTGATGCAGAGTAAAAGGCTCTCTTTCTTAGTGGACAGAAGGCACAGGACTGCAGACAGGCAGGAAGGCCGTGAAGGTACAGGGAACAGATTATGGAAGAAGAAAGCCTGGAAACAATTTGCGTTAGGTAAAGGGGCAGGTAGTAATAGTTCAAGATGTATCTGTGATAAAGAACTGAACAAGATTCTGAATTGAGAATGAACAGTGGGCTAGATTATGTAGACAACGGTGGACAAATGATACCCAAGGAAGGTAACCAGATAACAGAGTATATCAGATGATGAGTAGGGAGCAGATTAAGCTGCAGTTTAACACTGAGTAAAATAGCAAGGGTTATTTAATTAAAGGTTAAACAAGTTTTTTTGTCCGTGGTCCATAATGACATAATGAACCCAAGTACACTTCCATATAACGGAGCCTGGACTAGAGAATTCCTAAGAGAACTCTTAGGTGTACTAGGAAGACAGGAGACAAATTGTTTTAAGTGGGCTGTTGCTTGGCCAAGATGAACCTAAGGTCATCTGATCAAATAAAAAAAAATAATACTAACCTTAATATTGACCTAAGGGGCATATTCAAATAGCCGCTGAGTGCCTCTGTAAAGGTCGCAAAGGCACTTTACGGCGATGTAACATCGCTGATTTCTCTTAGGCTTCTCCATCGATGAGAAATCCGCAATGTTGAGGTACTGTAGTACCGGGAAAGGTGCACAGCAGCGAGGAACATTGTGGCTAATTGAAAATGCCCCATAGGTTATTATTAAGGTTAGTAATTATTTTCTTAATTAACCTTAATCCTTAAAAGTGAACCGAAATCTGAACCTACCCTTAACATTATCCTCAGCTCTAATCCATGCAGAAGTTTTACTGTCAATATAGCTCAAACTACTAAGCAATCCTTACTAATATGTTTCACAATTTCTTAAAGCAGCCCTGTGTTTATTGCTTACACTCGGTATGAGGAAACCTCATATACACATACATACAGTATATGTTATATTGCTGACTACATTAGCAGCCAAATAGAAATTCGTGTTAAGGTTGGTCACAAAGGAGATGAACCCACACACAGTGGGAAGTGATGTGACATAGGCAGATTTCCTTTGGTACACACTCAATGGATTTGCAGTCGTGTTATCTGTTCCTAGCAATATCTGAAGATATTACTTGGAACAGAGAAATAATGCCCTCAGGTGGGTCATACAAATGATGTGTCTAAAGAATAGGAAAATGGCATGTCAATCTTTGTATATTCGTTATACATTTTTAAGCAGAAGAAAACCCCTAGACTGCCTGAGTAGCAGCACACAGCATTAGAAAAGCTCCTGGAATATGATGATTTGTTATGCCCTAGGAAAAATATATTTTTACTATTTGGGTGCAGTGCTTTACCTGTTCATGCGTTCATCTGTAATTTATTTCAAGTGTACTTACAAGGACCGCAATATATTTTTCAATATGCCTGGTGATTGCATTCAGGATATAAATTCCACTACCAGGTGGCTTTTAGAGATCTCTCTGTGAGTTTATTCAGAAAATAAAGCATGAAAAAGGTTGTAAAATATTTGACATGTTTTACTCGCCATCATCTGCAAAGATTCCCTGTATTCATTTCTCTTGCAGAGCTCATATAAACTACATCACTCTGGCTCTCTAGGATTTCCCAAATGTTGCTGTTTCAGCACACAGTGCACAAAGGCAGATTGCCCTGTTCTGCTGTTAAGTCACTTTGCATTAATTTGTTGCAAGAAAACGTGTGGTTATAAAGGATACAGTGTATTTTGTGTATTAAACCACAAGTTTAATACTGCTCATACTCTTGGGAATAGTATAGGCACAGCAGAAAAAGATCTAGCATATTAAGGTCATGCACCAAAGCCTGTTGTAGGATGTTTAATCATTGTCAATACCAAGGAAGTGAATGCCTTCTTTAATTAATCACCCCAACTCTTCCTTATCATGTTTTCCTGCACTACTCAAACCAACATTTCTAACCCAATGAAAGCTATAAAGCTTTAATTACTGTATGTGACTCTGAAATCAATAGGAGATTTGATTTGCACATTGAGATTCTTTCTGTATATAAATGAATCACATCTTGTCTTATAAGATGAACTGAATAGGCGACCGTCGCAAGTCACCAGTGACCTACTATTCTCATAATCCTCAATTATTCAGATATCTGATAGTTGTATAGAAGCTGAAGGTTTTCCACCACTGAACGAAAATGAGATTTAAAATTCATAACATGATTTAAATATACATTGTTCCAGATACATACATAGCTTTCATAAATAGTCCATGTGCTGTGTTGAATCAATAATAAACACACACACATATATACATACATACATACATACATACACACAAAAGAATGAATAACATTATATTAAAAACTTTTATAACTGTTATAACTCTTATGCTTTAAATTCCTTATAATTAATTAATGGCCTAAGTTGAGTTTATTAGTAATAGAGTATTTGATTTCTAACTATATATATTCTATTGTCATTATTTTATGACCCTTAACATATAATATATATATATATATATATATATATTTTTTTTTTTTTACTTTATATACTTTACAGACACTTTTCTGCACTGTTCATTTTTGTGATTTAAATCTTTATAGGGACTGACACTTCCCTTTGTGGGTTACAAGTTTGCATGCCAGAGATGCAAGTACAGGTAGCACATAGGTAGCATGTATCAGGATTCAGGATTGCACATAAATAGCATAGTGTCTGGATTTACAGTTAACAATGTAATAGATAACACTGGTTACAAGTTTGCATGCACAGGAAGAAGTCCTTGTTGCTAGCGAAGCAAATATAAGTAGCACACTGGTAACCGGTATGTCACGGTTACAAACAGAAGTACAGCTAGGAGTCACGAATATGGTGAAAACACTCTGTGTTTATTTGCAGACAAGTATAAATAACAGGTAGTCAGGAGTAGTGGTAATTACCAGGTGCAGGCTGATGCAGGAAATAATATAAATGTCCAGAAACAAGCAGGTACACAGCTAATGCAGGGAAGCAGGGGTATGAACAGATTCCAGGCAGCATGAACCAGAGGAGCAAGGCAGGAGGAAGAATCCACAGGTAACACAGGATATGACATCAGAATAGGACAACAATAACCAGCCATGTGTGCTGGGAGTGACAGGTATATAAAGGGAAAACCACACCCAGGTGCATGGGATAATTGGTGAATATGAAGGTTAACCCCTAATGCATACAATAAGGCACAATAGCAGCACCTCTGGTGAATGGAGGTACTGCCAATACAAATATAATAATAATAAGGACAAAAAGGCAGGAGCTGCCATGCAAAGCAGCATGTAATGCATAAGCTGTAGGCAGATCGTGACACGGTATCATGATTTATAGATTGCATATACACAGTATAGCCAGATCAGGATTCAATGTTTGCAAATACACAGGAATTAATTTATACTAAAAGATCTGAATGTTTGAAATGAAGTACTTCAATAGACAAAATAATATTCTTTAAAATTATATAAGTTTTAATGAGTTATTTTGTTAAAATATATATATACGATTTTTCCGCACCCCACATTTATTTTTTCTTTTATTCATTTTTACCAGCAAAGTAAATATAGATAATGTGAAAAAAGTGTAAAACGCGTGTCAGCTAATGACTGACTAAGGTGGTTATTCTAATAATGTTTCTCATAACTGACCCCGCACTTATGTTTGCCGGATAAGGAGCCCAAGTTTTTTATCCATCGCCAAATGGGTAGTAATTAGCCGTATGAGATTATAACATCTCCGGCTTCCCTACACAGTTGCATAAGGGTAATATGTCAGTCTCCACTACAAATCATTTCATTCTCTTTTTTTAGACACTTCATTTTCACCGGATCAGCTGCCCGCTAATCGCACTTCTTATTATGCAGGTTAAGGAGACAATAACATATCTCTTATAACAGACTCACATTGTCCCATAGGTTGTAAGCTTGCAAGCAGGGTCCTCCTACTTCTCTGTCTGTCTGTATTACCCAGTATTGTTTTATTGCTGTGTTTGTTCCCAATTTTAAAGCACTATGGAATTTGCTGGCATCATATAAATAAATATTGATGATGATGATGATCTTCTCATACACATTATTATCTGGTATAAAAGTATCTATATCAAGATTGAATAGGAAATTCATGAAGGCACGTCTATTTCAACCTTGTTTGAACTAAACTAATCTATCCAACTTAATATAATTTCTGTGTGGAGACTAACAAAGTTGAAAGTTATCACACAGAGGTTACAAGAATTTTTTTTTAATCTCTTAATTTTAAAACCTTATCAAAGGTACATTACAACATGAGAACCCAGTGAAAACAAATAATACATTGGCCAAGTCTTTTGTGGTTCAGGTACATGAACAACAACAAGTAAGCAACTTATAGAGCATAGAGTAAGCACGTAAAGTTCTGAGGAGAAAATTGCAGAAGTTATACTAAAAACCTATAGTTACACAGTCGGATGCTGCAGTCTCTGGAGGTCGAGATGTGGGTTGCTGATATAAAAGCTAAACAGATACAAGTTTTTTTTTTACAGGGCATGAGAGGGACGGGAAAGGTGTGGATCAGGAGAGAGGGGAAACAGAGAGGGTACCACTGAGATGCATGAAGGAAGAGGTGGGGAGAGCAGTATCCGATACTGATCAGGCAATTCCAGGAGCAGATAAGTGATGAAGGTGAAACCAAGGGGACCAGGTTGATTGATATTTGGGTTGAGTATTGTTTAGGAGGGCAGTGATGCACTCCATCGAAGAGACTGATCAAATGCGGTTTAGCAGCTCAGATTTCGAAGTAGAGGTGGCTTGCTTCCACGCTCTAGCTATGAGCAGTTTAGAAGTTTGTGTGCGAGCAAGCGATCAGTGAGTTTGCTAAGAAGGGGAAATGGCTGGTTGGTAATGGGGAGTATCAGAAGGTCCCTGGGGACACAAACCCCAGTGGCCCAGTGGATAACATCTAAGGTGTTATTCCAAAATTCACTAATTATTAGGCAGTCCATTCATATAAGAAGAAAAGTGCTCCACACATCAGTCAGTCACCTGATCGATGCAGTTGAGTCTGTCTGGGACCAATTACCAGGGAGAATAAATTTTATAACAGTTTTCCTGAATACCAGCGTTAATGGAGACTTTGACTGTCCTAGTTCGAAAGACTGACCACTCGTTTCTGTCCAGGGAGACCCCTAGGTCTCGTTCCCAAGCTTCCTCATGAGGTTCATGCGTGTGGGAAGACTGGACCATTATTGAGTGGTACAGAATTAAAATATTACCTCTGCGACCAACAGAGTAGATGCAGTTACGTTCAAACAGTGTGAGGGTGCAATGTTTCCTGATCCAGGTTTCAGACTAGATAAATCCTCAGATTTGAAGGTATTGGAATTGCACAAAGGCAGGGAGATGGTAGTTAGTATATATATCTTCATACAGCAGAGGGGCTGATTCACCCATAATGTGGGTAAAGTGGTTAAACTTGTATGATTTGCATTGTCGAGAGACCGTATCGGAAAGGCCCGGGTAGAACAACAGGGGATTCCAAAGGGGAATCAAAGTAGAAGGCAAAGGGGTTAGATCAAAACATTGATTGGCTAAATCCCATGCCACCAGGGTGAATGATATGTATGGGCAGGTGTAGACCAAGGCAAGCCTATGGATCTTAGGTAACCAAGTGAAGTAATGAAGGGGCATGTTTGACGCCAGGGCATTTTCTGTACCCTCTTTTTGTTGCCAGGGTTAATAAGCCAGGAGATGACATGGCTGAGTTGGGTGGCAAGACAGTAGTTGGATATGGGGAGGAGTCTGAGATTGCCCTCAAGTCTTTAGATCTGGATAGTAATAATTTTCTGAGTCTGGGCTTCTTGCCCCCCCAGATAAATTTATTGCAAGAGTACTGGAGGGCTGCAACAACATGGGGTGGTACATGGACCGGGAGCATTTGAAAAAGATAAAGGAGATCTGGAGTATATTCATTTTGAATTCTCCCGATCCAAGAGATATGCAGGGGTTGCCACTTAGAAAGAACCTGTTGGATAGGGGCTAGTAGAGGGAATAGATTGAATAGTAAAGCCTGGATTAATGTTTAGTAATGGCCACCCCCATGTAGCTAGTGAAGTCGGGGCACCACTGAAACTTGAAAGAGGACTGCAGACTTTCTCTGGTTATTTGGGGACCATGGAGTCTCAGGGCTTTGAACTTGGAATCGTTTATCTTGCACCCTGAGAGGGTCCTGAATCATGATAGTTCCATTAGGTGGTTTTGGGACGGAGATTATAGAGTTAGTCAATCTCAAAAGCACATTGTCAGCGAATAACAATATTTTATAGTGTTTGGGTTCGAGTCATATGCCAGTTATGTCAGGGTTAAGACGGATTCTAGCCTCCAGGAGTTCAATGCAGAGGGCAAAGAGAAGGGGGGATAATGAGTCGCCCTGCCAGGGGCCGTTGCTAAAATGAATACCTCCGGAGATCTAGTCATTTGTCATGACCCTTGAGGTGGAGATCGCATATACAGGACAGATAGCTTTCTCTTTCTCGTCCAATTCTGGTATGGCTGAGGGAAGTTTTTTGTATTTATGTAATGAATTAGATCTATCACTCTATGGATTTTGTCAGAGGCCTGTCTGTTCGAGATAAACCCCACCTAGTCCGGGTCAATTTTTTTGCCCAGAATCCCTTTCATCCTGTTCACCAAGATTTTAGCGAAAAGCTTAATATGGTCGCGTCTGGGTGAAAACCTTCACCACAGATTTAAAAAGCTGGGTAAGTCTAGGGAGTAACTTAGGAGCACAGGTCTTATAATATGTCATGGGAAGGTCGTCAGGTCGCAGAGCCTTTGAAGGTCTTTGGGAAGGTCTTTTGCACCTCGAATTGAAATTTGAATTGAAATTTTACATTTAAAATTGGTGTCCTTTACCTCTTCAGGTAGGACTCGTTCTCCACATATACCACTGAAGTATTAAGGTCAATTCCCACTCATGAAGTTCAAAGGAGCTGAAAGCTGTCAAAATAATAGTCACCTCTCTCTCAACAATATCTTTTTGGTGGGAACCAGTTAAAAAATCTGAAGAGCCAGGGAATGGGGAGAAGGCATATCCCCTAATTTGGCACCTAGAGATTTAAGGACACCTGCATTTGAAACAAGGAAGTCCTCTCTTTTATATGATGTAGCCGCTTAGTAGTTATTGTCTGATGGTCACAGAAATGGTGGACCATTTTTTTAAAAAAACCTGTAGCTATTCAGAAAGTTATGACAATCCATGTCATGCAACGCTTTCTAAATGTTCATCTGGTAAATGTAGGGAAAATTGTTCCCGCTAATGGGCCACATTCTGGAAACTCCTATGCATTCCAGTCTTGGGTTAGAAAGGTAATTGACTCCTCATTTGATGCTGTAGGTTGACAAATTTGCAAAATGCCTTATTAGGCTACACATGTTTTTCCTTTACATGTTATGCACTTCATTCAAGATGGTGCAGACTAGCAAAAAAAATGTTTTATCATTTGTAAGTGTAGATTTTATTATGAAAACGTGTAGAAGCCTTTTTTGCTGTTTTGGAAAGTTGGATTGATGTCAAAGGAGGAACCACAAAATGTTTCTTGGTGGTGTTTAGCAAAAAATTATACACATTTTCTTTTGGTTCGTTTACTTGCAATGTCAATAAAAACTATTTTGGGTAGATTTGTTTCCCCATGTCACGAGGTATAAGCAATATAATGGTATTTTCTAAAAAGCCTTTTGACAAAAAAAACAAAGTCTAATTTGTCTGGAGACAGATTGTATAGATCATTATTTATAGAGATGTGTGGTGCCTTTCAAACTTCACATAGCTTATTAAAGTAATTCTTTCATTTTCAAATAAGCATTGCATAGGCGATTGTATTGTGTTTCTAACGCACAAAGTAATTTATTTTAGCAGATGTAAATAGTCAACAATTCAATACATTATTATATTATGATACAGTACAGTACAGTACAGTCAATACCAAAAGATACATACATACCGCGCTCTTATTGCATGCACTCGCTGCGCTAACCACGGGCACCCCTGGACAGTGATTTACCTTTGAATACTGTGATCAATGAAGACTGAGAGCTGGGTCCACAGCTATGATCATATATACACAGTCAGTGTTACAGAGAACAATGCAAATGACGTGGCTTGCTTCTATAGGTCCAGACATCAGATGGGTCCAGGCTAAACAGGTCATAGGCTGATTCAATCTAAGGAATCCAAAGGTGGGGGTCGTCTCTCCAGGGGATGAGCTTCTTTCTTCCCGCCAATGCTCCAGTTACAATTAGCATTTCATAGCCAGCATCATACAAAGGTTTATTCCCTAACATCAATAACTAGAGTATGCAATATGCGATCTCTTCCGCGATGGAACCGGACAGCTGCTGATGGATAGGGTTTTAATATGATACTAGGCATGATACCTTTCCTATAACCTGAACCTTGAATATCACTGAAGTGTACATTTAATCATTATATATATATATATATATATATATATATATATATATATATAGACTAATAATAAACCAAATACTATCTGCTCATAAATTACAGTGTAACGGAACCAATATGAATATGAATTATATAAATAACTAAATGTTGTAATGCGAGTGTGTGCATGCGTATTTTACCATGCTATCGCACCATGCCACGTGTTACGTGGCGTATGGATCTTTGTTACGTGGCGTACGGATCGCAATCACACGGCAAAACAATATTAACCAATATACTTCCGTTCATCCAATTATACGACTTTGACAGTCCACCCTTTGATAGTACAATAAACTATTACCTTAAAGATGTTATATGCAGGATCTCTGTACCACGTTTCATTGCTATGTAATACAAGTCCCCCTTGGTGTATGACCATGCTGTTTGTAGATCTAAACGAGTTATCATAAGAGAGATTCCTAATCCTCAAAACGATTTCTTCTTTTACTATAGACCGTACATTTCTGGAGCTTGGAGATAACCTTTTGTATGCCCTTAAAGGGTGCAATAAAACACATAATACATTATTTGGGGAAGGTACAAAGTACAATAGAACATGTATCAGTTATACAGAATACTCTACTACAGTTCTTCATGTCTAACAGGTTGATTAGTCCAACACATGTCTTTAAGCTCAGAATACATTTAAACACTTCATGTTCATCAATAGCATCATCCTATGTCTATCAATAATGCCATATACAATCTCCTTCAGCTTGCGTTAATATACACACTTCTAATAATGTCATCAGTTCTTTTCATCAACACTTGTGGGCGGGCTATTGTTTGTTCGTTCTTCCCAGTCTCCCAATACTCAGATTTAACAGTGATTGGCTTGCAAAGCATTGGGAGACTTCAGAATAAGGGACCTAGGTGTCGTACTTTTTCCCCTAGTGACCTCCCACCCATAGTTCGGGTACCTCAAGAATATTTAGTGGGAAGAGAACTAGTCCTACTTGATATATTCACTGAGGTATGTGAGAGCATGCCCAGCACTTTGTTTGGTCTAAAACCTTACCCTCCCAAGAATGATAATCATTCTCAAGGATGCCTGCTCAAGTCCGAATATTACTGGACTGGCATCACTGGGTGTACCTTTTTTTTTAACCATGGGGTCTCCGTGCTTACAGACGTAATGCTACTCAGACAATAGCCCCTCGCACTTTCTCCATGCTCCAGAGTTTCCAAATTTTCCTTTACCCCTGAATTGAATAGAGTACTTGGCTGGACCGATTATGCTACTAACTTCTCCTTCATCCCCAATACCTCCTTATCATCACCTGAACCAGCCTCTGTCACCTGCGAATAATCAAAAGAATTACCCGTCCTGAGAAGAGAATGAAATGAGAGAACACAAACAGGAAAAACTACAACTTCATGCTGGACAACTCTCTTAGCCTTTGGCTCAGGTGCTACTAACTGCATTCGAGGCCTTCCAGAACAGACTCATGAGTGCCCTTGGACCCTTCTCTGAGTGTTGGCTCCTCTGCAGTGGGTGAAATGGGCACCAGTGTGTCTCTGCTACCCTTGAAGCCGTGATGCTGGTAGCCTACACCTGGTACCTGTCTGTCAAATAACCTGAGCCTAAGAAATTATTGCTCCACAACTTACTCTCCCGATCCAACATCCTGACAGTTAGTGTGGCTTTTCAGGAAACAGTGTTTTACACGTTCTTGGTTACTGTCTCACTATTTACCTTCTCTCAAGGTCTAACCTAGCCTCAATCTCATCTCACGAGGGGTCAAGAACATTTCAAAAGCCAACAGGTTAAGGGTCTGCCCAGGAGTGATCTTTTGGTAGCGGGGAAGGACTAGTGGCCGAAGCTATCAGTCACTTCAATCAAGCTCCAACTCTTATTCTATTCAATTCGTTCTACCTAGTACCACTACTTTATGTTTACACTGGTTTATGGCTAATTGAAAATATGTGATTTGTTACCACAACTCATACATTATACATCTGTTATTAATAACATGAATACCCCTATCATCTATCATAACTCTAGGACTATCACATTGAATAACAAAAGCTTTGAGTATGACACAGTAATACATTAGACACGTTTCAATACACCTTTACCCAGACATATTTCATTGGTACACCAGTGTTTACTTGAGGATCCTGCATGGTGGTAATTGGATGACGTGGATTTGTTTTACCTGGAGGAAAACCCATCTGCAGGAGGGATATGGGATGGCTCTATTGGTATCATTTTCCTGACATTCTCTTATTTAAGATAGGATGTTGCCGTCCTACTAGCTTGAGATGAAATGTCTGGTGCGCCCCAATATACTCTTACCAGCTTGCACATACCTTCTGTATCCAGCTGAGCCAGACCATGTGCTGCCTCCGCTAGGTCTGGAAGATACACTCTGGGAGCTACTGGTCTACCTTGTCCATCCCTCCAGGGTCCTCCAGACTCCTCACCACATCTCTTCACCTTCCAGACAGTTTATTCTTAAGGTAACACAAATCTTCATTTATTAACCAATATGTGTAAGTGTGCATGTTTGTGTGTGTGTGTTCACATTTTAAAACTAAAACAATACAACTAAAAAAAAACAAAACATAGATTTGTTAGCTGTCACATAAAACCCTGCTGTCTATTTGACAGCTATGTTCGCCCTGGTGTGACAGCCATGTATGGTCGTGTGTGTAAGTGTGGACTTTACTAGCAGCTACTTCAGTTGGTAACTGTGTCACTGTATAAAGTCCTCTATGTAGTGTCCTACTCATGTGCTGGTGTTGTTATAAAAAGATTTTTTTTTTTTCCAGTCAACTCAACATCGCCCCCTAGACTAGAAAAATGCTGAAGACCAATGTATATCAATCGATTTTCCCTCTGCCAACTCACATGCCATTCTCAGTACCTCACATTCAGCTACTTGACTAAAGTGAGAAAGACAAAAGGGTCTATTTCTATAACACTTTCTTCAAATATAACAGTACCCAGTACATGTTTGTCTATCAGTGAAAAATATAAAACACGAAAATTCTACATTTTCTAGGGTTTCACATTATGTCGTATCTTGTGGTAAAAATCCTACTCCAATGTTCTATACAGAGATGCATATCTGTATGCCTATCCTCTAGCAATCTCCTGTCCCCACCCTTTGTGCATCCATATAAAGACACATTTTTGTACAGGAGGCACGAAAAAAAACAAAAACAAAAAAAAACAAAACAGATATGCAATCTATAAAATATGAATCGTATTTCCACAACAGAACCTTTCTGCTTAAAATCAGCAGTTTCTATACACATGAAAACAAAACCCCTGACTGTTTTTGAAACTCATGTCAATCTCTCTCCAACAACCTACTCTGGTGCTCCTTTTGCCCCACTTCGGGTGATGAAGTTCGCTCCCTCATTCTTTCCTCTCCACCCCTCCACCTGTCCTCTCGACCCTATCCCCTCTAACCTCCTTCGCTCTCTCTCTCCCACTGCCTGCTCTTACCTTGCTCACCTTTTTAACCTATCACTCTCCTATGGTGTAGTCCCCTCTTCATTTAAACACGCTCTTATCTCTCCCATCCTCAAAAAACCTAATCTTGACCCCACCTCTCTTGCAAACTATCGCCCTATCTCACTTCTCCCCTTTGCCTACAAATTACTTGAGAGGATTGTCTGTTGCCGCCTCACTAGACACCTCTTGGACAATTCCCTCCTTGACCCTCTCCAATCCGGTTACCGCCCCCTCCACTCCACCGAAACTGCCCTGGCCAAAGTTACTAATGATCTACTTTTAGCCAAATCTAAGGGTCACTTCTCCCTGCTCATCCTCCTTGACCTCTCTGCGGCCTTCGACACCATGGACCACCCCCTCCTGCTACAAACACTTCTCTCTCTTGGCCTCTCTGGATCTGTCCTTGCTTGGTTCACCTCATACCTCACTAACTGCTCCTTCTCAGTATCCATGTCTGGCTCCTCTTCCACCCCCTTCCCTCTCCCTGTTGGTGTCCCTCAGGGCTCTGTGCTTGGCCCTCTACTCTTTTCACTCTACACCTCCTCCCTAGGGGCTCCTATCTGCTCATTCGGTCTTCAGTATCACCTTTATGCTGACGACATCCAACTCTACATCTCCTCGCCTGATCTCTCCTCCTCCCTCCTCTCTCGTGTATCTGACTGCCTCTCTGCCATTTCCTCCTGGATGTCATCGCGCTTTCTCAAAATTAACATCTCCAAAACTGAACTGATTGTCTTTCCTCCCTCTAGACTCCCCACCCACCACATCCTCTCTATTGTCACGGGCACTAGGAGTCTTTACCCAGGGATCACCAGGTGATAGGCTTACCAGAGCAGTATAAATGGTAATACGGTACTCTGGTAGCAGGGTGATCACGGAACAGGAAATAGCAGATGATAGAGATGCTCAGGAAAGTCTATGACTAGCAGCACTGGTAATATGGATGTAGTAATACACGAGGAACTGTATGGACAAAGGACACGTGAGGGTAGTCAGTGGTCTGCGGTAGCAAGTTGTACCACTGCTATAGTGAGGAGGAATGTCCAACAGAAACGAGGAGGTGATGAGAGTCAGCGGTCTGCGGATAGCAAGTTGTACCGCTGTCTGAGTGAAGGAATGAAATCCAAGTGGAGGTATCCGGGGAGTCAGTGGTCTGCGTTAGCAAGTTGTACCACTGCTATGTGAGAGGATACTGGAACAGGTGACACAGGAAACAGGGATCAGTGGTCTGCCTCTAGCAAGTTGTACCACTGAATATATATGTGAGGAGGAGCACGGGGAGAGACTGCAATACAGAGGATACACGGGCACCTTAAACTTGATCCACAATGACATGCACAATATAGTAATGACTGAACAGCACTGCAATAGTAGAAAGTCACTGAAACAATCCGGGCAAAAGATAACACAGTCAATGATGGTAATAGTCCCAGCGGATAGTAAACTCCAGAGGAGAACAAACTCAGTCCAGCAAGATATGCAATACACCAGCACAGTCAATGAGAAGTATGCATACCGTGATTCAGGAGCAGGCTGTCAGACAGGAGTGCAGAGATACCTGAACGGCTGGAGGCCGGCAGGATGCGAAGTCCCTGAAGGGTGAAGCGGTAATCAAGTAGGTGCAGCGCACAGGTAGGTAGACCAGCAGGGGAACAAATACTCAGGAAGCAGTAGTATGTAGAACTGGACTCCTGGAGAACCCTGAAGAGTAGCGATGGTCTAGACGAGATGAAAGCAGTGAGGCGCAGATCCGATGCAGACTGGCGAGTAGAGACCAGCAGGAACACAGAGAAGCACGGAGAGCGGATCAGCAGTTGTAGACACGAGTAGAACTGAGGAGTAGCAGTCAGCAGGACTCTGCAGGTACACGGAGGTAGCGGATAGCAACCAGCAGGTGCAGCCACGATGAAACACGGGAGAGCAGAGCTGAGCTGGAACTGTTGAGCACGGAGAGCAGCGGATAGGAATCAGTTGTAGCAGTCTCGAGGAAACACGGGAGAGATGAGAGGAGCTGAAGACTGAAGCGCACGGAGGCAGCGGATAGGAATCAGCCAAACAGTCACGATGAAACACAGCAGAGTTGAAGTGGTTTGAAGACTGTAGTGCACGGAGGCAGCGGATAGGAATCAGCTAACAGTCACGATGAAACACAGCAGAGTTGAAGTGGTTTGAAGACTGTAGTGCACGGAGGCAGCGGATAGGAATCAGCTAACAGTCACGATGAAACACAGGAGGGTTGAAGTGGTTTGAAGACTGTAGTGCACGGAGGCAGCGGATAGGAATCAGCTAACAGTCACGATGAAACACAGGAGGGTTGAAGTGGTTTGAAGACTGTAGTGCACGGAGGCAGCGGATAGGAATCAGCTAACAGTCACGATGAAACACAGGAGGGTTGAAGTGGTCTGGAAACCACAGGAGTAGAAGTGGTCTGGAAACCACAGGAATCAGCAGCGCTGAATACACGAGGAAACACAGGAACACCTTCAGAGGCTCATGGGGAATGAGACTCCAAGATCAGGCAACGTGGTATTGACCACAGGTGCTTAATATAGGGAGTGTTGCCTGATCTGCCAATTAAGTTAAAGGAACAGGTACTGAAGGGTTTGAAAGGGCTGCGCATGCGCAGACCCTCAGGATGGAGGACGACCACGGTTCCTAAATATACGGGAAGAAGCACTCACAGTCCGGTGAGTGACATCTATCACTGTTAACAATACCACCATCTCCTCTGTCACCCAACTCCGCTGCCTGGGCGTTACCCTCGACTCCTCTCTCTCATTTGCCCCCCACATCCAATCCCTCGCCCAAGCCTGTCGCTACCAGCTACGCAACATTGCCCACATCTGGCCCTTCCTCTCCCAGGATGCCACCAAAACTATCATCCACGCACTCATCATCTCCCGCCTTGATTATTGCAACCTCCTTCTTACCGGCCTTCCCCATTCCCATCTCGCCCCCCTCCGCTCTATACTCAATGCGACTGCAAGACTCATCTTCCTTTCTCGCCGCTCCTCGTCTGCCTCCCCTCTCTGCCTTGCCCTACACTGGCTCCCCATTCCTTACAGAATCCTTTTCAAACTCCTGACTGTCACTTACAAGGCTCTCTCCCAGTCTACTACTCCCTATATCTCTAACCTCCTCTCCATTCACACCCCTGCCCGCTCCCTGCGCTCGGCCAATGACCGTCGCCTCTCCTCCACTCTGACCACCTCTTCCCACTCCAGAATCCAAGACTTCTCCCGTGCTGCCCCCCTTCACTGGATCGACCTCCCTCGCTCCATCCGTCTTTCTCCCAATCTGTCCTCCTTCAAGAGGGCACTCAAAACTTACCTGTTCCTAAAGGCTTACCAACCTTCCACCTAACCTCTCCTCCACCTGTTCTTCCCCTCTCTCCTCCCATCCCCCTGTTCTCTCCCCACTTACTTCAACTTTCTCCCTGTGTGCCTGAGATCTGTCTACCCTCCCTTAGGATGTAAGCTCATTTGAGCAGGACCCTCTTCCCTCTGTTCTCCATACCTGCTCTTCTGCTCCGTCTTTACTGCATTAGCCTTCCTGGAGTCTCTGAAGTTTTGGTATTTTTTGTTCACCGTTTGTAATGTGTCACCTTGTTTAGTCTACTGTTTGTGCTGTGTACGGCGCTGCGGAACTCTTGTGGCGCCTAATAAATAAAGGATGATAATAATAATAATAATCTAGTGTGAGTATCTCTGAATTTGTCTTATGTAAAAAAAAAAAAATATGTCTTAGCCCCATTGATGAGACTGTGTCTGTTTTTTATCTCTACCAGAGCAGAGAAAGAGAAAGAGAAAGAGAAAGAGAGAGAGAGAGAGAGACAGAAAGAGAGAAAAAGAAAGATAGAGGGGTACTAGCATTTGTGTAAAGAATGAGAAATAAGAAAGCAATGAATAATGGGAATACAAAGATTTGAATACAAACATACATGTAGAAAGGGAGATTTTACAACACAAATGACAGCTGGATTGGACTCTATGGGAAAATGGCTGTATTCATTCCACTAATCCCTTTAGCTATTCGGTATCACATTAACTACATACCTTTTCAACGGACTTTCCTAACTTATGAAAGAGAAATGTAAAAATTAACTGTTGATGACTCATCTGAGATACATAAAACAATATTTTGGAGCAAAGTATGTACATACTTCATTGTTGGATAATGATTCTCAGCCAAACAAATTATCATGAGACACTGCAGCTTAAAAAAAAGAGTGTTCCAATTGTCTATTGTTAATTAGTCTTTCAAGAGTAATCTTTCTTCTATTTCTCTATCCCACCCTTGTAAACACTAAGTCTATATTTCTTTCGTGTACCCTTTATCTGTAAGAGGGAAACAAGATAGTTATCTCAAAACAGCAAACAAAACAAACATTTCCATTCTTTACCATCGGCCAGCGATTAGGAAAACAAGCATTTGACAACATAAAACAAACAAACAAAATCAATAAAGATTACCTTTTAAATCAGTTTTTTTTTCTTTCTAAACCTGCTCACCAATACTTACCACAGATTAACTCTAGAATCGGCTATAGTTCTCCCCCAAAGTATTGGTTGCTATGGGGTGTGCAATCAATTGTTGGGGAACCTCTGAGACTTGTGTATGCCTCCTTTGTGGGTGTCTATATGATTTCCAACCCAGGTATCCCTTTTTCTCTCTACACAAATCCTACTCATATGTCCCTTCTTAAGGCAGTAAAAACACGTCCTTGTCATGTCTGCACAATCTTTTGCTAGGTGTCCTATTTTATTGCATTGAAAGCACTTTCTCAACTCATGTTGTTTCTTTTCCTTAACCCAGGTGTTATTACACTGTGGTCGTGTGTGCAATCCCTCTAATGCTGGGATACTTACCATCATTACCCTATCACTTAGTGCTTTTTCCTCTTTACATATATTTTTATCATGTCCTATAGCTGACTCCCTGAGAACACTTACAGTACTTCCTCTCCAGTATGGTAATGAAGTTTGCACCCTTCTTTTCAAGTTTTCCCTGAGGCCTTCCGTTAGAACTTTAACAGCAACCTCTCTGTAGTGTACATCATCCTTTATGTCTGATACCCCAGTATATTTGGCCATCGCTATCAGAGCCCTGCAAAAATAGTCTGTTGCATTTTCACTACCTTTTTGCTTGATAGAAAAAATTTTACTCCAGTCCACTATCACTGGAAAATATATGGCCAACCGTTTGATTATATGTCTAATATTGTCCGGATTATCATCCTCGGTTAAGGATTCACCCTCCTGCAACATACAATCCTTAATGAACTTTTGTATATCAGTATTGAGAGGAAGACAGGTCTTCAATAATACTCGCCAATCGTTATTAGTTAGCTCGTACACATTACCATAATATCTAATAAACTTCTGACATTTGGTCAAATCCTTTCTAGGATCAGGGAAATCAGACAAAATTGAAAATGTTTCAGACCTAGTGCATGGATCATGCTACATGTTTTAAAGGAACTTCATCATCTCTGTCCGCCTTCCCATTGGGAACTGCTGTTGTGCAGACAGGATGTAATTCTACCAAATAACTATGTTCTGAACTAGTTGTTGAAATTTCTGCTGCAGTACAATGGATGTCTCCCCCTGTGATAACCTTTACATTAGTCTCACCACTTTCAGCCGCTGCCCCTGGTGGTGAAACCGTTCCCTTTCCTTGTCCTGAAACATTACTTTTAACATTACTTAAAACAACATACAAGTTACTAGTTACAGTTTTCACATTTTTGGTATTGGCTGTACTTTCCGCCCCGACCAAATTTGTCAGGGGTGCGCTTGCGCTCAGTTCTCTACGCTTTGCAATGCACACTTCCGGTACACTGATTTCCACTGTGCGTGCACTTTTCTCCACACTTACTTCTGCTGTGCATTCGCTGCTCTGCCACGTGCTACCTTCCATTTGCCACCATTTTAAACAATCATCATGTCTAGTTCTCGTTTTCGTTGATTTGATCAACCACACTTTATTTCTAACATTATTTAACACCTCTGCCTCGAAACTACCTATGTTTGGGAAAGGTCTCACACACTCCCGGGTCATCTTGACCCATTTGTCGCAGTATGCCGTTGCATACGCACCATATTTATTAAACATACGGAACCTTGCCGAATCAATTGGTCCTTCCTTAAGCAGCACATCAACAATCTCTAGCATTTGCTTAGCACCCATTGTGAAAACAACCTATTTCTCAACGCTACGCAAAAAGACTTTTTACCTGTTCTCCTTTCAAACAGAACCTACTAGAGATTTTTATCCGTGGACGGTTTCACAGGCTACGCCCACACACCTCCTAACACAGAAATATCACTATAGACAACAGAAATATCAGCTCCTCGATATCCTGGCTCTCCACAAATCCTGTTGAGTATTACTGAACTGGTAGTACCAGAATTTACCCGTTTGTACCAGCGTAATTCCTCCAGCCGTTCAACCCAAGTCACAAGCACGGTTGCACAATAAACCATGCGGTCTGACCGCACCGCTTAGCAATACTAACTATCGCTAAACTTTGCGATTACTCTTGGGGAGAAAATTTCCAAAAGCTTTTTAACTGTTCTCTTTTCAAACAGGGCTTTTGCTGCCAGTATACCTGCCTTGTATACTACCTCGATTGTCCAGCCCGCCTCGTCAAACGGCAACCGATATCCCTGTCTTTTTGACAGTAAATCAACTTTCACTTCAAAATCATACAATCACCAAACACATACACCTTAGTTTTCTGCACAGAAAATAACTTTCCCAAACAATGGCACTATCTTTTCAGAGACTTTACCAAGTGCTTACAGTATGCATATATAATAGACATTATACACAATTGTTTAACCACGTGGCAACAATACCGGAAGTTAGCATATGCTGAGCAGGAAATACGCATACCCTATGCAATGCAATACCTTTTAAAATGCAAAACAACAATAAAAAGAAACATTTTTCTTTCTTGTCCCTAGATTCAAATTAGCGTTCCTTCAGTCTATGCAACAACGGACATTCGGTTTCGCAACACAAAGTGAACCACAGGTCTTAAACACATTGCGTTCTTTCCTGTATGCGACGCGTCTGTCAATTCACCCTTTGTTGAGGAACCGAATACCGTAAGCGGTGTATACCTGCCGATAACGTAACTCAAGTGTACATATAATCATTATATATATATAGACTAATGATATTCCAAATACTATCTGCTCATAAATTACAGTGTAACGGAACCAATATGAATATGAATTATATAAATAACTAAATGTTGTAATGCGAGTGTGTGCATGCGTATTTTACCGTGCGATCGCACCATGCCACGTGTTACGTGGCGTACGGATCTTTGTTACGTGGTGTACGGATCGCAATCGTACGGCAAAACAATATTAACCAATATACTTTCGTTCATCCAATTATACGACTTCGACAAGCTGAACCCCTCTATCACAGAAATGTTAATGCTAATCTCATTAAAAACTTATTAAATTACAGGTCCCCTCTTCTGTCTGACTGCCTGGTGAATTCCCTTTACCTTGTATTCCCTCACTTGTACTGTAGTTATGCACCATATATTCTTTGCATTTTAAGAGTTAACATTTTAATATTTTCATAAATAAGAAAGAATTGCCTGGGGAAGTTGCCTATTGAAATATGTTCTCCAGCCGGCTTCTAAATTGCATCAGTTTCTATCTGTATCCAGCATTGATTTACAGTATACAGCTGGATGAGCGGCAGAATGGCTCCTGCACAGTAATAAGTTGCAGAAGTTCAAATGTGACATTCGCAGTTCCGTCAGAATGACAAGAAAAACAAATGTAAAAGGACTATTGATTTTATACTGCCATGTCCTGTGAGCATGCTCAACATAACAATGAATAGTAGATTCATGTGTACTAGTTCTTTGTGGCTCCACAAGGGCTTGGAATCTCTTGAGAGTTATACCTAGACTCATTTTATATTACTGAGGCACAGAGCGCATTTCTCAAAATATAAACTAGAGCTTATTAAGTCTCTTATTATAATGAGATCTATTCTATTTTTTGTTTTACTTTACTTCTTTTTTTCTTTCCTGTTTCTTGTTCATTCAATGATTTTGCTATTTTAGGACAATAACAAAACTTTATGGCTAAACTATTATTTACTGCCTGAAATAATTAACTCTTTAACTCTTTCCAAGATTCATTCTAGCTGTTGACACTGATGCATCTTACCAGCACCATATCTACAGCGATGCAACACGAGGCACTGCCCAGCGTGCAAAGTTGGGGTGGCACCAACTTGAGACTCAATAATGTTATTTTTATAAAGAGAACTGACTATTGACACCTGTTTGTGGATGGTTCAGTGTTCAGACCAGCCACAATGTTCTATTTACTGCTGCCTTACACAGAACAAACCCCAGCTCCCTGACTGGTCCAGTCCCCTTTCACCTGCAGTGGAGCAGTATCTCCCTTCTACCCACTTCCCAATTGGCTGGCTCCTGCCTCTTCCTTGTTGACTGTTTACTCCTTCTTCCACACATCCCCGATGACTGTGTCATGGTCCTATTGGTTTGGATCCTAGATCTGCCCAAATTAGCACTACTTCCAGCAAGGCACGGAATCTAACAAGCAGAAGGTATTCACCAGGGACCGCCGCAAGATGGTTTGGTCTTAGCTGCGTCACCGCAGACAGGGGCAGATCTAGAGAATATTTGTACCCGGGGCGATGTAGGGGGGGGGCAATTTAGGCCCCACCCCCTTTTTGACATCCGAGGCTGCCGGCGGCTGCACACTATGTGCAGGTCCGTTCAGCAGTGACAGGCAGGGACAGTGTGCTCCCCGGATGCTCTGATTGTGTTTAAAACATGTGTGCTGCCCGGCTGCTCTGATTGTGTTTAAAACACAATCAGAGCAGCCGGGCAGCACACTGTCCCTGCCTGTCACTGCAAATGGACCTGCACATAGTGTGCAGCCGCCGACAGCAAGCCCCTGCTAGGGGGGGCGATCGCCCCCCCCTGGATCCGCCACTGACCGCAGATTACGGCCCTTACTGGCAGTATCAGGTGAGATCTATAGGGATATACAGAGAAATGAGGCTGTTTAAACACAGCAAGCGTACTATTAGATAGGTGGTGTAGTACACGATGAAGTGTCAGCTCTGCGGACAGCAGGTTACCACTGGAATGATGGCATTGTGCACGAAGAAGTGTCGGCTCTACAGTCAGCAGGTTACCAATGGAATAGAGGCATAGTTCACGGAGAAGTGTCAGCTCTGCGGACAACAGGCTACTGCAGGAGTGAGGAAATGTCAGCTCAGCGGACAACAGATTACCACTGGGAAAGCAGCGGATTTCACGGAGAAGTGTCAGTTCTGTGGACAATAGATTACTGCAGGAATGATGAAGTGACAGCTCTGCAGACAACAGGTTACTGTAGAAATGATGAAGTGTCAGCTCAGTGGACAACAGATTACTGCAGGAATGATGAAGTGTCAGCTCAGCGGACAACCGATTACCACTGGGATAGTAGCGAAGTTCACGGAGAATTGTCAGCTCTGCGGACAATAGGTTACTGCAGGAAACAATCCAAAGGAGAGAAAACACCCAGCAGTTTATGACACTGTTGTCAATGGGGCTGGTGGTCATTACCTTCTCATCAATCACAAGTGTCCAAAATGTAAACAACAGCATTATATTGTTATGATCATGATATCATGAGTGCAACAGCATTGGTTGCATGGGTATGAAGTTGCATATATGCCCAAGTAACTTTTGCTATTGATCTGGTGACGTAAGTGGAAGTTGGTGCAGGAAACAATCCAAAGGAGAGAAAACACCCAGCAGTTTATGGCACTATTGTCAATGGGGCTGGTGGTCATTACCTTCTCATCAATCACAAGTGACCAAAATGTAAACAACAGTATTAGACTGTTATGATCATGATATCATGAGTGCAACAGCATTGGTTGCATGCATATGAAGTTGCATGTATGCCCAAGTGGCTCTTGCTATTGATCTGGTGACATAAGTGGAAGTTGGTGAATTACTGTTATTTCATGTTATTCAGGTCATCTTTTTTGACCTGTAGAGGACATTATTCAGGATATTTGTAAAATAATTTGCATTTGTCAAAATTCATCCTTTTTTTACTATACATTGAATAGCATCAGTCTAAAATTGAGTTTACCTAGGATTTAAATCCAAAAGCAGAGGTTCACCAAAAATAATGGCACTAGATATTAACCCATTTATACACCTGTTGAATAAGTTATTCCAAAAAAGGCAAGCCCTTCTGTAGCAGTGCTAGTTTTCTGCAGCTGACTACAATTATGAAAATAATGCAAAACTGTTGAGCTGTGCCAAGGGCAGGGGGAGAGAATTAATCCAAAAGACTGGTGTAAGATTTGCAATGGTCGAAAGATTGTCAGAGAGAAGAAGATACTTGAAGTTAAGTAGAGCAAATTAATGAGCCATTCACAGTTTCACTGTACCGGCCGTGTGTACTTACACGTGCATGGCTTAATCTTTGAGACAAGCATATGCTACTGTTAGGATCAACCAGGTAGCTAATTCATTCGTAGACGACCTGATTCTGGGTCAGAGTTTCGTGCGTAGCAGAGCAGCTCCCTCACTACCATCTATTGAAAGTCATCCCTCGAGCCAAGCTTTTGCCCTTCTGCTCCACGAGAGGTTTCTGTCCTCCCTGAGCTCGCCTTAGGACACCTGCATTATGGTTTGACAGGTGTACTGCAGGTGTCCTAAGGCGAGCTCAGAGAGGACAGAAACCTTCCGTGGAGCAGAAGGGCATCTGCCCATTGCGCATCTGCCCATGCCAAGAACTGGATCATATGCAACTAGATGTAGCAATGTTCAATTCGTCTTCATACGCAAAGGACACTTACTACAGCCTATGATTTCTGAAAGGGAAGAGGATGAGGAGGAACATTTTCCCATAGTCAATGTACAGCAAGGACATGTCAAACTCAACCGCACACAGCCACGTCCGATTCAAGCTTCGGGTATCTCAAAGTTACTTGTTTTTCTGCCATATCTCTTGCTTCAGCTACACTCCACGTCTAAGTCCTGATTACTAGTGATGACAGTCTTGTATGCATGCTATAACATGTGTTTGCAATCAGGAACAACTGTAAAAATTAATTTTATGTTCAGTAAACTTTAAGATCATACTAAGAAATGCATTTCATGGCAAAATATTATAAAAAAAAAATAAAAAAATTTTAAAACTGTTTTGTCATTAATGCTGATATTATTGAAAGGGGACATTAATGGAATAGCTTTGTTTTTTGTGTGCATTCTTTTGCGAATGTATATTACACATAGGCATTGCACAAATCCTGCAGTGTCTTGTGTATTAGAGCAGAGCAGACCAACACCCGATATCATCGGCACATGTATTTTCAGATACTTTCAGATCTGCTCCTTGTTGAATTTTGGAATATGTATTACGTGCATTTTAAAACAAACATGCGTTGCGCTCAGTATGCATGCCTTGATGAACCAGGCCTGGCATGCTGGTGTACTGTTAATAGCCATTCGAAAATGGGTAGACTGTGGCCATATAGCAATGCACATGGTCATCAACAATAGTCAGGTTCGCTGTGGCATTTAAATAATGATCAGTTGGAATTAAGAGGCCCAGTGTAGGCCAAGAAAAAATTCCCCCCACTAATACACCAACACCATCCCCAGCCTGCACCATTGACTCAAGCCAAGGTGGATCTATGGATTGAAGTTGTTACATCAAATTTTAACCCTGTTGCTTTAGAAATTGAGATCCATCAGACCAGGAAATGTTTTTCCAAACTTCAACTCTCCAGTTTTGATGAGCCTGTGTCCACTGAAGTCTCAGTTTCCTGTTCAGCGAGCTGTGGGTTCCCAGTGCAGGGAGGCGGAAAGGAGGGAACCGGGACCCTCGATCCTCTGCATCTGCCATGTAGCAGGCCCCATTATCTCCATGGGCCCTGTCGCACCAATGGTAGTTCCGCCACTGCTTCTGCAAAACATTGTTGTAACACATGGTTATTTGAGTTACTGTCACCTTTCTTTCAGTATGAACAAGTCTGGGAATTTTCCTCTGATCTCTCTCATTAACTGTCACGAGCCGCGGCGGTACTCACGGCCGCCGCGGCTCACTTCCTGTCCGCTCCCTCAACTCCCGACCGTTGCCAAGGCAATGGCCGGACGCTCCTTCAGCGCCGCGTCCCGGCAGCCGGGCGCGCATGCGCATAGGGGGCAGCTAATTAGATTTAGCCTGTGGCTGAATTAGCAGGCATTAGCCTGCAAGTGTGATTCCAGGGCTAAACCCTGATTGGTGGTTTTAATATCTGGTAGTTAGGCTGCAAGTGTGCTCTGTCTAGGGGCAGGTTCTGATTGGCTGTTGGCTGTATTTAAGGCAATGAGGTCTGCTGCCTCATTGCCGGTTATAGCTTCTGTGCTCCAGTCTGCTGACCTGCTTGTTCCTGTTCCTGTCTCCTGAAACCGCTACTGATTTCCCGTGTATGACCCTTGACTTTGAATTGGACTTCGCTTGTGTATCCTGTGACCCTGATCTCTGGCCTGTTTACCGTTTCTGCTATCCGCCTGTGACCCCTGACCTCAGCTTGTTTACCGATACTGTTGTCTGCTGCCGGCCCTTGACCTCTGCGTGGACCTCACTCCGCTTGCCTGGGTTCTCCCCAGCCGGTACACACTTCACGACCCTCTGTCAGTCTGCGGCCCAGTCTGTCCCCACCATCAGGGGCTCCAGTGAACACCTGACTGGCAGAGTAGATTCCGGGTTGTGTTGTGCCGGCTGGAGGGGTTCCTAACATTATAACCGGCCACACCCTGAGACAAGGTTGCGATGGATGAAAGCGGATCCACACCGTCTCCGGCACAAGCCTTAGCAGGCCATGTTGAGTCCTTGTACCAGATGATCCAGGGATTGGCTGAGCGGTTGTCCGTTCAAGAGGAAGCCGCGAAAAACTTCACAACCCACTCCGAGTTCCACCTGTGAACCTAAGGTGAATTTACCGGATCGGTTCTCTGGAAATAGATCTCTGTTTCAGAATTTAAGGGAGAGCTGCAAGCTCTATTTCCGATTGAGACCCCGCTCCTCTGGTTCAGAGCAACAAAGGGTCGGGATTATCATTTCCCTCCTACAAGGTGACCCCCAGTCCTGGGCTTTTTCTTTGCCACAGACCAGTCCTGCCATGCAGTCTGTAGATGCTTTCTTTGAGGCATTAGGTCTACTATATGATGACCCGGATCGTATGGCCTCCGCTGAAGCTCATCTACGGGCCTTGAAACAAGGCCGACGGTCGGCAGAAGAATACTACGCTGAATTTCATAGATGGTCACCCGACAGTGGATGGAATGACCCTGCCTTACGTTGCCAGTTCCGTCTCGGCTTGTCGGAACAGATTAAAGACTCTCTGGTGCAATACCCATCTCCTACCTCTCTGGAGGATCTGATTCACCTCTCCATTAAAATCGACAGGAGATTTAAAGAGCGGAAAACCGAAAAGGAGGCATCTTCACCTCCGTCCGCCTTCATTCGTGTTTCCACGGATGGTGAGGAACCTATGCAATTAGGAGCGTATCGTCTCTCCCCTGAGGAAAGAGACAGGAGACGATCACAGGGCTTGTGTCTCTTTTGCGGCACAAAAGGCCACTTCTCCCGTTCCTGCCCAAATAAGCCGGGAAAAGAGCATGCCTAGGGAACGAGGGGAAAATTCACCTAGGTCTGCAGATTGTCTCCCCGAAAAATGCTGTATTGATCCCCGCACAGCTCACATTCAGTGCTCGTTCTGTGAATCTCTCTGCCTTCATTGACAGTGGAGCTGCAGGTAACTTCCTCGACATCGGGTTTGCCCGCTCTGCTGGAATTCCGATGGTAAAGCTCAAATCTGCCATTACTGTGTGTGGCTTAGATGGGAGTCCATTGCCTGGCGGCAAGATTACCTGGGAGACTCCGCTACTACAACTGAACATTGGAGGTCTCCACTCGGAGTCCATAGTCTTATTCCTTATCGAATGTCCATCAGTTCCCTTGATTCTGGGCCACCCCTGGCTATCCCGTCATAACCCTGTCATGGATTGGGTGAAAGGAGAAATTGTCCATTGGAGCTCTTATTGTACACAGTCTTGCTTGACACTACCTCTGCCTGTGGTTCAACCTATTCCGGAGCAGCTTCCCTCACACTATCATGAGTTCTGGGATGTCTTCTCCAAAAAGGCTGCTGATACTCTACCACTTCACCGGGAATTCGATTGTGCCATCGAGCTAATTCCGGGTTCTAAATTGCCCAAGGGATGCTTGTACTCCCTCTCCGGTCCGGAGACAAAATCCATGCAGGAATACATTGACGAAAACCTGGAGAAAGGCTTTATCAGGCCATCTAAGTCTCCAGTAGGAGCAGGATGCTTCTTTGTGTCTAAAAAAGACGGAGGACTAAGACCCTGTATCGATTACCGAGGGCTGAATCTCATTACGGTCAAGAACACCTATCCCCTTCCCCTCATCTCCGTACTGTTTGATCAACTAAGAGGTGCGACCATCTTCACCAAAATCGATCTTCGTGGTGCATATAACCTCATACGTATAAGAGCAGGTGATGAGTGGAAGACGGCATTCAATATGCTTTCTGGCCACTACGAGTATCTGGTCATGCCGTTTGGTCTTAGTAACGCCCCTGCAGTATTCCAGGACCTAATTAATGAGGTGTTACGTGAGTTCCTGGGAGTTTTCGTGGTTGTCTACTTGGACGACATCCTCATATATTCGGAGTCGTTATCACTACATCAGGGTCATGTCAAACAAGTACTACAAAAATTACGAGAGAACTATCTCTATGCTAAATTCCAAAAATGTGAGTTTGAGGTTCAGAAGGTATCCTTTCTAGGTTATATAATCTCCTCGGAGGGATTCTCCATGGACCCAACCAAGGTCCAAGCTATCCTGGACTGGGTACAACCAAATAACCTCAAGGCGGTCCAGAGATTCCTGGGATTCGCCAATTATTATAGAAGATTTTTTTGCGGTTTTGCTGATATTGTGGCACCTATTGTCACCTTGACTCACAAAGGAAGTGATCCAGCTGATTGGTCACCTCAGGCAATAACTGCCTTTGAAACTCTGAAGAAAGCCTTTGTCTCTGCTCAGGTCCTTAGACATCCAGATCCTAAGGTACCGTTTATTCTGGAAGTTGATGCCTCTGACGTCGGTGCTGGTGCTATTTTATCACAAAAGGATCTCCATACTCACCGCTTACATCCATGTGCCTATTTGTCCCGTCAGTTCTCTTCAGTGGAGACCAACTATGATGTAGGAAACCGAGAGCTGTTGGCAATTAAATGGGCCTTTGAGGAATGGCGTCATTGGTTGGAAGGCGCTGCACACCAGATCTCCGTTATAACGGATCACAAGAATCTGCAGTATATACAGTCGGCCAAACGACTAAATCCCCGGCAGGCTCATTGGGCACTGTTCTTTACCCGGTTTAACTTTGTAATCACTTATCGTCCAGGTTCTAAAAATGTCCGGGCAGATGCCCTCTCCAAAAGTTTCCTGGCACACCACGCTCCTGTTATTAGGTTGTCACAAGGGTCCTTTGAGCTTGAATATGAATTGGGCATTGCTGCAGTCTATGGTGTATTGTTTGTTTCTGGGCATATACAAAATACGACACGTATCATCATTTACGTTCTTAATGATTCAGGCCCATTGTGTACTGTAGTTAAATAGGCTTAAGTCATCTGCTTCCAATACCACTGAGAAACCATTTAAAAATCATTGTCATTTTAGTGAGCTGCAAAGTCACCTCTCTAGAAGCCTGAACAAGTGTTCAGCATGCAGCACCACACTATGCAGCTGCTCAATATTTATTCCTCTGCTACCTAGGGCAAGCTGCTGAAACATAAACCCCAGAGAAATATTTTGCCAATTACTCTTGCGGCTTTGTACAGTAACTTGGCTTGAATTTTTAAGCTTTATAAAACTGTAGGTTTTACTCTTGACTGAAGCAGCAAGTCCAGATATGGAAAATTTTTACATCCTGAAAACTTTCTAAACCACTTATACACACACCATCTCCAAGAGATACTCCACCATTCACTTAGTTGGTGGAACATCTTGAAATGAAAATGCAATAACAGTCCATTATTCAAAGAGAATATACCATAAAATAACAATGTTGATTTTCCTTGTGTAAATTTCAGACCAAAACATGGTCTAACTGTTCTCACTTTGTGTAAATAACGCCTCTGCCATTCCAATCTCATATGATGCCTCCCTTTCCAGGGACAACCAATTTAATGTGCTAAAACCAAAACATTCTTTCTCAATTTTGTGGTAGTCGAATAATTGGATGAAGCAGGCTAAAATAATTAATATTGGTTTACCTTGCGATTGCGATTAGTACACCACGTCTAATAACGCAATTACACGGGAAAACATACACACACTTACATTTGTAAATAGTACACATTTAATAAAGTTCCAACTCACATTAGTTTATTAGTAAAACTTAAAGGTTAATTATGCAAAGATAAATTTACATTACTGGTATTTAAGGTTCTGGTCCTAAGAAATGTATGGTGTTTGGTCTTATATCATTCCTTATTTCAACAGTAGAAATCCGGTATCAGCGGCTAAGTAATTGCACACTGTGATCGCTAGCTCTGATTATTATAAGATTGATACGCTATAATACTGTAGGCAGCACATGTTAATAGAGTGAGCTGCTCCCACCTTTGGAGAGGAATCCTTTGAACTGACCTATGATCTGCATTGTACTGGACTGACTTGACCCCTGGACAAATGAAGAAATACCTTAGTTTGTGTTTGTGTACATTGTGACATCATCACTGTTTTTTTGTTAACTCAAACTGCATAAAAAGCCACTGGACAGTATCATTCATTCTCTTTGCTAACTCAGACTTCAGGACTGATGGCTTATACCTGAACTTCAGTGCACTATGCTTAATGAATTTAATTATACTTTCCTGTATTTTGTTATACCTTCTTATGCATCATCATGGTTTGCTGTAATTCTGCAATCTTTTGCTATTAAATCTCTTTGTCCTTTGGAACAACATTAATCGCATTGGACAATATTAATTGATAGCGACAATACGAACATTACAGTTTCTTACTCCATTCAAACTCTTACTCTTTCTTCTTATGCATTGTTCAACCACTATCTAGAGTAGCATGCCTCAATATGCAAGAGACAGGAGATCCTTCTGTTAGTAAAGGAGCGCTTTGCTCGGTCTCCTGCCATTATCCCTGATGGTCTAGGAGGATAACCGGAAGTGGGGCAGGACGTCTATGTCTGATTTGCGCTACTGCGCATGCCCAGACCCTGCACACAGGAAGTTTGGCTTTTCGCGCCGTTCTTCCATAACAGCCTGATACAGAACGGATGTATCTCTATCAGCTGCGTCCTATACCAATATATAGGTCTCTCAAAGTGCTAAATAGTGTGACCGGGGACTCCCTAGTAAAATAGTCAGTGCACTACATAAGTATAATCCTGCACGGCTGAGCAGAGACCAAGTGTATTTTACAAGCAAGCCTACTTAAACTTATCCACTACATACTGCATAAGTGTATACTGCTGATATCTACTGCACATCTACACACAAGTGTGTATTGTCTGATTGCTGCTGCTGTGCTGCAAGCAACTGTGAGTACCTGCATATATCTACTGTTGCTATTATCTTTAATAAATAGCAACCTGTTTAAGATACAAAGCGTTGTGGCTTAACATCCACATTAACACCACTAACACCTTTAATTCCATCAGAAGGTATAACCAACACCTTCCAATTTTATTTTGTTTGACCTCACGTTTATATAACCTAAGGTTTTAGATATGCTTCCTAATATCCTAAAATAATTAGTAATTGCACTGTTAAAATGCACTACAAACAAAAGTTGCACTGGAATTCCTTAGTGACTTGCCTGTATACTGAAACAAGATCATTGCTTATAACTGACACAGTGGAATAGCTAATGGGCCCTCTGCCCCAATGCAAAATCTGACCTAGAGTCCCTCAATATGTGTACAAAAGTGGAAGCTGCTCAAATCAATTTATAGGCCATAACAGGTGCTTGAAAGGGTGGGGTTATCCTGCAAGGAACATACACACAACATTTTTTCCCCCAGCACACTGCTATAGCCAGCAACAGATCTGCCATTTCTACTGTAGATAAAAATGCAAAAGTCTTTGTTGCACACATTTGCAAATGTATGTTTAAGCCATCCGCCACACCAAGGCGCTTTTGCTAATAGGATGGTCCTACTCTAAACAATGAGAGTCCCATATATTTGGGCCATACATATGTGTTTTTAAATTGAGAGCCAACTTACCAAATAGGTACCCCAGAAGCCTCCAAACAGCAATTCAGTGCCAGTACCCCCTCTCAGCTACTGACACCAACATGCCTCTCAGACAAATACAAAAGTGGAAGCTGCTCAAATCAATTTATAGGCCATAACAGGTACTTGAAAGGGTGGGGTTATCCTGTAAGGAACATACACACAACATTTTTTCCCCAGCACACTGCTATAGCCAGCAACAGATCTGCCATTTCTACTGTAGATAAAAATGCAAAAGTCTTTGTTGCACACATTTGCAAATGTATGTTTAAGCCATCCGCCACACCAAGGCGCTTTTGCTAATAGGATGGTCCTACTCTAAACAATGAGAGTCCCATATATTTGGGCCATACATATGTGTTTTTAAATTGAGAGCCAACTTACCAAAGAGGTACCCCAGAAGCCTCCAAACAGCAATTCAGTGCCAGTACCCCCTCTCAGCTACTGACACCAACATGCCTCTCAGACAAATACAAAAGTGGAAGCTGCTCAAATCAATTTATAGGCCATAACAGGTGCTTGAAAGGGTGGGGTTATCCTGCAAGGAACATACACACAACATTTTTTCCCCCAGCACACTGCTATATGTGGCAGCACCAGTGTGGACAGTCTAATAGATATTGGAGGCTTTCTTGTCTAAAATTCTTGTTGGATTGCTGTGCATGTGACTGTCATAAAGAGAACTAGCCAAGGTAGTCCTGAGCCTACGTAAAATGTTATAATAGCAACAGGGCCCCCAGAGCCCTCAGCCCAGGTTAGGTTGCTGTCACTTCTACCCTTAGTGCTATGTATAGAAACTGGAATTCTGGCAATACTAAAAAAGTATTATCTTTTAGACACAGTGGGCCTGATTCTTTAAGGATCTTAACTTCAGAAACTTCTTATTTCAGTCTCCTGGACAAAACCATGTTACAATGCAAGGGGTGCAAATTAGTATTCTGTTTTCCACAAAAGTTAAATACTGACTGTTTTTTCATGTAGCACACAAATACCTGATAGCTTATTTGTACAGTGAAATTTAAAGTTGATATTTGTGTGCTACATGAAAAAACAGGCAGTATTTAACTTATGTGCAAAACAGAATACTAATTTGCACCCCTTGCATTGTAACATGGTTTTGTCCAGGAGACTGAAATAAAAAGTTGCTTAAGTTAAGTTTCTTAATGAATCAGGTCCAGTATTTGGTTTGTGCAAATTTAACAATTATCCACCATGGTAAAGTACTATAGTACAAAGCACCTAAATGAAGGAATTTAATTATCCTGAGTATATGCCACAGAATTCTACCAGCTCTCTGATTAAGTATCCTAAATAATAATTGTAAAAAAAATCCTCAGTTTTAATCAGAAAATATATATAAGGTAAAAGAATATGTATTTAAATGTACCTGTACATTTAGATTGTTAAATACCAGCAGCGTGGTTCAACTGAAAGCAGAAAATTACAGTATACAGTAGAATAGAGTTTTTTAAAGAGGGTCTAAATGGAGGACATTTGTCCGTTATTATGTTTCAAGTCTTCTTTGGCTAATTTCCTTAGTTGGACTGGTGGCAGGATTTATAAATGCATTATGTAGAGTGTGATCAAGTCAAAAGGGACCATCTGGAAGGGAAAAGGAAGGTACCTGGGCAACTATTAAGGAGCTGGACGGTAAAAACAGCTGGCACCATTGCAAACTCTCTGCTAAGCGTTTTTTATCTCTCTCCAATACACAGCGACATTCACGACAGTTGCTCATTTCAATTGGAACAACTTCACGTTGGCAACGAATGGACTGGCACTACAAGATTATATTAAATATGAATGCTGGAACATTTACACACATTTTACCTTCCAACTATGTCCCACAATAATTCCTTGAATTTTAAAAAGTGTTTACTCATCCTGGAACCTGCAGATGCATTTTAGGTGTGATTGAAGAAAAGAACAGAATATTATGCAGATAAATTAGACTTGTTTGACCTGAAATGAAATTAACTATTTTACAGTCAATGAGAAACATAAATTTTTTCATTTTTTAACATTATAGGCATCCAGGTATTAACTATTTAGTTTCCAATTTTATTTCTGAGATATAAACTTGTAAATAAAGTGTAAGATATAAATATTCTCAAGTCAGTATTGAGTCTATATTTTATCATCAACAATTGTCTGCATTGTAATGTGGTTTCTTTCTAATGCATCTGCAAATGAAGCAGTATTTATTGCAGTGTTAACCACAATTTGCCTACTTGTTAGCACCATTAAGATCTTTATCTCACTTTTTCCTTTAAAGTCAAGGGGTATTAGCTGTACCATTCTGTGCCTAATGCAAAGTTGAATGCAACTTGTGTGTAATTTACAGACCACAAATGTGCAAGCAAAAATAGCATAATTTAAGCCCATATGTTAGGCGCATCTCAAAATGTGTGTAGCTCTGCATCTATGTGCCAGGTTTACGGCAGACAACCTATAACCACATACACAGAACCAGGTGAAAGCGCAATAAAGCTTTGTAAATATTTGTTAGGGAAAAAAAAGCATTTGCTATTATGCTTTATATAATAAAGAAGATATAACTCTTTGCGCACAAATGAAAGTAATAAGCTACTTCATTTTTTAGAAAGCACTAAGTGGCTACAGAGGTGAAATCAGAAGTGGTTAGTCAGTGCTGGAGATCATCATCATCTTAAATGTTTATTTGCACTAGCTCTTAAGATCAATCAGCAACTGGAGAAGTACTGATTCCAATTTAGCTTATTCAAATAAAGTAGAAACTTCTAACCACAGGTATTTGGTTCAGCACATAAGGAAAATATAAATCTTACAGTGGAAAACTTAATTGTTAGGACCTTCTGTCCTAAATCTAGTTTCTCAATCATCCACTTCAAGCAGATTGTTCCTGTTTTTAAACCTCCTAGGAGCACCCAGTCCCAAGCATATTCAGAGAGAAAGCAGTTTTCTTATGATATCTATATATCTCGAGACAGAGATAGATAAATAGCAATCACCTTATTCACATAATACGAATATGTAATAAAACAATCTTTTATATTTACCTTTCTGTGGCCACCTACTTCAGATATTTGATCTTACTGATAACTTGCATATAAAAGGCAGAATGTTCTGTATATCCAGATTATAATTGTAGTGACATGCAGGTTGTAATTTTATTCTCTAATAGCTGTGTTTTGTTGGCAGCTTGAAACATGGGTGAGCATAGTGGTGTAACAAATTGGGGTTCCATTTTGGGGGTGAGGTTAATTTTGTCAGGGTTTATGATATTTGTATAGTGGTTGCTGAATTTGTGCATCCAAATGGCAAAAACAGCTGTTAGTGAAAAAGATGTACTGTTCCTTGAAGTACAAACGATGAACCTGGAGACTCAAAAAAGGTAAAGTCCAGGAATAGCCAGGGTCCTCTAGCCAAAGGGGATAGAGAAGGTAGCCATCAGAGAGCCAGGGGTCAGAATCCAGAGAGATTGCCACTCAAAGCCATAGGTCAGTGTGTGTGGGAAAGCAGCCAAGAAGTTACAGGATTCAAAATGCTGGTTCACAGAAACAAATGTCAATAAACTGGCCAAGTGTAGTTCAGAGGAAGTTGCTTATATAGGCCTGAACATGTGGTAACCTGCCTCAAGGGCTGGAAACTCAATACCAGCATCATGTCATTAGGGCATTTCCTGAAGAAGATCTGCACAGATTAAATTAAAATGATGCAGTAGGTTGATAACTGAGCCTGTATCTCATTGTGTAGCTACTTGTATGTGTCAATAATTATATGTGAACTCCGCATCTGTCCTATATGTGACAACCATTTAACAAGAATCACTGTCCTTATTATGCAATAAACAAATATGAATTAGTGTCAAAGAATAAAAATGAGCTTTCCATGTAAAACTGCAAAAAAGTTTAGAATTATCAAGCAATACATTTTTTAAATATTTAATTATTTTTAGTAAATATACACTGGGCAGAAACTTAACCTAATGAATATACATAACAGAGTACAAAAAAATGTATATTAAAGATGACATATCCTACAATGCTTCAGGGAGACTATAATAACATACTTAAAACAAGTTTACATTAGCATCAACCTCATAAACTGCATAATGTTGATACCTCTTTTTCATTGCACCAAACACTTTTCCACATGTTAAGACTTATTACTGTGAATGATAAATAAATACATGGACACAGATGTAAATTTGGAAAACGTTCACAGTTTTATTAACTCACAATGACGTGTCCACACAAAGCTAGTCAAGAAGTCCCCACACAAAAGGAGCACGAGTTACGTCACTTTGAAAGGGGCAGTGACCTGCAGCCAATCAGTGGAAGCACCGTATGAGTTAGTCGCTGACTGAAATGCTTTCCCACCTACTGTGCCTCATCTGATGAAGGGTGAGAAAATTGTTAAACACAGACATTAAATGCAATATCTACCATGACATCTAAAGGGAGAGAGGGAGGGAGGTTATTGGTGCAGCAAAAAAGAGGCCCAGAATCCACGGGGGGGATATATAGAGACCTGAAGGCCCTCCCTTGGGATATTATTGGCTGGGGGATGCAGGAGACTTAACCCCAAATGAGTAAGTGAATGACACTTGCACAAACATATGAGTTTAAGGAGAAGCATATAATATACATAACATCCCTTTAACCTTTTCCTGCTTTTTCAAACATGCACAGCAAATACAATAATCAAACGCTTGACCATATTGAGGATAGTCTATTCCAATGTTTCTTAACTCTAGTCCTCACACCTCCCCAACAGCTCATGTTTTCAGGATTTTTTTAATCATGCACAGATTAGTTAATCTATCTGTTTTGGTCAGTAATTATCCCACATGCTTCCACAGGCAGACATCCTCAAAATATGAGCTGTTGGTTATGTGTGAGGACTGGAGTTAAGAAACACTGGTCTAGTCTAAGGACAATATAAAGGAAATAGAAAAGCTAAACAAAAAACAAAGCTTTCCCCCTTCTGAAATTAAACAAGTCATACAAGTAAACATAAACAATGAAAAGGTAAAAAACAGCAATATCATAACTCTATCCAGATAACATGAAACTGCATTCACTATTATTGATAGCATTGCTAATTTTCCTAGCATTGTACTTAATTATAATAATCAATTAACATATTTTTTAAAATTTGTAATTAAAAACTAAAAAATTGATAAATCAAGATAATAAAGGAAGCATAACGTTGTACAACATTGGGAAGATATTTGGTAGACTAAAATTATAAAATATGTTTATTGTCAGTTTTTTTTATTATAGGAAGTACTATCCTCTAATTGTTCTTTCACTAAAGGTCCTATTTGTCTCAATCTTTTATACAGTTGGGCAACAAACTGAACCAAATTGGGGTCTTTGGGTTTTTGTTGTTCCCAACCTTCCTTAAGGAGGTCTAAAATGCCCCTAGGTTGTCGTCCATACAAGAGAGCAAATGGACTTAACCGTTGAGGCTTGTGGTACATCTCGTATCAAAAATAATTAGAGAAATTAGAAAAATGGACTTGTGTATCCCAATCCTTATTTTCTTGTGCCAATGCCCTCATACTCTTTTGTTTTAGAGTACAGTTAAAGCGCTTCACCAGCCCATCCGTTTGTGGGTGATAGACTGAGGTGCGGAGAGCTTTTACGCCAAGTAACTGATTCAACTCCTTCATCAATTTCGACATAAAAGGGGTACCCTGGTCTCTTAGAATTTCTTTCAGATTTCCCATCCTCATAGAAATAGCTCCTTTGCTATAGTACTTGACTTGATGCTGCGTAGGGGAATGGCTTCTGGAAAGCGCATGGCATGGTCCAGAATCACCAAGACATACTGGTGTCCACGAACTGATTTCTCTAGTGCTCCTACCAGGTCCATTCCTATTTATTCAAAGGGTACTTGAACGACTGTAATATGAATTAACGGGGCCCTATAATCAGGTTTTGGGCGGTTCTTTGATATACTGGGCAGGTTAAGCAATACCTTTTTACTGCCATACATATTCCTGGCCAGTAAGATCATAGTAGAATCCTTTCCCTAGTCTTAGCCTTTCCCAAATGACCCCCACAAAGATATGTGTGTGTGGCTTCCAACACTAAAGGTACGTGTACCTGTGGTATTAACAGTTGTTCAACATTTTTCTCCTGAACAACCCCTGCTCTATACAACAAATCCCCCTTTAACAAAAACATAATGTACACCATCTGCCAGCCTGCCAGCTTTTATCACACCATTATTTTCCGCAACAGGTTTAAATGCATTTTCTAGAGAGGCATATTTAAACTGATCTCTAGCAAATTCTTGTAATGAAACCAGCCTTGGAATTGGAGACCAGTCCTCGACTTCGTCTGGTGGCTCCACAATTTCCACGACAGAGTCAGAGGCAAGTGATTGTCTCAATGTTTCCTTGTGTGAGACTTGGGATGAGTAGCGGTCGTGGACCTGTATTCAGCATCCATAGGCGACAGTTCTGTTTTCTCTTCTCCAGGGCCCAGTGAGAGTTGGACAGGTTTCTTTAAGATTGGACTTTCGGCCGGTGTAACAGTTGCCGACATGTCGTGCCGGATCCAGTCACTAAGAATCTTCTGAAACGTGGGAAAGTCTCGCCGCCACTACCTTAACTGTTTGGCCTTTTATGGTAATAAGAAGGAGACTCCGTTCATATTCCTCAGTAGCTCCATGGATGCATGACACCTTCACCTTAGGTAACCTTGTCACTACATCAGAACCACAGAACTGGAGACCAATGTCAACTCACTTCCTGAGTCTACCAGGGCCAAAACACCAAGGGGGCAGGGTGCCTCGAATCTCATCATTTGGCCCCGTCCCCACAAGCAAAATGACGCGATTCACAGAGAATCGCGTCATTTTGCCAAGGGAATTTTGGGATGCCGAAGAAATGCCTGCTCTACCGGGAATTTGGGAGACCGACCAGAATTTTGGGAGTCTCCCGGACTTTCCGGGATAGTTGGCAAGTATGAATATAACCATCGAACAATATCTATTACTATTCAATCACTTACAAACGTACACATCTTAAAAGCTATACCACATGGTCTGTGGCTGTTTAAAAAAGCTTACAACACAGATATTCTCTCCCACAGTAACCTCTTTGCTAACTTCCAATAATATCACTTAATAATAATCACAAACAATGTAAAGACTTTTATTTCAAATCTTCCTGTTGTAGCTTTTATAGTCTATAGCAGTGGTTCCCAAACTTTTGCAGTTCGCGGCACCCTTAGAGTCTCCAAATTTTTTCAAGGCACCCCTCCAAAATAATTACTGAGCAGTCCTGTTTTAGAAGTAGTTGGGTCAAGAAATTGTAATAAGTATTTAGGTCACGACAGAAATACTTATTTAGTTGTATGCAAAAATGCCCCTCTGCATCCAGATACTCTGCCCCCTCTGCATCCAGGCACACTGCCCCCTCTGCAACCAGGCACACTGCCCCCTCTGCAACCAGGCACACTGCCCCCTCTGCATCCAGGCACACTGCCCCCTCTGCATCCAGACACACTGCCCTCTCTCACATTTCCCCCTCTGCCCTCTGTCACGCTGTCCCCTCCTCTGCCCTCTGTCACCCTCCTCTGCCCTCTCTCACGCTGTCACCCTCCTCTGCCCTCTCTCATGCTGTCACCCTCCTCTGCCCTCTGTCCCCCTCCTCTGCTCTCTGTCACGCTGTCCCCCTCCTCTGCCCTCTGTCCCCCTCCTCTGCTCTCTGTCACGCTGTCCCCCTCCTCTGCCCCCCTTCTCTGCTCTCTGTCCCCCTCCTCTGCTCTCTGTCCCCCTCCTCTGCCCTCTGTCCCCCTCCTCTGCCATCTGCCCTCCTTCTCTGCTATGATCCCTCTCACTCTGCCCCGCGCCAGGCGCCAGCTATAGAAAAAAGAGAGCAAATAGAAACTTACCAATCCGCGCTGCGCTGGGACTCAGCAGCCTCCTCTCTCCCGCAGCTGTCACTGACGTCGATATTCAGTGACAGCTGCTGGAGAGAAGAGGCTGCTGGGTCCCGGCGCCGCGTGGATTGGTAAGCTTCTGTTTGCTTTCTTTTTTGTAGGGCTGGCCCGCGGCACCCCAGTGACAGCGCCGCGGCACCCCTGGGAGCCGTGGCGCACACTTTGGGAACCGCCGGTCTATAGCTTTACCATTAAAACAGCACACTAAAATAGCATTATCTAATTCTATGCCTTTTATAGCTACTCCACTTCACAGATCATTATTGTATTACTCACCTTAAACACTATGGAAATATATTTAAACTATGTTCAAATATTACCAGAGCCCTATAAAAGGGCCCATATATACTTATAACTGTTTTGATGTCCAAATAGGGAGCAAAATCTTGTATGTCTGTTTTATTCTCAGTCCAGCAAGCAAGAGAAATATATCTTCACTAAAGTTAATTACAGGTACTTCTGTTGTAGGAGCTGATGTACCTGATATGTACATATATATATATATATATATATATATATATATATATATATACCGTATTTGCCGGCGTATAAGACGACCCCCAACATTTCCACTCAAAATATAGAGTTTGTTATATACTCGCCGTATAAGACTACCCCCTCTTCCGCACACCTTCCACACACCAAATAAAACGTAAAAGAACATCAGATTTTATTTCAACATGTTAATTTATATTCGAATGCCTATGACATGCAGGAAAACTGTCACAAGGCTGTATGTTATCAAACATGTACAGTAAACATAAAACATAAAACAGTGCAAGTTTATTAAACGTAATTCACTAGTCAATGATAGAAGGAAGATAACAAATAGAGGGAGAGAGCAAGTGCACACTTACCCCTTGGCATAATCTTTAATGCTTTTTCATTTGATTTCCAGTCCCGAACCATCTTTTCTGTTACTCCATATTGTCTTGCAGCAGCACAATTATTATGTTCCATGGCAAAGTTTACAACTTTAAGTTTAAAACTTGCATCAGATTTCTTTCTTTTTGCTGGTGCCATGATAGGGTTGATAGGGGTTTGACTGCTGGACATTTTCTATGCTGTATTGTACTGTACAATGGTGCAGTACTGTGGTTGGCTTGTGGCTGTATACAAAGCCTGATTGGATTGGTCCCTGCTCCCTGTCTGCCCTCCCTGTCAGCAGAACGGGCCGGTCACGCCGAAAAGGCTGGCACCCCTGTATCGCCGCTGATGCTCGACGCAGCCACGCTGATGACCCACCGCGGCTGCACTGGATACCGCGCGATACTGGACCCGGTGTATAAGACGACCCCCCCACTTGGAAGCATGTTTTTCAGGGCAAAAAAGTAGTCTTATACGCCAGCAAATAGGGTATATATATATATATATATATATATATATATATAAAAGATCAAGATACCCAGTGGGGGCGCTTCAACAGATTATCAGTATTAAAATACAGAACTAGAATATCAAAGTCCAATGATGTAAGAGTCTTTAAAAACACTTCCCATTTGCAGGCTGCTGCCAGTCCTCCATAAACCAAGCGGTGTGGTATATATCTATAATATAAAAACCTAGCGGCGTGTGTTAGTCTGTGTGATGAAAAAAAACAACAAGCTGCAGCGCCACCTGCTGGGCGGAGTTATACACTGACCTACTAAATTCTTAGCATTAACTAATATCTATAATATAAATGCTTAGTGGCGTGTGTTAGTCTGTCTGTGTGTGGAAAAAATAAAACCAAGCTGCAGCGCCACCTGCTGGGCGGAGTTATACACTGACCTACTAAATTCTTAATGTGTGTGTGGAAAAAAAAAATTCAGAAAGGGCTGAAATTTGGTATACTAAGATGTTTTTAATTTGTTAATTTAATTTGTTAATTGTTAAAAGTGTTTATAAAGATTTAAAAAAAATATATATATATTTCATGAAGGAGAAGTGACAGTTGGGAGTGGTTGGTGGTTGCCGGGGGTGACAGTTGGGACTGGTTGGTGGTTGCCGGGGCTGACAGTTGGGAGTGGTTGGTGGTTGCCGGGGGTGACAGTGGGGAGTGGTTGGTGGTTGCCGGGGGTGACAGAGTGAGAGGAGTGTGATACTCAGGACCGCTGAGAGAGATCCCTGTGTCTAAATAGACATCTGGATAGATATGGCGATAAAGATGAAGGATGAGGTGATGGAGAAGAATGATGAGGTGGTGACATGTGGACAAAACCACGTTAAAAAGGGCGCTAACGTCGGGAAGTAACGCTCTTGCCCTGAGGAGGCCTGGGTTATGGCCCAAATGCATGACAAGAACCTTTTTAACAACTTAAGTAGCTTGATTTGACTAGAATGCATGAGTATCATGCACAGGTTAACTTGTATAAAAGTAAAAGCCTAGCGGCGTGTGTGTGTGTGGAAAAAACTATTTTCTCAGAAAGGACTCATCCAATTGACCTGAAATTTGGTATACTGACATTATTTGACAAATAAATTAGAATAGTGAAGTCAGTTAACTTCCATCATCCCCCCTTCCCCCCGTGGGAGGGGTAGTAAAGGCTAAATTTACGGGTTGAGGGCTCAAACTCATTTTCGTGAGGTAATTTTACCTCATGAACACACATGTGTAGCGGCGTGTGTTAGTGTGTGTGTGTGTGGAAAAAACTATTTTCTCAGAAAGGGCTCATCCAATTGACCTGAAATTTAGTATACTGACATTATTTGACAAAAAAATTAGAATAGTGAAATCAGTTAACTTCCATCATCCCCCCTTCCCCCTGTGGAAGGGGTAGTAAAGGCTAAATTTATGAGTTGAGGGGTCAAACTCCTTTTTGGGAGGTAATTTTACCTCATGAACACACATTAAAAAGGGCGCTTGCGTCGGGAAGTAACACTCTTCCCCTGAGGAGGCCTGGGCTAGGCCCAAATGCATGACAAGAACCTTTTTAAGACCTTAAATAGCTTGATTTGACTAGACCACATGAGTATCATGCACGGGTTAACTTGTATATATATATATATATATATATTTGTATATATATATACATATATATATATATTTATTTAAATATATGTTAAATAATGCTATATAGTGGCCAAAGGAGACATTTAGAAGTGGTGGTATGAAAAACGTAAGTGAATGCAAATTGACAGTTTTACATTCAAGAGAAAAGTAGCAGTATGGCATACCACCATATACCAGCCCACTTGGACCTATGTTGACCTTCATAGCCTCATATTGCGTGTACTTACCTGTGTCCCTCTTTCCCCTGAAAAGTTTTGATTCTGAAAATAGATCGAAGTTCAAAAACAAATTACTTTCTTTTTTTTATAAACATAAATATTAGCTTCTTGATAAATTATTACAATATATTAATGTAGTAAATCCATTTGCTATGCATTGTGAAATGGAGGAGAGGCAGTACAAAAGGGAAATCTAGTCCTGGGGTTATTTCTCTTTTGCCCATATATCAATTTGGTATTGCAGATGTCAGCGGGATTCCATTTCCATTCAATTTATTATATTATCATTTTATATACACTTCCATGTTTGTGAAATGCTATAACAGAAGTTAATGTTTATTTTCTACCATTTATCCACATACTTTTACTATTACTACCCACTAACTATTCCCCTTAACATTACACTTTGCAGAAATGTATTTGGACAGTTTATATGATCAATCTGGCATCCATAACATGTCTTTCATTAATGCTTTTCTGTTTCTTCTATCTTTAAAAGTATACATTTGTTTTTTAAACAAACACACTATGGAGGGTTGTAATATATAAAAGTAGAATAAGCAGAAAGTGAAAATAAATTGTCTCTGAACTGGCAAATTAAATTCATAGCCTATAAAAAAAATGCTAGTGGTGGTAAACTCTGAGTAAAAATAGTGTTATTATTACTAGAGATGGGCGTGCTCGGTTCCCCAAGAACCGAACCCACCCGAACTTTGCCTATCCAAGTACCGAGCCGAGCAGGCTCGGTACTCTCCCGCCCGCTTGGAATCCAAATCGAGACCAAACGTCCTTGTGACGTCGTCGGATCTCGGGGCTCGGTTCTCCCAATATTTGAAAATTATAAATACCTGCCTCCACAGCAATCCATCGCCATTTGACAGAGGGAGAGAGCAGGGTGTAGTCACAGGCTGATTAGAGCAGGGACAGAGAATACAATTCTGATTACAATTCTGAATACAATTCTGATTACAATTCTGATAACAATTGATAGAGAAGAGAGGAGGATAGAGGAGTCTTTTTTTTTTCAATATTTGGCACTACAAGTGCTTTGGGGTGTCCCCCATTCTTTTGCATTAATATTTCTGGCTGTCAAAAGTCCTATTTGTCAGCAGACTTACAATATATTATTTAGCACTCCCAAGTGCTTTTGGGGTGTCCCCTATTCTTTTGCATTCATATTTCTGGCTGTCAAAAATACTATTTTTCAGCAGACTAAAAATATAATATTCAGCACTCCAAGTGCTTTTGGGGTGTCCCCCATTCTTTTGCATTAATATTTCTGGCTGTCAAAAGTCCTATTTCTCAGCAATCTGAAAAATAATTTTTAGCACTCCCAAGTGCTTTTGGGGTGTCCCCCATTCTTTTGCATTAATATTTCTGGCTGTCAAAAGTACTATTTTTCAGCAGACTAAAAATATAATATTTAGGACTCCAAGTGCTTTTGGGGTGTCCCCCATTCTTTTGCATTAATATTTCTGGCTGTCAAAAGTCCTATTTGTCAGCAGACTTAAAATATAATATTTAGCACTCCCAAGTGCTTTTGGGGTCCCCCCCATTCTTTTGCATTGATTTTTGTGGCTGTCAAAAGTCATATTTGTCAGCAGTATCTAAAACAATTTGTAGCACTACAAGTGCGTTGGGCTCATAATGGATTCTAAGCAGTCCACATATGAGCAGAATCAGCAACCAGGTTCTGTCACCAGTCCTGATGGTAGTGTTCCCAGTACGTCATCTGGGAAAGGCGATGTCAAACTACACAGTCTTTTGAAATCAGTCAAAAAAACACACACCCAAAAAAAATTTACTGTGTTGAAATGCAAAAGAAGTGTAACTGAGGAAAAGTTAAGTGCCAATAAAAAAAAAATTGCAAACATGCCATTCTATACACGCAGTGGCAAAGAGAGAATGAGGCCTTCACCTTTGTCTATTATTGGCAGATCCAAAAATGTTACCGAGCCTGCAAGTGGTGCACAACTACTGTTACGCGTCAAAGCCGAGCTGCAAGATAACAGTAAGGCATTAGAGGATAATGTTTGCTCTGAATCCCAAATGACACCAATCTGTCACTCACTGGACTGTGAGTGCCATTTCCCGTGTGTTCAGGAACCGTGGCCGTCCGCCATCCTGAGGGTCTGCGCATGTGCAACCCTTATCAAGCCTTCAATACCTGTTGCTTTTAATTGATTGGATGATCAGGCAACCCTCCCTATTTAAACCACCTGTGATCATTACCTGGTTGCCTGATCTTGGAGTCTCATTCCCCATGAGCCTCTGAAGGTGTTCCTGTGTTCCTCGTGTATTCAGCTTCAGCTGATTCCTGTTTACTGCTATTGTGGTTGCCAGACCACTTCAACTCTCCTGTGTTCATCGTGCCTGCACTCAGCTGATTCCTATCCGCTGCCTCCGTTACTACTACAGAGTTCCTGCTCACTTCAACTCTCCTGTGTTCATTGTGCCTGCACTCAGCTGATTCCTATCCGCTGCCTCCGTTACTACTTCAGAGTTCCTGATTGTCTCAACTCTCCTGTGTTTATCGTGTCAGCTCTCCGCTGCCTCTGTTACCACTACTACTGGATACCAGACCGCCTCAACTCTCCCGTGTTCATCATGTTTCCAGTTTCACTTACTACTGCTTCCTGAGTATTGCTTCTTTGATTCTGGATTACCTGCCGTGCGCTGCACCAACCTGATTACCGACTCCACCCTCCAGTGGTCTCTCCTCCTGCCGGCCTTCAGCCTTCAGGTATACCTGCACGTCGCTCTGACAGCCTGCTCTCCTGAACCGTGGTATGCATACTTTGAATTGACTTTGCTTTTGTATTGCATATCCATCTGGACTGAGTTGTGTTCTTCTCCGGAGCCTCCTATCCACTGAAGCTATTGTTACCATTGACTTTGTTTTCTATTGCCTGGATTGCTATTGAGACTTTGTATACTTCAAGCAGCGCTGGTCAGTTATTGTTGTATTGTGGATATCATCGTGGGATCAAGTTCTGTGTGCCCCGTGTATACTCTGCTTTACATTCATCTCCTCGTGTCCCTCCTCACATATATATAGCAGTGGTACAACTTGCTGACGCAGACCACTGACTCCTGTTCCCTGTGACACCTGTTTCAAGTATCCTCTCACATAGCAGTGGTACAACTTGCTACACGCAGACCACTGACTTCCCCGTTACCTACCTTCACCTGGATTCCATTCCTTCACTATAGACAGCGGTACAACTTGCTATACGCAGACCGCTGACTCTCACTACTTCCTCGCTACTCCTGGACATTCCTCCTCACTATAGCAGTGGTACAACTTGCTATACGCAGACCACTGACTCTCCTCACGTTTCCTTGTCCATCTGGATCCTCGTGTACATTCATCTACTCATTACCAGTTGCTGCTAGTCATAGACTTTCCTTGAGCATTCTCTCACCATCTGCTGTTTCTCCTGTTCCGTTGTCACCCTGCTACCAGAGAACCATAATACCAGCTATATTACTCTGGTAAGTCCATCATCTGGTGATATCCTGGGCAAAGACTCCTAGTGCCCGTGACACAATCCCTGTGGAGAGTCCATCCAACAGTGGGATGTCTAATCATGAGCATTCTGTTAGTGTACCCATAAAGAGGGACCCTTTCAGCAGTTCTGCTGATGTGTGCCTGAACAGCCCGAGTATAGCCGGTGATACACAAATTGAGGATGCCACTTTGGAAATAGAAGAGATTATGGGGGAGATTTGTGGAGGCGACAAGGGCGCTAATGAGGATGTTGATGAGGATGAGGTTGTTTGTGTAAGTCCTGCACCAGTGGCAGCAGTTCTGGTACGTGACAAGAAAAAGGCCATTGTCATGCCAGGCCATAAAACCAAAAAATCCACTTCTTATGTGTGGAATTATTTCTACCCCAATCCAGACAACAACTGTATAGCCATTTATAGTGTATGTCAAGCCACAGTCAGTCGAGGGAGGGACCTTAACAATCTTGGAACCTCGTCTATGTTACGCCATTTGATGAGAGTTCATGGCAAAGTGTTGGGAAAAGCTGAAAGTTCTTCCAAAAAAATTACAAGCACTCCATAATCAGCTAGGACCCTCTGCTCACCGACATCCTGATGGCTACAAAATACACCCACCACACCATCCTCATTAATATCCTCAGTAGCGCTCAGAATTAGCCCTGCATCCCAATTATTAAGGCTGGATGACTCCTGCACTATTATTGATTCCTCTGAAGAAAGCGTTAGTCCCACTGATGCTGCTGTTGCTGCTGCTGGGGGTGAATCATCAGCCCAGAGAAAGGCCAAGAAAAAGAGCAGTCTTACATTTCAACAATTAACTGTGAAACAATCATTTGCTAGGGGAAGCAAATATGACAGCAGTCACCCAGTCGCCAAGCAAATCACAGACGCCATGGCTGCCATGTTAGAGTTGCCATTCTGACCACTGTACACTTAACCACAGATATGTGGACAAGTGGAAGTGGTCAAACCAAAGACTATATGACTGTGACAGCCCACTGGGTTGGTCATTCACCTTCACCAGCAGGAACAGCAGCAGCATGTACACCACTACGTAAAATTTGTCACAGACAGGCCACTCTTTGTATCACCGGCTTCACTAACAGGTATACAGCTGACAATTTGTTACGCAAACTAAGAGATGTGATTGATACATGGCTTATACCACTTGGACTCTCCCCAGGATATGTAATTTCAGATAACGCCAACAATATAGTGCGAGCATTACAGCTGGGTGATTTCCAGCACATTCCCTGTTTTGCTCACACCATCTACTTGGTGGTGCAGAGCTTCCTACGAAATAACCGTGAGGTGCAGGAGATGCTTTCGGTGGCCCGTAAGATTTCAGGCCATTTCAGGCATTCGGCCACAGCATGTAGGAGATTGCAGCAGCTCCAAGAGCAGTTTAACTTGCCCTGCCACCAACTTAAGCAGGAGGTGGTAACTAGATGGAATTCCACCCTGTACAAGCTGCAGAGGATGGAGGAACAGCGCAAAGCTATCCAAGCGTATTGCACAAGCCATGACATTGGGAAAGGAGGGGGCATGTATTTCAGTCTTGCACAGTGGGGAATCCTTTCAGTGCTGTGCAAGGTGCTGAAACCATTTAAAGTTGTGACGTGTGAAGTGAGTGCAGATTCTGTTAGTTTGAGCCAAGTCATTCCTTTAATTAGACTATTGGAAAAGCAGCTTGAGAAACTGAAGGAGGAGATGAAAGCAAGCAATTCCGCAAAGTATGTTGGCCTTGTCGATCAAGTACTTAATTCGCTTCACAATGATCCTTGAGTTATTAAGATCTTGAGCTCGGATCTGTACGTTTTGGCCACTGTGCTTGATCCAAGGTTTAAGACCTACATTGAGTCTTTGCTTCAAAATGAACGAGATGTGAACTTTTGCAAGGAGCTATTGCTCAGCAAGTTGTCTGCTGAACTGGGCCTTGGCTTGACGACGTGTCATCCTTCACTTTCTCAAGCAGCTGCTGCTCGTAAAAAATTAAATTTTCCTAAAAAAAAGTAGGGAGGACACAGAGGGCAGACCAGAACAGTTTAACATCTGGGCTGGTTTGAAGGATTTTTCCAAAAAATGTGTGACCTTGTCCATAACTCCATCCAATATTAACATGCAAAGGATGGTGGAGGATTACTTTCAAGAGGTAATTGATATGGAAATGTCAGACAGTCCCTTTCCTTTCTGGGAAGAAAAGCAGGCCATTTGGAAACCATGTACAAACTTGCTTTGCAATACTTAAGCTGCCCACCCTCCAGTGTATACTCTGAATGAGTGTTCAGCACGGCAGGGAACTTAGTCAGTGATCGCCGTAGAAGGTTACTTCCCAAAAATGTGGAGAAAATGATGTTTATAAAAATGAACTACATCTTACACGAGGAAGGCCTTCACCATCCAAGACATCCAAGCACTGACTGTTCTCTAATGGCGGATTCAAGCAGCGATGAATTGATAGTCTGTGATGATGACGTACACACTGATGAGGGTGAGGATAAAGCTGAATATGATGATGATAACATCTTTTTAAAACTTTCTATGTAAATATAGGGTGCAATCTACCCCCAAAGAGGAAAGGGACTTGGGGCATTTCCATATCACGTACCGCCTTGAAAGGCTGCTGTTTGGGCAATTTCTCCTTAAGGGTAGGGTGTCATACACAGAGTGACCCCAAACTGTCTTTGTCCATTTCTCTTAATATTGTACAGTCTATAACGGCTGAATTTTTTGGTATTTTCTACAAGTGGAGGGGGGCCTAGAGAGACCGAAACCAAACTGCCTTTCTCCATTTCAATTAATATTGTACAGTCTATAACGGCTGTATTTTTTTGTATTTTCTACGACTGGAGGGGGGCCTAGAGAGCCAGAAACCAAACTGCCTTTGTCCATTTCTTTATATATTTAAGTATAAGTGTAGGGTGTAATATACATCCAAAGACGATGGCTGCATTGCCAATATTCATAGATGGAGATGAAGACAATCTGGTCTGTGTGTCGAATTAATGAAGGCCTACCTACCAGGAATTAAACTGTTATTTGGATAATTTGTTAGCTTTACAATTACATTACTTATCCAAGAAACAGGTGGAGCACTAAATTTGGTAATTTTAGGCCTAAGAACATTGATTTTTAAACAAAATAGCAAAACAAAACCAAAACCAAAACACGCTGGTAATCCAGATCCAAAACCAAAACCAAAGCCAAAACACGGGGGTCAGTGAGCATCTCTAATTTTTACAGACATCAGTGCTAATTTATAATAAATGTAATGACAATTTATCACTACTTTTTATTTCTTCCACATATCTTGAATACCTCTGGTACAGTTCTTTATTATCTATATTTTTCTCAAAACAAAGAATCATGATAAAAAAACATGATTTAACAAAACATAAACTAAAACAAAAGAAATCAAAGAATCACTATAAAATTCTGAACGAACAACCGGAGAGATTAATACCTTGGATATGGGAATATGTTGTGGGAAAATACATGATGTAAAAATTGATCACACATGCAAAATGTGCCAAAACAGTGGCATGCAAATTGTGCATGCAGAATGTAAAAATAAACCACACAGTTGAGAAGCAAAATATCAGATAGCGGTGACCTGTTAGAGAATAAGCATATAGTTCAATTTGTAGCAAATTGATATTACAAGTGGATAATGTATTTTTACATACATGTATATGCCGTTATTTTGAAATGTTATTGTGATATAGTATTACTATTCAAACTGCTCATTTATTCCTAGCTAGCATATAAAAACTTTTTTTCAATTGATCAGAGCATTTAATCTTAAACTTTTTTAGGTTATGGACCTTTCCCTCATCAGTAAAATGCACCTGAACACACAATGTTTGCCTATTATTTACTGTATCGAACTGGAATTTTTTCTTAGGTACCCATTTTTCCATTTAAATATTAATGATCATCATATCAAAATTAAATCCAAATTATGAAAATAAAACAGAAAATAACCTTTACAATACAGAAGTCTAAATCACAAATCTGAAACATATAATAACTAGTACATACTTGCCAACTCTCCCTGAAAGTCAGGGAGACTCCCTGAAATAGGGGTGATCTCCTTCACTCCCTGAAGAGTCTGGCATTCTCCTGATGCTAAGCCAGTACAAGACGTGGTTGGCTTTGCCATCTGTGGCATGATGACACAGTTCAGAAATTGTGTCCTATGTCCATGTATTGATGCCTATGGAGGTGGCCATTTTCATGGAGACCAAGATTTAATCAAAGACTGACAGGTAAGACAACATGACTTCAGTAATGGAGACAGAAATGTAAAATACACTTCAGTCTGTAGAGATTCATTAGCTGTTTTTCTTTAACGCATAGCTGCCTGCTCTCCCGGAATCTCCGGGAGACGCCCGCATTTCTAGGAGACCTCCCAGACTCCCGGGAGAGCAGGGCAACATCCCGATTCTCGCTCCTGCAATAGATAAGTCTCTTCTCCTTTGCAGAATCATGTCTATTGCCAACTTTTCAATCCCCAGTGTTACTTACTGCTGTCTGGAAGCTGCGACTTGTGACCTCACAGTTTTAAAGCTCTGCCCTCTGTCTTAATGTATAGCAGCTGGAGCCAGCACATTCATGTAATTTGGAGTGGAGTCCATGTGGGTGGTGCAGATCTGCCCTCCACTGAGGCACCGGCCACACCTCCCCAGTTATTACTCCAATCTTTCTCCGTAAGTGGCTGGGGGTCTTCTGACGTCAGGGACCCATCGGGGATTTCCCCGGTGTCCCGATGGGCCAGACCGACATTGTAAACGAACATCTGTTTTGCATGGATTGAGCGAGCAGAAAACAAAAAGCTGTTTGCAGTACTGGAACTCAGAAATGAATGTATTGGCTCTCATTACATATCTCCCTGTAGATGTATTGTAGCTCACTTTCGCAATGCACAGATGCTGGGAAAACTATAACATACACAATGTGTAAACAATAAGAACATTAAAGAACAATTAAAGCCAGTTTATGGTATTAATATACTGTATATTATGTCAAAAAGTTTGCTACGGCTTGTTAAGAGCGACTGATCTCTTTCAGATAGTCAACAGGCTCATGCTTGGGATAGGCTTAATTCCTTGCACTCCTCTGCACACAGGACGCAGGTACATAGATGGAAGACGTGGACGTAATTAATTTATTGTTTATTTGTAAATTAGTGCTGGGGAGGAAGTATAAATAGGTGGTTCTTTGATGTAGGCAGGGCGACTGACTAGTTAGGTAACCAAATGTTTAGCCAGACACAGTTTCCACGAAAATTGGAAAATCTTTTGTGTTTGTTTGCTGAAACAACACATCTTGCTGACTATACCATCATGAGATACTGTATCTGAATAAAAGTAGAGCAAAAGTGGTTCAGCAAAAGCACTGTATCGTATGTGTATCGTCTGTCTGCTGTGCTTATCATAAGGGTGTGATCGTGGGATTACAAATAACAACCAGTTTCTGCTGTTCACTCAGGCAACAAAGGATCATGGACGCCCAAGACTCAGTGAGAGAAGGCTAGCCCATCTGGTCCAATCCCACAGAAGAGTTACTGCAGAACAAATTGTTAAAAAAGTTAATGCTGGCTATTATAGAAAGGTGTAAGAACACACAGTGCATAGAAGCTTGATGTGTATGAGACTGCATAGCTGCAGGTCGGTCAGAGTGCCAATGCTGACCCATAGCAACCATACTACTAAACTGAAAAATATACATGTTGTAAATATACTTGTAAAAGAAGGTGTAAGTTGGTATGATTCCTAGCGAATTCAGGAAGAGGCAACGGAAGTATAGGAAACCAAGTGTCTTTATTTAGGCAAAATATGTAAAGAAGGATTGAGTTTGTGGACTATGCAGATTTCAGGTAGCAGAATTAACAGGTATACTTCAATACACAAATATAAACAGGTGTGATGAATGACAGGAATATTCCACAGAAGGTTCCAAGCAATGACAAATACAGTTTAAATGCATGAACAAGTATATTAAGTTACCCAATTGCCAGGAGGCAGAAGGCTCCAGACTAAGGAAGCAGGGATCAGGATTCCAGATTGCCAGAGGCACAAGGCAGTCCAGGGCAGCAGACTAGCTGAGTCCAGTGACCAGGCAGAGGTCAGGGAAACAAGAGTTCAAGCAGAATCCAGTAGCCAGGCAGAGGTCAGGGTCACAAGCGAACAAGCAGGGTCCGGTAATCAGGCAGAGGGTCACAACGTGAGATCAAACAGCAGTAAAGCAGAACTGGTACAGGGATAAACAAGAGACAAGCAGAAGCCAGGTTTAAACAATGAACTGCACAGAATTTAGATTGAGCCAGGTATATGAAGCTGTGAGACAGGTGCTGGTACTAATCAGGTAGGTAGATTAACTCCGACAGGTAAGGTATAAAGTTCAGGGGCAAAACAGCAGCACCTCTGGTGGAATTGAGGTACTACAGCCACATACAAAATACAGGCAGAGTCCTGACATAAGTATTGCAGTCTCTGCTTTTTTGACCTGCATTGGATCTCATCAGACCATTGTAATAAAGATGTGTGAGGGGCTTGAACTGTCTGTAATAAAAGGGAATGCTTTATTTTTTTAACAGAGCGGTGTAATGTCAAGAGAGCACTAAAATATTTATTTTACCTTTGTGCTGATTATAATAAATGTAATACATATACATTTTATTACACAAAAAAAATAACAGATCAAAAATAATTTTGCAATAAATTAATTATGATCAACAAAGAGGGTTTGTTAATATTTAACTAAGTTATTTTTCCAATTATATGCAAATTCAGGTTGTCAAATTAGTAAATTGCAGCAGTTTACATGTGTTGCCTTTGAGCTGTATTACAGTAAACTGAATTTAAAAGAGAAATAGGACCTAAGTCATTAGGAGAGCAAAATAAAAAAAAAGTTTACACATGGACAAACCATGTTACAATGTAGAGGTGTAAATTAGTTTATTATTTTGCAAATAAGGAAAAGACTGGCTGCTTTTTCATGTAGCACACAAATACTTCATAGCTTTAGTTTTACACTGAAATTTACAGTTGATCTAGGACATGCTCTACCCCGTGTATAAATCTGTCCCCACATTTTAAATTTATCTCCCCCTCCAATGCAACATGGTTTAGCCAAGGTACAAAGTTTCTCCTTTTTTATGTTTTGCTCTCCTTAATGACTCAAGTCCTATACCTTTAATTTTACAAGTTAGATCTCCTAATCATGATGTGTACACATATTATGAACTGAGTTATCTGTCAGCAATATAGAGGCATTCAAATAATCAGAGTTAAGTATTCCAGATTACCAATTCTTCTACAAGAGCACCAATGTGAAATAGTTAATATTCTAAAAGATTTAATAGTGTTAGGACAGTGATTATTGTAAATTTACCTCCCCTTCCAATGTAACATGGTTTTGCCAAGGTACGAAGTTACTCCTTTTTTTATGTCTAGCTCTCCTTAATGACTCAGGCCCATATGGTGCTAGACAAGAATGCAGCCAGGGGAGTAACAGTGCATAGTGTGTCCTTATAGCAAACTTTATCTAGGGGCCCACGCTGCTTTTCTAAGCATTCACAGGTGTAGCCTTAGGGCCCTGTGGGTAACAGGAGGCATCAAAGAGGTCATTGACAGGACCATCTCTCCTCCAAATCCTCTAGCGACCACACCGCCTGCATGTGGTGATAGTTTCACCACTGAGAACAGCTATATAACAATGTGCTTGCATTCTATCCAAGGATTTTATTTTAGAGTTGTAAGGTCAGTCATTTAAAATGGAAAACGCATAAAACACGTCGACACTGATAGTAATTCAGAGTGCACAGTAATTTTTACAGGTGTGTAGTATGCATTAAATCTAATATACTTGCAACCATCCATATTATATATAGGTACAGTTTTAAATGGCTGAACTGACAACCCTATTCTACTACATTATAAATGCATTGATGACCATGTGAAGATCACGAAAGTAAAGACATTTATACCTTGTTAACCACCTTGAGATACGTATACGTAAAATATTAATTAAAAATTTGTCTGACAGGGATTGCAAATATAATATAAAAGGTATATATAAAAGGTATATATACGTATACACATCAATTTTAATTATTGTATGGTGAAGGACAGTAAGAGATAGGATAGTTAGATAGATAGATAGATAGATAGATAGATAGATTTCAAGTATATCCCCCAAACTCTTTTTTTTTTTCTATAAGATAACACTAATAACAATATAATACCACATAACAATTAGAGATGTTCACTGAACCCAGTGTTCTGGGTTTGGTTTTAGATCTGGATTAACTTCGTGTTTGTTAGTGGTCGCGGCGTCCGGAGTCCTCTGGTGACGTCCCGGGGGTTGCTACGGCAACCGGGGCGTCACTTCCAGTTTCTGTGTCCCGGTTGCCTGGGCAACAACCGGGACACTGTGATCTTACTGACGCCGCGCCCGGCCAGCTGTCAAACTGCCGGGCACGTGCGCACAGGAGTAGGTAGGGCCAGCCCTGCAAGGCTGATTAGAGATTAGTTTACCGCTGGCACTCTGCTTATTCCATTGGCTGCAGACTCTGCACATCTATCATACTGCAGCTGAGGACACATTCTGGACTGTGTCCTGATTGGCCATCTGTACTATTTAAGGCAGTGAGGACTGAGCCTCACTGCCGGTTATAGCGTCCTGTTTCAGTACTGCTGCCTGCTTCTTTGTCCCTGTGTTTTTTTTGTTTAACCTAAGATTGATTTCCCGTGTATGACCCTTGCCTGTTCCTAGATTCTGAACCTGTGCTTCTGACCCTGATCTATTGCTTGAACCCGGATTCTGATTCTCTGCTAGTGATCCTGATCTTTCATCTGTCCCTGGATTCCAAACCTGTGCCTGTGACCTCTGACCTTGGTTTGTTCTTTAGCTACGTTGTCTGCTGCCGGCACCGACTCTTGCCTGGACCCCACGCTGCTGTCTGCCATAACACTCTATTCCTGGGTTCCCCTTAGCCGGTACACATCTCTCAACCCTCTGTTTGTCTACAGCCAAGCCTGTCCCCACCACTAGGGGCAACAGTGAATACCAGACTTCAGAGCAGACTCCGGGTTTTGCTGTACTGGCTTGAGGGGTTCCTAACAGTGTTTTGGTTTTGGCAAATCCGCCCTTGCTCATTTTGGTTTTGGTTTGGGATCCCTATTTGTTTCTAAAATCCCTATTTTTGTTTTGCTAAAATCACTTAATTTTATTGTTTTTTCCCAACATTGTTATTAACCTTAATAACACTAATTTCAAGTCATTTGCAGTCAATTTTGACCACCTCACAGGTCACAATATTATTTTCATACACTTTTAAACAAAGACTGCAGTGACCTGGCTGGATGCTAAGCGACAGAACAATGACTCAAACACACGGCAGTTCATAGCACTTCTAGGAAACATTGCTAAACAGCAGTGGCAGAAAAGAAAAGTGGTGCAAGATGGAATTGTCTTTGGCCCTCCCACCCACCCTTATGTAAGGTATTGAAAAGGACATGTACAGTTTAACAAAGCAAGCACTCCAGCGACAAGCAGTGCGACTTTTGGGGCTGATGTGCTTGGTTTGTTTGGGCCCTCACAAAACAAGCTTGGACTTAAGGCACCTAAGCAAACAGTGCTGTTAATGAACTCTACTGTAGCAAGTCATGTACCAGTGGAAGCAGTTCTTGCCAGTGATAAGAAGAAGGCCATTGTCATGTCTGGGCATAAGACAAAAAATCCACCTCTTATGTGTGGAATTATTGTTACACAAATCCTGACAACAGTTGTCTAGCCATTTGTACCATTGTAAAGCCACAGTCAGTAGAGGTAGGGAACTTAACCATCTAGGAACCTCATCCATGTTACGCCATTTGAAGCAAGTTCATAGAAAACTTTTGTGAAAATCAGAAACTTATGCTAACAAATAACAAGCAGTCCAGCATCAGCTACCTCCTTTCTCTCAGCTAGATCCCAGCACCTGCAAACTATACCCCCAACACTTTCATCATCAATATCCTCACCAGTGATCGGAGTTAGTCCTGCATCCAAGTTGCTAATACGAGATGACTCCTCCCCTATCCAGGACTCCTCAGAAGAATCCTTGAGTGTTAGGTCCACTGCTGCTGCTCCTGCTGCTGGGGGTGGATCTTCAACCCAGAAGCAGACCAAGAAGAAGACTGCTAGTAGTTTACAAAAATTCACTGTTACACAATCCTTTGCAAGAGGAAGCAAGTATGGCAACTGTCAACCAGTCGCACAGCGGATCACAGGGACCAAGGCGACTATACTAGCATTAGATCTGTGTTCAATATCCACCATTAATGCAGCAGGAATAAGACAGTTAATTGAGTTCCTGTGTCCCCGTTACCAAATTTCTTCTCAACACCATTTTACTAGACAAGCAATTCCTCACCTGTACCAGGAGGTTAGAAAAAAGAAAATTATTGGGCTACAAAATGTCATTCTACCCACTGTACACTTAACCATAGATATGGGGATAAACGGAAGTGGGAAAACTAAAGATTATATGACTGTGACAGCCCACTGGGTTGGTAAATCGCCTTCAGCAGCAGGAACAGCAGCAGCATCTAACAAACAACGCCAGATCTTTCAGAGGCAGGCTACTCCGTGTATCATCTGCTTCACTAAGAGGCAAATTATAATTATTATTATTGTATATTTGTAAGGCGTCACAGTGCTCCACATCGCCGTACAGTAGGGAAGACAAGGACATACATAAAACAAGAACAGACAAGGCAGACAAAATGAATGGAGACATGAAAACAAAGGGTATGGAGGACCCTGCTCATTAGAGAGCTTACATTCTAAAGGGTAGAGGGCACAGCTGAAACAAGAGGAGCGAGTGTGGCTCAGAGTGGAGATTGGGATAGTTGTGAGGGTGCATAAGTGTGAATAGTGTTATAAGGTCACCTTTAAAAAAGAAATGGGTTTTCAAAGAGCATCTAAAGATTTGAAGGCTGTGGGAAAGTCTGATTGAGCATGGTAGTGAATTCCATAAGTGGGGAGCGAAGAAGTCTTGTAAGTGGGAGTGAGAGGTGGTTATCAGAGATGAGACAAGGCGCAGGTCAGAGGTAATACCGCTGACAACCTGTTTGAAAAACTAAGGATTATCATTGCAACTTGGCTTAGCCTACTTGGACTCACTTGAGGATATGTGATTTCTGATAACTCCACCAATATTGTTAGAGCCTTACAGCTTGGGGAATTCCAACACATTCCCTGTTTTGCTCACACAATCAACTTGGTGGTACAGAACTTTTTAAAAAATGACAATGACATGTGGAAGATGCTGTCTGTGTCCCGAAATATTTAGGGTAATTTTCAGCATTCTGCAACAGCATGTAGGAGAATGCAGCAATGATAAATCAATGTGCAATATTGTGTGTTGCATCAAATCAGATAATTGACTGCGGTAATAAAGATATATAATAATAATTTATTCAAAAAGCATATATAAACATATAAAACACTTTTAAAAGTGGAGTCTACCACTAAACACAATGCTGATGAACTAGAAGCAAATAAGTGCTACTATATTGAGGCATGCTGAACAATATGAAAATGAAATAGCAATCCAAATAAAAATGTAGGAGCTTAGCACATTGACTTAGCATTCGGATACAGTTATAAAATGACTGAAAAATATATATCGATGAGATGTGCTGTATCACATAGTCCAAAGACCAACCCAACTGTCAGTGAGAAATGGTAAGTGCATATTGAGCTGGGAAATGAACCTTAGAGGGATGTGTTGATATATTCCAATACTCTCACCCGGCTGCTGTAAATCAACACAGCTCTGTGTGCTTAGCTTGGTGAGTCACCTGAAACACTGAGACGGTGAACAGTGTGTGAAGTCCTCCTACCCCGTTTTTCGTAGAGCCAAGTTGAAATTAAGCACAGCTCCATGTGCACCGCTATGCAAACCATTTAGAATACGATGAGAGTCGGCAATGTAGAGGCTCCTCCTCTTCCTCCAAAACAGAACGTACCTGTTGGTGGTCCCAAGGCTATCCGAACAACTAGATATTTAATTTCCTACATCAGGTGTGAGTCCTGATGGAATTAGAGTGTTATAGGTAGATTGATAGAAAAAATGGTAATCTCTGTGCTGAACGCTCATATTTCATCCACAAACAATCACAATGGGCTGACGCGTTTCATCGCCTATGGGGTGATTTCATCAGAGACATGTTAAGCTCAAGTAGCAGCTTCCCTATATAATCAGAAAATATTTAGTATTGCTTACACCTGAGGGTATTAACCTTCAGATTACCGTCAGTCAGATATCTGATTTATAATGAAAATAGATATAGTTAGAGGACCATAACATTCTGAATTGATTCATTTGGGCATCAGCCCAATCTATAAGCACAAGTTAGATCAATATATATACACCAAGGGTAATTTCTAAATAATACACCAAACAAACAAAACAAAGAAAATCATTGAATATGACCACATAAAAAACAACAACAAATATCTATAAATATATGTATGCATAAACTAAAAATACAATTAAAATTACTTATAGCATACACAAAAAGAATTAAAGTATATGCAATAAATGAAGAATATAGAATAAAATATTAAACAATAAACATATCTATTAATAGGAGTGGGTAATAGCTCCTGGTCAGCAAGATGACAGTTCAAGTGGTACATGACACAATGACGTCTCTCCTTCAGTTTCTCTGAAAATTGCTGCTAGGAAAAAACTTAGCTTTCTCAAGACACCCAGTGGTGATGCAGATGAGTCTGCGCAACATTTTGACATTTGGTCTAGTGTAAAAGAATTGCCCAAAAAATCGTGCCGTAAAATGAACTACAAACTCCATGAGGAAGGCCATTACTGGCAATTACATCAAAGTACACAGACTTCTGTGATGGTGGATTCCAGCGGGAATGAATTAGTATTGTTTGAGGATGATGTACTCACTGATGAGACAATGTAGATTGCAGGTGCTGAGATCTAGCTGAGAGACGGAGCTAGCTGATGCTGGTATGCTTGGTAATATTTTGGGTAGAATGGCATGTTGGCAATTTTATGTTTTTCTACAGTAAACGTTCACCTTTATTAGAGAGGTGTTTATTTCTTTAAAAAAGGCTTTTTATTTACGTTTTTGATCCCTGACTTGAAACCACTATGCACTTGAACAAAGGCTTCAGCACATGAGGTAGATGGATTAGTATCATCATGACTGAGACTTGAGAGTGACAAGAACAATGTGACTGAAGACTGGAGAGTGACAATGACACCGCCACCCCCACTCTGTTTCTGAATGAGCTATGGCACAGTAGAATGTCACTGAAGACTTTTAAGAACACTGACAGCCCTATTATCACAATATCTGTTTCAGCACTAAACACTGCCACCTCTCCTATTTCTGGGTGATCTATGGCACAGTACAATATAGCTGCATATTTGAAGAACACTGCCAACCCTGTTATTTCTATTTCAGCAATGACAATTAGCAATGAAGCAATGAAACTCTCCTGTTTGCGTGTTATCTAGATAACACAGTACAATGTGACTGCAGATTTAGAACAAGACTGCCAGACATATTATTTCTATTTCAGCAATGACAATTAGCAATTGAGCTGTCCTGTTTCTGTGTGAGCCATAACTCAGTAGAATGTCACTGAAGACTTTGAAGAACACTGCTACCTCACCTCTTTCTTTTCTAGCTATGACGCTGCCCAACTGCAATAGAGACTGCCAAGACCCGTGCTACCCCTTCTGTGTCTCTCTTTGAAAATGGTGCTGGATCGCCGTGGAGGGTGGTGCTTATAGAATCCAAAACTCGTGACATCCGACGACGTAACAATGACGTTTTGCCTCGTTTTTAATTCTGAGGGCGCGCTAAGTTCGGGTGGGTTCGATGTAATTTTTTTGTCTACTTTGTATGTCCCTGTTTTATGTATGTACTGTTTTCCCTACTGTATGGCGCTGCACAGCTCTGTGGCCAGGGCCATCTTAACAACATTGTGGGCCCACGGGCAAAGCAGTGCATCGGGCCCCTATATATATATATATATATATATATATATATATATATATATATATATATGGGCCCCAATGCACTGCTTTTTTTAAATGTACTCGCTCAGTGACCCTTGAAGTTTTTCTTTTGCAGGATTTTTTTTTTGCAGGATTATTATTCTTATTAAGAGCCTTGCCTATGGGGCCCCCTTGCCCGTGGGGCCCCTGGGCACCTGCCCATCGTGCCCAATGGAAAAGATGGCCCTTGCTGTGGCACCTTACAAATCCACGATAATAATAATAAAGGTCTATATTAAGTCAAAAGCGACATTTTGGAAGGAAAGTGGAACCTGGGTATTTGTGTTCAAAAGAGAGATGTCCCTTCAAACAATCAAACCTGGGAGGTATGGGAACACAAAGTCTTAAATTTATTACAGTTATGGTTCAGAGTATTAGCAAACCTCAGAGGAGTTTACTCTGACAGACTTCTCATTGACCTCTCTTTATTCAAAGACCTTCCTTTCATACAGTCAATTAAATAATATAAAAAGGCTAAAGTAATTAAAATGCTTCTACATTTTTGGGAAGCATATTCATGTCACATTTTTCATAGCTCAATTGTATGAAAATTGCAATGGGGCACCATTATTGCTTAATCTAAAAAAGTTCATTAAGTGCTTAAAGATTTAAATAATTCTTAATTTTCCTAAGTCAATTTAATTATACAGTTAAATGTCATTTTTAAAAGACACAGCTTTTACAGTTGTTTATACACTACATTGAGCATATGTTTTTAGTATATTATACCAGATAATTATATTAACCGATTAGTTTTCACTTATACTGTAGTGTCTACCATAATAAGTAAGATTAGAATATATGTTTTATTATCTGATTTTAACTTTCACCAATGTTTAAAGGTCAGGGCTGTCAAAAAAAGTGAATGATCTAGGCTGGGGGTGTAACATGAAATTGTTGCACCCCAATGCAAAATCGTGGTGGAGGAGGGCGTCAATATGAATTTATCGCCTCCAGGAGGCCACCTGATTTACTGGGCATGCAAAGGGGTAGGCAGATGCGTACTGCATCACTTGCATGCGGGCGGCAGTTGGAGAAGGCTGCACGTTAGATCAGCTCTGTGTCTTTCCTCCCACACAATTATCTGTCCACAATTATAAAACATCTAAAAACTTGTTAGGACAGTGGGAAATTATTGTGGGGGTACAAAGGAGTGTCATCATCACTCCAAAGACAAGGCCATACCATCTATCCCTGGCTTATCTGCATCAACTGAACTACTGTGTACCGAGCCCCGGTTTGTCAGTTGGCCCTTCTCCTGCTGAATCCCTGGCTTATCTACATCAACTGATCTACTGTGTACCGACCCGGCTTGTCAGTTAACCCTTCTCCTACTGAGTCTCTGGCTTATCTGTATCAACTGATCTACTGTGTACCGACCCGGCTTTTCAGTTAACCCTTCTCCTGCTGAATCCCTGGCTTATCTGCACCAACTGATCTATTGTGTACCGACCCGGCTTGTCAGTTAACCCTTCTCCTGCTGAATCCCTGGCTTATCTACATCAACTGATCTACTGTGTACCGACCCGGCTTGTCAATTAACCCTTCTCCTGCTGAGTTCCTGGCTTATCTGTATCAACTGATCTACTGTGTACCGACCCGGCTTGTCAATTAACCCTTCTCCTGCTGAATCCCTGGCTTATCTGCACCAACTGATCTACTGTGTACCGACCCGGCTTGTCAATTAACCCTTCTCCTGCTGAATCCCTGGCTTATCTGCACCAACTGATCTACTGTATACCGACCCGGCTTGTCAGTTAACCCTTCTCCTGCTGAATCCCTGGCTTATCTGCATCAACTGATCTACTGTGTACCGACCCGGCTTTTCAGTTAACCCTTCTCCTGCTGAATCCCTGGCTTATCTACATCAACTGATCTACTGTGTACCGACCCGTCTTGTCAATTAACCCTTCTCCTGCTGAGTCCCTGGCTTATCTGTATCAACTGATCTACTGTGTACCGACCCAGCTTGTCAATTAACCCTTCTCCTGCTGAATCCCTGGCTTATCTGCACCAACTGATCTATTGTGTACCGACCCGGCTTGTCAGTTAACCCTTCTCCTGCTGAATCCCTGGCTTATCTACATCAACTGATCTACTGTGTACCGACCCGGCTTGTCAATTAACCCTTCTCCTGCTGAGTCCCTGGCTTATCTGTATCAACTGATCTACTGTGTACCGACCCGGCTTGTCAATTAACCCTTCTCCTGCTGAATCCCTGGCTTATCTGCACCAACTGATCTACTGTGTACCGACCCGGCTTGTCAATTAACCCTGCTCCTGCTGAATCTCTGGCTTATCTGCATCAACTGATCTACTGTGTACCGACCCGGCTTGTCAGTTAACCCTTCTCCTGCTGAATCCCTGGCTTACCTGCATCAACTGATCTACTGTGTATCGACCCGACTTGTCAGTTAACCCTTCTCCTGCTGAATCCCTGGCTTAACTGCATCAACTGCATATAAAACATTATTTTATATGCCATTATTTTGTTTTTCCTGATTGTACATTTACAAGTTTCTACTTTTTACCTGTTATTATTCTACTATTTATATACCTTTATCTTGTTTTTCCTGATTTTATATTTACCAGCAACTAGTTTTACCTGTTATTATTCTTGCCTATTTCCATTGTCCTTATTACCTCTCCTTCTATTATTCTTTGCCTTCCATGCCCTAATTGGTTATTGTCCTCCATCTTGCTATTGTCTCCCTGCTTATTCTTACCTGTTATCCACTGTCCTTACTATCTTACTGTTCTGCTATCATTCTTACCTGTCTTCATTGTCCTTATTATCTCACTGTACTGTTGTTCCATGCCCTCCACGCCCTAATTCGTTATTATCTTCCACCTTTTCATTGTCTTCCTGCCTTTGTTCTTACCTGTTTTTCACTGTCCCCACTATCTCACTGTTCTGTTACTCTCTCTCCCTACTATGCCTCCCTGCTCTCACTCCATACCCATACTCTCCCCCCGCCCTACCTCTCCCGTTCCTCCCCGCCATCCCCCGCGCGCTGCTCATCTTGCTAACCTCATCCCCATTTCCCCCCTCTCCTCTCCCCCTTTCTTCTGTGCCCTCTGGAATGCCAGATCCGTCCGCAACAAGCTGACTGCTATCCACAACCTCTTTCTATCCAACTCCTTTAACCTTCTTGCCGTTACTGAAACCTGGCTCTCCGATTCTGATACTACTTCCCCCGCTGCCCTCTCCTATGGTGGCCTCTCCTTCACCCACTCCGCCAGGCCTGGTGCCCGCCCTGGCGGTGGAGTTGGCCTCCTCCTCTCCTCCACCTGTACTTTTCATGTCATTCCCCCTGAACCCTCCCTCTCCTTCTCCTCTTTTGAAGCTCACTCCATCCGCCTCTTCTACCCCATCCATCTCCGCATCACTGTCATCTACTGCCCCCCTGGCCCCACCTCCCTCTTCCTTGACAACTTTGCTAGCTGGCTTCCTCACTACCTCTCCTCCGATCTCCCCTCGATCATTCTCGGTGACTTTAATATCCCCATCGACAACCCCACCTACCCTGCTTCCAGCAAACTGCTCACCCTCTCTTCCTCCCTTGGTCTCACCCAATGGACCTCCTCCTCTACCCACTGCCTTGGTCACTCCCTTGATCTTGTCTTCTCCTACCTATGTAATCTCTCCGACTTCTCCATCTCTCCCTTTCCTCTATCCGACCACCATCTTCTCTCCTTCTCTCTCTCCTCTTCTCCTGCTCCCCTCCCCCTGCCCAAACCTACTCTGTCCATACGCAACCTCGATGCTCTTGACCCTGCCTCTCTGTCCTCCTCTCTCGATACCCTCCTTTCTCCCCTTTCCTCCCAGGCCTGCCCCAACCAGGCGGTCTCCCTCTACAATCACACCCTCACCTCCGCTCTGGACGCGGTCGCCCCTGCCCACTCCGTCCACCCCCGCTGCTCCAAACCCCAACCCTGGCACTCCAAATTTACCCGCTTCCTCCAAAAATGCTCCCGTTCCGCCGAACGTCACTGGAGAAAATCCCGCTCCCTGGCTGACTTCCTCCACTTTAAATTCATCCTTTCATCCTACAGCTCTGCCCTCTCACTCGCTAAACAATCTTTCTTTAAATCCCTCATCTCTTCCCAGTCCTCTAACCCCCGTCGCCTCTTTGCCACCTTCAGCACTCTCTTGGCCCCCTCCCCTCCCCCCACCCCCTCCTCCCTGACTGCCTCTGATTTCGCCTCCTTCTTCTCCTCTAAAATCGAGGCCATCCGACTTGAAATCACCTCCTCCACTCTCTCTTCCACCCCTCCCACTCTTCTGTCCTCCCCCCCAACCAACTTCCCCTCCACTCCTTCCGTCCCACCACCGGCGATGAAGTCCACTCTCTCATTTTATCCTCCCCCCCCACTACCTGCCCCCTGGATCCCATCCCCTCCCACCTTCTTCGCTCCCTTTCCCCCACCACCTGCTCCCACCTTGCTCACCTCTTTAATCTCTCCCTCTCCACTGGCATCTTCCCCTCCTCCTTCAAACATGCTCTCGTATCCCCCATTCTTAAGAAACCTAATCTCGACCCCACTTCTCTCTCGAACTATCGCCCCATATCTCTTCTCCCTTTTGCCTCCAAAATTCTCGAGAGGCTCGTCTGCAGCCGTCTCACCTCCTACCTTTCTGAATACTCCCTCCTTGATCCTCTCCAGTCTGGTTTCCGCCCCCTCCACTCCACTGAAACTGCCCTGGCTAAAGTCACCAATGACCTCCTCTCTGCAAAAGCCAGGGGCCACTTCTCCCTTCTCATCCTCCTTGACCTCTCTGCAGCCTTTGACACCGTTGACCACCCCCTCCTCCTTCACACCCTCCAGTCTTTTGGCCTCTCTGGCCCAGTCCTGTCCTGGTTCACCTCTTACCTTACTCACCGTTCCTTCTCTGTCACCACCTCTGGGTCTCTCTCCCCCCCATCCACCCTTCCAGTCGGGGTCCCTCAGGGCTCTGTTCTGGGACCCTTACTCTTCTCTCTATACACCTCCTCCCTGGGTGAATTCATCAGCTCCTTCGGCTTCAGCTACCACCTTTACGCTGACGACACTCAACTATACCTCTCCTGATCTCTCTCCCTCCCTCCTCTCTAGGGTGTCCGCCTGCCTCTCTGCCATCTCCTCCTGGATGTCCTCTCGATTCCTCAAACTTAACCTTGCCAAAACTGAGCTCATAGTTTTCCCTCCCTCTCATACCCCATCCCCTTCTGACCTCTCCATCACTGTCGATAACACCTCTATCTCCCCTGTCCCCCAACTTCACTGCCTTGGTGTCATCCTCGACTCCTCTCTCTCCTTTGGCCCCCACATCCTCTCTCTTGCTAAATCCTGCCGCTTCCAGCTGCGCAACATCGCTCGCATCCGGCCCTTCCTCTCCCAAGATGCCACCAAATGCCTTATCCACTCTCTGATCATCTCCCGCCTGGACTACTGCAACCTCCTCCTCACTGGCCTCCCCCACTCTCATCTCGATCCCCTTCGATCCGTCCTTAACGCTGCAGCTAGGCTTATTTTCCTCTCTCGCCGCTCCTCTTTTGTCTCCCCCCTCTACCTAGCCCTTCACTGGCTCCCATTCCCCTTCAGAATCCTCTTTAAGCTCTTCACACTCACCTACAAGGCCCTCGCCAACTCCACTGCGCCCTACATCTCCACCCTCCTCTCTATTCATGCTCCATCCCGCCCTCTCCGTTCTGCCTCTGACCGTCGCCTCTCTTCCCCCCTTATAACTTCCTACCACGCGCGTATCCAAAACTTCGCCCGCGCTGCCCCCCTCCACTGGAACAAGCTCCCTCCCTCCATCAGAACTTCCCCTAATCTGTCCAGCTTCAAACGGGCCCTAAAAACCCACCTTTTTCTGAAAGCCTTTCTGTCTCCCACTTAACTTCCTACCTTATCTTCTGCCTCTGTCCCCCTACTCTCCCTCTCTCCCCTGCGTCTCTCTGTCTGTCCACCCCTCCCCTTAGATTGTACGCTCCTCTGAGCAGGGCCATCTCTCCTCCTGTTTCCACCACTTCTAACTCTGCTCTCCAGCTACTTAGCCCTCCTCCTCGAGGGTCCTCCACCCCACGTCCACTCTCCCTCCTCCCCCCTGGGGGTCTCCCTGTCTTCCGCGCCCTCCTTCTTGGGCCCCGTCGTTTTGCGGATCCTCCCTCCCCCTTCCCCCCCCTCTCTAGCTGTGCATTGAGCGTACTGAGTTGCTGTGTTTACTGTACTGTGCTGTCTCCCATTGTATTGTGATTTTGTTTGTCTCTGTACGGCGCTGCGGATGCCTTGTGGCGCCTTATAAATAAATATTAATAATAATAATAATAATAATAATAAATACTGAACCTCTATTTCGGCTTTCAGTTCGCAAAAGGCACCAATGTGCCCCGATCATCACTGGACCCCCAGGATGAGTTCACAATTCATTTTTAATTAAATACATACTCTTATACTATAGTATATTTTATATTAAAAATTTGCACATTATACTTTTCTGCAGCAACAGTTCAATTATAATTAAAATCTTAATCTACTACTGTCTACTCCAGGAGCTAGTTTTTCCTATCTAAACTCATCACAACTGGTGAAAAATGCAAGCAGGTACACACACGCATCTGGAAACTGTAAAATCATAAGAGGAAAGCCAATAAAAAACAATTTATATAATTTCCTTAACTGGCTTTACAACAAGATTTTTCACTATATACTTTACAAAGGGGAAGATGTTGTGGAACTGTTTGTAGTTTTTAAACAATATAGGGGAATGGTATTAGGCCTTGCTCATGCTCACATAATGAGAGGACATTTAGGAATAGGAAAAAACTATGAGCAAATTGTTTTGGCTAGGAGTTTATAGATATGTGACAGAATACTGTCCCTTGTGTCCTTTATCCATTATGGGAATATCCTTTGAGATCAGAGCTATGAATTTAATTAAGCTTATAGTAAAATGTGAGAATGACCATCAATATATTTTAGTCATAATACTCTAAGTTACCCATTACCAGAGGTTATACCCTTGCACAACATCACAATTAAGACAACAGCTAGAGAGTTAAGCCATTTATTTTTTCAGAATAGGAATCCAAAGTGAAAACATAACCGACCAATGTAACCCTTTATGTTACCAGACTGTGCAAGTTGCTTTAGGTAACTCAACTGAGAACATTGGTTTATCACTCCCTGAAAAGATGGAAAACAAACTGTCATGAGTTGTTGCTTTACCTAGTGTTTGCCATCAGAGACATTCCCTAGTCCTCCATACCAGTTGTTGGTTGTTGTTTTTTTTAAATTGTTATGTAGAAGCTGTCCTGGGGACTGCTAGATATAGCAAAATAGAAATTGGAGGGAGAGACCAATCCCTACAAAAGAATATTTGAACATTTATCTGCAATAAAGAATAGCTATGGTAAGGACAGTGGTATAAGAGTTCCCAGAACAGGACCAGCAGGCTCAACAAAAAGTTTATAATCATTGCAGCCAATAGCATATATTTGCTCCTGGTGAGTGCTTGTCTTGGTTCTACTGGTACAACAAATGTTTTACCAGATGACAGGCCTTTTCAGATCCAAGAAAAATCGTTGGAGCAAATTATGCCCATTAACCTGAGAAAACTGAACAAGGTAGGCTGGCCCTCTGGGACAAAATGTTCCCTCCAACACCTACAGTGTCCTTACCTCCTGAGGTAAAAATATTAGAATGAAAATATAAAATGTTTGAGGCTAAAAATAGTGAACGAGAGGAGTTTGCTACACGCAAGGCCAGGTTCTAATTAAAAGACAGGAGAGACAGTCAACAGTCAATCCTAAAAAGGTGTTGTGAATGGAAGAGGCAACGTACATTGGAAGATGTTTGGTTAGCTCATCAATATATATATATATATATATATATATATATATATATATATATATATATATTGCAACAGAAAAACAAGTAGGGCGCCCCAATGTGTAATATCAAAATATGGTGTTGTGAAGATGTAGTAACTGCGTACCGTAAAGATGTATTCAAGAAGTAAATGGTCATATGGAGGTTTCAGAAAGAACAGAAAGTAACATAGTGCAGTATTGTTATATATAAAACTGCACCAAATCCAGAAATAGTCCTCCACCAGGAGACAGAGTGCTAAAACAGGCAGTAAACCCAAAGGTGAATAATGTGGCACACAGGTGCAACATGTATCCCTAAGTAAATAAAAACTGCGTACCAGATAGTCACAAGACCATGAGCTTTCTTAGACCATATATATAAGATCAGGCAATTCCTCTGTCACAACCTCATCCAATGGCGGTAATGAACAAGATTGAACAAAAAAGAGAATGCAATGTAAAAATATAGTCAATTTATTAAAATTGAATAGCACAGTAGTAAGTTCTGTTTTTTCTACATTGTCGCTATGTCTGATGGAGACTGAGAGGGATTACCTCTGAAGAGGAAACCTCCATATGACCATTTACTTCTTGAATACATCTTTACGGTACGCAGTTACTACATCTTCCCAACACCATATTTTGATATTACACATTGGGGCGCCCTACTTGTTTTTCTGTTGCAGCATTATCGTTATCTGGACTAACCATCTGGCCACAAGTATCCTGAGGCTGCCGCTCTCAACTGAGCTAAGTGTTGTTTTCGGGACTGATCCCTCAAAACTGGACTTTATATATTATCTATACCAGTTGTCTATCCAAACTGTATTTACGTTGTGGTAATTAGCGCCACCATATATATCCTTTTTTTTTGTTTGTTATTGCAATATATATATATATATATATATAGTTGACTGGTTATTATTATTTTCATACTGCTGTAGTGTTTGGTCATCTATTGGATGTCGACTATACCAATATCTAAAAATTTTCCCAGACCGTGCAGGCAAGCCTTATATTCAACAGTTTTCTAAATCAGAATTGCTATTAAAATTGAAATCAGAATTCTATACACTAGTATACTAGAAATAATTGCCAACTGAAAACAACAAAAAGTATTATTTAAAAGATAAATGGTGTACATACATTAGACGCCAATCTTAAAGCACATCAGAGTAAGAGGCAGTTTCCTTCTCTATGGTAAACACCGATAGTACAATTTATTTCTCACTAAAACTCAAAAGAAATCAACATAGTGTAATTTATTCTTTCCAATTTTGTATAGATAGATTAGAAAGAGTCCATATAAACACCATGTGCTGATAGATGAGAAATCACACCAGGAAATTGCAAACTTTGTGTGTCTTCTGTTTCACCTTGTCCCCAAAAGACATATGCTTACAATGTTTCTAATGGGTATAAGCCTTCAGAAAAGATAACAAATATTCTCCTCCTTCTTCCACTGGAAGATCATCCTTTCCTCCATAAAAATAATGAAATGACAGACAGGAAGGAATCTAGTGCATTATCTTTTTGACTTTACTCAAATATAGAAAACAGTTAAAAACAAACAAACAATTAAAATGAATAGATCCACAATCAGATAAATGCAGGGACTCGTACCAGAAGATTCCAGAAAATAGGCATAGATGTTATATCCAAAATCTGTCATTAATCAGATGGTCACCTGTCTGTCATTTCATTATTTTTAAGGAGGAAAGGATGATCTTCCAGTGGAAGAAGGAGGAGAATATTTGTTATCTTTTCTGAAGGCTTATACCCATTGGAAACATTGTATGAATATGTCTTGTGGGGACAAGGTGAAACAGAAGACACACAAAGTTTGAAATTTTCTGGTGTGATTTCTCATCTATCAGCACATGGTGTTTCTATGGACTCCTTCTAGTCTATCTATACAAAATTGGAAAGAATATATTACACTATGTTGATTTCTTTTGAGTTTTAGTGAGAAATGAATTGTACTATCGGTGTTTACCATAGAGAAGGTAACTGCCTCTTACTCTGATGTGCTTTAAGATTGGCGCCTAATGTATGTACACCATTTATCTTTTATATATTCTGTTTTATGAGGAGAGGGAGAACCACCTTCTAGTGTGCACATACTAGGAAGCAGATCAGTATAGCGCTGATAATATCTCATGCTTTTTTTGTACATAAAAAGTATTATTTGTTGTGACAAATCCAATTATTTACATATTTTTTTAAAGTTTCATGATAATTGCCCTTTAATAATGCAATGTTCCATTGCAAAGAAATTATTTGTGGCCTGGTAATACCAAGATGATACAAGTTTCACATCACTGGTCAAGAGAATTAGTTTGAGTCACAAAAAGTAAACCGCCCCAAAAAAATTAAACTTGAAATTTGGTAATAATTGCAAATGTGTCTTTTGAATTGTTTAGTGACCTTTAGTCTTAAACCGGGAAGCTTCTGTAATGTTTTATATCTGTACTAAAAGATGAGGAATTGCACTTTTCGATGCCAAAAATGCTTGAACAACAAATATTATCCGAAAATATTATTCTTTACTACTAGGATATAAAAAAGTCAGCATCTCAAGAACAGAATGAATGGAAGAGAAAAAAAAAACTTTTATGGTTGAAAATGTTCAGTTTATTGCAAGTTTGTGACTTTTGTGATAAACCTCTACAGTTGTAGTGATATGTAAGATAAATGTCTTTAAACTTGTAAAAGGTTAGGCAGAGAGACATATTGTGATAGTTTTCTTGTATATAAGACTTGTGAAACTTGAGCATAACTGTTGAACCTCTTACAGTTCAATACCTTTGCTCATGTTCAAGTGGAGTTATGGGCAATAAAACACTGCAAGAATACATTATGCCTCTCATCTCCAGAACTGTCATCCTGTCTAGAATTACAAAATATTACTTGGGATGAAAAACATCATTGCCATACTATAGTTTCATATTGTGGGCATGAAACTGTTACACTAATGCTTTAAATCTAACACTCTTCCTGGCAGACAAAGAATGGTTATGTACTAAAGGCAATGGAGAATTATATTTTTATGTTCCCTTTTTAATCATCAAAATACATTTAAAGGTGAACAGGGGTTCAAAAAGTACAGTTCAAGTCAGGTTTAGAGTACAGGTACAAATGTTTAGACTGGGTCTTCAGAAAACTTTGGCTAATGTAAAAATGGTCACATTAAGGTGTAATCTAGAGATGCTCAGGCTCGGTTACCCAAGAACCAACCACACCCGAAATCAGCAGATCTGAGTACCGAGCCAAGCCGGCTCGATACTTTTACGCGCCCTTGGAATTGAAAACAGGGCAAAATATCATTATGTTGCTGGATCTTGCGAGTTTTGGATTCTATAAGTACCGCCCTCCACAGCAATCCAGCGTCTTTTTACAGAGGGACACAGAAGGGGTAGCACAGTTCTTGGCAGTCTCTAGTGCAGTTGGGCAACGTCACAGGTAGAAAAGAAAGAGGAGGGGCAGCAGTGTTCTTCAAAGTCTCCAGTGACATTCAGGAGAGCTCCATTGCTAATTGTCATTGCTGAAATAAAAATAATTGGGCTGGCAGGCTTGGTTTTCTAAATCTGCAGCCACATTGTACTGTGTTATATAGGTTACACACAAAGAGGAGAGCTCCATTGCTAATTGTCTTTGTTGAAATACAAATAATAGGGCTGGCAGGCTTGGTCTTCTAAATCTGCAGTCACATTGTACTGTGTTATATAGGTAACACACAATGAGGAGAGCTCCATTGCTAATTGTCATTGCTGAAATAGGGCTGGCAGTCTTGGTCTAAATCTGCAGTTACATTTTACTGTACCATAGCTCACTCAGAAACAGGAGAGGTGGTAGCGTCCAGTGCTGAAACAGAAATTGTAATAATAGGGTTATTAGTGTTCTTAAAAGTCTCCAGTGACATTTTACTGTGCCACAGCTCATACAGAAACAGGAGGGGTGGCATTGTTCTTCTCACTCTCCAGTCTCAGGCATGATGATACTAATCCCTCTATCTCATGTGCTAAAGCCTATGTTCAAGTGCATAGTGCTTTTAAGACAGGGAAACAAAAAAGTAAAATAACACCTTTTACCTTGGTCAATAAAAAAAGACCTGTATTCCATGCAAAGTGCATAGTGGTTTTAAATCAGGGAAACTAAAATGTAGATAAAAACTTGTAACTTTGTAAAGAAAAAAACACCTCTCTAATAAAGGTGAAAGTTTACTGTAGTAAAACATAAAATTGCCAACATGCCATTCTATCCAAAATATTACCAAGCATAACGGCATCAGCTAGCTCTCTTCTCTCAGCTAGATCTCAGCACCTGCAATCTACACTGTCATCATATACACCCTCAGCAGTGTGTACATCATCCTCAAACAATACTAATTAATCCCCGCTGGAATCCACCATCACAGAAGTCTGTGTACTTTGATGTAATTGCCGGTAGTGGCCTTCCTCATGGAATTTGTAGTTCATTTTACGGAAGAGCTGTCACGATTTTTGGGAAATTCTTTTAGACAAGACCAAATGTCAAAATGTTGTGCAGACTCATCTGCAACTCCACTAGGTGTCTTGGGAAGGCTAAGTTTTTTCCTAGCAGCAATTTACAGACAAACTGAAGGAAGGAACGTCATTGTGTCATGTACCACTTGAGCTGTCAGCTTGCTGACCAGGAGCTCATTGCATCTCTTGAGATCTGGGTTGGTTGGAAAGAAAGTAAAGACATAGTTCTTAAACCTAGGATCAAGCAGAGTTGCCAAAATTGAATGATCCGATTTCAACATGGTGATAACTCTTGGATCCTGGCAAAGTGAATAAAGTACTTAATCTAAAAGTCCAACATAATTAGCATAATTGCTTTGTTTCATTTCCGTCTTCAATTTCTCTTGCTGCTTTTCAAAAAGTATAATTAGGGGTATCACTTGACTCAAGCTAACAGTGTCTGCACTCTCTTCACAGGTGACTACTTTCAGTGGTTTCAGCACCTTGCACAACACGGAAAGTATTCTCCACTGCGCTGAACTAAAGTACATTCCCCATAAATTATATTCTCCTTGCAGCTGCTGCATTCTCCTACATGCTGTTGCAGAATCCTAAAATATTATAATAATAAATATTAAATAAATAATAAATATTTTGGGACACAGACAGCATCTCCTGCATGTCATTGTCAATTTTTAAAAAGTTCTGTACCACCAAGTTGATTGTGTGAGCAAAACAGGGAATGTGATGGAATTCATCCCGCTATAATGCTCTAACAATATTGGTGGCGTTATCAGAAATGACATATCCTCAGGAGAGTCCAAGCAGGTTAAGCCATGTTGCAATGACATCCCTTCGTTTTTCAAACAGGTTATCAGTGGTATTACCTCTGACCTGCGCCTTGTCTCATCTCTGATAACCACCTCTCACTCCCGCCTTCAAGGCTTCTCCTGTGCTGCTTCACACTTATTGAATTCCTAACCACGCTCAGACTTTCCCACAGCCTTCAAATCTTTAGATGCTCTTTGAAAATCCATCTCTTTTTTAGAGGTGACCTTATCCTCGATAACACTATTCACACTAATGCACCCTCACAGCTATCCCAATCTCCACTCTGAGCCACACTCGCTCCTCTTGTTTCAGCTGTGCCCTCTTCCCTTTAGAATGTAAGCTCTCTAATGAGCAGGGTTCTCTATACCCTTTCTTTTCATGACTCCATTTATTTTGTCTGCCTTGTCTGCTCATGTTTTGTGTATGTCTTGTTTTATTTATGTCCTTTTCTTCCCTAGTGTACAGCGCTGTGGGGCACTGTGATGCCTAACAAATTTATGATAATAATAATAGTAATAATAATAATAATAATAATAATAATAATAAAATGCCTCTTAGCAGATGATACACAGAGTAGCCTAACTCTGAAAAATGTGCTACCTCTGTCTCTGCTGGTGAAGGCAAATCACCAACCCAGTGGGCTGTCACAATTAGGGATGAGCGCACTCGGATTTATGAAATCCGAGCCCACCCGAACGTTGCCGATCCGAGTCGGATCCGAGACAGATCCGGGTATTGGCGCCAAATTCAAATCTGAAACTGAGGCTCTGACTCATAATCCCGTTGTCGGATCTCGCGATACTCGGATCCTATAAATTCCCCGCTAGTCGCCGCCATCTTCACTCGGGCATTGATCAGGGTAGAGGGAGGGTGTGTTAGGTGGTCCTCTGTCCTGGTAGATCTCGTGCTGTGCTGTTTAGTTCTGTGCTGTGCTGTTTAGTTCTGTGCTGTGCTGTGCTGTGCTGTGCTGTGTTCTGCAGTATCAGTCCAGTGGTGCTGTGTGCTGTGCTCTGTCCTTCTGAGGTCAGTGGTGCTGCTGGGTCCTGTGCTGTGTCCTGTTCAGTCCAGTGGTGCTGTGTCCTGTGCTCTGTGCTTCTAAGGGCATAGTTATTTCCCCAATATTCCCCTGTGTTTAAAAAAATCAAAAAAAGTTATTTAAAAAAATACCAAAAACTACTTTAATTTTTTTTAATTACCACAAAATTTGCACAACCAATCCTGCAGTATAAGCCCATTGGTACTGCAATATTACCAAGTTCACACATTCAGCAGTAAAAGTCCAGTGGTACTGCAATATTACAAAGTTTACACATTCTGCAGTATCAGTCCAGTGGTGCTGTGTCCTGTGCTCTGTCCTGCTGAGTTCCGTAGTGCTGCTGGGTCCTGTGCCGTGTCCTGTTCAGTCCAGTGGTGCTGTGTCCTGTGCTCTGTGCTTCTAAGGGCATAGTTATTTCCCCATTATTCCCAAGTTTTTAAAAAATAAAAAAAAAGTAAAAAAAAAATTACAATTAAAAATTAAAAAAAATATATATATAATTATAACCAAATTTGCAAAACCAATCCAGCAGTATAAGTCCATTGGTACTGCAATATTACAAAGTTCACACATTCTGCAGTATCAGTCCAGTGGTGCTGTGTCCTGTGCTCTGTCCTGCTGAGTTCCGTAGTGCTGCTGGGTCCTGTGCCGTGTCCTGTTCAGTCCAGTGGTGCTGTGTCCTGTGCTCTGTGCTTCTAAGGGCATAGTTATTTCCCCATTATTCCCAAGTTTTTAAAAAATAAAAAAAAAGTAAAAAAAAATAAAAAATTAAAAAAAAAAAAAATATATATAATAATTATAACCAAATTTGCAAAACCAATCCAGCAGTATAAGTCCATTGGTACTGCAATATTACAAAGTTCACACATTCTGCAGTATCAGTCCAGTGGTGCTGTGTCCTGTGCTCTGTCCTGCTGAGTTCCGTAGTGCTGCTGGGTCCTGTGCCGTGTCCTGTTCAGTCCAGTGGTGCTGTGTCCTGTGCTCTGTGCTTCTAAGGGCATAGTTATTTCCCCATTATTCCCAAGTTTTTAAAAAATAAAAAAAAAGTAAAAAAAAATAAAAAATTAAAAAAAAAAAAAATATATATAATAATTATAACCAAATTTGCAAAACCAATCCAGCAGTATAAGTCCATTGGTACTGCAATATTACAAAGTTCACACATTCTGCAGTATCAGTCCAGTGGTGCTGTGTCCTGTGCTCTGTCCTGCTGAGTTCCGTAGTGCTGCTGGGTCCTGTGCCGTGTCCTGTTCAGTCCAGTGGTGCTGTGTCCTGTGCTCTGTGCTTCTAAGGGCATAGTTATTTCCCCATTATTTCCAAGTTTTTAAAAAATAAAAAAAAAGTAAAAAAAAATTAAAAATTAAAAAAAAAAAAATAATATAATAATTATAACCAAATTTGCAAAACCAATACAGCAGTATAAGTCCATTGGTACTGCAATATTACCAAGTTCACACATTCTGCAGTATCTTGTGCTACATATAATGGAGACCAAAAATTTGGAGGATAAAGTAGGGAAAGATCAAGACCCACTTCCTCCTAATGCTGAAGCTGCTGCCACTAGTCATGACATAGACGATGAAATGCCATCAACGTCGTCTTCCAAGCCCGATGCCCAATCTCGTAGTACCGGGCATGTAAAATCCAAAAAGCCCAAGTTAAGAAAAAGTAGCAAAAAGAGAAACTTAAAATCATCTGAGGAGAAACGTAAAGTTGCCAATATGCCATTTACGACACGGAGTGGCAAGGAACGGCTTAGGCCCTGGCCCGTGTTCATGACTAGTGGTTCAGCTTCACCCACGGATCTTAGCCCTCCTCCTCCTCCCCCCCCTACAAAAAATTGAAGAGAGTTATGCTGTCAGCAACAAAACAGCAAACAACTCTGCCTTCTAAAGAGAAATTATCACAAATCCACAAGGCGAGTCCAAGGATGTTGGTGGTTGTCAAGCCTGACCTTCCCATCACTGTACGGGAAGAGGTGGCTCGGGAGGAGGCTATTGATGATGTAGCTGGCGCTGTGGAGGAACTTGATGATGAGGATGGTGATGTGGTTATTGTAAATGAGGCACCAGGGGGGGAAACAGCTGATGTCCATGGGATGAAAAAGCCCATCGTCATGCCTGGTCAGAAGACCAAAAAATGCACCTCTTCGGTCTGGAGTTATTTTTATCCAAATCCAGACAACCAATGTATGGCCATATGTAGCTTATGTAAAGCTCAAATAAGCAGGGGTAAGGATCTTGCCCACCTAGGAACATCCTCCCTTATACGTCACCTGAATAACCTTCATAGTTCAGTGGTTAGTTCAGGAACTGGGGCTATGACCCTCATCGGTACAGGGACACCTAAATCCCGTGGTCCAGTTGGATACACACCAGCAACACCCTCCTCGTCAACTTCCTCCACAATCTCCATCAGATTCAGTCCTGCAGCCCAAGTCAGCAGCCAGACTGAGTCCTCCTCAATACGGGATTCATCCGAGGAATCCTGCAGCGGTACGCCTACTACTGCCACTGCTGCTGTTGCTGCTGTTAGTCGGTCATCTTCCCAGAGGGGAAGTCGTAAGACCGCTAAGTCTTTCACAAAACAATTGACCGTCCAACAGTCGTTTGCCATGACCACAAAATACGATAGTAGTCACCCTATTGCAAAGCGTATAACTGCGGCTGTAACTGCAATGTTGGTGTTAGACGTGCGCCCGGTGTCCGCCATCAGTGGAGTGGGATTTAGAGGGTTGATGGAGGTATTGTGTCCCCGGTACCAAATCCCGTCGAGATTCCACTTCACTAGGCAGGCGATACCAAAAATGTACAGAGAAGTACGATCAAGTGTCCTCAGTGCTCTAAAAAATGCGGTTGTACCCACTGTCCACTTAACCACGGACATGTGGACAAGTGGTTCTGGGCAAACGAAGGACTATATGACTGTGACAGCCCACTGGGTAGATGCATCCCCTTCCGCAGCAACAGCAACAGCTGCATCAGCAGCAGCAACTACAAAATGGCGGCTCGTGCAAAGGCAGGCAACATTGTGTATTACAGGCTTTAATAAGAGGCACAACGCTGACAACATATTAGAGAAAATGAGGGAAATTATCTCCCAGTGGCTTACCCCACTTAGACTCTCATGGGGATTTGTGGTGTCAGACAATGCCAGTAACATTGTGCGGGCATTAAATATGGGCAATTTCCAGCACGTCCCATGTTTTGCCCACACCATTAATTTGGTGGTGCAGCATTACCTCAAGAGTGACAGGGGTGTGCAGGAGATGCTTGCGGTGGCGCGCAAAATTGCTGGACACTTTCGGCATTCAGCCAGTGCCTACCGCAGACTAGAGGCACATCAAAAAAGCATGAACCTGCCCTGCCATCACCTCAAACAAGAGGTTGTGACGCGCTGGAACTCCACCCTCTATATGCTGCAGAGGATGGAGGAGCAGCAAAAGGCCATTCAGGCCTACACAGCCACCTACGACATAGGCAAAGGAGTGGGGATGCGCCTCAGTCAAGCGCAGTGGAGACTGATTTCCGTGTTGTGCAAGGTTCTGCAGCCATTTGAACTTGCCACACGAGAAGTCAGTTCCAACACTGCCAGCTTGAGTCAGGTCATTCCCCTGATCAGGCTGTTGCAGAAGCAGCTGGAGAAAGTGAGGGAGGAGCTGGTAAGCCATTGCGATTACACCAAGCATGTAGCTCTTGTGGATGTAGCCCTTCGTACGCTTTGCCAGGATCCGAGGGTGGTCACTCTTTTAAAGTCAGAGGAATACATTCTGGCCACCGTGCTCGATCCTCGGTTTAAAGCGTATGTTGTGTCTCTGTTTCCGGCGGACACAAGTCTACAGCGGTGCAAAGACCTGCTGGTCAGGAGATTGTCCTCTGAAGAGGACCGTGACATGCCAACAGCTCCACCCTCATTTTCTTCCACATCTATGGCTGCGAGGAAAAAGCTCAGTTTTCCCAAAAGAGGCACTGGCGGGGATGCTAATAACATCTGGTCCGGACTGAAGGACCTGCCAACCATTGCAGACATGTCTACTCTCGCTGCATTGGATGCTGTCACAATAGAAAAAATTGTGGATGATTACTTTGCTGACACCATCCAAGTAGACATGTCAGACAGTCCATATTGTTACTGGCAGGAAAAAAAGGCAGTTTGGAAGCCCCTGTACAAACTGGCTCTATTTTACCTGAGTTGTCCCCCCTCCAGTGTGTACTCGGAAAGAGTTTTTAGTGCAGCGGGGAACCTGGTCAGTGAGCGGCGAAGGAGGTTGCTTCCTCAGAACGTTGAAAAAATGATGTTTATAAAAATGAATAATCAATTCCTCAATGAAGTACAGCACTGCCCTCCAGATACTACAGAGGGACCTGTGGTTGTGGAGTCCAGCGGGGACGAATTGATAATGTGTGATGAGGAGGAAGTACACACTGTAGGGGGAGAGGAATCAGAGGTTGAGGATGAGGACGACATCTTGCCTCAGTAGAGCCTGTTTAGTCTGTACAGGGAGAGATGAATAGCTTTTTTGGTGTGGGGGCCCAAACAAACCAATCATTTCAGCCAAAGTTGTTTGGTAGGCCCTGTCGCTGAAATGATTGGTTTGTTAAAGTGTGCATGTCCTATTTCAACAACATAAGGGTGGGTGTGAGTGCCCAAGGACAATTCCATCTTGGAACTTTTTTTTTTGCATTATATGACCAATCAACAGTTGTTTGCCATGTTCAAAAAGTAAAACCAAATTTAAACAAATTCAAGAAATTAAACCAAAAGTAAAATGCCCTGTCATAATTTAAAACAAGAGGTATTGACGTGCTCTAAAACTACTGTATTGTTGTTTATATTTTATAAACACTACACTTGAAAGCTTGAGTCTTTCAATAAAAAAGTAACTGTCCATTGCACGAATATTTGCAACAGGGACAATTTTAGGGTTAAGAAAGTCAACTAATAACACTTCTACGCTGTCTGTCTTTATAAACACTACACTTGGAAGTTGGAGGAGGTATTGTGGCCCCGGCACCAAATTTACTACCGGGGCCACTCCACTGTGCAGTCCATATTTAGGTGTATCAGATATTAAACAACGGTGACAGTTGATGCCCAATTTTTTAATTATATTGTGGCTTCGGTACCAAATTGTGTACCGGGGCACCCACACTACGCAGTCCATACCCTTTTTTGGTGGAATTCTGACACGTGGAGGGTTTTTTAATTATATTGTGGCCTCGGTACCAAATTGTGTACCGGGGCCACCACACTACGCAGTCAAGATAGATAGATGCGTATCATAGATAAAGTACATTCAGTGGTGTGGGGCAAATTGAAAAATATTCAAAATGCACTGACATTATCAAAAACAAGAGGTTGTCACACGCTAAAACTCCAACATGTATATGATGGAGAGGATGGAGGAGCAGCCGTATGTGTAGTGTAATGCAGACCTGTTGAAGGTTTTTTATATATTTTATTGTGGTGCCCAGTGCCCACTCCTCTAGGCAGTCCAGGTACATTTATTGGTGCGAATCATACAAGTTGATGGTTTTCTTATTATATATATTGTGGTGACCCACTCCTCTACGCAGTCCAGGTACATTTATTGGTGCGAATCATAAAAGTTCAGGGTTTTTAATATATATTGTGGTGACCCACTCCTCTACGCAGTCCAGGTAGATTTATTGGTGCGATTCATAAAAGTTCAGGGTTTTTAATATATATTGTGGTGACCCACTCCTCTACGCAGTCCAGGTACATTTATTGGTGCGAATCATACAAGTTGATGGTTTTCTTATTATATATATTGTGGTGACCCACTCCTCTACGCAGTCCAGGTACATTTATTGGTGCGATTCATAAAAGTTCAGGGTTTTTAATATATATTGTGGTGACCCACTCCTCTACGCAGTCCAGGTACATTTATTGGTGCGATTCATAAAAGTTCAGGGTTTTTAATATATTGTGGTGACCCACTCCTCTACGCAGTCCAGGTACATTTATTGGTGCGATTCATAAAAGTTCAGGGTTTTTAATATATATTGTGGTGACCCACTCCTCTACGCAGTCCAGGTACATTTATTGGTGCGAATCATACAAGTTGATGGTTTTCTTATTATATATATTGTGGTGACCCACTCCTCTACGCAGTCCAGGTACATTTATTGGTGCGATTCATAAAAGTTCAGGGTTTTTAATATATATTGTGGTGACCCACTCCTCTACGCAGTCCAGGTACATTTATTGGTGCGATTCATAAAAGTTCAGGGTTTTTAATATATTGTGGTGACCCACTCCTCTACGCAGTCCAGGTACATTTATTGGTGCGATTCATAAAAGTTCAGGGTTTTTAATATATTGTGGTGACCCACTCCTCTACGCAGTCCAGGTACATTTATTGGTGCGATTCATAAAAGTTCAGGGTTTTTAATATATTGTGGTGACCCACTCCTCTACGCAGTCCAGGTACATTTATTGGTGCGAATCATACAAGTTGATGGTTTTCTTATTATATATATTGTGGTGACCCACTCCTCTAGGCAGTCCAGGTACATTTATTGGTGCGAATCATAAAAGTTCAGGGTTTTTAATATATATTGTGGTGACCCACTCCTCTACGCAGTCCAGGTACATTTATTGGTGCGAATCATACAAGTTGATGGTTTTCTTATTATATATATTGTGGTGACCCACTCCTCTAGGCAGTCCAGGTACATTTATTGGTGCGAATCATAAAAGTTCAGGGTTTTTAATATATATTGTGGTGACCCACTCCTCTACGCAGCCCAGGTACATTTATTGGTGCGAATCATAAAAGTTCAGGGTTTTTAATATATATTGTGGTGACCCACTCCTCTACGCAGTCCAGGTACATTTATTGGTGCGATTCATAAAAGTTCAGGGTTTTTAATATATTGTGGTGACCCACTCCTCTACGCAGTCCAGGTACATTTATTGGTGCGATTCATAAAAGTTCAGGGTTTTTAATATATTGTGGTGACCCACTCCTCTACGCAGTCCAGGTACATTTATTGGTGCGAATCATACAAGTTGATGGTTTTCTTATTATATATATTGTGGTGACCCACTCCTCTACGCAGTCCAGGTACATTTATTGGTGCGAATCATAAAAGTTCAGGGTTTTTAATATATATTGTGGTGACCCACTCCTCTACGCAGTCCAGGTACATTTATTGGTGCGATTCATAAAAGTTCAGGGTTTTTAATATATTGTGGTGACCCACTCCTCTACGCAGTCCAGGTACATTTATTGGTGCGATTCATAAAAGTTCAGGGTTTTTAATATATATTGTGGTGACCCACTCCTCTACGCAGTCCAGGTACATTTATTGGTGCGATTCATAAAAGTTCAGGGTTTTTAATATATTGTGGTGACCCACTCCTCTACGCAGTCCAGGTACATTTATTGGTGCGATTCATAAAAGTTCAGGGTTTTTAATATATTGTGGTGACCCACTCCTCTACGCAGTCCAGGTACATTTATTGGTGCGATTCATAAAAGTTCAGGGTTTTTAATATATTGTGGTGACCCACTCCTCTACGCAGTCCAGGTACATTTATTGGTGCGATTCATAAAAGTTCAGGGTTTTTAATATATATTGTGGTGACCCACTCCTCTACGCAGTCCAGGTACATTTATTGGTGCGAATCATACAAGTTGATGGTTTTCTTATTATATATATTGTGGTGACCCACTCCTCTACGCAGTCCAGGTACATTTATTGGTGCGATTCATAAAAGTTCAGGGTTTTTAATATATTGTGGTGACCCACTCCTCTACGCAGTCCAGGTACATTTATTGGTGCGATTCATAAAAGTTCAGGGTTTTTAATATATATTGTGGTGACCCACTCCTCTACGCAGTCCAGGTACATTTATTGGTGCGAATCATACAAGTTGATGGTTTTCTTATTATATATATTGTGGTAACCCACTCCTCTACGCAGTCCAGGTACATTTATTGGTGCGATTCATAAAAGTTCAGGGTTTTTAATATATATTGTGGTGACCCACTCCTCTACGCAGTCCAGGTACATTTATTGGTGCGATTCATAAAAGTTCAGGGTTTTTAATATATTGTGGTGACCCACTCCTCTACGCAGTCCAGGTACATTTATTGGTGCGATTCATAAAAGTTCAGGGTTTTTAATATATTGTGGTGACCCACTCCTCTAGGCAGTCCAGGTACATTTATTGGTGCGATTCATAAAAGTTCAGGGTTTTTAATATATTGTGGTGACCCACTCCTCTACGCAGTCCAGGTACATTTATTGGTGCGAATCATACAAGTTGATGGTTTTCTTATTATATATATTGTGGTGACCCACTCCTCTAGGCAGTCCAGGTACATTTATTGGTGCGAATCATAAAAGTTCAGGGTTTTTAATATATATTGTGGTGACCCACACCTCTACGCAGTCCAGGTACATTTATTGGTGCGAATCATACAAGTTGATGGTTTTCTTATTATATATATTGTGGTGACCCACTCCTCTAGGCAGTCCAGGTACATTTATTGGTGCGAATCATAAAAGTTCAGGGTTTTTAATATATATTGTGGTGACCCACTCCTCTACGCAGTCCAGAAAGATACCTTGTTGCAACGTTTTGGACTAATAACTATATTGTGAGGTGTTCAGAATACACTGTAAATTAGTGGAAATGCTTGTTATTGAATGTTATTGAGGTTAATAATAGCCTAGGAGTGAAAATAAGCCCAAAAACTTGATTTTTAAACTTTTTATGTTTTTTTCAAAAAAAATCCGAATCCAAAACCTTAAATCCGAACCGAGACCTTTCGTCAAGTGTTTTGCGAGACAAATCCGAACCCCAAAAATAACGAAAATCCGCATCCAAAACACAAAACACGAGACCTCAAAAGTCGCCGGTGCACATCCCTAGTCACAATCATATAATCTTTAGCTTGCCCAGTTCTGCTTGTCCACATATCTGTGGCTAAGTGTACAGTGGGTAGAATGGCATTTTGCAGCCCAATAATTACATTTTTGCGAACCTTCTGGTAGAGGTGAAGAATAGCTTTTCTAGTAAAATGGTGTCGTGATGGAATTTGGTAATGGGGACACAAGACCTCAAGTAATTGTCTAACACCAGCTTTATTTATAGCAGATATTGGACGCAGATCTAATACTAGCATAGTCGCCATGGCGTCTGTGGTCCGCTTTGCGACTGGGTGACAGCTTTCATACTTGCTTCCTCTTGCAAAGGATTGTTTAACAGTCAATTGTTGTAAACTACTAGTAGCCTTCTACTTGGTCTGCTACTGGACTGAAAATCCACCCCCAGCAGCAGGAGCAACAGCAGTGGGCCTAATGCTCAAAGATTCTTCTGAGGAGTCCTGGATAGGGGAGGAGTCATCTTATCTTAGAAATTTGAATGCAGGACTAACTCCGGTCACTTGTGAGGATATTGATGATGAAGGTGTTGGGGGTGTAGATTGCAGGTGCTGGGATCTGGCTAAGAGAAGGGAGGTAGCTGATGCTGGACTGCATGTTGTTATTTTTTAGCATAAGTTTTTGATTTTCACAAAAGCTTTCCATGAACTCGCCTCAAATTGTGTAACATGGATGAGGTTCCTAGATGGTTAAGGTCCCTGCCTCTACTGACTGTGGCTTTACAAAAGCTACAAATGGTTAGAAAACTGTTGTCAGGATTTGTGTAAAAATAATTCCACACATAAGAGGTGGATTTTTTGGTTTTATGCCCAGGCATGACAATGGCCTTCTTCTTATCACTGGCAAGAACTCAATATTATAGTGTTGAAAAGGTTGAGGTCTGAAAAACAGCTCTTCACGGTCACCATGTCTGCTTGCTTAATGCATGGATTTGTTGCCACATATTTGGCTGATTAGATATTTGCATTAATGAGCAGGTATCCAGGTGTACTTAATATAGTGGATACTGAGTGCCTTCTGGAACGATTGTGGCAGCACTCTGCGATGATGTAACATCCGCGATGTTGGGGTACCGTAGAACCTGAAATTGTTGTAGCCGCGATGCTCCCCTCAATATCAATTGAATCCTCACCCTACCCCCAGGGAAGATTTTTTTTTTATTGTAAAGTATAAAAATATCATATAACTGTCATACTTAATGCATTAAGACATCCTATATGCTGCTATGGTATTCAAATTACTTTGGATAATTGGACCATGTGCGAATCCAGTGTTCTGTTAGGTGGCTCAAGATATACTTCAAATGTAAATAAGAATTAATATATATTCAAATACATATGCTGTAATGATCTTTATTTATGAGACTATGATAGCTATAAAACAAATGAAATGGCATGTTGAAAGATAGTAAAGAATGTTCATCTGTTAGAAGTGATCTTTGTGTGTTGCAGATACTGCACACATTTGCAAGTTTGAAAGTCAAACAAGAACCTTTATACTTTATATAACTCCGGGAAGATATTGACCTCTGAAAATTACACTCACTCTAGTTCATGAGCAATTTTTTCGATTATTCAGTTGAGAGCAGTTTCTGCCAGTTACAGGATATTGAGTGAAAGTCATTTACTCAGTTACTGCTGCATTCAACTATAATCCCTATGTACAGTATTTATTAATATGTATTTTCATAAAGGACAGGAAAATGCTGAGGAAGAATATTGTTTTTTTATTTGATCATAGCCAACAATCACCCATTACAAAATATAATACAAACATGTTTAAATGCCTAAAATAGTTTTAGTGGGATATGCAGTGTGGCAATTGTCACACTGCTACATTTCATTCTTCACAGATATTGATTACTTATTTGTAATATATTACATTTATGTGACTGCATACATAAATGTTTACTTGAGCAGTGTAGTAACAGGAGTCATACTAACACTGAGACTGAGCCAGGTAACATATAATTGTCCTGATAATAACTTTTTCACCCATCCCACTACAACCCAGTTTTGACCTGATTAAAATTGTGGGTTGAGAGATATCTTGATAAAGATCCAGTTCCAGGATCGAAACACGTTGTTAATTAGGGAGTCGCACTGTGTGCCTGCCATTGGACTGCTGGGAGAACTGTACATGTTGAGCATGGAACATCTGTTCTCTATGTTAACGCTTGTCTTGTTTACAACATGATCTGGTAGGAGCACTTGCTACACCTCCCTTGATGAATTTATAAGTTTTATATGTTTTTTTTAAATTTGCTTTTGTGTTTTATGTTTTTAATAATTGATTATCAAGTTTTTAAGGATAATTCGCCTAGATCTGGCCTTTTCGGTTTTTTTTTGAGTTTTCTTTGCCAATTATATCTGTATGAGGAGGATGTCAAGAAAAGCAGAAATAACAGAGATAATTATTTAATAAGGCTGGTGTTCTACATATAATGGTTATAAGTAGATTACCATTATGGTGAAAGGAATTCCATGTTTATTGCACAATGATTTGAGTGACAACACTGGAAGTTTGGTTCTGGTGGTCCCCCACACGGTGACAATCCCTATAGTGGAAATCAAAATAATTTTTTGATATATCTTTCTCTTTCCTTTTATGCGAGTTAATTCAACGAGTATAATTGGTGAAAATAAAGCAAGAATAAAGGAGAAGGAATGAAAGAAAAACAAAGATAACATCACATTGATAAGTTGGACTATTCAATAAGGATTTTTATTGTGTATCTGTTGATTGACTTTATAAGACAAGAATCTAGCACCGATATGTCTATACATTCATTTCTTAAAATTGTGGGTTATTTGGCCGTCCGACTCCTACAGCTGTATTTTATGAGTTCTCTACAGTCCTACAATATTCAAATATAGCTGTGGATATAATTACATACTGTTACCAAAAGAGTGAATACCCAAGCTGATAAGAACCATTGTACACCTATACAGAGTGATTTCTCAATTTATATTTGTATTTGTTCTGATTGATGTCAAAGTCGTATAATTGGATGAACGAAAGTATATTGGTTTAATATTGGTTTGCCGTGCGTATTGCGAAGCGTACGCCACGTGTTATGTGACGTGATGCGATCGCACGGTAAAATATGCACGCACACACTCGCATTACAACAGTTAGTTATTTACATAATTTCATATTGGTTCTGTTACACTGTAATTCAGGAGCAGATAGTATTCGGTTTATTATTAGTCTATATATATATATATATATAGTGATTATATGTACATTGTAGTGTTATTAAAGGTTTAGGTAATAGGAAAGGTGTCATGCCTGATATCATCTTGAAGCCCTAATCATCAGCAGCTGTCCAGTGCAGTCGGCGAAGAGATCGCACATTGCATACTTTAGTTATTGATATTAGAGAGTAAAACCTTTGTATGATACTGGCTATGAAAAGGAGCAGACCCCCTGGAGAGAAGACCCCCACCTTTGGATTCCTTAGATTGAATCAACCTATTACCTGTCTGGCCTGGACCCACCCAACGTCTGGACCTATAGAAACAATCTACGTCATCTCTATTGTTCACAATGAAACACTGACTGTATATATATTAGCTGCATCTCACTGGGGCCTCAGTCAACTCTGACACAATATTCTATACAGAATATTGTCCATCGAGTCCCGTGGGTGCGCAAGCGATTGCATTGGTATGTACTTATCTTTTGGTATTGGCTGTGCTGTACTGTACTTTATCATGATATAATAATGTATTGAATTGTTGACTATTTACATCTGTTAAAAATAAATCACTTTGAGCTTTGGACACACATTCAATTGATTGGGCAATGCTTATTTTAAAACGATAGAATTACTTTAACAATGGGGGCTCGTGAGTTAGGAGTTACGTTACCGGCAGGTATGCAACGCTTACGATATTCGGTTCCTCAACAAAGGGTGGATTGACGGACGCGTCGCATAAAGCAGGAAAGAACGTAATGCGTCTAATACCTGTGGTTCACTGTGTGTTGCGAAACCGAATGTCCGTTGTTGCATAGACTGAAGGAACGCTAATTAGAATCTAGGGACAAGAAAGAAAAAATGTTTCTTTTTATTGTCGTTTTAATGGTTTAAAGTGTATTGCATTGCTGTGCGTATGTGTACTTCCTGCTGTGCGTACGCAAACTTCCGGTAGATTTGCCACGTGGTTGAACAATTGTTTTGATAGTTATTATATGCATAGTATAATTACTTGTGAAAGCCTCTGAGACATTATTACGGTTGTTGGGAACTTTCAATTTTCTGCGCAGAAAAGGTGTATAGTGTGCGATTTTGTAACGTAGATACACTGTTTATTGTTGAGGTGCTCAGTTGCTGTCTGACGAGGCGGATTGCCCAACTGAAGGACGGTATACAGGGCAGGTATACCGAATGCGAAAACCGGGTTTTCGCAAAGCGCTACCAATAGATCGCAAGGTTTGCTAATAATTAGTATTGGTAGGCAGTGCGATCCGATCGCACCGTTAGTGCGAATTGGTGAAGCAGCTAGGAGGAATTATACTGGAAAGGCAGGTTGATTGTATTAACTTGCGCTCCCAGCGATAATAAACTCAGCAGATTTTTGTGGTTGAGCCAGGGTATCGAGGAGCTGATAGCCCTTGGGGCCCACAGTGATATTTCTGTATTAGGGATCCTCGCCAGGGGCGAGAAAAGCGAGTGAACGCGGCTAAAGGAAATACGTTCACCGAGTATTATAGATCTCTAGCGGTGAGTATAGCAACAGAGTTGAAATTATTAGGTGGAAAGAACAGAGCATTGCGGTGTGTCTGTGTTTCACATTTGGCCGGAAGGAACAGAGCATTGCGGTGTGTCTGTGTTCCGGGTAGAAGGTATATTGTTCAACATGGGTGCTAAGCATACGCTAGAGAAGGTCAGTGTACTGCCTAAGGAAGGCCCTATTGGTTCAGCGAAGTTTCTCATGTGTAAGAAATATGGTGCATACGCAACTGTGTATTGTGACACGTGGGTCGAAATGACCAAAGATTGTGATAGGCCTTTCCCAACAACAGGGAGTTTTAATGCAGAGGTGCTAAATACCGTAAAAGATAAAGTACGGTTGATTAAGTCAACGAAAGTGAGAAATGCACATAATCATTGTTTAAAATCGTGGCAAATGGAAGGTTACACGTGGCAGAGCAGCGAACGCACAGCGGAAGTGAGTGTAAGGAAAAACACGTGTTCAGCGGAAGTAAGCGTACCGGAAACAAGCATTCCGGAAGTGTGCGTTGCAAAGCGTGGCGAACTGAGCGCAAACACGCCCCCGATAAATTCGGTCGGGGCGGGAAGTACAGCCAATACCAAAAATGTAAAAACTGTAACTAGTAAGTTGTATGTTGTTTTAAGTAACGTTAAAAGTAATGTTTCAGGACAAAGAAGAGGAACGGTCCCACCAGCAGGGGCAGCTGCTGAAAGTGGTGAGAATAATGAAAAGGTTAACACAGGGGGAGACATCCATTGTACTGCAGCAGCGATTTCAGCAACTAGTTTCAGTGATTTGGTAGACTTACATCCTGTCTGCACAGCAGCAGTTCCCAATGGGAAAGCAGACAGGAATAGTGATGTTCCCTTAAAACATGTAGCAAAGCATGATCCATGCACTAGGTCTGAAACATTTTCAATTTTGTCTGATTTCCCTGATCCTAGGAAAGATTTGACCAAATGTCAGCAGTTTATTAGATATTATGGTAATGTGTATGAGCCAACTAATAACGATTGGCGAGTATTATTGAAGACCTGTCTTCCTCTCAATACTGACATACAAAAGTTCATTAAGGATTGTATGTTGGAGGAGGATGAATCCTTAACCGAGGATGATAATCAGGACAATATTAGACATATAATCACACAGTTGGCCACATATTTCCCAGTGATAGTGGACTGGAGTAAAATTTTTAGTATCCAGCAAAAAGATAGTGAAAATGCAGCAGACTATTTTTGCAGAGCTTTGATAGCAATGGGCAAATATACTGGGGTACCAGACATAAAAGATAATCTATATTACAGAGAGGTTGCTGTTAAAGTTCTAATGGATGGCCTCAGGGAAAACTTGAAAAGAAGGGTGCAAACTTCATTACCATACTGGAAAGGAACCACTGTAAGTGTTCTCAGGGAGTCAGCTATAGAACATGATAAAAGTATAAACAAACAGAAAGAGACACTAAGTGATAGGGTAATGATGATAAGTATCCCAGCACTAGAGGGACTGCACACACGACCACCAGAATACAACCCACATAACAGGAAACCCAGAATAGTGAGATGTTACAATTGCAGAGAAGAAGGACACATTAGGAAAGATTATAAAAAGGAAGAGAAACAACACGAGTTGAGGAAGTGTTTTCAAGGCAATAAAATAGGACACCTAGCAAAACATTGTGCAGACATGACAGGGACGTGCTTCTACTGCCATAAGAAGGGACACATGAGTAGGAACTGTGTAGAGAGAAGAATGAATACCTGGGTTGGAAATCACATAGACATCCACAAAGGAGGCGTACACTTCTCTCAGAGGTTCCCTTTTAATTGATTGCACACTCTGTAACAACTAATATTCCGGGGGAGAAATATAGCCGACTCCAGAGTTAATCTGTGGTGAGCATTAAGGTGCAAAATGTAGAAAGAAACTTATTTTTTAAAAGTAATCTTTGTTGATTTTGTTTGTTCGTTTTATGTTGTCACATGTTTGTTTTCCTAAATCACTAGCCGACGGCAAAGAATAGAAATGTTTGTTTTGTTTGCTGTTTTAAGATAACTATCTTGTTTTTCTTTTCACAGATAAAGGGGACACAAAAGAAGTATAGACAAGTGTTTAAAAGGGGTGAGATAGAGAAATAGAAGAATTACTCTTGAAAGACTAATTAACAATAGACAATTGGAACACTCTTTTGTTTTAGGCTGCAGTGACTCATGATAATTTGTTTGGCTGAGAATCATTCTCCAACAATGAAGTATGTACATACTTTGCTCCAAAATATCGTTTTATGTATTTCAGAGAAAATATGAGTCACTAAGAGTACATTTTTACATTTCTCTATTATAGGTTAGAAAAGTCCGTTGAAAAGGTATGTAGTCAATGAGATACCGAGTTCTTACTAAACAAATGACGGACGACACTGGATGGCACTGTTAAGACCCCCTAGTCAAGTATGGGGAGGGGTCATAGTTAGCAAATAGCTAAGGGGAACAGTGGAATGAATACAGCCATTTCCCCATAGAGTCAGAGTCCAATCCAGCTGTCATTTTGTTGTAAAAATCTCCCTTTCTACATGTATGTTTGTATTCAAACCTTTGTATTCCCATCATTCATTGCTTTCCTATTTCTCATTCTTTACACAAACGCTAGTCTCTCTCTCTCTCTCTCTCTCTCTACCTCTCTCTCTCTACTTCTCTCTCTCTCCCGCTCCCTCCCTCTCTCTCTCCCTCTCCCTCTCTCTCTCTCTCTACCTCTCTCTCTCTCTCTCTCTCTCCCTCTCTCTCTCTCTCTGCTCTGGTAGAGATAAAATCAGACACAGTCTCAACAATGGGGCTAAAACATATTTTATTTTTTTACATAAGACAAATTCAGAGATACACACACTAGATTGACATGAGTTACAGAAACAGTCAGGGGTTTTGTTTTCATGTGTATAGAAACTGCTGATTTTAAGCAGAAAGGTTCTGTTGTGGAAATACGATTCATGTGTTATAGATTGCATATCTGTTTTGTTTTGTTTTTTTTTGTTTTGGCTCGTGCCTCCTGTACAAAAATGTGCCTTTATATGGATGCACAAAGGGTGGGCAGGACAGGAGGACAGAAGAATGCTAGAGGTTAAGCATACAGATATGCATCTCTGTGTAGAACATTGGAGTAGTATTTTTACCACAAGATACGACATAATGTGAAACCCTAGAAAATGTAGAATTTTCATGTTTTTATAATTTTCACTGTTAGACAGGCATGTACGGGATACTGTTATATTTGAAGAAAGTGTTATAGAAAGAGACCCCTTTGCCTTTTCCCACTTAGTCAAGTAGCTGAATATGAGGTACTGAGAATGACATGTGTGTTGGCAGAGGGAAAATCGATTGATATACATTGGTCTTTAGCATTTTTCTAGTCTAGAGGGCGATGTTGAGGTGACTGAGAAATCGTTTTATAGCAATACCAGCACATGATTAGGACACTACATAGAGGACTTTATACAGGGACACAGTTACCAACGGAAGTAGCTGCTAGTAAGGTCCACACTTACACGCACAACCATACATGGCTGTCACACCAGGGAGAACATAGCTGTCAAATAGACAGCAGGGTTTTATGTGACAGCTAACAAATCTATGTTTTGTTTTGTTTTTCGTTGTATTGTTTTAGTTTTAAAAAGGTGAACACACACACACATGCACGCATACACATATTGGTTAATATAGGAAGATTTGTGTTACCCGAGGGATAAACTGTCTGGAAGGTGAAGAGATGTGGTGAGGAGTCTGGTGGACTCTGGAGAGATGGACAAGGTAGACCAATAGAGCCATCCCATATCCCTCCTGCTGATGGGTTTTCCTCCAGGTAAAACAAATACACGTCATCCAATTACCACCATGCAGGATCCCCAAGTATACACAGGTGTACCAATGAAAAATGTCTGGGTAGAGGTGTATTGAAATGTGTCTAATGTATTACTGTATCATACTCAAATCTTTTGTTATTCAATGTGATAGTCCTAGAGTTATAATAGATGATAGGGTATTCATGTTATTGATAATAGATGTATAATGTATGAGTAGTGGTAACAAATCACATACTTTCAATTAGCCATAAACCAGTGTGAACATAAAGTAGTGGTACTCGGTAGAATGAATTGAATAGAATAAGAGTTGGAACTTGATTGAAGTGCCACTAGTCCTTTCCCGCTACCAAGAGATCACCCCTGGGCAGACTCCTAACCTGTCAGTTTTTGAAATGTTCTTGACCCCTCGTGAGATGAGATTGTAACTGGGAGGCTAGGTTAGACCTTGAGAGAAGGTAAATAGCGAGACAGTAACCAAGAACGTCCAAAACACTGTTTCCTGAAAGGTCACACTAACTGTCAGGATGTTGGATCGGGAGAGTAAGTTGTGGAGCAGAAATTTCTTAAGCTTAGGTTATTTGCCAGACAGGTACCAGGTGTAGGCTACCAGCCTCACGGCTTTAAGGGTAGCAGAGACACACTGGTGCCCATACCACCCACTGCAGAGGGGCCAACACTCAGAGAAGGGTCCAAGGGCACTCATGAGTCCGTACTGGAAGGCCTCGAATGCAGTTAGTAGCACCTGAGCCAAAGGCTAAGACTGTTGTCCAGCATGAAGTTGTAGTTTTTCCTGTTTTGTGTTCTCTCATTTCATTTTCTTCTCAGAGCGGTTAATTCTTTCGATTATTAGAAGGTGACAGAGACTGGTTCAGGTAGTGATAAGGAGGTATTGGGGAGGAAGAAGTTAGTAGCATAATCAGTCCAGTCAATTATTCTATTCAATTTAGGGGTAAAGGAAAATTTAGAAACCTTGGAGCTTAGAGAAAGTGCGAGGGGCTATTGTCTGAGTAGCATTACGTCCGTAAGTACGGCGACCCCATAGTTAAAAAAAGAGATACACCCAGCGATGCCAGTTCAGTAATATCCGGACTCGAGCAGGCATCCTTGAGAATGATTATCATTCTTGGGAGGGTAAGGTTTTAGACCAAACAAAGTGCTGGGCATGCTCACGCGTGCCTTAGTGATTATATCAAGTAGGATTAGTTCTCTTTCCACTAAATATTCTTGAGGTACCCGAACTATGGGTGGGAGGTCACTAAGGGAAAAAGTAGGACACCTAGGTCCCTCAGTCTGAAGTCTCCCAATGCTTTACAAGCCGATCACTGTTAAATCTGAGTATTGGGAGACTGGGAAGAATGAACAGACAATAGCCCGCCCACAAGTGTTGATGAAAAGAACTGGTGACATTATTAGATGTGTGTATATTAACGCAAGCTGAAGGAGATTGCATATGACATTATTGATAGACATAGGATGATGCTATTGATGAACATGAAGTGTTTAAATGTATTCTGAGCTTAAAGACATGCGTTGGACAGAAGAACCTGTTAAACTTGAAGAACTGTAGTAGAGAATTCTGTATAGCTGATACACGTTCTACTGTACCATGTACCTTTCCAAATAATGTATTAAGTGTTTTATTGCACCCTTGAAGGGCATACAAAAAGTTATCTCCAAGCTCCAGAAGTGTACGGTTTATAGTAAAAGAAGAAGTCGTTTCGAGGATTAAGACTCTCTCTTATGATAACTTGTTTAGATCAACAAACAGTGTGGACATACACCAAAGGGGATTTGAATTACATAACAATGAAACGTGGTACTGAGATCCTGCTTATAACATCTTTAAGGTGATAGTTTATTGTACTATCAAAGGGTGGACTGTCAAAGTCGTATAATTGGATGAACGAAAGTATATTGGTTTAATATTGGTTTGCCGTGCGTATTGCGAAGCGTACGCCACGTGTTACGTGACGTGATGCGATCGCACGGTAAAATATGCACGCACACACTCGCATTACAACAGTTAGTTATTTATATAATTTCATATTGGTTCTGTTACACTGTAATTCAGGAGCAGATAGTATTCGGTTTATTATTAGTCTATATATATACATATATATATATATATATATATATATATATATATATATATATATGGTGATTATATGTACATTGTAGTGTTATTAAAGGTTTAGGTAATAGGAAAGGTGTCATGCCTGATATCATATTGAAGCCCTAATCATCAGCAGCTGTCCGGTGCAGTCGGCGAAGAGATCGCACATTGCATACTTTAGTTATTGATATTAGAGAGTAAAACCTTTGTATGATACTGGCTATGAAAAGGAGCAGACCCCCTGGAGAGAAGACCCCCACCTTTGGATTCCTTAGATTGAATCAACCTATTACCTGTCTGGCCTGGACCCACCCAACGTCTGGACCTATAGAAACAATCTACGTCATCTCTATTGTTCACAATGAAACACTGACTGTATATATATTAGCTGCATCTCACTGGGGCCTCAGTCAACTCTGACACAATATTCTATACAGAATATTGTCCATCGGGTCCCGTGGGTGCGCAAGCGATTGCATTGGTATGTACTTATCTTTTGGTATTGGCTGTGCTGTACTGTACTTTATCATGATATAATAATGTATTGAATTGTTGACTATTTACATCTGTTAAAAATAAATCACTTTGAGCTTTGGACACACATTCAATTGATTGGGCAATGCTTATTTTAAAACGATAGAATTACTTTAACATTGAGCACAACTCACAGCTCCCCATAGCAACCTTACTTGTTTTGTTAATTTGGTTAATATTATAATTTTGTCCATATATCTACAGTAAACGGATTGGGTTCCATATTAACATTTCCTATTAGAAATGATACCCCATTCATACTGCACCAAAATCCCGGGTTTTTGCCGGGGCGAGCTCAAACGACCCAGGTCTTGGTGCAGTATGAATGGTACAAATCAAAAATCCCAGGTCTAAAAACCCGGGTCTTCAACCCTGGATTTTTCGAGGGGTAATTCCTAGTCGGACCCGGGTTGCCTGCACTATGAATGGTGCAACCCGGGTTTTTCAACCCGGGTTGCACAGAAAACAAGCTGATTGGCTGTCTGCCTGTCCCTGGAGGATGATGTCATCGGTGGGAGCCTGTGGAAGGTGGATGGTGGAGTGCAGATCAAGCTGAAGCAGAATCAGAGTTTATTGGAGAAAATTGCTTTTATTTCACTGAAAAAGTGTGTATTAACAGCAATTATGACACACTGGATGGAGGAAGAGGTGCGTGAGCTGCTGAATGTCAGAGGGGAGGAAGAAATTCGAAGGCAAGTGACTGGGACTGTGAAGGATGCCACAGTGTACTACAACATCGCCAAAATACTCACACAACGTGGCATAAAGAGGACACAGCAACAAGTCCTGAACAAATTGAAGTCCCTGAGGAAGCAGTACACTAAAGTCCATGACCACAACAGGCGCAAAAGTGGCGCTGCAAGAATGGACTGGCCCTTTTATGACCAGTGCATTATGGTCTTTGGACATTCTCCTCTGACAAATCCAATTGCACTGTCATCTTCTAGCAATGTGGATGCGGCTATACCAACACCACCAAAGAGCACACAGACAAGCGAGGCCGCAACGGTAATAATAGAAGATTCTATAGAAGACACCCCAGAACTGGAGTGCTCTGCCACAACAGATGACACCAACATTTCTTTGGACGAACAGAACGATTCACAGCCATTCCCTGCTGCGCAAGTTGTTACAGATACTTCGCAAGAAACGCAGCCAGAACCAGTGCCGGTGTCAGAGTCTACGCCAGGTCCCAGTTTACACTCCAACAGTAAGTATCTTTAATAATCTCACATCATAACCAACTATATATACATACTAATATATCTACATATATATATAATTGGCCAAAAAAAATTACCTGTATAAACATTACTGCCAAAAAAAGAGGAGTATATCAATATAAATGCAAACCAAATACCAATATATCTACATAACTTAAAAAAGAGAACTATATCAACAAAAAGCCCAAAAGACAAATATAATACACTCCAAAGTATTAAAACATTAACACACATATGTTGCAGTGCAAAACTACTGGGCAAGAGGGAGGAGGCCTCAAGCACATATCAGCTTACAACACTGCTTTTTTGTTCTGCCACATTATATATTCTAATGTATGTTTTACTGTGTTTTTTTCTACGTACAGTTTACAACGTTCCTAAAAAACGCAAAAGGCCCAACAAAATGGAGCAAGCAACCAAAACAATGACAACTGTCATGATGGATCAACTGCGGGAGATGGAGAGCAACATGAGGGAACACGAGAATACACAACTGCAGCGTTTCATGGACAATGAGCAGGATCTCCAGGACTCTTTCCTCATGCAAATCATGAACATGCATGAACGCGTGTTACGCGAAAATCGTGACTGTATGATGGGATTCATGGACAGACTCCTCTCACGGGTGCAGGCACCTCCTCCAAGTCCTTACTATTATGATGGACATTATCCTTTGTATCAGCGGGGGCAACCCATGTTAGGCAACAATAACCCTCCAAACCCGCTATAGAATACACAACATGGTCAACTTATGGGTAACCCCAACATAGAATACCCACCTGGTAGCCAAACCACTCCACAACCAGAAATGCCACAATATCGGCAATTGTAATAATCATGTTTTATGGACAAATGTTTAACACTTAATTGTTATCATGTATGTTACGTGTGATCTGGAAACACGCCGTTAGCTTCACATATTACGTGAAAAGCAAATTTGCACTTATTGTTTGGGCACATTTGTGTCTTCTGTTTACTACTTGTGTATATATTTTTTTTTTCTACATGCAAGTAAGCACTTTTGTATTGTGTCACTTTATATTTTTGTGAAGAGACATATGAGGAAATATGTACAAATACAAAATACAATATGTGAAATATACATTTTTTTTTTACTTTTACATTTGTGTGGTACATTCAAACAAGTGAGGTCAAATTTTCAGCCAATGAAAACTGCTCTGGTGATGACTCCCACAAATTGCGAGGGCACAGACTTGTGCAGTATGAATGGGGTCAACCCGGGAAATTCCCGGGTCCGAGGTGCAGTATGAATGGTGTTTCTGAGCTGGGACGCTCCGAGCCCCGGCAAAAACCCGCCTTGAAAAACCCGGGATATTGCCAGGGCGGCAGTATGAAAGCGGTATGAGTGGGGCATCTATGCACTGTTTCCATGTATTCACTGCTTTAAATTTAACTTCTGGGATCAGATCCAACAACAGGAACTTAAAATGACTCAGTGTGAAAAAAGTATAAGCTCAGCATAGGAGTCTATCAATATGAGCTTTCACTATATACTGTGGCAACTAATTATATATATATATATATATATATATATATATATATATATATATATATATATATATATATATGTGTGTGTTTTGAGAATGACCCAAATATTATGTTTCACAAAGTCTGCTGCCTTTCCATATACAGAATGTCATGAAGAGTGATCAGATGGATTGCAATTAATTTCACAGTCCCTTTTTGCCATGACAATGAACTTTATCCCAAAAACAACATTTCCACTGCATTTCAGCCCTGCCACAAAAGGACCCGCTCCGAGGACAGTGGCAGGTGGGGAGTTTGACTGGGGCAGTACACCTGTCAAACTGTAACACAGGTGTCCTAAGGCGAGCTCAGGGAGGACAGAAACCTCCCGTAAAGCAGAAGGGCTCCACGGGAGGTGAATCCCTTGATCAGGCCAGTGAGTCTTTCGTTAACACAGGTGAGAATGTTGACAAGGACAAGGCTGGAGATCACTCTGTCATGCTGATTGAGTTAGAATAATAGACTGGAAGCTTTAAAAGGAGGGTGGTGCTTGAAATCATTGTTCTTCCTCTGTTAACCATGAGTCTTTACAAGGAAACATGTGCAGTCATCATTGCTTTGCACAAAAAGGGCTTCACAGGCAAGGATATTGCTGCTAGTAAGATTGCACCTAAATCAATTATTTATCGGATCATCAAGAACTTTAAAGAGAGGTTCAATAGTTGTGAAGAAGGCTTCAGGGTGCCCAAGAATGTCCAGCAAGTGCCAGGACCGTCTCCTAAAGTTGCTTCAGCTGCAGGATCGGGCCACCACCAGTGCAGAGCACTGCAAATATTGACTATTTGCATAAACTTAATGTAATTGTCAATAAAAGCCTTTGAGACTTGAGAGAAATGCTTGTAATTTTACTTCAGTATACCATAGCAGCATCTGACAAAAAGGTCTAAAAACACTGAAGCAGCAAACTTTGTGAAAACCAATACTTGTGCCATTCTCAAAACTTTTGCCCATGACTGTATATATATATATATATATCATATATATATGTGTGTGTGTGTGTGTATCTCCTGGTATTGCTGAGAATTCCTTTAAGTATAAATATGTATCCCTTGATGATAGGTTAAAGCCAATGAAAATGTAAATTGTACTATCAGCATGTGATTTTCCAATTGGTGACTTTGCATTTATATTGATAATCTGAACCAAGCAGCCTTTTTCAAGAAGAATTTTTTTTTTCAATAATTAACATTCGATATGTGGACATAAGTCTTCCATCAAAACATGGAGACGTTAGTAAAGCTCTCAATATCACCTATGCGATCAAAAATATGGAATAACGCTAATTTAATAACCCAGCCTCGGATATTTATTCATATAAGTCTGCCACACAGAGGGCCTCCAGTATATAATGTAAATGTCACTTACATATAATCTTGTGGAGCAGTCTTGACTTGATTGACAGGTGTATCTTTTAAAAGTATTCAATTAGTAATATGACATAGAATTTCTCGGACTACAGTGTTTTCTTTTCATCTTTGTGGTAGATGTCTCTCATCACAGGTATGAGGCCAGCCTCCTGATGATTTAGGCAAACCTTGGGGACAATAAATACATTTTGGGGAATTTTTTAAATATTTTCAGGAGGATTACTCCTATTATTATTATGGCTCCATTAGAGCCTGTAGTGTGACCTTTTGTTCTGAGCAGTGGCTCTTCCATTCGCCACCTGAAGATGGCAGTCACTTATTCTGCTCAACTTCACTGGGCCAGACCCAGCATCTATCACCCAGATGTTTTTCATAGTTGAATTCACTCAACAATAGAGGTGGATAAAGTAGATTGTGATCTACCAATAGATAGCGGTCAGTTAGCTGGTAGATCACAGCATTAGTTTCCAAGTTCCGCCTGTCCTTTCTGATGTGAAACTTATTTGGAGGCATCTAGTTGATGCAATCTAGGCAATCATTAGTTGAAATGAAAATGTGTAATGGAAGTGATGTCATACACTTCCCCATGCACCCTTGTCCATTTGTACCAGATGTGTTGAGCCTCTGTTCTGCCTGCGGACAGGCCCAGCGCTCCCATTAGGCAAGGTTAGGCAATTGCCTATGGCGCCGGGCTCTGCAGGGCGCCTCACAATAAAAAAAAAATTACTATGGTCATTTAAAACTGTGCGGAAATCCACGGGGAGAAGAGGGGGGAAGGGGCTATGAATCTTACCTGCATGAAGCTGCTCCTCTCTGCTCTGTTTCCTCCCCTCCGCTCACTGGCAGTGACAGGCCGTGATGATGACATCATCACGGCCGGACAGTGTCTGTGAGGGGAGGGGAGAAGACAGAGCAGAGAGGAGCAGCTTCATGCAGGTAAGATAAAGTAAGACATGGGGAGGGGAGCTGAGGGGAGGGAAGCGCAGCGCCAATTTTGACAGGGTACCCACGGCGGGGGGCGCCGATTTTTAAAGGGGGGGACACCGATTTTCACACTGTGCCTAGGGTGCCAAGGACCCTAGCACCGGCGCAGCCTGCGGAGTACTTTTTAACCTACTGCATCAGTGAGATAACCCCACTCATGACCATGCAGAATTGGCTCTCTCGTCTGCCTCATTAAGTGAAGTTACCTATTTTATGTCCAAGCCATTTACTGCAAGAAATTCATGGCCCTCTGTTCTCTCCCCCACCATTCTGTCCAGGCAGTGAGGCCCTGTGAGCCCATACTAGAAAGACTCCTGGTTTCTTGCTGCCTTCATTTAACTGTGAAGAAAAGAAAATGTTGTCCGGGATTCTAAAGCAAAAAATGTATAAATCACAATGTGTCAGCATATACATAAATAGGAGAATTTTGTGCACAATATAACTATATTGGGGTTAAGCTCACCTGCCAATGTCAAGGTATCTCCTGTAGGGGAGTCCCTAGCATGTGAAACAAATGTATATTCAGGGTGTCACATTTAAAATCTTCGCTGAACCTCCATTTTCTAAAGTTTGCAGCACCTGAAGGGAGTGGTCCTACTCCCAAAAACAAACTAGAAATTAGTGAAAAAGAAGAAGGTGAACTTCTTTAAATTAATGAAATGTGTACAAGTGAATAAGATCATTTGAAAATGTAGCCAAGGACAAAGATCAACATCTTCTTTTGTTCCACTTACACATTGGTCTTATTTGTCATTGGCTTCCTTTTCAATTGACTTTATTCACTTTTACACATTCAATTTTACTGCGACCAGTTACAATTGGAGAAGGAGAGGTAGTGCTGCATGTTGCCACAAGAACTGACTTGGATGAACCGCTGCTTCTGTATACTCCCCCTTTGCTCCAAGCAAATAGCAATTACTGGCTGTGCAGCTTCTGGAGCATCATGTATGGTAAGTCCCTTCAGAAGAACACTCTCAAAAGTATACAGAGGGCAACACTTCATCTGAAATACCACTTTGAAACCCCAGGCCTCTGATCGCTAGCACTACAATGCTGTAACCTGCACCTCCTGGCATGTGCCACATCTACTAAACACTATATACTCTTGCTCCTGAGGTGTGAGGAGTTGGTCAGCAATTACCAAAGTGAACTGCCCTCCTCAGCCCTTCAGACATCAAATCAGCATTCACTTTGGTGCCCCCAGTGCACCATTTATATCTGCGAATGGAGACCCAGGCTGTCACTGGTAAACCTGTGCCTTTCCCAGACTTGCGCACCCACACGTCTGTCTCCTCCCCGACTTGGGCACCCACACGTCTGTGTCCTCCGGTGACTTTGTCAGACACATGCCTGTGTCCCACCTGGCTTGTTCACCCACATGTCTATGTCCTCCTCTAACTTGCTCACCTACACAAAACAAAAATACAGTTTCTAGTAACATGGAACAAGCATAGTTGAGCTGGAAAAGTGATCAAGAACTAGAGACATCGATTTTAACATAAACTGTGTGCAATTAGTTGCTTCTGTTTCTGGCATACATTTATTTGTGAACAATGGTTCTCATCCATTGAGAAAGTTAAGGCAATGTCTTTGTAGGAATCAATCTGAAAACTACCCTTTACAATACAACCGTGTTTATTGGAGGAGATCATATTTAAGTGAATGAGCACTTACCAGAGATATTATATCATTTGTTGGTCAATAGACTGGTCAGGAAGCTGCCATTTAGTATATATATGGGTCTATATATCATAGGGAGGAGAGCTCTACATCCGCTAAACACGGGTGTTTTCACCAGAGATACGGATACAGAGGTACAGATTCTCCCTATCACGGTGAGATGCAGTGATAGAAAATCTCTGTTATCGCTGCTTTTTGATAAATAAACCCCATGCTTCCTGCAATTAGTAATAATTATCTTCGTAAAAGTAAGATTATAGATATGAGATAAATATTTGAGAAATATTTATCTTATTCACCATATGAGGAATCAATTGGGCTACCAAAGAAGTTAGATTACAGCTGTGACGCAACAGAACAGAATGACATGCTTGCAGGTCAGTAAAGGGAGAGTGTGTACTCCAATTGGAATGGGGTACACATTAAAATTAATCATGCAGTTTGTTTTTTGGCATTCTAAGAACCCCAGTATATTTATGATATTTTCATATTTATTTGCATTTGTTTTCTCACATATTTGCTTATCATGTTTATCCAATGCTGTCCTACTCAAATGGGCAATAAAATTACTGTAGATTTATTTGTATGCAAGAACGACAAGTTGAAACTATGAAATTTGGTTTTATAACAATATCGAAAAAGAAAAACAGCAGTAGTATTAATGATGCAGTTTAGCTGGAAAAGGTTCAAAAGAGGGGAATGGATATAGAAAGAGGTCATAATAGCCAGACCTTTATGAGGTTTCTATAAGTGTATTGTTAATATTGTTACTAAATATGTAATATAATAATGTAATGAAGTGTCATATACACATTCATATGAGAAAATATTGACTTGACAATTAATAATAAATGTGAAAGTTCCATTTCCAGATAAAATGTTTTTAATTATTAACACCTCCACATTTGTTGTTTGCCCCTATAGAGACTATATGGCAATTTTCTTTCCTGCAGTAATTCAAATAGAAAAGTCAATTAAGCAATGTGAATAAAAGGCTGCAACTTGATATCATATAGACATGATGCTAGGAATCTAAGGGCTATAACCTGGATGTGTCAATACACAATCATCCATTAAGAAGTGGCTAGATAGTGCTTATATTTGCACCTACATTTCTTTACCCGTAAGAGATATGTCCAGTGTTCCCTCTAAGCTGAGCAATCTGGAAATTATAGAGTTAAACCTGTATCTTACTAGGAAACATCCTGCAGATTGTGAATACAAACCTTTCAGGTGGAGCCCTCATTAGAGTGACCTTTTAACTCTTTCCTTTCCAGATTGCTCAGCTTAGAGGGAACACTGGATATGTCTCCTATCTGTGGATGCACCCACTTCTAATGATGTAGTAATTATGGGCCTGATTCATTAAGGTTCTTAAATGAAGAAGATTCTTATTTCAGTCTCCTGGACAAAACCATGTTACATTGCAAGGGGTGCAAATGAGTGTTCTGTTTTGCACATAAGTTAAATACTGACTGTTTTTTCATGTAGCACACAAATACTTGATAGCTTATTTGTACACTGAGATTTAAAGTTGATATGTGTGTGCTACATGAAAAATGGGCAATTACATATGGGCAATTTCCAGCACGTGCCATGTTTTGCCCACACAATAAATTTGGTGGTGCAGCATTACCTGAAGAGTGATAGGGGTGTGCAAAATTGCTGGACACTTTAGGCATTCTGCCACTGCCTACCGAAGACTCGAGCAACATCAGAAAAGCCTGAACCTGCCCTGCAATCACCTCAAACAAGAGGTTGTGACGCGCTGGAACTCCACCCTATATATGCTGCAGAGGAGGGAGGAGCAGCAAAAGGCCATTCAAGCCTACACAGCCACCTACGACATAGGCAAAGGAGTGGGGATGCGCCTGAGTCAAGCGCAGTGGAGACTGATTTCCGTGTTGTGAAAGGTTCTCCAGCCGTTTGAACTTGCCACACGAGAAGTCAGTTCCGACACTGCCAGCTTGAGTTAGGTGATTCCCCTGATCAGACTGTTGCAGAAGCAGCTGGAGAAAGTGAGGGAGGAGCTGGTAAAACATTACGATTTCACAAAGCATGTAGCTCTTGTGGGTGAAGCCCTTCGTCTGCTTTGCCAGGATCCGAGGGTGGTCACTCTTTTAAAGTCATAGAAATACATTCTGGCCACCGTGCTTGATCCTCGGTTTAAAGCGTATGTTGTGTCTCTGTTTCCGGTGGACACAAGTCTACAGCGGTGCAAAGACCTGCTGGTCAGGAGATTGTCCTCTGAAGAGGACCGTGACATGCCAACAACTCCTCCTTCATTTCCTTCCACACCTGTGGCTGCGAGGAAGCAGCTGAGATTTCAGAAACGACTCGCTGGCGGGGATGCAGAGAACATCTGGTCCGGACTGAAGGACCTGCCAACCATTGCTGACATGTCTACTGTCGCTGCATTGGATGCTGTCACCATTGAAAAAATGGTGGAGGATTACTTTGCTGACACCATCCAAATAGATATGTCAGACAGTCCTTATTTTTACTGGCAGGAAAAAAAGGCAGTTTGGAAGCCCCTGTACAAACTGGCTCTATTTTACCTGAGTTGTCCCCCCTCCAGTGTGTACTCCGAAAGAGTTTTTAGTGCAGCGAGGAACCTGGTCAGTGAGCGACGAAGGAGGTTGCTTCCGCAAAATGTTGAGAAGACGATGTTCATCAAAATGAATTATCAATTCATCAATCAAGACCAGCACTGGCCTCCAGAGACTACAGAGGGACCTGTGATTGTGGAGTCCAGCGGGGACAAATTGATAATGTGTAAGGATGAGGAAGTACACTTGCCACAGTAGAGCCAGTTTTTTTACTTTGTACAGGGATAGATGAATTGCTTTTTTGGTGTGGGGGCCCAAACAAACCAATCATTTCAGCCACAGTAGTTTGGTAGGCCCTGTCGCTGAAATGATTGGTTTGTTAAAGTGTGTATGTCCTTTTTCCGCAACATAAGTGTGGGTGGGAGGGCCCAAGGACAATTCCATCTTGCAACTCTTTTTTTTCTTTGCCAGCTCGTTTTGTGGGGGTCCAAACGAACCAATCATTTCAGCCACAGTTTTGTAGGCCCTGTTGCTGAAATGATTGGTTTGTTAAAGTGCGCATGTCCTATTACACCAACATAAGGGTGGGTGGGAGGGCCCAAGGACAATTCCATCTTGCACCTTTTTTTTTTGACATTATGTGCTCTTTGGGGCCTAGTTTTGCAAACTGCCATCCTGTCTGCCACTGCAGTGCCACTCCTAGATGGGCCACGTGTTTGTGCCGCCCACTTGTGTCGCTTAGCTTACTCATACAGCTACCTCGGTGCAACCTTTTGGCCTAAAAACAATATTGTGAGGTGTTCAGAATAGACTGGAAATGAGTGAAAATGATTGTTATTGAGGTTAATAATAGCGTTGGAGTGAAAAAAAATCCAGAAATCTGGATTTTAGCACTTTTTATGCGTTTTTAAAAAAAAATCAGAACCCAAAACCCAAAAACCTTGAGTGGGGTGTTTTGGCAAAACCCATTCGAACCCAAAACCTCAAGGTAATCAGAACCCAAAACCCAAAACACGAAAAGTGGCCGGTGCACGCCCCTAATATGGAACAGGTCTGTCCCCCTGCCCCCCAGCTCAGCCTGCCCTTGAGCCTATGCTTGCATGTCCTTGCCTGCCCCCATTCCACTTTTTCAGGAATAAGGGTATGCAAATCAATCATACGCAAAAACAATACAGATATATGTGTGCACATTTTTTTGGTATGCATGCACAGTACGGAAATGTATTTCTTATGCAAAAAAAAGTTGACATTCGTCAAACTCTAAAAATGCTCCTGTGTGTCATTTTCATTCATTCTCATGCAAATGTCATAGAATGATTGCCTCTCTAACCCCTCAAATTTTTAATTTGTCTTACTAATCACTGCACCAACCCCTTTTTCTTTTAATGTAAGAATTCGAGTAAAATATACACTTTAAGTATTGGTCACTATACCTTTAACCAAGAAAACTAGTTAATGAAATTTTAGGGGAAATACCTGTAGATTTTTTATTCCCTTTTTTATTTATTGAAGCATTCAGAACATGGCACATGAGTTTATTATATGTTATATAATACAAACAGATCAAACAGTTAAAACTAGAGATGCTCAGGATCAGTTCCCCGAGAACCGAACTTAGCATATCCGGCTCGGCCCGGTACTTTTGCGTGCCCTCGGAATTGAAAATGAGGCAAAACATCATTGTTACGTCGTCGGATCTCACGAGTTTTGGATTCTATAAGTATCTCCACGGCGATCCAGCTCCATTTCACAGAGGGACATAGAAGTGGTAGCACAGTTCTTGGCAGTCTCTAGAGCAGTTGGGCAGCGTCATAGGTAGAAAAGAAAGAGGATGGGTAGCAGTGTTCTTCAAAGTCTCCAGTGACATTCAGGCGAGCTCCATTGCTACATTGTTAATTGTCATTGCTGAAATAGAATTAATAGATCTGGCAGGCTTGCTGTGAATCTGCAGTCACATTACACTGTGTTATATAGGTAACACACAAAGAGGAGAACTCCATTGCTAATTGTCATTGCTGAAATACAAATAATAGGGCTGGCAGTCTTAGTGTAAATATGCAGTCACATTGTACTGTCCTATATAGGTAACACACAAAGAGGAGAGCTCCCTTGCTCCATTGCTAATTGTCATTGCTGACATAGAAATACTAGGGCTAGCAGGCTTGGTCTTCCGAATTTGCAGTCAAATTGTACAGTGTTATATAGGTTACACACAAAGAGCAGAGCTCCATTGATAATTGTCATTGCTGAAATAGAAATACTAGGGCTGGCAGGCTTAGTCTAAATCTGCAGTTACATTTTACTACACCATAGCTCACTCAGAAACATGAGCTGTGGCAGGGTTCAGTGCTGAAACAATAATTGTAATAGGGCTGTTGGTGTTCTTAAAAGTCTCCAGTGACATTCTACTTTGCCATAGCTCATACAGAAACAGGTGTGGCATTGTTCTTGTCACTCTCCAGTCTCAGTCATGATTATACTAATCCCTCTACCTCATGTGCTAAAGTCTATTTTCAAGTGCATAGTGGTTTTAAGTCAGAGAAACAAAAATGTAAATAAAAAGCTTGTACCTTTGTAAAAAAATAAAACGCCTCTTTAATAAAGGTGAAAGCTTACTGTAGAAAAACATAAAATTGCCCACATGCCATTCTATCCAAAATATTACCAAGCATACCAGCATCAACTAGCTCCCTTCTCTCAGCTAGATCTCAGCACCTGCAATCTACACTGTCATCATATTCACCCTCATCAATGTGTACATCATCATCAAACAATACTAATTCATTCCCGCTGGAATCCACCATCACAGAAGTCTGTTTACTTTGATGCAATTGCCGGTAATGGCCTTCCTCATGGAATTTGTTCATTTTACGGAAGAGCTCTCACGATTTTTGGGCAATTCTTGTAGACCAGACCAAATGTCAAAATGTTCACCACTGGATGTCTTGGGAAAGCTATCCTAGCAGCAATTTCCAGAGAAACTGAAGGAGGAGACGTCATTGTTTCATGTACCACTTGTCAGCTTGGTGTCCAGGACTGTGGCTCAGAGGTTAACACTTCTGCCTCACAGCAATGGGGTCATGAGTTTTATTCCCGACCATGGCCTTATCTGTGTGGAGTTTGTATGTTCTCGCCGTGTTTCTGTGGGTTTCCCCCAGGTTCTCCAGTTTCCTCCCACCCTCCAATAACATACTGGTTGGTTAGTTGGCTGCTATTAATTTGCCCTTAGTCTCTCTCAGTCCGTGTGTGTGTGTATGTTAGGGAATTTAGATTGTAAGCTCCAATGGGCGAGGGACTCATGTGAATGAGTTCTTTGTACAGCGATGCAGAATAAGTGGCAGTATGTATGTAAATAAATAGATGATGCTGATCTCTTGAGATCTGGGTCAGTTGGAAGGAAAGAAAATACATACCTCTTAAACCTAGGATTAAACACAGTTGCCAAAATGCAATGATCCGATTTCAAGATGTTGATAACTCTTGGATCCTGGCAAAGCGAACAAAGTACTTAATCTACAAGTCCAACATAATTAGCGGAATTGCGTTGTTTAATTAGGGGAATCACTTGACTCAAGCTAACAGTGTCTGCACTCTCTTCATAGGTGACTACTTTAAGTGGTTTCAGCATCTTGCACAAAATGGAAGGTATTCTCCACTGGACTAAAGTACATTCCCCCTAAAATTCTATTCGTCTTGCAGCAGCTGCATTATCCTAGATGTTGTTGTAGAATGCCGAAAATGACCCAAAATATTTTGGGACACAGACAGCATCTCCTGCATGTCATTGTCATTTTTTTAAAAATTCTGTACCACCAAGTTGATTGTGTTTGCAAAACAGGGAATGTGATGGAATTCCCCCGCTGTAATGCTCTAACAATATTGGTGGCGTTATCAGAAATCACATATCCTCAGGAGAGTCCAAGTAGAATAAGCCATGTTGCAATGACATCCCTTAGTTTTGCAAACAGATTGTCAGCGGTATTACCTCTGAACTGCGCCTTGTCTCGTCTCTAATAACCACCTCTAACTCCCGCCTTCAAGACTTCTCCCTTGCTGCTCCCGACTTATGGAATTACCTACCATGCTCAATCAGACTTTCCCACAACCTTCAAATCTTTTTAAATGCTCTTTGAAACCCCATCTCTTTTTAGAGGTGACATTATCATCGATAACACTATTCACACTAATGCACCCTCACAACTATCACAATCTCCACTTTGAGCCACACTCACTCCTCTTGTTTAAGCTGTGCCCTCTACCCTTTAGAATGTAAGCTCTCTGATGAGCAGGGTCCTCCATACCCTTTGTTTTCATGTCTCCATTCATTTTGTCTGCCTTGTCTGTTCTTGTTTTACGTATGTCTTGTTTTATGTATGTCCTTGTCTTCCCTAATGTACAACGCTGTGGAGCACTGTGGTGCCTTACAAATCTACGATAATAATAATAATAATAATAATAATAATAATAAAATGCATTCTTAGCAAAGCAGATGATATACAGAGTAGCCTGCCTCTGAGAAATGTGACGTTCTTGGGTACATGCTACTTCTGTTCCTGCTGGTGAAGGCTAATCACCAACCCAGTGGGCTGTCACAATCATATAATCTTTAGTTTGCCCAGTTCCGCTTGTCCACATTTCTGTGGTTAAGTGTACAGTGGGTAGAATGGCATTTTCTAGCCCAATAATTGAATTTTTGTGAACCTTCTGGTAGAGGTGAGGAATAGCTTTTCTAGCAAAATGGTGCTGTGATGGAATTTGGTAACGGGGACAGAAGACCTCAAGTAACTGTCTAAAGCCAGCTGCATTAATAGTGGATATTGGATGCACATCTAATACTAGCATAGTCTCCATGGCGTCTGTGATCCGCTTTGCGACTGGGTGACAGTTTTCATACTTGCTTCCTCTTGCAAAGGATTGTTTAACAGTTAATTGTTGTAAAGTACTAGTAGTCTTCTTCTTTGTCTGCTTCCGGGATGAAGATTCACCTCCAGTAGCAGCAACAAGAATTCTTCTGAGGAATCCTGGATAGTGGAGGAGTCATCTAGCCTTAGCAACTTGGATGCAGGACTAACTCCGATCGCTACTGAGGATCTTGATGAGGACGGTGTTGGGGGTGTAGATTGCAGGTGTTGGGATCTAACTGAGAGAAGGGACCTAGCTGATGATGGACTGCTTATTGTTATTTTATTAGCATAAGTTTCTGATTTTTTTCAACAGCTTTCCATGAACTCGCTTCACATGGCGTAACATGGATGAGGTTCCTAGATGGTTAAGTTCCCTACTTCTACTTACTATAGCTTTACAAATGCTACAAATGGCTAGACAACTGTTGTCAGGATTTGGGTAAAAATAATTCCACACATAAGAAGTGGCATGACAATGGCCTTCTTCTCATCACTGGCAAGAACTGCTGCAAGCTTTGTTTGAAAGTGCATGTAAATAATATTGTGATCTGTGAGGTGGTCAAAATTGACTGCAAATGACTTGAAATGAGTGCTATTGAGGTTAATAATAATGTAGGGGGGAAAAAAGCAAAATTATGTGATTTTAGCAAAAAGCAATAGGGATTTTAGAAAAAAATCGGGATCAAAAACCAAAACATGAAGTTAATCCAGATGCAAAACCAAAACCAGAACACTGGGGTCAGTGAACATTGCAAGTTAAAACAGTGCTTGATGAATATTTCAACAGTACTGGACACAACACATTAGTAAGGTATCTGGAGCACATGTTCCCTAGTTGCTCCCGAAACCACCAACAAGAGTCTTTTGCTCCGTTTTGATGGTTTGGGATCCCTCAGCAAGATTTGTAACATAGGCTAATTGCAGGGTCATAGGAAGGTATTTTTCTAATTCTCAAGACATAGGTCCAGACAGGCAATGAGCGGGATCCGCCACACGAAAGGCACATTTCAAACATGAGTGATCATCTGTCAATCCTATTGTGTAGTGGCGAAATGTAAACAAATCAGCCCCATGGAAAATATTTATGAACATTTCTACATATATCACCAGTAGAAAAACCCTAATAGTTTCCGTTAAGAAACAGAGTAGGGGGTCAATTTAAATTTCCGGAAAGCACTCAGTCCATTTTGCCATTCCCAGTTTTGTTTTTTTCATAGTTATACTGTTCCCTCCAAAAATTATTTTTCATTGATAATAATGTGTCAAGCCATGCTGCAAGACCACCTCGCCAAACCACTATCATAGTGTTGGCCCTGTACAAAAGTTAGACCAAACAGCCTAATTACTTATATATTTTTTTGTGCTTGTACAAACATCAAAGTAGTTTTGTTCAGGAATTGCCCAATTGTTTAAATTCCTGCATTGCTCCAGAGGGCAAAGGAAGAGGCTGCCACACCATGTTGAATACCTAGGTCCCCAAACAAAATGAGATGTATACAGATGCAAGGGTTGGGCCTGTAACAATGTCCCAACATATGATGCAACCATCTTGTAGATATTAAAAGAGGATTATCAAGGATCTGTCTCGTTATTTCCTGATCATTTTGATGAAGGAGCGTTAACAAACTCTTTTCGGGCAAATCAGCTAGTGAAGGTATCCCTCCCTTGACTCCAATCTCTAAGATATCTCAAAAGCGCTGCCAGATTATAAAGTGCAGTATTGGGTATATAATAAGTCCTACTCTAGGTTTCTTGTTTGCCCAGATAAACTTGCGGAATATTGGGTCTTTCAGATATTCGGCAACTTTAGATATCTTTACATATTAATACTACTAGTAATGTTTTAAGGTTATATAGCAACCTGGGGAATTATATAATTTTAAGTTTGTTCGCTTTACCCATGTAAGAAAGATGGAGACAACACTACCCAGCTACCTCTCTACCCATATCTTCAACAGCATCGAAGGCCAAACAGGTTAGCAAGTCAGAAGATGTGGGGCATAGTGAGATGAACTGCCACTATTGCTGAACGAATGCTCTTCATGCAGTGATGACCTGCAACAAAGCCCAACTGGTGTTCTGTCAATAAAGAAGGGAGGATAGATTTAAGTCTACTAGCCATAATTATCTGATGTTTTTTTTAATTATGTGAAACTAACTATGGACAGAATCATGACAGTATATTTTTTCACATTGTAGCTCTCTCTTGTTTAAAAGTAAAACAGACATGCATCGTAATGTGCTAAGAACACCCTACCTGTCCTGAGAAAAGAATTATATCATTCACTTGTGTTGATTGAGAAGTAAATAGTTATACCCATTTGGATCAACGCATTGTAAAATGTGAAATTTGAAATTAAAACCTTTCAGACCTGAAGTGGTTAAAGTAAAATAGTAAAACATATATGAGAAGTGGTGATGATGTTGCAGGGGATGTATCTCTCCCACATAATTAAAAAGTATACATCTGCTCAGCAGGTGTTGTGGATCTTGTATTCAATGTCAGGAGTTCTTATCAGATTGCAAATGATGTTTATGCAAAAGCTCAAAATGAATTCATTGCAAAACACTGTACATTTTTGTTTGCTGTCCAATGACTCAGTGTTTCTGTTGTTAGGGCATTGACTAACTACATTTAGGTTATGTGTCTGGAGAAATCTGAACATTTCGTAATATTTAATGTGGAAATAACTGTTGAACAGTATTATGAAAGCATATCAGCTGTGTCTAAAATCTCCCATTCATTTATATCTATAAAAGTATGTAAAGTAGAGCTCATTTTTGAGATTTGAGCAATCCACATTTCAGAGTTCCCTCTCACTGGGGGGTAAGTATAATAGACTTCAATAGAATGCACTGGGGCAAACAGTGCACATGGAACATGAAAAGAGGAGACATCAAGGCGAGAAGAGAACAATCACAATATTGAGGATAAATTGCTGAGGAAGGTAGAGGTTTAGTGAAGGACATCTTAAATTCAATCAAAATAGTTTGTTACTAAAGAGATTTTTCATGAGGAAAAAGGACATTTTTATAGTAATAATTGTTCTCTTAGTTTGTACTGAATGATATACTAAGGCAGTGATTCTTTGTGAAAACCAGTATTATATCATACTATGGATTATATTTACTAAATTGTGGATTCGAAAAAGTTGAGATGTTGCCTATAGCAACCAATCAGATTCTAGTTATAATTTAGTACATTCTACAAAATGACAGCTAGAATCTGATTGGTTGCTATAGTCAACATCTCCACCTTTTCAAACCTGCAGTTTATTAAATATACCCCTATGAGTCAATTATGTTTGTCCTATTTTGTGATATTTAACAGCCCTTGAAATTCCATGTACTGTATAGTAAGGCTGAAAATAGACACTGTTTCATCAAAACCAACCTTTCATAACTGTGCTGATGGAGGGGAAGCAAAACAACACCCCCAGTCTGACAGTTGCCAAACATCTATTAATTAATTGTCTACAAATACTCTATTACTTAGAGCTACATATATTAGTTCTCATAAGGAAGACACCCAATCCATTTCTAAATTGTGTTAAAATTGTTTCTGTGAATTTGCCATCACTACCACCATTTTATCTACCCTTATAATAAAGAGCCCCTTCCTAGACTGATAGTGAAAACTTGTTATTTCCATTCACAACTGATGACCTCTTGTTCTCTGAAAAACTCATTAGACAAATCTTTGTGTTGACCTTGGATATATTTATACATGGTAATAGCTGCTGATGGCAGTTAGTGATGAATGTAGTTTAGATCAGCTCTGTGCTTTACCGCCCACATTTTCATCCTCATTTTTCCAGAATTATATAATAAGTTAAAGTTAGTGAAGGCAGTGGCAAATTACAAAGTGGTCCGAGGAGTGTCATTACAAGAAAGACTGAGTTGTTTACGAAATCTCATGTCATTTCAGTTCATCTGCTGGTCCCACTGAGTTCATCTGCCATTGCTGTAAACTGTCATTGTTATTGGCATATAAGTATCTCCTTTGGTAATCTCCACTGCCTACTTGGTGACAGCAGCTATCCTGGCTCTGTTTTCAGTAGTAAGCATGACACTAAAGTAAAAGGCAAGCTACTCCAAGTTGGAAGTTAATCACAAGAATCTTCTACACAAATAGAAGAGGATGGAGCCTCAGTTAATATAACTGTTAAAGGACAGTTATGTTTGACAATGTTAGGAATTCACAGGAATTATGAGATGTTGTAGTAAAAACAATATGAAGCTAATTGCAATTTCCAACATATAATGATGGTCTGTGCACAAGCACACTAGATATTGCAGTATTCAAAAGAAAACAGGTGCAAACACAAGCTCTGAGGTAAAAGAGGAATATAGCAGTCTTTTGTGGCAATGCAGGAATATAACAGCCAGTGGGGCAATGCAGGAATATAATACAGCCTTTACTAAGAGTGCCCTTCCGAGTGAACAATAATACAGCTGTCTGTGCCTCGGCACACTTTACAGCTATATGGCTAGCGTGCAGATAAAAAAACAGATATTGGAAACTAGCAGATTATAAGTTGCAAAGCCAAGTATCAGGAACTAGAAGACAATAATTTGCAAAGCCAGGTATCAGAAACCAGGGGGCACTACGTTGCAATGTCAGGAGAGCCAGGAACTGCTTGATGCAAGGTCAGACGCAAACATGACATAAATACGGTAACCAGGAACAAATGTGTAACTCTACCACTGGCAATCAGCACAGAGAAGGATACATTAGGACTGCAAAGCAGGTCTGAGTAACATGCAGTATGCAAAGCAGATGAAAACCTAACCGTCAGCAGCTGACTATTTAAAGCTTTCTTCAGTGACTGGTTCTTATTTTGTGTCTCTCCTCTCATCACCCACGAAGCACCACCATTTGCTGCACAGAAATGCCATCCACTAAGCACTGTTTTATTCTTGGCTACTGACTATGCTGCTGCCTTGTAATAACACCACACACTTTCCCTTTCAGGTTCTACAATTGTTATTCCGTTCCTTATGCTTCAAGTGTTCCTTAAACCTATTAGAGTGTAAGCTCATTTGGGCAGGGCCATCATTACTTTTTGTTACATGTCATTGTGTGTAATTTGTTTATGTCATGATCACCCCAGTGTACAGCGCTGCATAGTATGTCCACACTTTATAAATAAAATATAAAAGCAATAATATTAACTAGGTCACCTCTAATGCAGCAAAGTAAACAACATTTTTCTAAATTCTATTTAGAATTTAATCCTTCCATTATCTTTATTAATGAGGATGCCAGTCTCTTAGCAATCCTGAGGTCTCCTAGGTCATTATTACAGTGAGGTGCCCAAAACAGTACCTTACATTCAAGATATGGTCTACGAGGTCTCCATTTTACAGAGTGATGAGCCTTAGCTGTCCTTAGCTGACGTTGGTTACTGCTTTTACACACGCTCTTTTTTATAGGTAAAAAACTCAGATTAAAGCACTAGTGCTGGTAATTCTCTAGGGAAGGAGTAGGCACCTTTTTACTTATTTAAATATGTGTTGTACATATCTTTACACCAACCATTAGTTATAGACAAAAATACACTTCCTAAGAGGCATATCAAAAGATGCAGCCAAGTTCAATTAGGATGCATCTCTGGGGGGGCTCACTGCACTGAACTTGCATTTGCATGCCCCCTACATGCAAATGTATGGCGGCTGAAAGTCCAACTTTTAACGCTAAATTTGCCTAGATTTATTTGTGCAGTGCAGCAAAGCGCATTGTTACACACAACTGGGTTTATATTCACCTCACTACCAGGAACCAGGGCCTTATTCCTTAGTTTAACACAGATTAAAGGAGAATTGAACCTTGCAGGCAGAGAACCATAGGCCAGATGTTAGCATTCTGCCTAGAAAATAGACTGGTACCATGATAAACAGGCTTACAAAGCCCTAAAACATTGGATGAAATAAATAGATTTTTTTCAAGCAGTTTGTACTGGTATTTGTTGGAAATTTAGAAACTTCCATCTGATGTGTGCATTGATTTCGTGGACGTTTCAACATCAGTTAGCACTGTCCTTTTATACATGAAGCAGTCATATATTCATAGTGGTGACATTTCCACACAATCAACATACATAAAAACACCACTCGCGGCACTCATACTGGGCCCCCTTTGTGAACAGAACAGAGGTTCATAATAAATGATTACAGTACAGAATAAAAAAATGGACACTAGTGATGTATATGTGGCTTTTCCACAAAAGTGGGCATGTTTGGTCTACCTCATGAGTTACTTGGGAACCTTTACATATGTATCCAGAGATATATATAATAGGGCAATGTCCTGCAGGTTAATAAACAAATAGTCTGTAAAATATTTATGCAAAAACAGAAAGAGGAATTCTGCAAAATGGTAACTTTGTGGCTCTAGACGGTATAAGCTCAATTCCTGTAAGAAAAAAAAATGGTCCTCCACTGGATATGTCTTTTGAGTATATACGAAAGGAGAAAAAGGAGAATGAGTTAAAAATGATTGTCTGAATTATTCTGACACATGCCTGAAATAGTGGCTAGAAATTTCATGGTTGTCATGCCACTAAGCACTGAAATCCATCAACCATGTGAAGATAAAGATGAAAGACATCTAGGGATCTCTTGGGCTTCATAAAATTAAACTACCCAAGCACTAATTGGTAAAGCGTTTCACTCGGGTAGCTAAGAGAAAATTTTCAAGCTGTAAAAAGCAATTCAAAAATCTCTGTTTCTATCAGAGCGCGAAAACGTCATCTAGTTTTATTGCCGAGATTTAAAGCATCTCCTAATTTGGGTACAGTGGTATTTCACTAGAAAGATGGTTCTGGCCTGCTTATAGAGGCAAGAGAATGGCCTGTGACTGTTGCCATCATAGAATGCTATGGCGGAAATTTCTTAACATAATCAACAACAGCACCAAATGGACCAAGTTAAATAAAAGCTGGAACATTTTTAGGCAGGAGGAATAACGTGAACATATAAAGTGAGAAATATATTTTTCTCTCCATAAATGGAAGTTTACTGCAATATAAAAACTACATGTTGACTTTTTACTTTGTTAACTGTACAATGTATGTTGGCAATATTTAATGGTAAACTTTGAGATAAATTTGAAATTTACACTAAGAACATACTCATGAAGAGCACAAGCAATCTTGATAGACAGTGTAACATACCAACCTTGGTAAAATGCCTAAAAATGTCTGCATAGTTGGTCAAAGACACACAAAAAAGCAATGTGTCTGCACTTACAAATCTATATCCCTAACCTTACTGTTTTTCTGTGAACTCCACTGATACCCCACGTGGGGTCTATATGTAAGTAACCACATACAAAGTAATGCAAATCAGTCAATGCAAAGCTGTTCTGATTGATTACTTGTGCTATCAGCATGTGGCTGCTTTTCCAAGCCTGCATATTTTTGTGTGAGCCTGATTCCCTAGTAAATTCAGCCTCATCTGAGTCCCACTATAACAGGGGTTCCCTTTCAGTGGATTTCCCTGTTTTAGTGTGACCACCCCAACCTGTCATATCCTGGTGCTTGTTGTGGCTTTTGCGGGGGGACCCCACACTGTTTGTCCCTGACATTAGCTGTAACCAACCCAGACTACGAGCACTGGTGCTTTTTTATCTTTGGAGCAGGGCTATAGCGGTCTTTTTATTTAATTACTTTCCATATTTAATACACATTTAAAACACCAGTCATCGTCATCAGCTGGTGTATCTCGTATTCTCTTGCATCAAGATGCAAGTGTATCATGAAGCACTTTAGCATATCTTGATACGCCAAACACTCTATTTACACTTATCTCAATTTTGAAGCCAAATTGCCCTCAACTATAAATGAGGCCCAGTATTTCAATATTCAGAAGTTCTCCTAAGGTTGACCAAATTTACCTAAAGATTATATACTTATAAATGTTGGTTCATACAAGGGTAACAGACAGTTAATTGATTTTGTTTTTCCAATTAACACGTATAAAATAGCATAAATCTCAAGAAAAATACTTTACATTTAGCAGAGATTGCTTAAGCAATTAGTCCAAGAAGACACACTTTTGGAAAGCTTATGTTAGAATATACAAATGCATTAGAAATAAATTCAGCGATTTCTGACCAGATGGATCTAATAATTGAGCATTCCAATTAAAAACAAACCATTTTCAGCAAGCATTGAAAGAAAATATCAGTGATGCAAGATGTACAGTATAATGTATTCGATATAGATACTTAGATTGAACCATATAATTTGTAATCAATTATTAATTTTAAGACAAAATAACTGTCTCCATATAACAAGTCAACACACCCTTCAAGTCATCATCATTCAGATATGTACATTCTCCTTCCGCTTATTATGATAGATAATAAGAAATATATCAGGCAGTGATTTCATCAACAAACCATAAAAGGAAGAGGCAATTTTGGTGAGGTCAACATTTATTAATGCTGGATGTGAGTTTAATAGATTAAACTGTTTAACTGAACTGAGACACAATTGCATGAACAATTGCAAGAATTGCAACAATTGTAAAGAAACCAGAAGCAGTTTAGCTGCTCAATTCCCCTGTATCGACTGAGGAAACCATGATGGTTGTCCGTTCGATGAAACCTTCCACCGTATCGGGTCCGGATAGCTTCTCAGTCGTTTACTATAAGACATTTGCGGGCTCTCTTTTCCCTAAACTTACAGACCTGTTTAAATCTATAAGAGATAGTGGCTACTTTTGTTCAGCCACTACTGCGGCTACGATTATGGTTATTCATAAAGAGGGCAAGGACCCATACTGTGTGGGAGTTATAGATCGATTACTCTCCTGAATGTTGATCTTAAGATGTTTGCCAAAATTTTAGCCACCGTCTTAACCGAAGGCTACCTCAGTTGGTTCATCCTGACCAGCTTGGGTTTATTCCAGGGCGCCAAGCCCTAGAAAACACCAGGAGAGCAAATTGATCTGATACATCATATTAATGTCACCAAGACTCCCTGTTGATGTCTTTAGACACCAAGAAGTCTTTTGATTGCATTGGTTGGTCCTTCATGATACACCTCTTGCAGTTGTTTGGTTTAGAGGGTGAATATCTGTTCTGCGTCTCTGCTTTATACAGGAATTCTTCAGCTTTTGTCTTGAAGAATGGGACTCCAAGACACAAGCTGCGAGGATCCACAGCCATCCTACTATACATGTAGTACATGTAGATTTCCTTATAATTATTTCCAATTTTTCAGACAAAAAAGTTTGATCCGTAATGATGATAATGAATCTTATATGAATTAGTATTCCACTCTCTTTTTTGAGAGATAATATGAAAATAAATTGATTACAATAATTTCTTACAGGTGATTATACTTAATCATTATTTTTCTCTTAATCCGAAAACAACCGAGTTTGCATATCTATATGTATTGATAATGGAAGCTCTCTTAATGTATATGATACAACTCAAATCAAAGTAAAAACATATTCTTTATTACCAGATAACAGCTGGATAAAAATATCAAAACAAGGCAAGCTTCAGATTTGCACATATTCTCCAATCCCTGAGTGGATGTACTCTTATCCCCGCTTGATGAAATACAGGCATGTAGAGTAACTACTCCTCTGTAAAGTGAGATGGAAAGATGCCTCCACAGCCTGAGCGTTCGCTGAGTAACCTTCAATGGGTATAGGATCCCCACTACCCTCCTTATTGTAGCACGCAATGCTATATTGGATATTAAGCTGGACCATATCAGATGTCTTATCAAAGACATTGAACAGATGTAAAATAAATGGGTTGAGATCATCACAGAGTACAAAATTGTAGCAAAAAACATTGAGATTCCAACCGAGTTCTCCACCAGTCACCACTTAGCTACTCAATCCGATGGCGAATAGTACCTTAGGCTCAACATTTTCTATCTGGTTAAAGACTTCATTCTGTCTGGTTTTCATCATCCATTTACTTCATTGGAAGTAATTTGTAACTTGCTTAAATTTCTTTTGGAGTTCATCAAACTGAGTAATGAAGACCTGTGCGCCGCAGTTGAAAGCTTTCAGCCCCAATACAAGAAAGATATTGCCCAAGATTTCAGTGACTAACTAATATTCCTGAAGTGAATTTATATTACAAACTTTAAGTTGGAAAGCAAGCCAAAGAAACTTCATACAGAAATCCTAGATCTAGGACTTTCTGGGGTATTTCCCAACATCACAGTTTGTTTGTGCATTTTCCTTACTTTGCCAGCATCTGTTGCTTCTGGTGAACAGTCATTGTACTGAAGAACGCAAAAAACTATCATTGCTCAACTATGGGTCAATATTAACTGTGACGAGTTTTCTAAATTGATTGCTGTATTTCCAGAAAAAAAAAGCTAGAAAACCACTTCTAATTTGAAATCTCCAATAATCCAGTACATCAGTATATGTATACAGTATTTTTTTGTACATTTTAATAAAGTTAAGCATTAAAATCAATTTAAAATACATTTTTAATGTTTTTTTTGTTTGTTTTTTAAGAAAGGGGGGGCTCTTAATTTGGGTTTCCCCAAGACTCTATGAACCTCTGCAAGTGCCTGAGTGTAAATACACACTGATGATGATGACGGTTGCCAGCAGTTGATTGTGTTTAAAACACAATCAGAGCAGCCGGGCAGCACACAGTCCCTGCCTGTCATGGCTGGACGGACCTGCACATACTGTGCAGCCGTCGGCAGCCTAAACTGTTAGAAAGGGGCGGGGCCTAAATCGCCCCCCCCCTAAATCGCCCCGGGTACAGTACTTTTCTAGATCCGCCCCTGTAAGAGGAGAGAGGACATTAGCATACAATAAAGAAATGATTTTGGCAGAGCTCACCTGTTTAAAGAGTGAGCAGAGAGGATCTAGACCGAAGATGAGAGAAGTGCTCCAAAAACATACTAGTAGGTTGATTGGCTGCTATCATAAATTGACCCTAGTCTCTCTTTCTCTCTGTCTGTGTGTATGTTAGGGAATTTAGACTGTAAGCTCTAATGGGGCAGGGACTGATGTGAGTTCTCTGTACAGCGCTGCGAAATCAGTGGCGCTATATAAATAAATGATGATGATGATGATGTGTTGCCAAACTGTGTCACCAAGGCATGTCAGAGCTGAAGGTAAATATAGAATAGGTAATTTGGTAGAGGGAAGTCCAATTGTAACTGAACAAATGATTTGATACTGCCACTATGGTATATCTGTCCAAGAGAGGTTATCCCCGGAGTTTGACACTGGGGAAATTGTTTTAATTTATATAGTTTAGGAAGATTAGAGTTAGCCCATAACAGAGTGGCATCTATTCCCATAGTTTCTAACTTCCCCTTCAATGCATTTCATATCAGCAAGGCCTGTCTAAGTAATGGTGGGATTGTTCTTGTAACCCGGGTACCCAACAGGGCCTATATGGGTGATCTATCAAACCTTGTCCATCTTCTCAGGAGGATTAACAGGTCAGCCGTAGGGGAGTCTCCCAAACACTCTCAGAGATGTGTCATTTGTGTAGCAAAGTAATAAGCCCTAAAGTCTGGAAGGGCTAGGCCTCCAGTTGCACAGGAATGATAGAGGGAGGTCACTTTAGTTCTTCCCGTTTCTCTCTCCAGACCAGAGAGGATAGATGTCTGTTAATTTGGGAGAAGAGTCGTTTAGGGAGATAGGTAGGGGAACGGTGTAATGGATATATGAATTTGGGTTCAAGGATCATTTTAATTAGATTCACTCTACCAGATACAGATAGAGGAAGCGTCTTCCAGGTAGAGATCTTGGCTCTAAGTTAACCGGTTACCGGATCTATATTTAATGGTATATAGTCAGTTACTGAATTTAATATTTAAATTTGAGCGTGCATTGCAGCTGGTGGGTCACCTCAGTAATCGATGGAAGACCCCTGCCAAAAGGAAAAATATTAGACTTAGACCAATTTATCTTTAAGTCGTAAGAGTGTAGTTAGAGAAGTGTCTGAGTCTTTCAAAAACAGAAGCAGTATAAAGTGCGACTTTACCCTCACTGTCAACTTCCCTGAGGCCGCAAATTTCAGGATGTGCACGTATTATACATGCTAAAAGCTCTATAGCAATGGCAAACAAGGCTGGGAAAGGGTACATCACTTCCCAAATTAAAGGGGGATGTAGTGTGTCATTTAATACTAATTCTGGCCGCTGGGGATGAGTATAACAGTTTACTCAGGATAAGAATTTCGGACCATTACCAAATTTATCAAAAACTGTCCATAGATATTTCCATTCCACGGAATCAAATGCCTTTGCTGCTTCCAAGGACACAACTACAGCCTCATTTCCATATCCACCTGACATCTGCAAATGGGTAAAGAGGCATCTGAGGTTAATGGCTCTAGATTTTCCAGGTATGAAGCCCGTCTGATCTGGGTGGATTAGCTGGGCAATCACCCTGTTTATCCGTATAGCAAGTACCTTAGCAAAAATCTTGACATCTGTTGTCAAAAGGGAGATGGGTCTATAAGATTCAGGTAATAAGGGGTTCTTTCCTGGTTTGGGTATGACTACTATCAGTGCCTCTGACATAGATGGTGGTAGAGCTACTGCATTGAAGAAATCATTGTAGTTGGTTAATAGATTGGGATTTAAACAAAAATCACTAAACATTTTGTATTACTTTATGGGTAATCCATCAACACTTGGAGCTTTATTACATGGGAAGAACGCTATAGCTGCATCAATCTCCTCTACAGTAATAGGGGCCTCAAGGGAGTCCACACCCTCCATGGACAGTCAAGGAAGACGCACCTGCGCTAAATACTCCTGTAACTGAGATTTCGAGTAATCTGCCCTTCAGGTTTACAAATCCGAATAATAGGCTTTGAATTCAATAGCTACCTGTCCAATCAATTATGGCAGCTATAGTATTACTTTGTAATTCCGTCCTAGCTAGATATGCAATAAAGCTTACATTTTTATCTCCTTGTGCATACATACAGTGTTTGGAGAAAAGCAGTCGGCAGGAAGATTTGTCAAGCAAATAGTCGGCCCATATTTTCTGGGCATGTAACCCAGTTAAACGATCTTTAGGTAACCATGATTTCAGATAGGTTTGCTCTAAATCAGTGACATTAATAGAGAAGAACCCTTCCCAGGCAGTTATCAGGTCACCACCCTCTCCCATAAGTGTAAGCCAAAATGGATTAAGTTTCCAAAATCGGATCCCATTATATGTGATGAGGGTAGTGACCAGTAGTACAAGTGAGTGGTAGGATATACCTCTTGGGAGGTAGCTAATTTCCTGAACCAGCAGGGCTAATCTATTTTAAATGAAAGCCAGGTCTATGCGGGAAAATAGCGTCTGTATAGGAAAGCGAGCCCTCCAAATATCAGTTAATGCTATATCAGTTACTAATTTGGCAAAGGGGAGTGGACCAGTGCTCACTGATGAAGACGTTTCCCGTCACCTATCAAGGCGGACATCCATAACTGCATTAAAGTCTCCCATGCAGATTACTGGAATATGTGGGGAGAGAGAGCAATACATTTAGAGGCTTTCTTGAGTATTTCCAAGTTAAAAGGTGGGGGTATGGCTGCAAGAATGATAAACAAATTATCTATTAAGGCCCTAAGAAACACGTAACAGCCATATGGGTCCAATTGAACCTCCTCAAGAACAAATCGTAATTCTTTCCTAACCAGTATTGAGACTCTTCGTGAATATGTTGAATGTACAGAGTGGTAGACCCATCCCACCCAAGATCTCTTCAGGGCCAAAATACGCCCACCCATCAGATGAGTCTTCAACAGGCTGCTATATCAGGGTTATACTTTTTTGTTTGCGTGAGTACTAAGGATCTTTTAATATGGTCATTAAGACCTCATACATTCCAGGTAACAATCCTCAGTCCTCCTACCCTCATGCTAGTAGAATCCATTATTGGCATCAAGACATCTAGTCATTATACCTCCTCCAGAGCTGCAGTCAAACACATTTATCAGATGAAAAAGTATAATATCAATGCATTGCATATTTGTATAGCATCCACGATCTGGGTCAGTGTAGGCTCTTCACCACTTCCTCATGCTACCAGGGCAAGATGGGCTCCAACCCTGTTTCACCCACATCAGTTACCAAAATATTAGATTCATTGGGAGATGGTTTCTCTATACAAGAGTGTGCAGCAAATCATTGAACATCCTCTCATAACTGTACAGCTTTTTTCATCCCGGACAATTTGATCACCAGGAAATGGGCTCTGTATTAGACTATAGTTGTCAGGCAATAGTTTCTGTATAGTATTCTAGCAACAAGGCAATAGGTTTTGAGTTGTTCACTAGACAAAAAGCTAAGGGCCCGGAACCTCTTTTATATAATTCAGTTATAAATAGTTGTATTTACAAACAATGAATGATGTAAGCATTTTCTCACCTTCCTTATAATAAACAATGTGGTCCATATACGGCGGGTTGATCAGAGTACACCTTTTGTTTTCTCAGGGCCACCAGCTAAAGATACCATAACAAATTGTTTGTTAACACCTGGGCTTTAATTAAAGGCATGTTATCAGAAACATTAAGAAAATGTTGCTGCTGGTTGTGGTTAATTCTGCTCCCTCTAGTGATGGACAAACAGAACTGCAACCTTATGGTAACTGCAGTCATGTGATTGCTGCCCACCCAATTCAAATCTTCCAGACTATATATAGCAGACTCAGAGCACACTATGCTGCCAGATTAATAAGTCTCATTTGCCCCAGCATTCCTTGTGATATTTCTCTATTGAGATTTCCTGTTTATCATTTCTTTGGCTTGCTTCCCAACCCAGGTTATTTGCTTGAGAGCCTGACCTTGGATTGTTCTAACCATTCTATTTGTTTGCTGATTTTGTACCATGCTGCCAGTTTGGTTTGTTTTGACTTTACCATTAGCAACTGTGAACAAGTCTGTCACAACTGGAACCTGGACAGAGGGCGGCGACGAACGTGTCACCTTGCAGCTGACCCCATCTCTCTTGCGAGGTTCACTGGTAAAGAGCAGTGGACTGTTACACTTTGTGCCTCTGCTTGCGGTAGTGCTAATCCTGGCAAATGTCAGACGCCATCCCCGCTGATTCCCTGTCGGCTGCCGCGGACTTCCGGATAGCGGGCGCATGCGCCCTGGTCTCAGTCCCGTTGCTAGGCGACGGGACGCTGCTTCTGTCTCCGCTGCCGCCTCCGCTCTCCACCAATCACCTCAGCCTGGATTCTATTTAAACCTGCCTCTGGCGCCATTAGGGTGCCAGAGTAACAGGTTCACCACCAGTGTTCCTGGCTTCCACACTCCCTTGTTTTTCCCTGAGTATCCTGATTCCTGTTTATCATTGTGACTCGGCTTGGCGACCATCCTCTTTCTCTGTGTGACCTATTCTGTACCGTGACTTCGGCCTGGCGACTACTCTACTGGATTTCCCTTTTGTACATATATACCTGATTGCTGTGACCCGGAACCGTCTGACCTCTCTACGCTACACTGGTAACTGGCTAATAGAACCGCGACCTGCGTGCTCTCTGCTGCGAAGTCTAAACCTCCTTGCGGGGGTCCCTGGTGAACACCAGGGGTACGTTAGACTCCGCGCCTGTTTGACCAGTTGCGCTAATACCGGTTAGTGTCTAGTTATCTTCAGCCTTCATAGGCCTACAGCGTGACAGCAAACATTATAGGATTCATACTTTCCAAGAGAAAGAGTGACAAACGGTATACATACAGTAGAGTATATAGCAGTGGTCTGACCATTGCATGTCCAAGTCAGGATGTCACTGCTAGGGTTGTGCCTACTTGGAACTTTGAGGTGCACGTGAAGTATAATATTAAATAGTTGGGCTCTGGCCACTTTAGTGTTTTCCACTGATCTTTACTTTCATCTTATGTGGCATATGGTTCAAATCACCAGGAATTCAGAATACATCAAAATGGTGGCACTCCGTTGCTATCGACCAGGGTCAGTGATAAAATTGGCAGAAATTATATATTATATGCCCATGAAGATGTCACATAGTTCAAAACATGTGAATAGACAAGATGGGTCAAAAGCACTACACCAAGTATACTAAGTTCCACCTTTGAAAAGCATTTTAAATCTCTACAGTGAATCATTCTCTTAACATTAACAGTCAGCCAACCATTATTCAAAAACGGAAGAATCCCTGTCTCACTAGGGACAAACAGCCCATTAAGTTAAATCCTTTCTGCACTCAGACTAAGATATCTACACTCCTGGTTGCAATAAGAATAATATCCACTAATATTATGGCTGCAGGTACTTACATTTTGCACCTTTTAACAAAATAATATCTCTGCACAAGTGGTTTGCATTCACTAATAAAATAAATAATATTTGAAACATAAATGCTTCATAAAGTCTCAGTATAATGTTATAAACTAAAATGTGTATAAAAGTCATATTTATATTTCTATAATAGCTAAATGGAGGCATTACACATTTATTGAAGATAGAAGGGTATATTGCAGAACTTTATTTACACATAAAATGGTATGCATCCCACATTATAAAAACTACATATGCCATTAGGCATAAGAGTATAGTGTTTATTGTGTAGTAAGTTGAAATAGCGAAATGCTAAAATGAAATGTTCCAGTCTTCCTAGTAATGTGAGTTAATAGCAGCATTTCTTACAGTAGAGTTTAAAGGACAATTTAAGCTAAAACTGAAAATTTGTTTTTGGGTAGGACATCCTAAATACAAAATGGTCCCGAAGGGGTTACTACGATTAAGGGCAGGTGTTGCCTGAAATGTGTAAGCTGCTACCATATTGATGTTTTAAGGATGTAAATTAAAGCTAAAGTTTAAGTTTTTCAGCTAATTCCTAAACCATAGTCATAACAAAAGATAATTTACCTGGAGTCCCTGGGCCTGGGACTTCCGCACGTTGTACCACAACGTCTGACATACTCTCACAGTCCCTGCCAGCCAATGATTGCATTAGCCATTTTGTGTGGTCATGAAGCTAAAGGAAACAAAGTTGTGATTACACATAATGGCTAATACAATCATTGGTATGTTTTGCCAGCCCACTAAATGACCTGGTAATTAGAAATTGAACATCCACTTGGTGGCCAAGTATGTTAGTTATAGTCCGTCTTTGTGCTTTTTGTTTTTTTGTAAAAATGTTAGTTATTATCAACTATGCATTATATAAGCAGTAAAAAACAAACAAAGAAGCTAGATACATGGTGAAGTTGAAAACCACTGTGTGCCAATGCACTAAACAAACAGATTTGTTTCTCAGTCCTAGGTCCTCTGCTATTCTCTATCTACACCACTTCTCTTGGAAAACGAATAAGCTCCTTTGGATTTCAGTATCATCTCTATGCGGATGATACACAAATTTATCTATCCTCTCCTGATCTTTCATCATCTGTGTTGTCTCGCGTTACTGACTGTCTTTCTGCCATTTCATCTTGGATGTCTTCTCGCCAACTCAAACTCAATCGTTCAAAAACTGAATTAAAAATATTCCCACCCAAAAACAGAAGCTTCCTGCCTGACATTTCTATTTCTGTTGATAACATGACCATAAATCCCACCCCACAAGCTCGTTGCCTAGGTGTATTCCTTGATTCACAACTGTCGATTATTCCCCACATCAACTCTATATCTAAATCATGTTACATACACCTAAAGAACATTTCCAGAATACGCACATATCTGACACAAGACACCGCAAAAATATTAATTCATGCACTCATCATCTCCTGCATCGACAATTGCAATTCCCTCCTTACTGGTCTTCCCAAAGTCAGACTTGAACCCCTACAATCTATTTTGCATGCAGCGGCTAGATTGATTTTTACCTACTAACCGTTATTCCTCTGCTGAGCCACTCTGTCAGTCTCTACATTGGCTGCCTGTATTTCAACAAATCCAATATAAAATTCTTCTACTAACATACAAGGCCATCAACAAAATTGCACCGACATACATTTCCTCACTGGTCTCGAAATATCTCCCTACTTGACACCTCCGTTCTGCACAAGATCTACGTCTCTCCTCCACTCTCATCACATCCTCCCATTCTCGGTTACGGGATTTTTTCCGGGCTGCACCCACTTTGTGGAATTCCCTCCCACGCACAATAAGACTTTCTTCTAGTCTTCAAACCTTCAAGCGTTCACTGAAAACCCACCTCTTCAGACAAGGTTATGATATTCCTCAACCACCATCTTAATTTCCCTAGATTACCCTATTACCATCCTCTACACTGCTAACGCAAGACAACAACCCTCTGACCAACATTGCAACACACACAGCCCACTCAATACTTTTACCTTTGCGTTCTAGCTGGTCCATTGTGCAATATGATGTAGCACATGCCCTTGTGTTTCTAACTCCCATTGTCCTATAGATTGTAAGCTTGCGAGCAGGGTTCTCTTACCTCTCTGTCTGTATGTATCACCCAGTATTGTCTTATCAATGTTTGTTCCCAATTGTAAAGCGCTATGGAATTTGCTGGCGCTATATAAATAAATGTTGATGATGATGATGATGACAATGAATAAATAAGAAAAACAAACGGAGAGGGGTCGGGAAGATTATGTGCGGCAGTGATGCAGACCGCATGGTAAAAAGAGCAGGGTGGATCCAAGCATACAAATAAGTGAAATATATGTCATCATGGAGCCATAAAGCTTGAAATAAAACAGGATGCAGGCATTAAAGCATGAGACACATGGTTCCCAGGTTTGGAGAAAGTTTTAGATGCATATTTTGTTAATAAACTTAAAGTATACCATAAGTAGATACACTAAAATATTCCATAATAGGAGCAGTGAATAAATGTTGCTTCTTTTTTCTTATGCTGGCCAGAGTTATACTGTACAGTACTTTGTAACAGCACTTTAAAATTAATAGCACAAATCGTATAACAGATAATATCCCTATAACAATAGTTAATGCTAGAATCAATCTTGTAATTGTAAATCCGATAGTAATGACTCTAATCTTTCACATGCCAGCAATAAACAGCAAGTTACAGCATTACGACCAATCTTTCGGTGGTGCATATAGTAAAGACAAACATGGTAAATCATGGTAATTAAATTTCAAGCACAGTCTCTCCCTAATAGTAACTACTGTCACTCTCTGCTTCACTTCTCTCTCCTGCACTATCATGTTAGGTAACTGGCCACTGCTTTCCCATAGGTCCACTTGCAGAACACGCCCCTGTAATGTTTTAGGACTAAACCAGCTAGAGCCTGCTGAATAAGGCAACTTGTAATTTCCTGGTGGACACATGCTTTTCACATTAGCACATGGCATTCATCTTATATCAGTTTAGTTGCAGAGATGGTGACACCTGCTCTGTGATAACATTCGTCTTACCTCTGTTTTGGACTTGACTCAAGAGAATGTTACATTTATAGGTACTGATATATTAAGCGATGCAAAACGAATGCAAATTGTGTTTTTTTTTTTAAAAAATACACGGAATTAGGACATACTCACGTACGTATTCAACTAGAACCACAATAAATGTCTCTTGTTGAAGGGTTGGGTACGTTCTGTTGACACTGAACCTGTCAACAGCCAGACAGTGGACACCAAAATATCAAGAGTTAAAAATGTTGACAGGTTTGGTGTGTCTACTTGGATAAAATTGTGAGATTGTGACTATTGACAGGTAGTAAAGTCAAGAGCGTAACCGCCAGCACATAAATACAGCTGACAAAACAGTAAATAATGCAGCAAAAAACAAATGAATAAAATGTTAAAACATAAAAAAAATAAACAGCGTGCACCCTCTCCTAAAACAGCTTAACCCTAGCGCTGCCAGTCTAGGCTGGTACCAGCAAAATCGGGGGGATCAAAATCATGCGGTCAGCTTCATTTTACTAATACCAGCACTAGGCTTTGCCAGCCGGAGCTAGTGGCTCTATAGCACGGGATCCTGCAGCATGGGGTTTCCCTGCCATAATGAGAATCAATCCCAGGGCAGTGGGTGTAGGGTAGTCAAACACATTTAATGTTAAAAGCAACATTTTGTCCTTGGTGCACTGCAGGTACCAGCAAGCTCACACTGTCACTAACAGTTTGCACATGCTGGTGCTTGTAGTAATACAAGCACCAGCATACACACGGTTGCGAGGGCATACTAGCATTTGGGGAACCACAAATGCCAGCATGCCCTGGCACCCAAGGCCTGCTTAGATCCTAGGATTTGACAGCTTGGCACCTGAAAAAAATCTATGTCCTGAAAATAAAATGATCTCCTAAGAACTGGCAGCTTTATACCTAAAAATAATCCATGTCCAGAAAATAAATTTATATACTAGGATCATCATCATCAACATTTATTTATATAGCGCCAGCAAATTCCGTAGTGCTTTACAATTAGGAACAAACATTAATAAAACAATACTGGGTAATACATACAGACAGAGAGGTAAGAGAACCCTACTCGCAAGCTTACAATCTATGGGACAAGAAAATAAAATTGTATACTAGGATCTGGCAGCTTCATACCTAGAAAAGACATCCTTGGTCCTGCAGCTTTGAAAAAAAAAAAATAATCCAGAGGATTTTTGCTACTTTTTTTGCAAAATAAAAAAAACCTTTAGAACTCTTCTCAAACTAGCTCTTAACATGAAGAACTCCTGTCATGTAATGCGAGAGTTACTGCCACTAGGTCTATTTATAATCTGGGGCTTTCTTATGTCCTTAGCGCTGAGGTCGTAGGAAAGTCCCAGGTTATAAATAGAGCTAGTGGTTGTATTTTACCAGCGGGTCTGGCGACTGTATTGTACCGGCAGGTCCGGCGGCTTGTCCGCCAGCTGGTGATGGCATTGTCATTTGAATGTTGACAGTTGACTTTACTATTTACTACCTATTTTTACCATGTTGACACACTGAACCTGTCGACATTTTTGACTGTCGACATTTTGATGTCAACAGTCTGGCTATTGACAAGTTCGGTGTTGACAGATTGACTACATCCCTTCGTTGAATATGGGTCTAGGTAGGCTCTGCTTTAACAAACACAGTAAAATGCAGGCTATGTCCAAAATATATGTGGAATATAAAGTTCTAGAATGCAAAGAAAAAAAGTATTCAATGATTGTAATAATTGATGAAAGAACATTTTTTATTTATTTATTTTTTAAAAAAACTTTTAAAAAAATAAATGTTTTTTCATTGATTATTACAAAACACCTTTCATGATGTTCTTCGTGTCTATGGTAAATAAAATGCATTTTTACAGTTGCTCCTGATTGCAAACACATGTTGAAGCATGCATACGTGTCCATCATCACTTTCAATTGGCACTTACGCCTGCTCTGTAGCTGCAAGTGATATGACAGAAAAACACGTACCTTTGAGATGCCAAAAGTTTGAATTGGACGTTGCTGTGTATGCCTGACCATGGCACGCAATTAATGTACATTGACTATATGCATATGCCCCTTCCCCTCCCTATATCGCCCTTGAAATTGTAGGTCATTAGGGTCTTTGCACTTGAAGATTAATTAGATATATCTGTGTTCGCTGGCATATAGTACAAATCTGGTCATGTGCAGAGCAATATTGCGCAAAAAAACGCTAGTTTTCAGCATTTACATTCTGTAATGGATCAGGCCCATAATGCACAAGTCATGCAAATGAATATTGCTATGATAATATTTAGTTTAGGGGGGATAATTTTTCAAGCACATGTAGATCCTTGGAACTCTATTGTAGAAAGAAATTAAAAGATGTAGAATAGTGTGCACTGTTTAATAAGTGGATTTCTTTTAGATTATGAAACCCAGTGTAAACATCACCAACATCATTAGTTGTGTGAAAAGTGGGACCTGAGGGCAAGAAGCAAGAGTGTAAGAGATGGAGAATGAAAGAGATTGAGATATACTACATGGTAAAATGGTTAGCTGCAGGACTAGTAGGCTTTAATAAACAAGTGGGTTTAGTTAATAGTCTAATAGGATGAAAGAGATTGCTCAAGAGGTGGGGGACAGCTTGGGAGAAATCTTCTATATGGGAGTGAAATAAGGTTACCAGAGGGTAAGATAGACAACCATCATTGACTAACTGGGGAGGGCAAGAGGGAGTATGTATGGAGATGAGATTGGAGATGTAGGGAGAAGTGGAGTTGGAAAGGACCTTGTATGTGAGGATGAGGAGTTTAAAGAGAATTCTCTAGGGGAAGGGGAGCCAATGTAAGGCTTGGCAGAGAGGGGAGACAGATGTGGAGTGGTGAGACAGGAAGATAAGTCTAGCTGCAGCATTATGCATAGATCGAAGATGAGTAAGATGGGACTGAGAGGCCGTAGGAAACTGGGAGTTCTCCCAAGGAGGAGGTGTACATAGAAAAGAGCAGAGGGCCAAGGACAGAAACCCATGAGACTCGTATGGGAAGGATGGATGGGGGAGAACTAAAAGTAGAAACAGAGAAGGAAGCAGTATTGCAATCATTGGATTGCAGCCATTCAGGTACCACTGCAATCCCTCCAAAATAGGCTTCCATATGCTTTGCTTTGGGAAATCTTAGGATTCGGCCTGCAAAGGCAATCACTGGCGATACCCGTCGATAGCTATTTCCTGCTTTGGGGCTTGGTATGTATGGAGAAGCCCGATCACCGTTGAAAACATCGTTTTTCACTGGATTGAGGCTCTTCTCCCTATGATAAATAGACTCCTCAATCTGTGGTGTTTCCATTGCTTCTATGTCTCTTTATAATCATGACACTAACATATAAATGGACAGGTACCTGCCGCACACAAAATCAGCACATTCAGCTCCTGAAACAACCTGTGCTTTTGTGAACATTCTGATAATCTGATTCTCTAGTAAACTACAGGAATGTTCCAAATGTAAAGAAGATGAACTTTGAATACAAAATGATGGTTTGACCTAGTCAAACATGCCTTAAAAACTGGAAAAAAATGTAATAATATGAATCAAAGTTGACTAATTAATGCTACATAGAGCTGCATGTGAAACCCATTGAAGCCTGATTGCCCTACACAAAGGGGTATATTTACTAAACTGCGGGTTTGAAAAAGTGGAGATCTTGCCTATAGCAACCAACCAGATTCTAGATATTTTGTAGAATGTACTTAATAAATGATAAGTAGAATCTGAGTGTAACTTGTATCTTGTGTAACTTTGCTAAAGGAAGCCTCACGTTAATTAATTATTTTCATAGAAAGTGACCAACATGTCTATTTAGCCTGAAGGGAGTCGCTACCTGTTATCCTGTCTTGTTAAAGTAAAAGGAAACGTCTGAACAATGTGATTTAGTATCCTGTTAAGTATAAATTGTGTTTAAAATCCAAGTTTAAAGAACATCTCACATCCTGATGTTAATCCTTGAATTAAATATTTCAGACTTTTTGGGTTCAGGTCGGAAAAGGGGCTAGTTTACACCCTGCCAGGCTGTGTCCAAAACTGTATAAAAGCAAGCACTGTTTGGCCATGGATTATTAGGACAGTCTGCCAACTGTTCTGATTCTAGTGGGACAATCCAAATTTTCGTTGACTGTTCTGCCCAATCTAAGGGGCAGGCCAAGACTGCGTACTCTTTAGATAGACACTGCATTCTTTATATACTGCAATACGGTGCTAGCTGTCCTTCGTGGGCTTTCCACATCCTCTTTAGTAGTTTGGTTACGCCTCTCTAGTGGCTGGCCACACTCCCTCTGGTGGGCCCTTACCATTGCATCCCCTGATGGGCGCTTCATGTCCCAGTCCGACACTGATGGCAAGGCAAGCCCAGGGAGGCATCTGCCATCCGGGCCAGTCCTGTAGTTGGCTACCTTGGGCTGGGTCACTGGGCCAGCTGCATTTGTTTTTCTTTATAATAGGCAGAAGAGTCGACTCTTGCCCCCCGGGCAAATATTTGCCAGCCCTCCCCTGCTGCCAATTTTCCTTTTTGAAGGATGTCAGTAATTGGGATTTCTTCTCTCCCTATTTACTACTGCTGAAGTGAAGTAAACTGGAGAAATGTCATTTTCACTATCCACATATAGTGGATGTATGGACTCATACACAGGAGTGTTGATAGAGAACTTAAGGTAAAAGCATAGGAAAAACTTTGTAGTGTGTTCTGACTGTTTTAACATAGCATTAAAAGTATTTATTCTCAAAGTTATTCTGCAGCATAGTGTACTATGTATTTAATGAGCCCAAATAGAACTTAACTGCTTATGAACACTGCAGGCAAGGTCAAAATTGATGCGAAGCAAACTCTTGACAGTAAGTATGCGTACAAGTCCATATACTTATATTATTTTGTACACTATTAATGTGAATGTGTGTTTAACATGCCCCAGCATGGACCATGGATTAGATTCCAACCAGGACAGGAGTTTGTATGTTCTCCCTGTGTTTGTGTGGGTTTCCTCTGTTCCTCCATGTGCACTGCTTTCCTTCCACATTGGGTAGGTTAATAGTCTTCTGCCAAAATGAACTTTAGTATGCATGTTTGTGTGGTGAATAGTTTATACTGCAAGCTGTAATGGGACAGGGACTAAAGTGAATGATTAAATATAGTTTTTTGTTTCTTTCCTTCATCTGGATTAACACAGATAGAAGTTGAAAATTGTTGAGCTTGATGGAACTCGCCTTGCTTTGACTATACAGTATGTGTGTATGCAGTGTAAAATATTAACTCCCCCTCTGAATTAACTAATGACATTCCATATACAATTATTATGGCACACATGCGTCAGTCCTTGTGATTAAATCAAGTGGACGTTTTAGACTATTACGCAATTGCAACAAACAGCTTAATAAAATCAATATCAAATGTATGATTAAAAAAGCATGTTCCTTTTCTTAAGCAGATATGAGTGGATAAATAAACCTAATTCTTGAAAAGCAGGCACTTGTCATTACACACTGCTTGTGTGCCAGGGGCAAGGGCAGAAAGAAAATACCCAGGGCAAGGGCCTCAAGTTGGCACAGTGGTTAGCTTTGCTGTCTCTTAGCAGTGGGTTCAGATCTGACCAGGGAATTTGTGTAGAGTTTGTACATTCTCCCGTGTTTGCGTGTGTTTGCTCTGAATCCACTTCTGTTTTCTGGCTACTGAAAACATGACTGCTAGGTAAGGTTATGTATTTTGCTTAAATGCACAATTCTTAGTGACCTATTTCATAATGTTCTGCTCCTGCTGTTCCAGCTGATTTTCTAATTGTACTAACGAAGGGAATCATTTATTTAACATCAGTTACCTAATTAAGTCTATGTTATTGCAATTGGGAAATACCCTGAAAAAACGACAGCAAACCAATGTGCACTATATTAAATGCATCACATTTGGAAGTATCAAGTAACATATTACATATGTCCATTTATTTTATAGCTCATTTGCAGAATACCAGAGGTTCAAACTGTGACCAGACCACAGAGGAAACAGTGTTTGGGCTTTGACCACTGCTACGCATATTTGCTGTTCAGTTGTGTCTCAGCTTGGGGCCTAGTAAATAGAGTCCTGGCTTTGTAGTGTCCTCCACTTCCTCCAGACCTTTCTCATGACCAGAGGCGGAACTAGCCAGCTAAGGTCCCTGGTGCAGGGAAGCGGGAAGGAGGAAACCGGGGTCCACAGCTCACTAGTTCCCAGTGCAGTGAGTCCCAGAGTACCGCACTTGTTGCATCAACGGGAGTTCCACCACTGCTCATGACTGTATGAAAGTTCAGGGTCCATATTAGAGTCTCTGCAATCACTGACACTTAGGGGCATATTCAGTTGTTGGCGTTAAAGCCAAAATTCTCGCGGCGTGCACACTATTACCGCCATTACGGTAATAGTGCGCGTAAATACCGTTATTGCAGTAGTTTTCTCGCTGGATTTCAGCTCGCGGCTCAGGGTGTTATAGAAGTGCCGGATCTGAAGACACTGATAGATATTGGAGGTCAGAAGGTAAGGCTGATCACGGAGTTCAGAAAATCCAGGGGAAAAGCCCATCGGGCTGCAGCTGCTTTTTATGTCAAGAAGGAACTTAAAGTTATGTTTTGTCCAGGACATAAAGGGTTTAGGGTTGAGACCAGGTTGTAATGAAGGCTTGTTTCAAAGTGGAAACATTCACTTCGGATTATTACTAAGCTTGAAAGTTCGAGTGCAGTATCTCCACACTGAGAGAGAAAAGCGTATAGTGAGGGGGAGGCTGTGAAGGGGAAGTTGGTCCTTAGGGTCCAGCTAGTATAGAATGTAAGGAGATAACATCTGGAGATCTGCCACATTCACCCATAGTCTAGTATGAGGATTTGCATGAGCCAGAACGGCCTGCATAAGCTTAGACGACAGTTAGTATTTTTAAATACAGGACAGACACAAGCCACCAATTGTAGCATGGTGATATAAGACCTTTTGTCGAATCCCTTTTAACACCAGATAATATTCCTTAGCTGAACAGTCAATCTGAACGCACACCCCATTGTGTGCAGGGATCTAAACATCATGTTTCTGCCTCTCATCAGACTTTATGGTATAACGGAGGATGGCTGACAGAGAGTGAGACATCTGGATTGCGTACATTAAGCAGGATATGCAGATCTGTCAGTAAGAAGAGTGCTTGGTGCGGGGCACTGTGTGAGCCAGTATACCAGGCCAATAGACAGAGGACTGCTGCCAACATTAATTCGCAATAGCACCACATACCTTTGCAATTAAATATCAGCACAAACACCAGCAGCGTAGACTAGAGATGTGCAACCGAGCCCCCCCCCCCCCAAGCTCGGTAAATCCAACTGCCGATCCAACTCGGTATTCTTCCACTTCCTTGGAACTGACATTGAGGCAAAACATCATCGTCGGATCTCGCAGATTTTCCAAAAGTACCTCCCTCCCCAGTAGATCTGGTGACATTGCTCAAAACAGGAGGAGAAGCATTATTCTTGTCACTCTCCAATCTCCAATGTGTCACGTTTCTAAGGTCAAGGAACCTTTAGACCAGCTTAATTTGGTGTTACCTGCTTGGGAGGCATGGAGTATAACGGCACAAAAGGAATTCACCAGTGACCTCCGCAAGGGGATATGGGCTTGGCTGCTTCTGTGCGGCAGGTCATAGCACTCCTAGCTGGTATTAGGCGAGGTCTAGAGGAAAACATGGTACTGGAGTGTACGCAGAACTGCGGCAAGTTGTATACTTAGGTCCAGGGATGCTTGTGAGCACAGGTACCGAATCAGGAATAGTATGACGGCATGTGGCAGAAGTTCAGATATTGCTGGGAAAAACAGGGAGCCAGGAATAAAACGTCCACACAGTAGAAGAGATTCAAAGAACTAGCAATCAGGGATTGACACAGGTGTCTTTAGGTAGTGCAGCCACTAGAGGGCATCAGTCTATAGGCAAGAATGGAATCTGTTAAAAAAAACATATCTGCGCATGCGCAGACCCGATCAAAGATGGTGCTGGCGAGAGGAATCAGTGACATCTCTCTGTCGGGGAAGAATTGCGGGAGACCCTCCATGTAAGTTAGTCAGGACTCGACCGAATCCTCGGGACTGGTGTGTGATAGACTGCCATTGGTCAGTGCAATTGCTCACACACATGCACAGGTGGGGTAGCAGTTTCCAGCGCCACCCTCAAATTTCATTATCCTGCAACACAACACATAAATCACTGACTCGCGGTGTGTACTCTACTCGGTTGTGTACTCATTTGTCATTTGCGGAAAAAGTTTATTATTATTCAAATTTTTGGACAAATTGGTTGTGTTCATCGTTAGTCGACAGAAGAGCAACAGCACCAACCAGCTGCTGGCTCCGGTCATGATAATATTAGTCCTTCTATGTCATCTATTAAAGCCTATACTTAAGGGCATAGTGGGTTTAAGTCAGGGAAGCTGAAATCCAATAAACAGTCCAACATCAGCTAGCTACCTTCTCTCAGCTAGATCCCAGCACCTGCAAACTACACTGCTATCATCCTCACCCTCATGCTCACCCTCATCAGTGTGTACATCATCCTTACAATATTAATTCATCCCCACTGGAATCCACCATTACAGAAGTCTCTGTACTTTGATGTAATTGCCGTTAAAGGCTTTCCTCGTGGAATTTGTAGTTCATTTTGAGGAACATCATTTTGTCCACATTTTTAGAAAGTAGCCTCCTACGCTGATTGCTGACCCGGCTGTGCTGAAAACTCTTTCTGACTATACACTGGAGAGTGGGTAGCTTAGTTATTGCAAAGCGAGTTTGTACATGGGTCGCCAAATTGCTTTTTGCTTCCTCCCCGTATGTAAAGGGACTGTCTGACGTGTCTATTTGCTTTCTACCATTAAAATAATCCTCCACCATTCTTTGGATGTTGATGGTAGGTGGAGTTACATCAGAATTTTGGGCAATTCTTTCAGACCAGACCAGGGGGTTAATGTATCATGGTCTGATTTTTTTTCAGCGTTTTAAAATCGCGGCAAATCGCGGGTGATAAAACGTGATTTTAATCCCCAAGTCTATAGATGTATTAAACTGCGATTTTTACTCTGACCATTAAAATCGCTGGTCATCTCTGGTGATTTACTGCGATGTCAAACACTCCCGTGTTCAGATAACTCTCCTGTGTTTCCTGGTTGAGTGAAAATTAGGGGCACCCCACACAAATATTTCTCTGATTTTCACGCAACCAGCAGTAGGCTGCAGCACTAGGGTTAATAGTGGTCGGTCAGGGGACCCCATGCTTTTTTTTTTTTTTTTACTTTTATCTATTTTTAAACGTTTGACAGTCGCTAGTCCTCTGGCTCTATAGGCAAGGGCAGTGTAACAGTGACGTGTTTACTAATCACGCTGCTAGGATGCAGCGTGTTGTATTTAGCGATTTTTAAAGCAAACTCAGAAGAGTTTGCTTAATCGCAGCTTCATACATTTGAGACTTGTATAGCTAGAGTGGCAAACAGTCCTCACTTTGATCTCTATCAATTTTGTAAATAGCGATTTTGAAAGAAACACATCTCTGGCAATTTAATAGCAAATCTTACTTTAATGCATCTGCAAAATGAAATAACAGCAAGAAAACCGGATTTTCAAAATCAGAGCTTGATACATTTACCCCCAGATGTCAAAATGTTGTACTGACTCATCTGCATCACCACTGGTCTCTTGGAAATCTAAGGTTTTTTTCTTAGCAGCAGTTGCCTGAAGGAGGAGACGTCATTGTGTCATATACCAACTTGTCAACTTGCACACCAGGAGCTCATTGCATCTCGTGAGATCTGGGTCAGTTGGAAAGAAAGAAAGAAAGAAAAGACATAGCTCTTTAAACTAGGATCAATTACAGTGGCCTAAATGTAGTGATTCAATTTCAAGATGTTGATAACTCTTGGATCCTGGCGAAGCGAATAAAGTACTTGATCTATAAGTCTGACATACTTAGCGGAATTGATTTGTTTCATCTCCTTCTTCAATTTCTTGAGCTGCTTTTCCAAAAGTCTAAATAGGGGAATCACTTGACTCAAGTAAGCAGTGTCTGAACTTACTTCACAGGTGACTAATTGGAAGGGTTTCAGCACCTTACACAACACAGAAAGTGTTCTCCACTGTGCTGGACCACAGTACAATCCCCCTCCTTTCCCAATGTTATGACTTGTTGAATAAGCGTGGATGGCTTTTCACTGTTTCTCCAACCTCTGAGGCATATAAAGTGTGGAATTCCACCTTGTTACCACTTCTTGCTTCAGTTGGTGGCAGGGCAATTTAAATTTTTCTTGCAGCTGCTGCGATCTCCTACATGCTGTTGCTGAATGCCGAAAATGTCCTAAATTTTTTCAGGCCACAGACAGCATCTCCTGCACATGCTTGTCATTTTTTAAAAAGTTCTGTACCACCAAGTTGATTTTGTAAGCAAAACAGGGAATGTGATGGAATTGACTCCACTGTAATGCTCTCACAATATTGGTGGCATTATCAGAAATCACATATCATGAAGACAGTCCAAGCAGGATAAGCCATGTTGCAATAAGATTCCTTCATTTTTCTAACAGGTTGCCAGCGATATGCCTCTTAGTGAAGCCAGTGATACAGAGTAGCCTGCCTCTGAAAGATCTGGGAGTTAATGTATCAAGCTGAGAGTTTTCCGGCGGGTTTGAAAAACCAATCAGATTCTAGCTATCATTTATCATTTAGCACATTCTACAAAATGATAGCTAGAATCTGATTGGTTGCTATAGGCAACATCTCCACTTTTCAAACCCGCCGGAAAACTCTCAGCTTAATACATTTACCCCCTGGTGTTGTTTGTTAGATGCTGCTGTTGTTCCTGCTGCTGAAGGCGATACACCGATCCAGTGGGCTTTCACAGTTATATAATTTTTGCCCAGTTACGCTTATCCATATATCTGTGGTTAAGTGTGCAGTGGGTAGAATGGCATTTTGTAGCCCAATAATTAGGTGTTTTTCTAACCTCCTGGTACAGGTGAGGAATTGCTTGTCTAGTAAAATGGTGTAGAGATGGAATTTGCTAACAGGGACACAGGACCTCAATTAACTGTCTAAAACTTGCTGCATTAATGGTGGATATTGGACGCAGGACTAATACTAACATAGTCGCCATGGCGCCTGTGATCTGCTGTGTGACTGGGTGACAACTATCATACTTTCTTCTTCTTGCAAAGGATTGTTTAACAGTCAATTGTTGTTGTAAACTACTATTAGTCTTCTTCTTGGTCTGGTATGAAGATCCAACCCTAGCAGCAGGAGCAGCTTCAGCGGTTCTAACGCTCAAGGATTCTTCTAAGGAATCCTGGATAGAGGAGGAGACATCTAGCCTTAGCAATTTGGATGCAGGACTAACTCCGATTACTAGTGAGGATATTGATGATGAAGGTGTTGTCGGTGTAGATTTCAGTTGCTGGAATCTAGCTGAAAGAAGAGAGCTAGCTGACTGGACTGTTTGTTGTTATTTTTTAGCATAAGTTTCTAATATTCCCAAGGGCTTGCCATTAACTCACTTCAAATGGCGTAACATGGATGAGGTTCCTAGATGGTTAAGGTCCCTACCTTTACTGACTGTGGCTTTCCAAACACTACAAATGGCTAGACAACTGTTAGGATTTGGGTAAATATAATTCCACACATAATAGGGGGATTTTTTTTTTGTCATATGCCCAAGCATGACAATGGCCTTTTTCTTTTCACTGGCAAGAACTGCTTCCTCTGGTGCATGACTTGCCACAGTAGAGTTCATTGACAGCACTGTTAGCTTAGCTGCCTTAATCCCATTGGTAGCTTGTTCTCTGGGGACCCAAATAAACCAAGCACTTCAGCCACAAAAGTGGCAGTCCTTGTCACTGAAGTGCTTGGTTTGTTAAACTGTACATGTCCTTTTTAACATATGGGTGGGTGGGCCCAAGGACAATTCCATCTTGCACTGTTTTACATTTTGGCCTTGCTTTATAAGGTTGTGCAACAGTCGACAATTCAGGTGTCAACAGTATTATTAGGTCACCAATTCACATGGTGGACAATATGATGTAGACAGTATTATTATAGGGCTAGGGACAGGGTTAGGGACAGGTCTAAGGATAGGGACAGGGACAGGGTTAGAGTTAAGGATAATACTATCTACATTTGAATTGTCAACCTAATAAATACTGTCTACATTTCAATTGTTGTTCTAAAAATACTGTCAATGTCTTATATTGCTGACTTTATAACCTTGTCTAGTCTGATGCCTATCAATCATATAATGTCAATCCAACATATGTCAATCCAACATTGTCGAATGACAATTCCATCTTGCATCACTTTTATTTTCTGCCACTGCTGTGTTATAAACTGCTGTGTGTTTGTGCCGTTGCTCTGTCGCTTAGTAACCAGCCAGCTCGCTGCAGTCTTTGGCCTAAACTCGAATATATGAATATAAATGAAAATAATATTGTGATGTGTGAGGTGGTCAAAATTGACTGGAAATGACCGGAAATTAATGCTATTGAGGTTAATAAAAATGTCAAAAGGGAAACAAATTATGTGATTTTAGCATTTCTTAGCAATTATTGCAAAAAATACAAAACCAAAACCAAAACACGGGGTCAGTGAACATCCCTAGCATAGACAAAGCCCCACACAGGGTATCTACCAACCAGAGCATAGCCAGTGGGGAATCATATAAAATATCTATCAACAGTGCTCAATTTCTGATTATGTCTATCTAACTCAAATGCAATGGTACTTCAATATTTATTTTTCACAGTGTATTTATGGCGACATATAAATTAATCCATACTTTTACAGTGCCCAATTGATTGTTCAGTTAAGAGCTAAGTTCAAAAAGTGATTTTCACTCTTCCAATGTTCCTGTGTGTATCATAGATTTTGAGTTCCAACTCTCAATATATTTCTTCCTATCTTGTATCTTCTCCACACTATATGTACATGAAACACAAACAGATACAGGGAATTGTAGATGGATTGTTTCTGGAATGGAAAAAAGGATAGTAGTTACTTACAGTTGTTCTTCTACTTCAGTTCCCCTGCTGATTGCTGAAAGCTTCATGATCTGTTATGTTCTAAGGTGTCTGCTGTTGGTTAGGTGCCTCATTTTTAGTCTTGTCTCTTACTTGTGCCAGCTGCCCTGCAGCTCTTCACTGTCAGCCCAATCCTAATTTATTTGGGCTCACTTTTCAGTAATGAACAGCGGGTATGGGAGTAAAGAGATCCAACATCATAAATAGCCAAAATATTTATTATTAGAAACTTATCTAAGTAAATTTGTAGTAAACAATTCCTCAATCAGAATATATAGCGTTCGCCATACTTTGACATATCTCTAAATCATTTTATGCAATACATTAAGATCCTTGTTATCCTCAAAGTGTTTTATCTGCATATGATACTTTTCATGAGGGTTATAGTGTTCCCTATCTTTTATCAGATTTCCTTAATTGTATTTTGTTCCCTATTGGATATGTTTTGATCCTTTATGTATATGCATTTCTCATATCCCTTTGTTTTGTTTAGAAATTATGTTCTTTATTGTTATTCTTGCTTCTATACTTAATACTTTATACTCTTATCTAATTATCATCTTTGTCCTCTGAATTTGTTATTTTTATTATTTGTGTAATATACATATCTTTTTACCCTCATTTTTATCTAACTAGCTATACCCGGTGTTGTGATTCAATAGTATCTATACTTCAAAATGCTAAGAACACCAGAAGAAATATATAGAATATGAAATCAATCATCTGAGGAATAAAAATACGTACATAAATAAAGTCATAGCGTAGTATCTATCCTCTGTTCTCTCCACCATAGTAGATACGTATATATGTTAAGAACCTTAAAATTATTATTATTATTATTATTATTATTATTATTATTATTATCATCTTTCCCTTATAAAGTGCCACAAAGGGTTCGAAGCGCCGTACATTACATATTATTATTAATATTATTATTATCATTTATTTGTTAGGCGCCACAATGTATCCGCAGCGCCGCACACAGTACTAACAGTAGACTATACAGGGTGAAACCATACAGAACAATGAACAAAAAGTACCAATACTTCAGAAACTCCGGCTAGTCATATGCAGTAAAGACGGAGCGGAAGAACAGGTATGGAGACAGGAGGGGAGGGGGCCCTGCTCATACGAGCTTACATCCTAAGGGAGGGTAAACAGACCAGGCACAAGAGGAGCCAGTTGAGGCAAGAAGGGAGGACGAGCAAAGGGAGGAGATGGGGGTTAAGTAGATGGTTGGTAGGTTTTGAGGAAGAGGTGAGTATTGAGTGCACGTTTAAAGGAGCACAGAGTAGGAGAGAGACGAATGGAACGACTGAGGTCGTTCCAGAGTAGGGGGGCTGCACGGGAAAAGTCTTGGATTCTGGAGTGGGAAGAGGTGATAAGGGTGGAGGAGAGGCGGCGGTCGTTGGTAGAGCGCAGGGAGCGGGCAGGAGTGTAAATGGAGAGGAGGTAAGAGATATTTACCCAGCCCCGCTTCGCGCCCCAGCCCGACCAACCCAGCCCTTAGAGCCAATCCTTATCCCGAAGTTACGGATCTGACTTGCCGACTTCCCTTACCTACATTGTTCTAACATGCCAGAGGCTGTTCACCTTGGAGACCTGCTGCGGATATGGGTACGGCCCGGCGCGAGATTTACACCCTCTCCCCCGGATTTTCAAGGGCCAGCGAGAGCTCACCGGATGCCGCCGGAACCGCGACGCTTTCCAAGGCCTGGGCCCCTCTCTCGGGGCGAACCCATTCCAGGGCGCCCTGCCCTTCACAAAGGCAGTAGAGTTGGAGAGAGCCTTGTAAGTGGTGGTGAGGAGTTTGAAAAGGATTCTGTAGGGGAAGGGGAGCCAGTGTAAGGCAAGGCAGAGAGGGGAGGCAGAGGAGGAGCGGCGTGAGAGGAAGATGAGTCTTGCGGCCGCATTGAGTATAGAGAGGAGGGGGGAGAGACGGGAGTGAGGGAGGCCAGTGAGGTGGAGGTTACAATAATCAAGGCGGGAAATGATAAGTGCGTGGATGATAGTTTTGGTGGCATCCTGAGAGAGAAAAGGACGGATGTGGGCGATGTTGCGTAGTTGGAAGTGACAGGCTTGGGCAAGGGAATAATTGTGGGGGGCAAAAGAGAGAGAGGAGTCGAGGGTGACAAGCAGGCAGCGAAGTTGGGTGACAGAGGAGATGGTGATGTTATTGACGACAATAGAGAGGTCATCGTGGGATGGGAGTCTGGGTGGAGGAAAGACAATGAGTTCATATGTATATACATATACAGAAAACAGAGAACCAAGACAGACACAACATGATACAAAATATATACAAACAGAGGTGACAGGGTAAAGCAAATCAGATTATTTCTGGGACAGATAAAGATATAAGCTAATCCATCTAGAAACGTACAGTTATGTATACATAAGTAGGTGATATCATCTCATCTCTCCACCCTAATAAAAAAATGCTTGTTTCCAATATTTTCATGCACATTTAACATAAATGGACTTATATAAATATATTTTAGTATATTTCTTATAATCATGTTTAGTAATTCCTCAGTTGCTATATTCACTATGTTGAAATATCCTCAACCAAAATATATATTACATTATTACAAAACTAAATATTAATTGGAAATATTTAAAATGTTTAAATATATCTTAATAGCATAAAATAAATGTAATAAATCTTATTTCTTGCTCTTATTTAATCATATGACTGCAATTTGCTAATATTAATGTATTATTATTTTTATGTTCTTCCATGCACTTTTTACGCAAATAAACCATACTTTTATATTCGTACCTAATCCTTTGCCTGAGCAATTTGTACCCACATGGGGACACCCCAGACACGTGTCTCCAGACATATATTCTGCTGACAGACATGCAAGATTTTATAAAAAGTTCACTTAGCAAATATATTACTGCCTATAGTAAAATGTGTACTAAAAATATTTTTTTATTATTATTGCAGTATCGTGATAGCCAGAAAAATCTATGTGATGTTAAATACTTTTGTGTCAAAAAAGACAAAAGTATTATAGGAGTCATACCTTTATTGGCTAACCAATAAATATTATATTTGCTAGCTTTCAGAGCAAAGAGGCCCCTTCATCAGGCAAGTTACAGATGAATGAGTAAGAAAAAGACACAACATTTAAGAGCTGTTACATCTGGAAATTTGTACAGCGGGAAATACATCATCAAGATAAGCTAAAGTAATAAAAAGGAGGTTTTTGTTAAGGATGGAAGAGTAAAAGTCCTATGAGTTCAGAGGTGTGCACACTACTGTGGGGTGTGAAGTGTGTCTATGTAGTTGGTCATAAATCCAGGTGTTAGATTGAGTCCTTTAGTCAATGAATGGAATGTTCTTATCAGCTGAATTGCCATATCTTTCTCTCACTGTCATTTTTAAAAAGACCTTTCAGTATTAGGACTTTTAAATCTGTCATACTGTGTCCTGGTCCAGAGAAGTGTTTACCCACGGGGGTGTCCAGAGTCTTCTTTATTGTGTGTCTGTGTAAATTTATCCTGGATTGCAGTTTCTGCTTGATCTCTCCAATGTAAATTTCCTCAGGGCACCTTGTACACTATATCATGTACACCACATTGGAGCATGTACATGAGAATGTGTCAGTGATTTTATATTCCTGTTGTGTGTTGGGTATGTGTATAGTGTTTGTTGGTAGGACATGGGTGCAGGTTTTGCATTTTTTTTTTTTGCAAGGGAAAGTGCCAGACTCTGATGGTGATGGGAGGGCACTTCTAACAAGGAGATTTCTTAAGTTGGGAGGCTGTGTGTATGAAAGGCAAGGTAAATCTGGGAATATTTCCATCAGTCTATTGTCCTTCTGAAATATGGGTTGAAGGTCAGCAGCAATTTTCCCCATGATGTTCATGTGGGGATTGTTAACCTCCTTTTGTTTGTAATCTAGGAGGCTACTCCTTGGGATCCTGGCTCTGTGTATCTGTTCATCTATAACTATTGGATGGTATCCTTTTTATAGGAATATACTTCTCAGTTATTTTGTGTCTTCATTGTCTGAATAAATCTGAATGTATCTCAGAGCTTTGCTGTAAATGATGGACTTCTTTATGTGTCCTGGGTAAAAGCTGTTCCATCTCATATATGCTGGGTGGCCTGTAGGTTTATGATAGACTGATGTTTGTATAGTATTGTTTTTATTGTATAGGGTCATGTCCAGGAAATGTATCTGAGATTGTGAGTAGTTGAAAGTGAGTCTAATGGTTGGGTGAAATTTGTTGAAGTTTTTATGAAAAGTCAGAAGCTCATCTTCAGAGCCAGTCCAGATTAGTAGCAAATCATCAATATAACGGAAGTATGCTAGAGGTTTCATTGTGCAAGTTGATACGAATTCCTCCTCTAGTTTAGCCATGAAAATATTAGCATACTGAGGTGACATCTTACTACCCATGGCATATCCCATACACTGCTGGTGTATGTCTTTCCCAAAAGAAAAGTAATTATGATTGAGTATGAACCTGATCAGCTGCAGGGTTGGCTCCGTGGCTAGACTGTTTCTTTGAAGATGGTATTGGCAAGCGGCTATGCCATCCTTGTGGGGTATGTTAGAGTACAGAGACTCCACATCCATAGTTGTCAAAATTGAGCCTTCTGGTAGTGGACCCAGGGCTGAAAGTTTGCAGAGAATGACCGTGGTATCCTGGATATAGCTGGGTGTTCGTCTCACCAAGGGTTTTAGAACATTCTCTATCCAGCCAGAAATATTTTCCGTTAAGGCCCCAATACCAGAAATTATTGGTGTCCCTGGATTACCTTCTTTATGTATTTTAGGTAACATGTAGAAGGTACCCATTGTCACGGGCACTAGGAGTCTTTACCCAGTATCACTCGCTGATGGTCTTATCAGAGCAGTAGAGTTGGTATATGATACTCTGATGGCAGGGTGATAATGGAACTGGAAACAGCAGATGGTTAGAGAATACTCAGAAAGTCTATGACTAGCAGCACTGGTAAACAATAGGTAACTGAACACGAGGAACTGGATGGACAAGGACACGTGAGGGTAGTCAGTGGTCTGCGCATGGCAAGTTGTACCACTGCTATAGTGAGAAGAATGTTCAGGAGTAATAAGGAGGTGGAAGTCAGCGGTCTGCATATAGCAAGTTGTACCGCTGTCTGTAGTGAAGGAATGGAATCCAGGTGAAGGTAACGGGGAAGTCAGTGGTCTGCGAGTAGCAAGTTGTACCACTGCTTATGTGAGAGGATATATGCAACTGGTGACACAGGGAAACAGGAATCAGTGGTCTGCCTCTAGCAAGTTGTACCACTAAATATATATGTGAGGAAGGACACGAGGAGATAAATGCTATGCAGAGTCTACACGGGTACACTGAACTTGATCCCACGTTGAACTGCACACAATAATAATAATGAATGAACAGCACTGCACAGATAAACAAAGTCACTCAAATAGTCCAGCAAAAGGAAACACAGTTCATAATAGCAATAGTCTCAGAGGATGGAAACTCCGGAGGAGAACAACTCAGTCCAGATGGATATGCAATACACCAGCACAGTCAATGAGAAGTATGCATACCGTGGTTCAGATGAGCAGGCTGTTAGAGATAGCTGCAGGGATACCTGTGCGGCAGGGAACAGACGAGATGAGAAGTCCTTGCAGAATGGAAGCGGCAGGTAGGTGCAGCGCACTTGTAGGTAGGCCAGCAAGGACGACAAATACTCAGGAAGCAGTAGTATATCGAATAGAACAGCAGGAGACCACGGGAGAGTTGAAGCGATGTAGCAAAGCTGGAAGCCGAGGAGCGTAGACTCGATGCAACAGGCAAGTTGACACAAATGGACACACTGTAGAAGCAGTAGGCAGCGGGTCAGCTGACGGCAGGTAGAATGCAGACTGGAGCGCTGAGACGAGCAGACTCTGTAGACACGCTGAAGTAGCGAACAGGAATCAGCTGCTGGAGTCACGATGAAACACAGGAGAGTTTGCAGTAATCTGTAACTGTAGATACACGGAGGCAGCGGATAGGAATCAGCTGCTGGAGTTACGATGAAACACAGGAGAGTTTGCAGTAATCTGTAACTGTATATATACGGAGGCAGCGGATAGGAATCAGCTGCTGGAGTCACGATGAAACACAGGAGAGTTTGCAGTAATCTGTAACTGTAGATATACGGAGGCAGCGGATAGGAATCAGCTGCTGGAGTCACGATGAAACACAGGAGAGTTTGCAGTAATCTGTAACTGTAGATACACGGAGGCAGCGGATAGGAATCAGCTGCTGAAGACACTAGGAACACGAGGAATAGAAGTGGTCTGGAAACCACAAACGGCAAACAGGAATCAGCATAAGCTGAACACACGAGCAGGCACTGGAACACCTTCAGAGACTCATGAGGAATGAGACTCCAAGATCAGGCAACGTGGTATTGATCACAGGTGCTTAATATAGGGAGTGTTGCCTGATCAGCCAATTAAGTTAAAGGAACAGAACTGAAGGTTAAAAGGGACTGCACATGCGCAGAACCTCATAATAATGGATGGACACGGTTCCTAGCTACCTTAGAAGTAGCACTCACAGTCCGGTGAGTGACAGTACCCCCCCCTTTTAAAGGTGGGCACAGAACACCTGGACCCGGGTTTGTCCGGAAATTTGGTATAGAACTTTTTCAAGAGAGCTGGAGCGTTGAGATCTTCAGCTTTGATCCAGGAACGCTCCTCAGTACCAAAGCCTTTCCAATGCACGTGGAAACGAAGAACTCCTCGCGAAATTTTAGCATCCAAAACCTGAGTAATCTCAAAGTCTTCCTCCTGATGAACTTGAAGTGGCCGTGGTGCTGAAGGAGGGACCGAGAAACGGTTGATGATGAGAGGTTTGAGCAAGGAAACATGGAAGGCGTTGGAAATACGAAGACTCTTGGGAAGTAAAGGTTTGAAGCAAACTGGATTTATAACTTGAATGATCCTATATGGACCAATAAAACGGGGAGCAAATTTCATGGATGGAACCTTCAAACGAATATTCTTAGTGGATAGCCACACCCTGTCTCCGACTTTCAATGGTGGAATAGCCCTTCTCTTTTTGTCCGCAAAAGACTTATATCTGGCAGATGTCTTCTTTAAACAGGTTTTTACCTGAGCCCAAATATTTTTGAAGGTTTGACACAAAGTCTCAACAGCAGGAACTTGGGTGGGCGGGAGGGCAGGAAATTCCGGGAAAGACGGATGGTGACCGTAAACCACAAAGAATGGAGTTTTAGATGATGACTCATGGTACATGTTGTTATGAGCAAATTCAGCCCAAGGAAGTAATTCTACCCAGTTGTCTTGATTGGCTCACGAGAACATCCTTAAGAAAGTCTCAAGATCTTGGTTGACTCTTTCAGTTTGTCCGTTCGATTGGGGATGGTAGGAAGATGAGAGTGCCAATCGTATGCCCAAGGTCTTGCAAAGGGCCCGCCAGAATCTGGAAACGAATTGTACTCCTCTATCTGACACGATCTCGGACGGACATCCATGGATACGGAAAATTTCTCTAATGAAATGTTCAGCCAGGGTAGAAGAAGAAGGTAAACCAGACAAGGGAACGAAATGCGCCATCTCGAAAATCTATCCACCACTACCCAAATGGTGTTGCTATTCTTACTAGGAGGAAGCTCAGTAACAAAGTCCATACTAATATGGGCCCAAGGCTTAGATGGAATGGGTAGTAACTGAAGCAACCCCCTGGAGTTCTGCGGGGGGTCTTGAACTCGGAGCATAAATCGCATGCCGCGATAAACTCTTTGACATCTCTCCTCATAGAAGGCCACCAATAACTTCGAGAGAGGATTTCAAAGGTCTTGCGTTCACCAGCGTGTCCAGAGAAACGAGAAGAGTGAAACCATGAAAGGATTTTTTTCCTAAGAGCAGGAGGCACGAGGGTCTTCCCAAATGGTAGCACTTTAGTGGAAGAAGCAGCCAGAGAAACACATTTGGGGTCTAATATAAAGTGGTTAGGATTCTCTTCAACGTCTGAGGACGCCACGAAGGCTCGAGATAGAGCGTCTGCTTTTTTATTCTTTGCAGCTGGTTTGAAGGTTATGATTAGATCAAAACGGGAAAAGAAAAGAGACCATCTTGCCTGACGAGGATTTAAACATTGAGCAGACTGTAGGTATGACAAATTTTTATGATCCGTAAAAATTGTCACCGGATGACGAGCTCCCTCTAACAAATATCTCCACTCCTCCAATGCTACTTTAATAGCCAGCAACTCCTTGTCCCCGATGGTGTAATTCTTCTCCGCAGGCAGAAGACCCCGAGAGTAAAAGGCACAAGGATGGAATTTTTGTTGCTCCGATTTCTGGGAGAGAATGGCTCCTAAACCAACATTAGAGGCGTCTACTTCTAGGAAGAAGGGAAGCGTCACATCAGGCTGTCGAAGGATGGGAGCAGAGGAGAAGGACTCTTTAAGAAATTGAAAGGCTTGGAGAGCCTCAGATGACCATTGCTTAGTATTGGCCCCTTTGCGAGTTAGAGCCACAATGGGAGATGCAATTGAAGAGAAGTCTTGAATGAAGCGTCTATAGTAGTTGGCGAAGCCTAAAAAATGCTGAATGGCACGAAGAGTAGTTGGCTGAGGCCAAAGTAACACAGCATTCACCTTTTCTGGATCCATTTGTAGACCAACTCCGGAAACAATATAACCCAAAAATGGAATCTGGGACAACTCAAATGAACATTTTTCTAATTTACAGAATAATGAATTTTTCCGGAGTCGGGAAAGAACTTCGGCCACTTGTTGGTGATGTGAAGGCAGGTCTTGGGAAAAGATGAGTATGTCGTCCAGATATACTACGACACATACATATAACAAGTCCTGAAAGATCTCATTGATGAAGCCCTGGAAAACAGCAGGGGCATTACATAACCCGAAGGGCATTACTAAGTATTCATAATGCCCATCTCTGGTGTTAAAAGCTGTTTTCCATTCGTCACCGGACCTGATTCTAATCAAATTGTAGGCACCACGAAGATCCAACTTAGTAAAAATCCGGGCTCCCTTGATCCGATACAACAACTCAGTAATCAGAGGAATGGGATACCGATTTTTGATAGTGATAACATTAAGTCCACGAAAATCTATGCAGGGGCGTAATGATCCATCTTTCTTCTTCACGAAAAAGAACCCAGCTCCAGCGGGAGAAGTAGAAGGTCGAATAAATCCTCGCTGGAGATTCTCTTGGATGTATTCAGCAGTAGCCTGAGTCTCAGGTAATGAAAGTGGATAAACACGACCCCTAGGTGGAATCTTGCCAGGTAACAGGTCAATCGGACAATCCCATGAACGATGAGGGGGAAGACGTTCAGACTGAGCTTTATCAAAGACGTCGGCAAATGAAGCATACTGAGGAGGAAGTCCCGGTGAGGAAGGTGAAATGGAGGTTTGCTGTAGTCTACGAGGAACAACACGAGAAAGACAATGTTGGTGACATTCAGGTCCCCAAGACGTAACTTGAGGAGTGCGCCAGTCAATCTGGGGAGAATGACATTGAAGCCATGGAAGGCCTAAAACAATCGGACTTGTAGTAACAGGAAGGATTAAAAATGAAATTTCTTCTCGGTGTAGGACACCAATCTGAAGGGTCACTGAAGACGTACTTTGGGTGATGAGACCGTTGATAATACGTGATCCATCGATAGCCGTCACCGTAATAGGAGTCTTCAGGGTAATCACTGGTAGGGACCATTGATTTACAAGGGATTCAGAAATGAAATTTCCCGCAGCTCCTGAATCAATTAGAGCTTGGGACTCAAAAGACTTAGTAGCAAATGAAATGGTAACGTCAAATGCACAGATTTTTGATTTCGTAGAAGATGGAGAGGACTCCAGGGACCCTAACTTCACCTCTCCAGAACTAGTTAGGGCCTGGCATTTCCCGATTTTTTGGGGCATGACTGGAGCATATGTGTGGCATCAGCACAATAGATACAAAGTCTATCCTTAATTCTTCGATTCCTCTCTGCAGAGGTTAGTTTGGAACGTCCAATCTCCATCGGTCTTATTGGAGGTGAAGCAGGACGAATTTGAGCAGTGGAACGAAGAGATGTCTTAGCTGAAGTAGTTCTCTCAGAGTCCCTCTCACGAAATCTGAGATCCACACGATGACAAAGAGAAATCAAATCTTCTAAAGACGTAGGGAGTTCTTGAGTAGTCAGTGCATCTTTAATTTTGTCCGAGAGCCCCTGCCAGAAGGCGGCAATTAACGCTTCAGTGTTCCACTGAAGCTCAGAGGCTAAGATCCTAAATTGAATGACGTACTGTCCTACTGTACGTGAACCCTGTCGTAAACGTAGAATGCTGGAGGCAGCGGAAATAACACGACCTGGTTCATCGAATACATTACGAAACATGGAAATAAATTTGGCACTATCCTGTAACAACGGATCATTTCTTTCCCACAGAGGGGAAGCCCATGCGAGAGCTTGTCCGGAGAATAATGAGATGAGATAGGCCACTCTGGAACGATGAGTCGAAAAGTTTTGAGGTTGGAGCTCAAAATGTACTGAGCATTGGTTGAGGAAACCTCTACATGTTTTGGGATCTCCATCATACTTTGACGGAGTTGGCAGGTGAAGCGTGGAAGCCGTAGACACCTGGGATGGCACTGGGGAAACGGAGGAAAGCACAGGAGCATCAACAGAAGGTGTAATATTCTGCCCAGACGTTCTTTGGGAGACTAACGTCTGGTAACATTGTAGTAATAGTTGTTGACGAACATCCTGTTGTTCCACACGGGTGACCAGATGCTGCAGCATCTCTTTAGCTGTGGGTTCCGAATCTGGGTCTGTCATGGCCTGATCTTACTGTCACGGGCACTAGGAGTCTTTACCCAGTATCACCCGCTGATGGTCTTATCAGAGCAGTAGAGTTGGTATATGATACTCTGATGGCAGGGTGATAATGGAACTGGAAACAGCAGATGGTTAGAGAATGCTCAGAAAGTCTATGACTAGCAGCACTGGTAAACAATAGGTAACTGAACACGAGGAACTGGATGGACAAGGACACGTGAGGGTAGTCAGTGGTCTGCGCATGGCAAGTTGTACCACTGCTATAGTGAGAAGAATGTTCAGGAGTAATAAGGAGGTGGAAGTCAGCGGTCTGCATATAGCAAGTTGTACCGCTGTCTGTAGTGAAGGAATGGAATCCAGGTGAAGGTAACAGGGAAGTCAGTGGTCTGCGAGTAGCAAGTTGTACCACTGCTTATGTGAGAGGATATATGCAACTGGTGACACAGGGAAACAGGAATCAGTGGTCTGCCTCTAGCAAGTTGTACCACTAAATATATATGTGAGGAAGGACACGAGGAGATAAATGCTATGCAGAGTGTACACGGGTACACTGAACTTGATCCCACGTTGAACTGCACACAATAATAATAATGAATGAACAGCACTGCACAGATAAACAAAGTCACTCAAATAGTCCAGCAAAAGGAAACACAGTCCATAATAGCAATAGTCTCAGAGGATGGAAACTCCGGATGAGAACAACTCAGTCCAGATGGATATGCAATACACCAGCACAGTCAATGAGAAGTATGCATACCGTGGTTCAGATGAGCAGGCTGTTAGAGATAGCTGCAGGGATACCTGTGCGGCAGGGAACAGACGAGATGAGAAGTCCTTGCAGAATGGAAGCGGCAGGTAGGTGCAGCGCACTTGTAGGTAGGCCAGCAAGGACGACAAATACTCAGGAAGCAGTAGTATATCGAATAGAACAGCAGGAGACCACGGGAGAGTTGAAGCGATGTAGCAAAGCTGGAAGCCGAGGAGCGTAGACTCGATGCAACAGGCAAGTTGACACAAATGGACACACTGTAGAAGCAGTAGGCAGCGGGTCAGCTGACGGCAGGTAGAATGCAGACTGGAGCGCTGAGACGAGCAGACTCTGTAGACACGCTGAAGTAGCGAACAGGAATCAGCTGCTGGAGTCACGATGAAACACAGGAGAGTTTGCAGTAATCTGTAACTGTAGATACACGGAGGCAGCGGATAGGAATCAGCTGCTGGAGTTACGATGAAACACAGGAGAGTTTGCAGTAATCTGTAACTGTATATATACGGAGGCAGCGGATAGGAATCAGCTGCTGGAGTCACGATGAAACACAGGAGAGTTTGCAGTAATCTGTAACTGTAGATATACGGAGGCAGCGGATAGGAATCAGCTGCTGGAGTCACAATGAAACACAGGAGAGTTTGCAGTAATCTGTAACTGTAGATACACGGAGGCAGCGGATAGGAATCAGCTGCTGAAGACACTAGGAACACGAGGAATAGAAGTGGTCTGGAAACCACAAACGGCAAACAGGAATCAGCATAAGCTGAACACACGAGCAGGCACTGGAACACCTTCAGAGACTCATGAGGAATGAGACTCCAAGATCAGGCAACGTGGTATTGACCACAGGTGCTTAATATAGGGCGTGTTGCCTGATCAGCCAATTAAGTTAAAGGAACAGAACTGAAGGTTAAAAGGGACTGCACATGTGCAGAACCTCATAATAATGGATGGACACGGTTCCTAGCTACCTTAGAAGTAGCACTCACAGTCCGATGAGTGACACCCATTTTGGGATTGTCCGGTATAAGGTCTAGTAGAGAGGATGATCCAGGATTGTCCGGTATAAGGTCCAGTAGAGAGGATGATACAGTGTTGAAACTATTTATGATCTTTATAAGTTCTTCTGTGTATTGTTTGGTGGGGTCTTCCATAATCAGAGTGTAGTGTTTTTTATGCGAGAGGCAGTGCCGTAACTAGGCATTTTAGTGCCCTGGGCGAGACAGGGCACCGGCGCCCCCCATCTAAATGGGAGTGACATTTGCCAAGTGGGTGTGTCCAACCTAATGTGGGGGTGTGGTTGGCACTTTACTATCTATGAAGCAGCTTGGTATATGGCAAGTGATCCTAACCTACCTAGATAAATTAAAGGAGAGCAAATACCAGTGCTAAACACAGATAATAATGTTTTCTGGTCCTAAATGGCAGGTCTAAAAACGTAAAGCAATAAATGTCATGGAAATGCACATATGGATTAATAAATAAACATTATCTGTATGTCAAATGGGATCAATTAAAATTATGAATGCAAATGGATTATAATCATACAAATACAAATTTATTTCTAAATGAGGAGAATATTGAGGTATGTATAAAACCATATAAACCACTAAAGACAAAAATAAACAATAGGTAAAATAAAAAGGATAGGGCTTGTTATAAGAGTCCAAGGAATCCTTAACAGAAATCCAGAGGGTCAATGGAGTCCATATAGGAAATCCATACAAAAAAAACCCATAAAAAAAACAGCCTGCGCATGGCAGGTATGAAATAAACAAGAAAAAATAATCAAAATTGGTAAATAATAATAAAGAATGTCACAATCTTTGTTCAGCTGGACGCACTGTCCGCCGATATACTTGCTGTGTGGGTATCGTGGAAATCCTCTTGACTAGATGTCAATGCTAAATGTGTCAGCGGCAGTGAAGGCTGGCAATGAAGTAGCTCTGCAGTCCAGCGGTGCGTGCGTTCCACTCTGGAACACACGCTACTTCCTGTTGTCAGTATCCTGTTAGGGGGTGTGTTTAGAGTCCCGACCAATCACATGACTTTCTCAAGGGATGTCCTGCTTTCGGTGACTGCTTCTGATGCCTGGAATGAGTTGTTGCTTGTGGGGGAAGCTCGCCAGCTGGGCATAGAGGCAGGTGTCGGGCGGCTGCGCCCCCCTGGGCTTGCGCCCTGGGCGACGGCACCGCCCGCACCTCCCTAGTTACGGCTCTGGCGAGAGGTGCCTGTGTGCTTCCTGAATGTAATCTGATGTGTTCATAATTACTACAGCTCCTCCTTTAGCTCCTGATTTAATGATGATATTGTTGTTATAGATTGTAATGATTTTATAGCATTCCTCTCCTCCACATTGAGATTGTGTGTCACTTTGTGGTGTTTATCCAAAATCTCAGATTTAACTTTTTTTCTGAAACAGTCTATATAGTGATCCATAGTTTGGGTGTGTCCCGGCTGTGGGGTACAGTTTGTGCTCTCTTTCTTTCTAGGATTTTCTTGTTGCATATCAGTTTGTAATGTGATATCTGTTTTGTCATAAAAGAATTCCTTTAGCCGCAACCTTCAAAAGAATTCTTCCACATTACTGCAAAAATGAGCCGTGTCGAATGGTTTTGTGGGACAGAATGTAAGTCCTCTGGATAAAACACTCTTTTCCACTGTGCTTGGCTCATATTGTGAGAGATTCACAACAGATGACGATGTATCCAAATTGTTATTTGAATTTTGCTTTTTGTCTGGCAAATTGAGACTTGAGCTTTCATCCTTAGTCTGTTGAGTTTCTTTTCCTTATTCATGATTAGGTGATGTTGTAATTTATAAAAGAAATCACATAGTACTCTACTGGTTGGATATGACACAAGTCCCTGTATTGTGGTATTTAGGGAATTAAGCTTATCTTGGATAGTTCTCCTCTTCTTCTTGAAAAATCCAATAAGGTGATTTCGCAGTCGTACATTTAAGTTTTTGTGATAAGTGAGTATTGTAGATCTACAAGCGCCAGCATTCCCATGGCAGCCGAGGCATGCTGGCACTCGGAGAACCACAAGTTCCACCATGCCCTGACACCCAGTGATGTGATGTCTTCTTCTGTAAGGGATCGATTAGTTTTGCATGAGAGAAAGAGAGAAAGAGAGAAAGAGAGAAAGAGAGAAAGAGAGAAAAATCCAACAAGGTGATTTCGCAGTCGTACATTTAATTTGTAGCAAAGTTTTTGTGAGAAGTGAGTATTGTTGGTGTGTCGAGTTGGATTCCTGCCTTTAGGAATTTGATTCTCTTTTTTGCATTTGTATAAGAAGAAGATGTCTCTGTTCAGTTTCTTTAGTAGCTTTTTAAGATCCATCTCTGTTCGCTACATTGGGGTATCTTCCATTATCAAAATGTGTAGCAAAAAATATTAGTGCGGTCATTGTTAATATTCTAGATCCTACTGGAATATTATGGGGTCATTTTGACTGTAGAAAGAAGATTGTTTTCAAGCACATTTGGATTATTTTTATTTATTTTTTTTGGTTAGACTACTCCATGAGCTGGAATGTTATTTTTTTTGCACAGTAACAGAACCTTTGGAATATTGTGGTTTTTGATATAGTTTTTTCATACTTAATGGTGTAAAAGCTTACAAGATTAGATCCCTTACAGAAGAAGATATCATTTGGAAAGTATATGGGGTTTTATTATTTTTAATAAATAAATGTGGTTATAACAAGTTATAATAAGGTTGTTGTGATTTATTTTATGGCTGTAATTTTTTTTAAGAAAGTAATGTGGTTTTAACAAGGGTGGTGTAATTTATTTACATTTTATTTTGTGGCTCTACATGGCTCAACTAGCCCAGGGAATCAGGCTGTTGAGCATGGGGTTGGATTCACTAGGGAGTGGGGTCTGCAAAAAAATTGTGCAGGGCCACCACTCTAGAGAGACCCAGTCTCGTGGTGAAAGCACTAGGTCTCTTCCTACACCCCAGGGGCAGTGAATGTAGGGTAATAAAGTGAAGTAAAATTAAGAAAAAGTGTAAAACACCATTTTAGTTTATGAAACTACAAGTCCCAGCCAGCTTGGGCTGTCATTGACAGCCTTGTAGATCTACAAGCGCCAGCATTCCCATGGCAGCCAGGGCATGCTGGCACTCGGAGAACCACAAGTTCCACCATACCCTGACACCCAGTGATGTGATGTCTTCTTCTGTAAGGGATCGATTAGTTTTGCATGAGAGAAAGAGAGAAAGAGAGAAAGAGAGAAAGAGAGAAAGAGAGAAAAATCCAATAAGGTGATTTCGCAGTCGTACATTTAATTTGTAGCAAAGTTTTTGTGAGAAGTGAGTATTGTTGGTGTGTCGAGTTGGATTCCTGCCTTTAGGAATTTGATTCTCTTTTTTGCATTTGTATAAGAAGAAGATGTCTCTGTTCAGTTTCTTTAGTAGGTTTTTAAGATCCATCTCTGTTCGCTACATTGGGGTATCTTCCGTTATCAAAATGTGTAGCAAAAAATATTAGTGCGGTCATTGTTAATATTCTAGATCCTACTGGAATATTATGGGGTCATTTCGACTGTAGAAAGAAGATTGTTTTCAAGCACATTTGGATTATTTTTTTTATTTTTTTTTGTTAGACTACTCCATGAGCTGGAATGTTATTTTTTTTGCACAGTAACAGAACCTTTGGAATATTGTGGTTTTTGATATAGTTTTTTCATACTTAATGGTGTAAAAGCTTACAAGATTAGATCCCTTACAGAAGAAGATATCATTTGGAAAGTATATGGGGTTTTATTATTTTTAATAAATAAATGTGGTTATAACAAGTTATAATAAGGTTGTTGTGATTTATTTTATGGCTGTAATTTTTTTTAAGAAAGTAATGTGGTTTTAACAAGGTTGGTGTAATTTATTTACATTTTATTTTGTGGCTCTACATGGCTCAACTAGCCCAGGGAATCAGGCTGTTGAGCATGGGGTTGGATTCACTAGGGAGTGGGGTCTGCAAAAAAATTGTGCAGGGCCACCACTCTAGAGAGACCCAGTCTCGTGGTGAAAGCACTAGGTCTCTTCCTACACCCCTGGGGCAGTGAATGTAGGGTAATAAAGTGAAGTAAAATTAAGAAAAAGTGTAAAACACCATTTTAGTTTATGAAACTACAAGTCCCAGCCAGCTTGGGCTGTCATTGACAGCCTTGTAGATCTACAAGCGCCAGCATTCCCATGGCAGCCAGGGCATGCTGACACTCGGAGAACCACAAGTTCCACCATACCCTGACACCCAGTGATGTGATGTCTTCTTCTGTAAGGGATCGATTAGTTTTGCATGAGAGAAAGAGAGAAAGAGAGAAAGAGAGAAAGAGAGAAAGAGAGAAAAATCCAATAAGGTGATTTCGCAGTCGTACATTTAATTTGTAGCAAAGTTTTTGTGAGAAGTGAGTATTGTTGGTGTGTCGAGTTGGATTCCTGCCTTTAGGAATTTGATTCTCTTTTTTGCATTTGTATAAGAAGAAGATGTCTCTGTTCAGTTTCTTTAGTAGGTTTTTAAGATCCATCTCTGTTCGCTACATTGGGGTATCTTCCATTATCAAAATGTGTAGCAAAAAATATTAGTGCGGTCATTGTTAATATTCTAGATCCTACTGGAATATTATGGGGTCATTTCGACTGTAGAAAGAAGATTGTTTTCAAGCACATTTGGATTATTTTTTTTATTTTTTTTTGTTAGACTACTCCATGAGCTGGAATGTTATTTTTTTTGCTCAGTAACAGAACCTTTGGAATATTGTGGTTTTTGATATAGTTTTTTCATACTTAATGGTGTAAAAGCTTACAAGATTAGATCCCTTACAGAAGAAGATATCATTTGGAAAGTATATGGGGTTTTATTATTTTTAATAAATAAATGTGGTTATAACAAGTTATAATAAGGTTGTTGTGATTTATTTTATGGCTTATAATTTTTTTTAAGAAAGTAATGTGGTTTTAACAAGGTTGGTGTAATTTATTTACATTTTATTTTGTGGCTCTACATGGCTCAACTAGCCCAGGGAATCAGGCTGTTGAGCATGGGGTTGGATTCACTAGGGAGTGGGGTCTGCAAAAAAATTGTGCAGGGCCACCACTCTAGAGAGACCCAGTCTCGTGGTGAAAGCACTAGGTCTCTTCCTACACCCCAGGGGCAGTGAATGTAGGGTAATAAAGTGAAGTAAAATTAAGAAAAAGTGTAAAACACCATTTTAGTTTATGAAACTACAAGTCCCAGCCAGCTTGGGCTGTCATTGACAGCCTTGTAGATTTACAAGCGCCAGCATTCCCATGGCAGCCAGGGCATTCTGGCACTCGGAGAATCACAAGTTCCACCATACCCTGACACCCAGTGATGTGATGTCTTCTTCTGTAAGGGATCGATTAGTTTTGCATGAGAGAAAGAGAGAAAGAGAGAAAGAGAGAAAGAGAGAAAGAGAGAAAGAGAGAAAGAGAGAAAAATCCAATAAGGTGATTTCGCAGTCGTACATTTAATTTGTAGCAAAGTTTTTGTGAGAAGTGAGTATTGTTGGTGTGTCGAGTTGGATTCCTGCCTTTAGGAATTTGATTCTCTTTTTTGCATTTGTATAAGAAGAAGATGTCTCTGTTCAGTTTCTTTAGTAGGTTTTTAAGATCCATCTCTGTTCGCTACATTGGGGTATCTTCCATTATCAAAATGTGTAGCAAAAAATATTAGTGCGGTCATTGTTAATATTCTAGATCCTACTGGAGTATTATGGGGTCATTTCGACTGTAGAAAGAAGATTGTTTTCAAGCACATTTGGATTATTTTTTTTATTTTTTTTTGTTAGACTACTCCATGAGCTGGAATGTTATTTTTTTTGCACAGTAACAGAACCTTTGGAATATTGTGGTTTTTGATATAGTTTTTTCATACTTAATGGTGTAAAAGCTTACAAGATTAGATCCCTTACAGAAGAAGATATCATTTGGAAAGTATATGGGGTTTTATTATTTTTAATAAATAAATGTGGTTATAACAAGTTATAATAAGGTTGTTGTGATTTATTTTATGGCTGTAATTTTTTTTAAGAAAGTAATGTGGTTTTAACAAGGGTGGTGTAATTTATTTACATTTTATTTTGTGGCTCTACATGGCTCAACTAGCCCAGGGAATCAGGCTGTTGAGCATGGGGTTGGATTCACTTGGGAGTGGGGTCTGCAAAAAAATTGTGCAGGGCCACCACTCTAGAGAGACCCAGTCTCGTGGTGAAAGCACTAGGTCTCTTCCTACACCCCAGGGGCAGTGAATGTAGGGTAATAAAGTGAAGTAAAATTAAGAAAAAGTGTAAAACACCATTTTAGTTTATGAAACTACAAGTCCCAGCCAGCTTGGGCTGTCATTGACAGCCTTGTAGATCTACAAGCGCCAGCATTCCCATGGCAACCAGGGCATGCTGGCACTCGGAGAACCACAAGTTCCACCATACCCTGACACCCAGTGATGTGATGTCTTCTTCTGTAAGGGATCGATTAGTTTTGCATGAGAGAAAGAGAGAAAGAGAGAAAGAGAGAAAGAGAGAAGGAGAGAAAAATCCAATAAGGTGATTTCGCAGTCGTACATTTAATTTGTAGCAAAGTTTTTGTGAGAAGTGAGTATTGTTGGTGTGTCGAGTTGGATTCCTGCCTTTAGGAATTTGATTCTCTTTTTTGCATTTGTATAAGAAGAAGATGTCTCTGTTCAGTTTCTTTAGTAGGTTTTTAAGATCCATCTCTGTTCGCTACATTGGGGTATCTTCCGTTATCAAAATGTGTAGCAAAAAATATTAGTGCGGTCATTGTTAATATTCTAGATCCTACTGGAATATTATGGGGTCATTTCGACTGTAGAAAGAAGATTGTTTTCAAGCACATTTGGATTATTTTTTTTATTTTTTTTTGTTAGACTACTCCATGAGCTGGAATGTTATTTTTTTTGCACAGTAACAGAACCTTTGGAATATTGTGGTTTTTGATATAGTTTTTTCATACTTAATGGTGTAAAAGCTTACAAGATTAGATCCCTTACAGAAGAAGATATCATTTGGAAAGTATATGGGGTTTTATTATTTTTAATAAATAAATGTGGTTATAACAAGTTATAATAAGGTTGTTGTGATTTATTTTATGGCTGTAATTTTTTTTAAGAAAGTAATGTGGTTTTAACAAGGTTGGTGTAATTTATTTACATTTTATTTTGTGGCTCTACATGGCTCAACTAGCCCAGGGAATCAGGCTGTTGAGCATGGGGTTGGATTCACTAGGGAGTGGGGTCTGCAAAAAAATTGTGCAGGGCCACCACTCTAGAGAGACCCAGTCTCGTGGTGAAAGCACTAGGTCTCTTCCTACACCCCAGGGGCAGTGAATGTAGGGTAATAAAGTGAAGTAAAATTAAGAAAAAGTGTAAAACACCATTTTAGTTTATGAAACTACAAGTCCCAGCCAGCTTGGGCTGTCATTGACAGCCTTGTAGATTTACAAGCGCCAGCATTCCCATGGCAGCCAGGGCATTCTGGCACTCGGAGAATCACAAGTTCCACCATACCCTGACACCCAGTGATGTGATGTCTTCTTCTGTAAGGGATCGATTAGTTTTGCATGAGAGAAAGAGAGAAAGAGAGAAAGAGAGAAAGAGAGAAAGAGAGAAAGAGAGAAAGAGAGAAAAATCCAATAAGGTGATTTCGCAGTCGTACATTTAATTTGTAGCAAAGTTTTTGTGAGAAGTGAGTATTGTTGGTGTGTCGAGTTGGATTCCTGCCTTTAGGAATTTGATTCTCTTTTTTGCATTTGTATAAGAAGAAGATGTCTCTGTTCAGTTTCTTTAGTAGGTTTTTAAGATCCATCTCTGTTCGCTACATTGGGGTATCTTCCATTATCAAAATGTGTAGCAAAAAATATTAGTGCGGTCATTGTTAATATTCTAGATCCTACTGGAGTATTATGGGGTCATTTCGACTGTAGAAAGAAGATTGTTTTCAAGCACATTTGGATTATTTTTTTTATTTTTTTTGGTTAGACTACTCCATGAGCTGGAATGTTATTTTTTTTGCACAGTAACAGAACCTTTGGAATATTGTGGTTTTTGATATAGTTTTTTCATACTTAATGGTGTAAAAGCTTACAAGATTAGATCCCTTACAGAAGAAGATATCATTTGGAAAGTATATGGGGTTTTATTATTTTTAATAAATAAATGTGGTTATAACAAGTTATAATAAGGTTGTTGTGATTTATTTTATGGCTGTAATTTTTTTTAAGAAAGTAATGTGGTTTTAACAAGGGTGGTGTAATTTATTTACATTTTATTTTGTGGCTCTACATGGCTCAACTAGCCCAGGGAATCAGGCTGTTGAGCATGGGGTTGGATTCACTTGGGAGTGGGGTCTGCAAAAAAATTGTGCAGGGCCACCACTCTAGAGAGACCCAGTCTCGTGGTGAAAGCACTAGGTCTCTTCCTACACCCCTGGGGCAGTGAATGTAGGGTAATAAAGTGAAGTAAAATTAAGAAAAAGTGTAAAACACCATTTTAGTTTATGAAACTACAAGTCCCAGCCAGCTTGGGCTGTCATTGACAGCCTTGTAGATCTACAAGCGCCAGCATTCCCATGGCAGCCAGGGCATGCTGGCACTCGGAGAACCACAAGTTCCACCATACCCTGACACCCAGTGATGTGATGTCTTCTTCTGTAAGGGATCGATTAGTTTTGCATGAGAGAAAGAGAGAAAGAGAGAAAGAGAGAAAGAGAGAAAGAGAGAAAAATCCAATAAGGTGATTTCGCAGTCGTACATTTAATTTGTAGCAAAGTTTTTGTGAGAAGTGAGTATTGTTGGTGTGTCGAGTTGGATTCCTGCCTTTAGGAATTTGATTCTCTTTTTTGCATTTGTATAAGAAGAAGATGTCTCTGTTCAGTTTCTTTAGTAGGTTTTTAAGATCCATCTCTGTTCGCTACATTGGGGTATCTTCCATTATCAAAATGTGTAGCAAAAAATATTAGTGCGGTCATTGTTAATATTCTAGATCCTACTGGAATATTATGGGGTCATTTCGACTGTAGAAAGAAGATTGTTTTCAAGCACATTTAGATTATTTTTTTTATTTTTTTTTGTTAGACTACTCCATGAGCTGGAATGTTATTTTTTTTGCACAGTAACAGAACCTTTGGAATATTGTGGTTTTTGATATAGTTTTTTCATACTTAATGGTGTAAAAGCTTACAAGATTAGATCCCTTACAGAAGAAGATATAATTTGGAAAGTATATGGGGTTTTATTATTTTTAATAAATAAATGTGGTTAGAACAAGTTATAATAAGGTTGTTGTGATTTATTTTATGGCTGTAATTTTTTTTAAGAAAGTAATGTGGTTTTAACAAGGTTGGTGTAATTTATTTACATTTTATTTTGTGGCTCTACATGGCTCAACTAGCCCAGGGAATCAGGCTGTTGAGCATGGGGTTGGATTCACTAGGGAGTGGGGTCTGCAAAAAAATTGTGCAGGGCCACCACTCTAGAGAGACCCAGTCTCGTGGTGAAAGCACTAGGTCTCTTCCTACACCCCAGGGGCAGTGAATGTAGGGTAATAAAGTGAAGTAAAATTAAGAAAAAGTGTAAAACACCATTTTAGTTTATGAAACTACAAGTCCCAGCCAGCTTGGGCTGTCATTGACAGCCTTGTAGATTTACAAGCGCCAGCATTCCCATGGCAGCCAGGGCATTCTGGCACTCGGAGAATCACAAGTTCCACCATACCCTGACACCCAGTGATGTGATGTCTTCTTCTGTAAGGGATCGATTAGTTTTGCATGAGAGAAAGAGAGAAAGAGAGAAAGAGAGAAAGAGAGAAAGAGAGAAAAATCCAATAAGGTGATTTCGCAGTCGTACATTTAATTTGTAGCAAAGTTTTTGTGAGAAGTGAGTATTGTTGGTGTGTCGAGTTGGATTCCTGCCTTTAGGAATTTGATTCTCTTTTTTGCATTTGTATAAGAAGAAGATGTCTCTGTTCAGTTTCTTTAGTAGGTTTTTAAGATCCATCTCTGTTCGCTACATTGGGGTATCTTCCATTATCAAAATGTGTAGCAAAAAATATTAGTGCGGTCATTGTTAATATTCTAGATCCTACTGGAATATTATGGGGTCATTTCGACTGTAGAAAGAAGATTGTTTTCAAGCACATTTGGATTATTTTTTTTATTTTTTTTGGTTAGACTACTCCATGAGCTGGAATGTTATTTTTTTTGCACAGTAACAGAACCTTTGGAATATTGTGGTTTTTGATATAGTTTTTTCATACTTAATGGTGTAAAAGCTTACAAGATTAGATCCCTTACAGAAGAAGATATCATTTGGAAAGTATATGGGGTTTTATTATTTTTAATAAATAAATGTGGTTATAACAAGTTATAATAAGGTTGTTGTGATTTATTTTATGGCTGTAATTTTTTTTAAGAAAGTAATGTGGTTTTAACAAGGGTGGTGTAATTTATTTACATTTTATTTTGTGGCTCTACATGGCTCAACTAGCCCAGGGAATCAGGCTGTTGAGCATGGGGTTGGATTCACTTGGGAGTGGGGTCTGCAAAAAAATTGTGCAGGGCCACCACTCTAGAGAGACCCAGTCTCGTGGTGAAAGCACTAGGTCTCTTCCTACACCCCTGGGGCAGTGAATGTAGGGTAATAAAGTGAAGTAAAATTAAGAAAAAGTGTAAAACACCATTTTAGTTTATGAAACTACAAGTCCCAGCCAGCTTGGGCTGTCATTGACAGCCTTGTAGATCTACAAGCGCCAGCATTCCCATGGCAGCCAGGGCATGCTGGCACTCGGAGAACCACAAGTTCCACCATACCCTGACACCCAGTGATGTGATGTCTTCTTCTGTAAGGGATCGATTAGTTTTGCATGAGAGAAAGAGAGAAAGAGAGAAAGAGAGAAAGAGAGAAAGAGAGAAAGAGAGAAAGAGAGAAAAATCCAATAAGGTGATTTCGCAGTCGTACATTTAATTTGTAGCAAAGTTTTTGTGAGAAGTGAGTATTGTTGGTGTGTCGAGTTGGATTCCTGCCTTTAGGAATTTGATTCTCTTTTTTGCATTTGTATAAGAAGAAGATGTCTCTGTTCAGTTTCTTTAGTAGGTTTTTAAGATCCATCTCTGTTCGCTACATTGGGGTATCTTCCATTATCAAAATGTGTAGCAAAAAATATTAGTGCGGTCATTGTTAATATTCTAGATCCTACTGGAATATTATGGGGTCATTTCGACTGTAGAAAGAAGATTGTTTTCAAGCACATTTGGATTATTTTTTTTATTTTTTTTTGTTAGACTACTCCATGAGCTGGAATGTTATTTTTTTTGCACAGTAACAGAACCTTTGGAATATTGTGGTTTTTGATATAGTTTTTTCATACTTAATGGTGTAAAAGCTTACAAGATTAGATCCCTTACAGAAGAAGATATCATTTGGAAAGTATATGGGGTTTTATTATTTTTAATAAATAAATGTGGTTATAACAAGTTATAATAAGGTTGTTGTGATTTATTTTATGGCTGTAATTTTTTTTAAGAAAGTAATGTGGTTTTAACAAGGTTGGTGTAATTTATTTACATTTTATTTTGTGGCTCTACATGGCTCAACTAGCCCAGGGAATCAGGCTGTTGAGCATGGGGTTGGATTCACTAGGGAGTGGGGTCTGCAAAAAAATTGTGCAGGGCCACCACTCTAGAGAGACCCAGTCTCGTGGTGAAAGCACTAGGTCTCTTCCTACACCCCTGGGGCAGTGAATGTAGGGTAATAAAGTGAAGTAAAATTAAGAAAAAGTGTAAAACACCATTTTAGTTTATGAAACTACAAGTCCCAGCCAGCTTGGGCTGTCATTGACAGCCTTGTAGATCTACAAGCGCCAGCATTCCCATGGCAGCCAGGGCATGCTGGCACTCGGAGAACCACAAGTTCCACCATACCCTGACACCCAGTGATGTGATGTCTTCTTCTGTAAGGGATCGATTAGTTTTGCATGAGAGAAAGAGAGAAAGAGAGAAAGAGAGAAAAATCCAATAAGGTGATTTCGCAGTCGTACATTTAATTTGTAGCAAAGTTTTTGTGCGAAGTGAGTATTGTTGGTGTGTCGAGTTGGATTCCTGCCTTTAGGAATTTGATTCTCTTTTTTGCATTTGTATAAGAAGAAGATGTCTCTGTTCAGTTTCTTTAGTAGGTTTTTAAGATCCATCTCTGTTCGCTACATTGGGGTATCTTCCATTATCAAAATGTGTAGCAAAAAATATTAGTGCGGTCATTGTTAATATTCTAGATCCTACTGGAATATTATGGGGTCATTTCGACTGTAGAAAGAAGATTGTTTTCAAGCACATTTGGATTATTTTTTTTATTTTTTTTTGTTAGACTACTCCATGAGCTGGAATGTTATTTTTTTTGCACAGTAACAGAACCTTTGGAATATTGTGGTTTTTGATATAGTTTTTTCATACTTAATGGTGTAAAAGCTTACAAGATTAGATCCCTTACAGAAGAAGATATCATTTGGAAAGTATATGGGGTTTTATTATTTTTAATAAATAAATGTGGTTATAACAAGTTATAATAAGGTTGTTGTGATTTATTTTATGGCTGTAATTTTTTTTAAGAAAGTAATGTGGTTTTAACAAGGTTGGTGTAATTTATTTACATTTTATTTTGTGGCTCTACATGGCTCAACTAGCCCAGGGAATCAGGCTGTTGAGCATGGGGTTGGATTCACTAGGGAGTGGGGTCTGCAAAAAAATTGTGCAGGGCCACCACTCTAGAGAGACCCAGTCTCGTGGTGAAAGCACTAGGTCTCTTCCTACACCCCAGGGGCAGTGAATGTAGGGTAATAAAGTGAAGTAAAATTAAGAAAAAGTGTAAAACACCATTTTAGTTTATGAAACTACAAGTCCCAGCCAGCTTGGGCTGTCATTGACAGCCTTGTAGATCTACAAGCGCCAGCATTCCCATGGCAGCCAGGGCATGCTGGCACTCGGAGAATCACAAGTTCCACCATACCCTGACACCCAGTGATGTGATGTCTTCTTCTGTAAGGGATCGATTAGTTTTGCATGAGAGAAAGAGAGAAAGAGAGAAAGAGAGAAAGAGAGAAAGAGAGAAAAATCCAATAAGGTGATTTCGCAGTCGTACATTTAATTTGTAGCAAAGTTTTTGTGAGAAGTGAGTATTGTTGGTGTGTCGAGTTGGATTCCTGCCTTTAGGAATTTGATTCTCTTTTTTGCATTTGTATAAGAAGAAGATGTCTCTGTTCAGTTTCTTTAGTAGGTTTTTAAGATCCATCTCTGTTCGCTACATTGGGGTATCTTCCATTATCAAAATGTGTAGCAAAAAATATTAGTGCGGTCATTGTTAATATTCTAGATCCTACTGGAGTATTATGGGGTCATTTCGACTGTAGAAAGAAGATTGTTTTCAAGCACATTTGGATTATTTTTTTTATTTTTTTTGGTTAGACTACTCCATGAGCTGGAATGTTATTTTTTTTGCACAGTAACAGAACCTTTGGAATATTGTGGTTTTTGATATAGTTTTTTCATACTTAATGGTGTAAAAGCTTACAAGATTAGATCCCTTACAGAAGAAGATATCATTTGGAAAGTATATGGGGTTTTATTATTTTTAATAAATAAATGTGGTTATAACAAGTTATAATAAGGTTGTTGTGATTTATTTTATGGCTGTAATTTTTTTTAAGAAAGTAATGTGGTTTTAACAAGGGTGGTGTAATTTATTTACATTTTATTTTGTGGCTCTACATGGCTCAACTAGCCCAGGGAATCAGGCTGTTGAGCATGGGGTTGGATTCACTTGGGAGTGGGGTCTGCAAAAAAATTGTGCAGGGCCACCACTCTAGAGAGACCCAGTCTCGTGGTGAAAGCACTAGGTCTCTTCCTACACCCCTGGGGCAGTGAATGTAGGGTAATAAAGTGAAGTAAAATTAAGAAAAAGTGTAAAACACCATTTTAGTTTATGAAACTACAAGTCCCAGCCAGCTTGGGCTGTCATTGACAGCCTTGTAGATCTACAAGCGCCAGCATTCCCATGGCAGCCAGGGCATGCTGGCACTCGGAGAACCACAAGTTCCACCATACCCTGACACCCAGTGATGTGATGTCTTCTTCTGTAAGGGATCGATTAGTTTTGCATGAGAGAAAGAGAGAAAGAGAGAAAGAGAGAAAGAGAGAAAGAGAGAAAAATCCAATAAGGTGATTTCGCAGTCGTACATTTAATTTGTAGCAAAGTTTTTGTGAGAAGTGAGTATTGTTGGTGTGTCGAGTTGGATTCCTGCCTTTAGGAATTTGATTCTCTTTTTTGCATTTGTATAAGAAGAAGATGTCTCTGTTCAGTTTCTTTAGTAGGTTTTTAAGATCCATCTCTGTTCGCTACATTGGGGTATCTTCCATTATCAAAATGTGTAGCAAAAAATATTAGTGCGGTCATTGTTAATATTCTAGATCCTACTGGAATATTATGGGGTCATTTCGACTGTAGAAAGAAGATTGTTTTCAAGCACATTTAGATTATTTTTTTTATTTTTTTTTGTTAGACTACTCCATGAGCTGGAATGTTATTTTTTTTGCACAGTAACAGAACCTTTGGAATATTGTGGTTTTTGATATAGTTTTTTCATACTTAATGGTGTAAAAGCTTACAAGATTAGATCCCTTACAGAAGAAGATATCATTTGGAAAGTATATGGGGTTTTATTATTTTTAATAAATAAATGTGGTTATAACAAGTTATAATAAGGTTGTTGTGATTTATTTTATGGCTGTAATTTTTTTTAAGAAAGTAATGTGGTTTTAACAAGGGTGGTGTAATTTATTTACATTTTATTTTGTGGCTCTACATGGCTCAACTAGCCCAGGGAATCAGGCTGTTGAGCATGGGGTTGGATTCACTTGGGAGTGGGGTCTGCAAAAAAATTGTGCAGGGCCACCACTCTAGAGAGACCCAGTCTCGTGGTGAAAGCACTAGGTCTCTTCCTACACCCCTGGGGCAGTGAATGTAGGGTAATAAAGTGAAGTAAAATTAAGAAAAAGTGTAAAACACCATTTTAGTTTATGAAACTACAAGTCCCAGCCAGCTTGGGCTGTCATTGACAGCCTTGTAGATCTACAAGCGCCAGCATTCCCATGGCAGCCAGGGCATGCTGGCACTCGGAGAACCACAAGTTCCACCATACCCTGACACCCAGTGATGTGATGTCTTCTTCTGTAAGGGATCGATTAGTTTTGCATGAGAGAAAGAGAGAAAGAGAGAAAGAGAGAAAGAAGAGAGAGAGAGAGAAAGAGAGAAAGAGAGAAAAATCCAATAAGGTGATTTCGCAGTCGTACATTTAATTTGTAGCAAAGTTTTTGTGAGAAGTGAGTATTGTTGGTGTGTCGAGTTGGATTCCTGCCTTTAGGAATTTGATTCTCTTTTTTGCATTTGTATAAGAAGATGTCTCTGTTCAGTTTCTTTAGTAGGTTTTTAAGATCCATCTCTGTTCGCTACATTGGGGTATCTTCCATTATCAAAATGTGTAGCAAAAAATATTAGTGCGGTCATTGTTAATATTCTAGATCCTACTGGAATATTATGGGGTCATTTCGACTGTAGAAAGAAGATTGTTTTCAAGCACATTTGGATTATTTTTTTTATTTTTTTTTGTTAGACTACTCCATGAGCTGGAATGTTATTTTTTTTGCACAGTAACAGAACCTTTGGAATATTGTGGTTTTTGATATAGTTTTTTCATACTTAATGGTGTAAAAGCTTACAAGATTAGATCCCTTACAGAAGAAGATATCATTTGGAAAGTATATGGGGTTTTATTATTTTTAATAAATAAATGTGGTTATAACAAGTTATAATAAGGTTGTTGTGATTTATTTTATGGCTGTAATTTTTTTTAAGAAAGTAATGTGGTTTTAACAAGGTTGGTGTAATTTATTTACATTTTATTTTGTGGCTCTACATGGCTCAACTAGCCCAGGGAATCAGGCTGTTGAGCATGGGGTTGGATTCACTAGGGAGTGGGGTCTGCAAAAAAATTGTGCAGGGCCACCACTCTAGAGAGACCCAGTCTCGTGGTGAAAGCACTAGGTCTCTTCCTACACCCCTGGGGCAGTGAATGTAGGGTAATAAAGTGAAGTAAAATTAAGAAAAAGTGTAAAACACCATTTTAGTTTATGAAACTACAAGTCCCAGCCAGCTTGGGCTGTCATTGACAGCCTTGTAGATCTACAAGCGCCAGCATTCCCATGGCAGCCAGGGCATGCTGGCACTCGGAGAACCACAAGTTCCACCATACCCTGACACCCAGTGATGTGATGTCTTCTTCTGTAAGGGATCGATTAGTTTTGCATGAGAGAAAGAGAGAAAGAGAGAAAGAGAGAAAAATCCAATAAGGTGATTTCGCAGTCGTACATTTAATTTGTAGCAAAGTTTTTGTGCGAAGTGAGTATTGTTGGTGTGTCGAGTTGGATTCCTGCCTTTAGGAATTTGATTCTCTTTTTTGCATTTGTATAAGAAGAAGATGTCTCTGTTCAGTTTCTTTAGTAGGTTTTTAAGATCCATCTCTGTTCGCTACATTGGGGTATCTTCCATTATCAAAATGTGTAGCAAAAAATATTAGTGCGGTCATTGTTAATATTCTAGATCCTACTGGAATATTATGGGGTCATTTCGACTGTAGAAAGAAGATTGTTTTCAAGCACATTTGGATTATTTTTTTTATTTTTTTTTGTTAGACTACTCCATGAGCTGGAATGTTATTTTTTTTGCACAGTAACAGAACCTTTGGAATATTGTGGTTTTTGATATAGTTTTTTCATACTTAATGGTGTAAAAGCTTACAAGATTAGATCCCTTACAGAAGAAGATATCATTTGGAAAGTATATGGGGTTTTATTATTTTTAATAAATAAATGTGGTTATAACAAGTTATAATAAGGTTGTTGTGATTTATTTTATGGCTGTAATTTTTTTTAAGAAAGTAATGTGGTTTTAACAAGGTTGGTGTAATTTATTTACATTTTATTTTGTGGCTCTACATGGCTCAACTAGCCCAGGGAATCAGGCTGTTGAGCATGGGGTTGGATTCACTAGGGAGTGGGGTCTGCAAAAAAATTGTGCAGGGCCACCACTCTAGAGAGACCCAGTCTCGTGGTGAAAGCACTAGGTCTCTTCCTACACCCCAGGGGCAGTGAATGTAGGGTAATAAAGTGAAGTAAAATTAAGAAAAAGTGTAAAACACCATTTTAGTTTATGAAACTACAAGTCCCAGCCAGCTTGGGCTGTCATTGACAGCCTTGTAGATCTACAAGCGCCAGCATTCCCATGGCAGCCAGGGCATGCTGGCACTCGGAGAATCACAAGTTCCACCATACCCTGACACCCAGTGATGTGATGTCTTCTTCTGTAAGGGATCGATTAGTTTTGCATGAGAGAAAGAGAGAAAGAGAGAAAGAGAGAAAGAGAGAAAGAGAGAAAAATCCAATAAGGTGATTTCGCAGTCGTACATTTAATTTGTAGCAAAGTTTTTGTGAGAAGTGAGTATTGTTGGTGTGTCGAGTTGGATTCCTGCCTTTAGGAATTTGATTCTCTTTTTTGCATTTGTATAAGAAGAAGATGTCTCTGTTCAGTTTCTTTAGTAGGTTTTTAAGATCCATCTCTGTTCGCTACATTGGGGTATCTTCCATTATCAAAATGTGTAGCAAAAAATATTAGTGCGGTCATTGTTAATATTCTAGATCCTACTGGAATATTATGGGGTCATTTCGACTGTAGAAAGAAGATTGTTTTCAAGCACATTTGGATTATTTTTTTTATTTTTTTTGGTTAGACTACTCCATGAGCTGGAATGTTATTTTTTTTGCACAGTAACAGAACCTTTGGAATATTGTGGTTTTTGATATAGTTTTTTCATACTTAATGGTGTAAAAGCTTACAAGATTAGATCCCTTACAGAAGAAGATATCATTTGGAAAGTATATGGGGTTTTATTATTTTTAATAAATAAATGTGGTTATAACAAGTTATAATAAGGTTGTTGTGATTTATTTTATGGCTGTAATTTTTTTTAAGAAAGTAATGTGGTTTTAACAAGGGTGGTATAATTTATTTACATTTTATTTTGTGGCTCTACATGGCTCAACTAGCCCAGGGAATCAGGCTGTTGAGCATGGGGTTGGATTCACTAGGGAGTGGGGTCTGCAAAAAAATTGTGCAGGGCCACCACTCTAGAGAGACCCAGTCTCGTGGTGAAAGCACTAGGTCTCTTCCTACACCCCAGGGGCAGTGGATGTAGGGTAATAAAGTGAAGTAAAATTAAGAAAAAGTGTAAAACTGTCACGGGCACTAGGAGTCTTTACCCAGGGATCACCAGGTGGTAGGCTTACCAGAGCAATGTAGATGGTAATAGGGTACTCTGGTAGCTGGGTGATCACGGAACAGGAAACAGCAGATGATGAGATGCTCAGGAAAGTCTATGACTAGCAGCACTGGTAATATGGAGGTAATAGTACACGAGGAACTGTAGGACAAAGACACGTGAAGGTAGTCAGTGGTCTGCGATAGCAAGTTGTACCACTGCTATGGTGAGGAGGAATGTCCAACAGAAACGAGGAGGTGATGAGAGTCAGCGGTCTGCGGATAGCAAGTGGTACCGCTGTCTGAGTGAAGGAATGGAATCCAAGTGGAGGTATCCGGGGAGTCAGTGGTCTGTGATAGCAAGTTGTACCACTGCTATGTGAGAGGATACTGGAACAGGTGATACTGGAAACAGGGATCAGTGGTCTGCTACTAGCAAGTTGTACCACTGAATATATATGTGAGGAGGTGCACGGGGAGAGACTGCAACACAGGATATACACAGGCACCTTATACACGATCCACAGTAACATGCACAATATATATATAAATGACTGAACAGGTCTGCAAATATAGAAAGTCTCTTGAAGTAGTCCAGCACAAGTTAACACAGTCAATGATGGCAATAGACTCAGCGGATAGCAGACTCCAGAGGAGAACCAACACAGTCCAGCAAGATATGCAATACACCAGCACAGTCAATGAGAAGTATGCATACCGTGGTTCAGAAGCAGGCAGTCAGATAGGAGTGCAGCGATACCTGAGCGGCAGGAGGCCGGCTGGATGAGAAGTCCCAGGATAGATGAGGCAGCGGTCTAGTAGGTGCAGCGCACAGATAAGTAGACCAACAGGGACACGAATCCACAGGAATCAGTAACACGTGGAACTGGACTCAAGGAGGACCCAGGAGAGTGGAGATGATCCAGCAGAGGAGTAGTTGATGAGATATAAATCCAATGCTGACAGGAGGGTAGACCAGCGGGACACGTGAAGGTGTGGAGAGCGGGTCAGCAGTAGATGGGTGATAGCGCGGTCAGCAGCAGCAGGGCTCTGCGGTACACGGAGGTAACCAGTAGCAACCAATAGGTGTCAGTAGCGATGGAACACGGGAGAGCAGAGTAGACCAGGAGCTGTTGATCACGGAGAGTAGCGAATGGCAATGAGAGCAGCAGTCTCGAGGAAACACAGGAGAGCTGAGAAGAGACTGCAGTGCACAGGGGCAGCGGATAGGAATCAGCTAACTTGTCACGATGATGAACACAGGCGAGTTGTAGGCTGGAGGCTGTAGTGCACGGAAGCAGCGGATAGACATTAGCTAACAGTCACGATGATGAACACAGGCGAGTTGTAGGCTGGAGGCTGTAGTGCACGGAAGCAGCGGATAGACATCAGCTAACAGTCACGATGATGAACACAGGCGAGTTGTAGGCTGGAGGCTGTAGTGCACGGAGGCAGCGGATAGGAATCAGCTCACGGACTTGATGAGGAACAGGTGAGTGGATGTAAAGTAAAGGTTGGAGTGCACGGAGGCAGCGGGTAGGAACCAGCAAACAGTCACAGTGAAATATAATAGCGTAATGTGGATTAGAGGACTGTAGTGCACGGAGGCAGCGGATAGGAATCAGCAAACAGTCACAATGATATGTAATAGCGTTGAAGTGGTTTGGAAGACTGTAGTGCACGGAGGCAGCGGATAGGAATCAGCAAACAGTCACGATGATACAGTTGATGGTAGAAGTGGTATGGGAACCACAGTAGTAGAAGTGGTTTGGAAACCACAGAGGTAGAAGTGGTTTGGAAACCACAGGAATCAGCAGCGCTGAAAACACGAGGGAATACAGGAACACCTTCAGAGACTCATAGGGAATGAGACTCCAAGATCAGGCAACGTGGTGTTGACCACAGGTGCTTAATATAGGGAGTGTTGCCTGATCTGCCAATTGAGTTAAAGGGACATACACTGAAGTATAGGAAAGGGCTGCGCATGCGCAGACCCTCAGGATGGAGGACGGCCACGGTTCCTAAATGTCCGGGAAGAGGCACTCACAGGTACGGTGAGTGACAGTACCCCCCCTTTTAAAGGTGGGCACAGAACGCCTGGAACCGGGCTTGTCCGGATTTTTGGAGTAGAACTTCTTCAAAAGGGCAGGAGCATTAAGATCTTCAGCTTTGATCCAAGAGCGCTCCTCAGGACCAAAGCCCTTCCAATGAACGAGGAAACGGAGGACTCCTCGCGAAATTTTTGCGTCTAGTACCTCAGTAATCTCAAAATCCTCCTCCTGATGAACTTGAACTGGCTGCGGAGCTGAGGGAGGATTTGAGAAACGGTTGATAATAAGAGGTTTGAGTAAAGACACATGGAAGGCATTAGAAATCCGAAGATTCTTAGGAAGAAGAAGCTTTCACACATACTGGATTGACTACTTGAATGATCCTATATGGACCAATAAAACGAGGGGCGAATTTCATAGATGGAACCTTCAAACGAATGTTTTTAGTAGATAACCAGACACGATCTCCAATTTTTAGTGGTGGAATAGCCCGCCTCTTCTTATCTGCGAAAGATTTATATTTGATAGATGTCTTCTTTAAACAGGTTTTGACCTGAGACCAGATATTTTTAAAGGTCTGACAAGCAGTCTCCACCGCAGGAACTTGGGTGGGCGGGAGGGCAGGAAATTCCGGAAAAGACGGATGGTGACCGTAGACCACAAAAAATGGAGTTTTGGATGATGACTCATGGTACATGTTGTTATGGGCGAATTCAGCCCAAGGAAGCAACTCTATCCAGTTGTCTTGATTGGCTGAAGAGAACATCCTTATAAAAGTCTCAAGATCTTGATTGACACGTTCAGTTTGTCCGTTAGATTGCGGATGGTAAGAAGATGAGAGTGCTAATCGTATGCCCAAGGTTTTACAAAGGGCTCGCCAGAATCTGGAAACGAATTGTACTCCTCTATCCGACACAATCTCAGAAGGACATCCATGGATACGGAAGATCTCTTTAATGAAATGTTCAGCCAGAGTAGACGAGGAAGGCAAACCAGATAGAGGAATGAAATGAGCCATCTTCGAAAATCTGTCCACCACCACCCAAATAGTGTTATAATTCTTACTAGGTGGTAAGTCAGTAACGAAATCCATACTAATATGGGTCCACGGTTTGGACGGAATGGGTAGTGGTCGCAGTAACCCTGCTGGAGTTCTGCGGGAGGATTTGAACTGGGAACATAGCTCACAGGAAGCAATGAACTCTTTGACGTCTCTCCTCATTGAGGGCCACCAGTAAGCTTCGAGAGAGAATCTCAAAGGTCTTGTGTTCACCGGCGTGTCCAGAAAAACGAGAGGCATGGAACCACGAAAGGATTTTCCTCCTTAGAGTAGGAGGCACGAGGGTCTTCCCAAATGGTAGCGTTTTGGTGGATGAAGCAGCCAGTGAGATACATTTGGGGTCTAGAATGGTATGGTTGGAAACCTCTTCTATATCAGAGGACGTCACAAAAGCTCTAGATAAAGCGTCAGCTTTTTTGTTCTTGGCAGCTGGTTTGAAGGTTATTATTAATTCAAAACGGGAAAAGAAAAGAGACCATCTTGCTTGACGAGGGTTCAAGCATTGGGCAGACTGGAGATATGACAAGTTCTTATGATCCGTGAAGATCGTCACCGGATGGCGAGCTCCCTCCAATAAGTATCTCCATTCCTCTAATGCAGCTTTGATAGCTAGTAACTCCTTGTCCCCGATAGTATAATTCTTCTCTGCGGGCAGGAGGCCCCGAGAATAGAAGGCACAAGGATGGAATTTTTGCTGTTCCGAGCGTTGAGAGAGAATAGCTCCTAAGCCCACATTAGAGGCATCTACTTCCAGGAAGAAGGGGAGTGTCACATCAGGCTGTCGAAGGATTGGAGCCGAAGAGAAGGACTCTTTTAGTGTTTGAAAGGCTTGAAGAGCCTCAGGTGACCATTGCTTAGGATTAGCCCCCTTCCTAGTCAGGGCCACAATAGGAGATGCAATGGAAGAAAAGTCTTGAATGAAGCGTCTATAGTAATTGGCAAAACCTAAAAAATGCTGGATAGAACGAAGAGTAGTTGGCTGGGGCCAATGTAGTACAGCATTCACCTTGTCTGGATCCATCTTCAGGCCAACTCCGGAAACTATATACCCCAAGAATGGAATCTGGGGTAATTCGAATGAACATTTTTCTAATTTACAAACAATGAATTTTTCGTAGCCTGGAAAGGACTTCTGCCACATGTTGGTGGTGAGAAGGCAGGTCCTGTGAAAAGATCAATATGTCGTCCAGGTAGACGACGACACATACATATAATAAGTCCCGGAAGATCTCATTGATGAAACCTTGAAAAACAGCGGGGGCATTACACAGCCCGAAAGGCATTACAAATATTCGTAATGCCCGTCTCTGGTGTTAAACGCTGTCTTCCATTCGTCACCGGAACGGATTCTGATTAAATTGTAGGCACCACGAAGATCCAACTTAGTAAAGATACGGGCTCCCTTGATGCGGTCGAATAGCTCAGTGATCAGCGGAATGGGATACCGATTCTTGATAGTAATGGCATTGAGTCCACGAAAATCTATGCAAGGGCGTAAAGATCCATCCTTCTTTTTAACGAAGAAGAACCCAGCTCCAGCGGGAGAGGTGGAAGGTTGAATAAACCCACGCTGGAGGTTCTCCTGTATATACTCAGATGTAGCTTGAGTTTCAGGTAACGAGAGTGGATAGACCCGGCCCCTGGGGGGAGTCTTGCCAGGTAGAAGATCGATCGGACAATCCCAAGAACGATGAGGAGGAAGACGTTCAGACTGAGCTTTATCAAAAACATCAGTAAATGAAGCATATTGAGGAGGGAGTCCCGGTGAGGTAGATGAGATGGAAGATTGCTGTACTTTGAGAGGAATGACTTGGGAAAGGCAACGATGGTGACATTCAGACCCCCAAGACGTGACTTGAGGGGTGCGCCAGTCAATCTGGGGAGAGTGACACTGAAGTCATGGAAGGCCTAAGACAATTGGACTAGTCGTAACAGGAAGGATTAAAAACGATATTTCTTCATGATGCAGGGCACCAATCAGAAGGGTTACTGGAGACGTACTCTGGGTGATGAGACCGTTGATGAGACGTGATCCATCTATAGCCGTCACAGTAATGGGTGTTTTTAAGGTAATCACTGGTAGGGACCATTGATTTACTAATGATTTGGAAATAAAATTTCCTGCTGCTCCGGAATCAATCAATGCCTGTGACTCAAAGGTTTTGGTAGCACAGGAAATTGTAACATCAAAGGCGCAGACTTTAGATTTCATGGAAGATGGAGAGGACTCCAGGGACCCTAACTTCACCTCTCCAGAACTAGTTAGGGCCTGGCATTTCCCGATCTCTTAGGGCAAGAGCTGAGCATATGAGTGGAATCAGCACAATAGATACAGAGTCTATTCTTTACTCTTCGTTTCCTCTCCTCTGAAGATAATTTGGAACGTCCTATCTCCATGGGAATCACAGAGGGTGAAACTGGACGAAATTGAGGGTTAGAACGAAGAGGTGCTTTAGCAGAAGTTGTTTTCTCAGCCTCTCTTTCACGAAATCTCATATCAACACGATGGCAAAGAGAGATCAGATCTTCAAGTGACGAAGGAAGCTCCTGGGTAGTCAGTGCATCTTTAATTTTGTCGGAGAGCCCCTGCCAGAAGGCGGCAACTAGGGCTTCAGTGTTCCACTGAAGTTCAGAGGCTAAGATCCTAAATTGAATGACGTACTGTCCTACTGTATGAGATCCTTGTCGCAGACGGAGGATGCTGGAAGCAGCGGAGGTCACACGACCTGGTTCATCGAACACACTTCCGGAACGTAGAAATGAATTTGGCACTATCTTGTAATATTGGGATCGTTTCTCTCCCACAGAGGGGAGGACCCAAGCCAGGGCTTGTCCAGAAAACAAAGAGATAAGATAGGCCACTCTGGAACGATGGGTAGAAAAATTTTGAGGTTGGAGCTCAAAATGGACTGAACATTGGTTAAGGAAACCCCTACAAGTTTTGGGGTCCCCATCGTACTTTGACGGAGTAGGCAGGTGAAGCGTAGAAGCTGTAGACACCTGGGATGGCACTGGGGAAACGGAGGAAAGCACAGGAGCCTCAGTAGTAGCTGTCACAGTCTGTCCAGATGTTCCTTGGGAGGTTAACGATTGATAACACTGAAGTAACAGCTGTTGGCGGGCATCCTGTTGCTCCACACGGCTGACCAGATGCTGCAGCATCTCTTTGGCTGTAGGTTCCGTATCTGGGTCTGTCATGGCCTGATCTTACTGTCACGGGCACTAGGAGTCTTTACCCAGGGATCACCAGGTGGTAGGCTTACCAGAGCAATGTAGATGGTAATAGGGTACTCTGGTAGCTGGGTGATCACGGAACAGGTAACAGCAGATGATGAAATGCTCAGGAAAGTCTATGACTAGCAGCACTGGTAATATGGAGGTAATAGTACACGAGGAACTGTAGGACAAGGACACGTGAAGGTAGTCAGTGGTCTGCGATAGCAAGTTGTACCACTGCTATAGTGAGGAGGAATGTCCAACAGAAACGAGGAGGTGATGAGAGTCAGCAGCGGATAGCAAGTGGTACCGCTGTCTGAGTGAAGGAATGGAATCCAAGTGGAGGTATCCGGGGAGTCAGTGGTCTGTGATAGCAAGTTGTACCACTGCTATGTGAGAGGATACTGGAACAGGTGATACTGGAAACAGGGATCAGTGGTCTGCTACTAGCAAGTTGTACCACTGAATATATATGTGAGGAGGTGCACGGGGAGAGACTGCAACACAGGATATACACAGGCACCTTATACACGATCCACAGTAACATGCACAATATATATATAAATGACTGAACAGGTCTGCAAATATAGAAAGTCTCTTGAAGTAGTCCAGCACAAGTTAACACAGTCAATGATGGCAATAGACTCAGCGGATAGCAGACTCCAGAGGAGAACCAACACAGTCCAGCAAGATATGCAATACACCAGCACAGTCAATGAGAAGTATGCATACCGTGGTTCAGAAGCAGGCAGTCAGATAGGAGTGCAGCGATACCTGAGCGGCAGGAGGCCGGCTGGATGAGAAGTCCCAGGATAGATGAGGCAGCGGTCTAGTAGGTGCAGCGCACAGATAAGTAGACCAACAGGGACACGAATCCACAGGAATCAGTAACACGTGGAACTGGACTCAAGGAGGACCCAGGAGAGTGGAGATGATCCAGCAGAGGAGTAGTTGATGAGATATAAATCCAATGCTGACAGGAGGGTAGACCAGCGGAACACGTGAAGGTGTGGAGAGCGGGTCAGCAGTAGATGGGTGATAGCGCGGTCAGCAGCAGCAGGGCTCTGCGGTACACGGAGGTAACCAGTAGCAACCAATAGGTGTCAGTAGCGATGGAACACGGGAGAGCAGAGTAGACCAGGAGCTGTTGATCACGGAGAGTAGCGAATGGCAATGAGAGCAGCAGTCTCGAGGAAACACAGGAGAGCTGAGAAGAGACTGCAGTGCACAGGGGCAGCGGATAGGAATCAGCTAACTTGTCACGATGATGAACACAGGCGAGTTGTAGGCTGGAGGCTGTAGTGCACGGAAGCAGCGGATAGACATCAGCTAACAGTCACGATGATGAACACAGGCGAGTTGTAGGCTGGAGGCTGTAGTGCACGGAAGCAGCGGATAGACATCAGCTAACAGTCACGATGATGAACACAGGCGAGTTGTAGGCTGGAGGCTGTAGTGCACGGAGGCAGCGGATAGGAATCAGCTCACGGACTTGATGAGGAACAGGTGAGTGGATGTAAAGTAAAGGTTGGAGTGCACGGAGGCAGCGGGTAGGAACCAGCAAACAGTCACAGTGAAATATAATAGCGTGATGTGGATTAGAGGACTGTAGTGCACGGAGGCAACGGATAGGAATCAGCAAACAGTCACAATGATATGTAATAGCGTTGAAGTGGTTTGGAAGACTGTAGTGCACGGAGGCAGCGGATAGGAATCAGCAAACAGTCACGATGATACAGTTGATGGTAGAAGTGGTATGGGAACCACAGTAGTAGAAGTGGTTTGGAAACCACAGAGGTAGAAGTGGTTTGGAAACCACAGGAATCAGCAGCGCTGAAAACACGAGGAATACAGGAACACCTTCAGAGACTCATAGGGAATGAGACTCCAAGATCAGGCAACGTGGTGTTGACCACAGGTGCTTAATATAGGGAGTGTTGCCTGATCTGCCAATTGAGTTAAAGGGACATACACTGAAGTATAGGAAAGGGCTGCGCATGCGCAGACCCTCAGGATGGAGGACGGCCACGGTTCCTAAATGTCCGGGAAGAGGCACTCACAGTACTGTGAGTGACAAAAACACCATTTTAGTTTATGAAACTACAAGTCCCAGCCAGCTTGGGCTGTCATTGACAGCCTTGTAGATCTACAAGCGCCAGCATTCCCATGGCAGCCAGGGCATGCTGGCACTCGGAGAACCACAAGTTCCACCATACCCTGACACCCAGTGATGTGATGTCTTCTTCTGTAAGGGATCGATTAGTTTTGCATGAGAGAAAGAGAGAAAGAGAGAAAGAGAGAAAGAGAGAAAAATCCAACAAGGTGATTTCGCAGTCGTACATTTAATTTGTAGCAAAGTTTTTGTGCGAAGTGAGTATTGTTGGTGTGTCGAGTTGGATTCCTGCCTTTAGGAATTTGATTCTCTTTTTTGCATTTGTATAAGAAGAAGATGTCTCTGTTCAGTTTCTTTAGTAGGTTTTTAAGATCCATCTCTGTTCGCTACATTGGGGTATCTTCCATTATCAAAATGTGTAGCAAAAAATATTAGTGCGGTCATTGTTAATATTCTAGATCCTACTGGAATATTATGGGGTCATTTCGACTGTAGAAAGAAGATTGTTTTCAAGCACATTTGGATTATTTTTTTTTTTTTTTTTTGGTTAGACTACTCCATGAGCTGGAATGTTATTTTTTTTGCACAGTAACAGAACCTTTGGAATATTGTTTTTTTTTATATAGTTTTTTCAGACCTAATGGTGTAAAAGCTTACAAGATTAGATCCCTTACAGAAGAAGATATCATTTGGAAAGTATATGGGGTTTTATTATTTTTAATAAATAAATGTGGTTATAACAAGTTATAATAAGGTTGTTGTGATTTATTTTATGGCTGTAATTTTTTTTAAGAAAGTAATGTGGTTTTAACAAGGGTGGTGTAATTTATTTACATTTTATTTTGTGGCTCTACATGGCTCAACTAGCCCAGGGAATCAGGCTGTTGAGCATGGGGTTGGATTCACTAGGGAGTGGGGTCTGCAAAAAAATTGTGCAGGGCCACCACTCTAGAGAGACCCAGTCTCGTGGTGAAAGCACTAGGTCTCTTCCTACACCCCTGGGGCAGTGAATGTAGGGTAATAAAGTGAAGTAAAATTAAGAAAAAGTGTAAAACACCATTTTAGTTTATGAAACTACAAGTCCCAGCCAGCTTGGGCTGTCATTGACAGCCTTGTAGATCTACAAGCGCCAGCATTCCCATGGCAGCCAGGGCATGCTGGCACTCGGAGAACCACAAGTTCCACCATACCCTGACACCCAGTGATGTGATGTCTTCTTCTGTAAGGGATCGATTAGTTTTGCATGAGAGAAAGAGAGAAAGAGAGAAAGAGAGAAAGAGAGAAAAATCCAATAAGGTGATTTCGCAGTCGTACATTTAATTTGTAGCAAAGTTTTTGTGAGAAGTGAGTATTGGATGTGTGTCGAGTTGGATTCCTGCCTTTAGGAATTTGATTCTCTTTTTTGCATTTGTATAAGAAGAAGATGTCTCTGTTCAGTTTCTTTAGTAGGTTTTTAAGATCCATCTCTGTTCGCTACATTGGGGTATCTTCCATTATCAAAATGTGTAGCAAAAAATATTAGTGCGGTCATTGTTAATATTCTAGATCCTACTGGAATATTATGGGGTCATTTCGACTGTAGAAAGAAGATTGTTTTCAAGCACATTTGGATTATTTTTTTTATTTTTTTTTGTTAGACTACTCCATGAGCTGGAATGTTATTTTTTTTGCACAGTAACAGAACCTTTGGAATATTGTGGTTTTTGATATAGTTTTTTCATACTTAATGGTGTAAAAGCTTACAAGATTAGATCCCTTACAGAAGAAGATATCATTTGGAAAGTATATGGGGTTTTATTATTTTTAATAAATAAATGTGGTTATAACAAGTTATAATAAGGTTGTTGTGATTTATTTTATGGCTGTAATTTTTTTTAAGAAAGTAATGTGGTTTTAACAAGGTTGGTGTAATTTATTTACATTTTATTTTGTGGCTCTACATGGCTCAACTAGCCCAGGGAATCAGGCTGTTGAGCATGGGGTTGGATTCACTAGGGAGTGGGGTCTGCAAAAAAATTGTGCAGGGCCACCACTCTAGAGAGACCCAGTCTCGTGGTGAAAGCACTAGGTCTCTTCCTACACCCCAGGGGCAGTGAATGTAGGGTAATAAAGTGAAGTAAAATTAAGAAAAAGTGTAAAACACCATTTTAGTTTATGAAACTACAAGTCCCAGCCAGCTTGGGCTGTCATTGACAGCCTTGTAGATCTACAAGCGCCAGCATTCCCATGGCAGCCAGGGCATGCTGGCACTCGGAGAACCACAAGTTCCACCATACCCTGACACCCAGTGATGGGATGTCTTCTTCTGTAAGGGATCGATTAGTTTTGCATGAGAGAAAGAGAGAAAGAGAGAAAGAGAGAAAGAGAGAAAGAGAGAAAGAGAGAAAAATCCAATAAGGTGATTTCGCAGTCGTACATTTAATTTGTAGCAAAGTTTTTGTGAGAAGTGAGTATTGTTGGTGTGTCGAGTTGGATTCCTGCCTTTAGGAATTTGATTCTCTTTTTTGCATTTGTATAAGAAGAAGATGTCTCTGTTCAGTTTCTTTAGTAGGTTTTTAAGATCCATCTCTGTTCGCTACATTGGGGTATCTTCCATTATCAAAATGTGTAGCAAAAAATATTAGTGCGGTCATTGTTAATATTCTAGATCCTACTGGAATATTATGGGGTCATTTCGACTGTAGAAAGAAGATTGTTTTCAAGCACATTTGGATTATTTTTTTTTTTTTTTTTTGGTTAGACTACTCCATGAGCTGGAATGTTATTTTTTTTGCACAGTAACAGAACCTTTGGAATATTGTTTTTTTTTATATAGTTTTTTCAGACCTAATGGTGTAAAAGCTTACAAGATTAGATCCCTTACAGAAGAAGATATCATTTGGAAAGTATATGGGGTTTTATTATTTTTAATAAATAAATGTGGTTATAACAAGTTATAATAAGGTTGTTGTGATTTATTTTATGGCTGTAATTTTTTTTAAGAAAGTAATGTGGTTTTAACAAGGGTGGTGTAATTTATTTACATTTTATTTTGTGGCTCTACATGGCTCAACTAGCCCAGGGAATCAGGCTGTTGAGCATGGGGTTGGATTCACTAGGGAGTGGGGTCTGCAAAAAAATTGTGCAGGGCCACCACTCTAGAGAGACCCAGTCTCGTGGTGAAAGCACTAGGTCTCTTCCTACACCCCTGGGGCAGTGAATGTAGGGTAATAAAGTGAAGTAAAATTAAGAAAAAGTGTAAAACACCATTTTAGTTTATGAAACTACAAGTCCCAGCCAGCTTGGGCTGTCATTGACAGCCTTGTAGATCTACAAGCGCCAGCATTCCCATGGCAGCCAGGGCATGCTGGCACTCGGAGAACCACAAGTTCCACCATACCCTGACACCCAGTGATGTGATGTCTTCTTCTGTAAGGGATCGATTAGTTTTGCATGAGAGAAAGAGAGAAAGAGAGAAAGAGAGAAAGAGAGAAAAATCCAATAAGGTGATTTCGCAGTCGTACATTTAATTTGTAGCAAAGTTTTTGTGAGAAGTGAGTATTGTTGGTGTGTCGAGTTGGATTCCTGCCTTTAGGAATTTGATTCTCTTTTTTGCATTTGTATAAGAAGAAGATGTCTCTGTTCAGTTTCTTTAGTAGGTTTTTAAGATCCATCTCTGTTCGCTACATTGGGGTATCTTCCATTATCAAAATGTGTAGCAAAAAATATTAGTGCGGTCATTGTTAATATTCTAGATCCTACTGGAATATTATGGGGTCATTTCGACTGTAGAAAGAAGATTGTTTTCAAGCACATTTGGATTATTTTTTTTATTTTTTTTTGGTTAGACTACTCCATGAGCTGGAATGTTATTTTTTTTGCACAGTAACAGAACCTTTGGAATATTGTGGTTTTTGATAAAGTTTTTTCATACTTAATGGTGTAAAAGCTTACAAGATTAGATCCCTTACAGAAGAAGATATCATTTGGAAAGTATATGGGGTTTTATTATTTTTAATAAATAAATGTGGTTATAACAAGTTATAATAAGGTTGTTGTGATTTATTTTATGGCTGTAATTTTTTTTAAGAAAGTAATGTGGTTTTAACAAGGGTGGTGTAATTTATTTACATTTTATTTTGTGGCTCTACATGGCTCAACTAGCCCAGGGAATCAGGCTGTTGAGCATGGGGTTGGATTCACTAGGGAGTGGGGTCTGCAAAAAAATTGTGCAGGGCCACCACTCTAGAGAGACCCAGTCTCGTGGTGAAAGCACTAGGTCTCTTCCTACACCCCTGGGGCAGTGAATGTAGGGTAATAAAGTGAAGTAAAATTAAGAAAAAGTGTAAAACACCATTTTAGTTTATGAAACTACAAGTCCCAGCCAGCTTGGGCTGTCATTGACAGCCTTGTAGATCTACAAGCGCCAGCATTCCCATGGCAGCCAGGGCATGCTGGCACTCGGAGAACCACAAGTTCCACCATACCCTGACACCCAGTGATGTGATGTCTTCTTCTGTAAGGGATCGATTAGTTTTGCATGAGAGAAAGAGAGAAAGAGAGAAAGAGAGAAAGAGAGAAAAATCCAATAAGGTGATTTCGCAGTCGTACATTTAATTTGTAGCAAAGTTTTTGTGAGAAGTGAGTATTGTTGGTGTGTCGAGTTGGATTCCTGCCTTTAGGAATTTGATTCTCTTTTTTGCATTTGTATAAGAAGAAGATGTCTCTGTTCAGTTTCTTTAGTAGGTTTTTAAGATCCATCTCTGTTCGCTACATTGGGGTATCTTCCATTATCAAAATGTGTAGCAAAAAATATTAGTGCGGTCATTGTTAATATTCTAGATCCTACTGGAATATTATGGGGTCATTTCGACTGTAGAAAGAAGATTGTTTTCAAGCACATTTGGATTATTTTTATTTATTTTTTTTGGTTAGACTACTCCATGAGCTGGAATGTTATTTTTTTTGCACAGTAACAGAACCTTTGGAATATTGTTTTTTTTTATATAGTTTTTTCAGACCTAATGGTGTAAAAGCTTACAAGATTAGATCCCTTACAGAAGAAGATATCATTTGGAAAGTATATGGGGTTTTATTATTTTTAATAAATAAATGTGGTTATAACAAGTTATAATAAGGTTGTTGTGATTTATTTTATGGCTGTAATTTTTTTTAAGAAAGTAATGTGGTTTTAACAAGGGTGGTGTAATTTATTTACATTTTATTTTGTGGCTCTACATGGCTCAACTAGCCCAGGGAATCAGGCTGTTGAGCATGGGGTTGGATTCACTAGGGAGTGGGGTCTGCAAAAAAATTGTGCAGGGCCACCACTCTAGAGAGACCCAGTCTCGTGGTGAAAGCACTAGGTCTCTTCCTACACCCCTGGGGCAGTGAATGTAGGGTAATAAAGTGAAGTAAAATTAAGAAAAAGTGTAAAACACCATTTTAGTTTATGAAACTACAAGTCCCAGCCAGCTTGGGCTGTCATTGACAGCCTTGTAGATCTACAAGCGCCAGCATTCCCATGGCAGCCAGGGCATGCTGGCACTCGGAGAACCACAAGTTCCACCATACCCTGACACCCAGTGATGTGATGTCTTCTTCTGTAAGGGATCGATTAGTTTTGCATGAGAGAAAGAGAGAAAGAGAGAAAGAGAGAAAAATCCAATAAGGTGATTTCGCAGTCATACATTTAATTTGTAGCAAAGTTTTTGTGAGAAGTGAGTATTGTTGGTGTGTCGAGTTGGATTCCTGCCTTTAGGAATTTGATTCTCTTTTTTGCATTTGTATAAGAAGAAGATGTCTCTGTTCAGTTTCTTTAGTAGGTTTTTAAGATCCATCTCTGTTCGCTACATTGGGGTATCTTCCATTATCAAAATGTGTAGCAAAAAATATTAGTGCGGTCATTGTTAATATTCTAGATCCTACTGGAATATTATGGGGTCATTTCGACTGTAGAAAGAAGATTGTTTTCAAGCACATTTGGATTATTATTTTTTTTTTTTTTTGGTTAGACTACTCCATGAGCTGGAATGTTATTTTTTTTGCACAGTAACAGAACCTTTGGAATATTGTTTTTTTTTATATAGTTTTTTCAGACCTAATGGTGTAAAAGCTTACAAGATTAGATCCCTTACAGAAGAAGATATCATTTGGAAAGTATATGGGTTTTTTTTTATTTTTAATAAATAAATGTGGTTATAACAAGTTATAATAAGGTTGTTGTGATTTATTTTATGGCTGTAATTTTTTTTAAGAAAGTAATGTGGTTTTAACAAGGGTGGTGTAATTTATTTACATTTTATTTTGTGGCTCTACATGGCTCAACTAGCCCAGGGAATCAGGCTGTTGAGCATGGGGTTGGATTCACTAGGGAGTGGGGTCTGCAAAAAAATTGTGCAGGGCCACCACTCTAGAGAGACCCAGTCTCGTGGTGAAAGCACTAGGTCTCTTCCTACACCCCTGGGGCAGTGAATGTAGGGTAATAAAGTGAAGTAAAATTAAGAAAAAGTGTAAAACACCATTTTAGTTTATGAAACTACAAGTCCCAGCCAGCTTGGGCTGTCATTGACAGCCTTGTAGATCTACAAGCGCCAGCATTCCCATGGCAGCCAGGGCATGCTGGCACTCGGAGAACCACAAGTTCCACCATACCCTGACACCCAGTGATGTGATGTCTTCTTCTGTAAGGGATCGATTAGTTTTGCATGAGAGAAAGAGAGAAAGAGAGAAAGAGAGAAAGAGAGAAAAATCCAATAAGGTGATTTCGCAGTCGTACATTTAATTTGTAGCAAAGTTTTTGTGAGAAGTGAGTATTGTTGGTGTGTCGAGTTGGATTCCTGCCTTTAGGAATTTGATTCTCTTTTTTGCATTTGTATAAGAAGAAGATGTCTCTGTTCAGTTTCTTTAGTAGGTTTTTAAGATCCATCTCTGTTCGCTACATTGGGGTATCTTCCATTATCAAAATGTGTAGCAAAAAATATTAGTGCGGTCATTGTTAATATTCTAGATCCTACTGGAATATTATGGGGTCATTTCGACTGTAGAAAGAAGATTGTTTTCAAGCACATTTGGATTATTTATTTATTTTTTTTTTGGTTAGACTACTCCATGAGCTGGAATGTTATTTTTTTTGCACAGTAACAGAACCTTTGGAATATTGTTTTTTTTTATATAGTTTTTTCAGACCTAATGGTGTAAAAGCTTACAAGATTAGATCCCTTACAGAAAATGATATCATTTGGAAAGTATATGGGGTTTTATTATTTTTAATACATAAATGTGGTTATAACAAGTTATAATAAGGTTGTTGTGATTTATTTTATGGCTGTAATTTTTTTTAAGAAAGTAATGTGGTTTTAACAAGGGTGGTGTAATTTATTTACATTTTATTTTGTGGCTCTACATGGCTCAACTAGCCCAGGGAATCAGGCTGTTGAGCATGGGGTTGGATTCACTAGGGAGTGGGGTCTGCAAAAAAATTGTGCAGGGCCACCACTCTAGAGAGACCCAGTCTCGTGGTGAAAGCACTAGGTCTCTTCCTACACCCCTGGGGCAGTGAATGTAGGGTAATAAAGTGAAGTAAAATTAAGAAAAAGTGTAAAACACCATTTTAGTTTATGAAACTACAAGTCCCAGCCAGCTTGGGCTGTCATTGACAGCCTTGTAGATCTACAAGCGCCAGCATTCCCATGGCAGCCAGGGCATGCTGGCACTCGGAGAACCACAAGTTCCACCATACCCTGACACCCAGTGATGTGATGTCTTCTTCTGTAAGGGATCGATTAGTTTTGCATGAGAGAAAGAGAGAAAGAGAGAAAGAGAGAAAGAGAGAAAGAGAGAAAAATCCAATAAGGTGATTTCACAGTCGTACATTTAATTTGTAGCAAAGTTTTTGTGAGAAGTGAGTATTGTTGGTGTGTCGAGTTGGATTCCTGCCTTTAGGAATTTGATTCTCTTTTTTGCATTTGTATAAGAAGAAGATGTCTCTGTTCAGTTTCTTTAGTAGGTTTTTAAGATCCATCTCTGTTCGCTACATTGGGGTATCTTCCATTATCAAAATGTGTAGCAAAAAATATTAGTGCGGTCATTGTTAATATTCTAGATCCTACTGGAATATTATGGGGTCATTTCGACTGTAGAAAGAAGATTGTTTTCAAGCACATTTGGATTATTTATTTATTTTTTTTTTGGTTAGACTACTCCATGAGCTGGAATGTTATTTTTTTTGCACAGTAACAGAACCTTTGGAATATTGTTTTTTTTTATATAGTTTTTTCAGACCTAATGGTGTAAAAGCTTACAAGATTAGATCCCTTACAGAAAATGATATCATTTGGAAAGTATATGGGGTTTTATTATTTTTAATACATAAATGTGGTTATAACAAGTTATAATAAGGTTGTTGTGATTTATTTTATGGCTGTAATTTTTTTTAAGAAAGTAATGTGGTTTTAACAAGGGTGGTGTAATTTATTTACATTTTATTTTGTGGCTCTACATGGCTCAACTAGCCCAGGGAATCAGGCTGTTGAGCATGGGGTTGGATTCACTAGGGAGTGGGGTCTGCAAAAAAATTGTGCAGGGCCACCACTCTAGAGAGACCCAGTCTCGTGGTGAAAGCACTAGGTCTCTTCCTACACCCCTGGGGCAGTGAATGTAGGGTAATAAAGTGAAGTAAAATTAAGAAAAAGTGTAAAACACCATTTTAGTTTATGAAACTACAAGTCCCAGCCAGCTTGGGCTGTCATTGACAGCCTTGTAGATCTACAAGCGCCAGCATTCCCATGGCAGCCAGGGCATGCTGGCACTCGGAGAACCACAAGTTCCACCATACCCTGACACCCAGTGATGTGATGTCTTCTTCTGTAAGGGATCGATTAGTTTTGCATGAGAGAAAGAGAGAAAGAGAGAAAGAGAGAAAGAGAGAAAAATCCAATAAGGTGATTTCGCAGTCGTACATTTAATTTGTAGCAAAGTTTTTGTGAGAAGTGAGTATTGTTGGTGTGTCGAGTTGGATTCCTGCCTTTAGGTATTTGATTCTCTTTTTTGCATTTGTATAAGAAGAAGATGTCTCTGTTCAGTTTCTTTAGTAGGTTTTTAAGATCCATCTCTGTTCGCTACATTGGGGTATCTTCCATTATCAAAATGTGTAGCAAAAAATATTAGTGCGGTCATTGTTAATATTCTAGATCCTACTGGAATATTATGGGGTCATTTCGACTGTAGAAAGAAGATTGTTTTCAAGCACATTTGGATTATTTTTTTATTTTTTTTTTGGTTAGACTACTCCATGAGCTGGAATGTTATTTTTTTTGCACAGTAACAGAACCTTTGGAATATTGTTTTTTTTTAAATAGTTTTTTCAGACCTAATGGTGTAAAAGCTTACAAGATTAGATCCCTTACAGAAGAAGATATCATTTGGAAAGTATATGGGGTTTTATTATTTTTAATAAATAAATGTGGTTATAACAAGTTATAATAAGGTTGTTGTGATTTATTTTATGGCTGTAATTTTTTTTAAGAAAGTAATGTGGTTTTAACAAGGGTGGTGTAATTTATTTACATTTTATTTTGTGGCTCTACATGGCTCAACTAGCCCAGGGAATCAGGCTGTTGAGCATGGGGTTGGATTCACTAGGGAGTGGGGTCTGCAAAAAAATTGTGCAGGGCCACCACTCTAGAGAGACCCAGTCTCGTGGTGAAAGCACTAGGTCTCTTCCTACACCCCTGGGGCAGTGAATGTAGGGTAATAAAGTGAAGTAAAATTAAGAAAAAGTGTAAAACACCATTTTAGTTTATGAAACTACAAGTCCCAGCCAGCTTGGGCTGTCATTGACAGCCTTGTAGATCTACAAGCGCCAGCATTCCCATGGCAGCCAGGGCATGCTGGCACTCGGAGAACCACAAGTTCCACCATACCCTGACACCCAGTGATGTGATGTCTTCTTCTGTAAGGGATCGATTAGTTTTGCATGAGAGAAAGAGAGAAAGAGAGAAAGAGAGAAAAATCCAATAAGGTGATTTCGCAGTCGTACATTTAATTTGTAGCAAAGTTTTTGTGAGAAGTGAGTATTGTTGGTGTGTCGAGTTGGATTCCTGCCTTTAGGAATTTGATTCTCTTTTTTGCATTTGTATAAGAAGAAGATGTCTCTGTTCAGTTTCTTTAGTAGGTTTTTAAGATCCATCTCTGTTCGCTACATTGGGGTATCTTCCATTATCAAAATGTGTAGCAAAAAATATTAGTGCGGTCATTGTTAATATTCTAGATCCTACTGGAATATTATGGGGTCATTTCGACTGTAGAAAGAAGATTGTTTTCAAGCACATTTGGATTATTTTTATTTATTTTTTTTGGTTAGACTACTCCATGAGCTGGAATGTTATTTTTTTTGCACAGTAACAGAACCTTTGGAATATTGTTTTTTTTTATATAGTTTTTTCAGACCTAATGGTGTAAAAGCTTACAAGATTAGATCCCTTACAGAAGAAGATATCATTTGGAAAGTATATGGGGTTTTATTATTTTTAATAAATAAATGTGGTTATAACAAGTTATAATAAGGTTGTTGTGATTTATTTTATGGCTGTAATTTTTTTTAAGAAAGTAATGTGGTTTTAACAAGGGTGGTGTAATTTATTTACATTTTATTTTGTGGCTCTACATGGCTCAACTAGCCCAGGGAATCAGGCTGTTGAGCATGGGGTTGGATTCACTAGGGAGTGGGGTCTGCAAAAAAATTGTGCAGGGCCACCACTCTAGAGAGACCCAGTCTCGTGGTGAAAGCACTAGGTCTCTTCCTACACCCCTGGGGCAGTGAATGTAGGGTAATAAAGTGAAGTAAAATTAAGAAAAAGTGTAAAACACCATTTTAGTTTATGAAACTACAAGTCCCAGCCAGCTTGGGCTGTCATTGACAGCCTTGTAGATCTACAAGCGCCAGCATTCCCATGGCAGCCAGGGCATGCTGGCACTCGGAGAACCACAAGTTCCACCATACCCTGACACCCAGTGATGTGATGTCTTCTTCTGTAAGGGATCGATTAGTTTTGCATGAGAGAAAGAGAGAAAGAGAGAAAGAGAGAAAGAGAGAAAAATCCAATAAGGTGATTTCGCAGTCGTACATTTAATTTGTAGCAAAGTTTTTGTGAGAAGTGAGTATTGTTGGTGTGTCGAGTTGGATTCCTGCCTTTAGGAATTTGATTCTCTTTTTTGCATTTGTATAAGAAGAAGATGTCTCTGTTCAGTTTCTTTAGTAGGTTTTTAAGATCCATCTCTGTTCGCTACATTGGGGTATCTTCCATTATCAAAATGTGTAGCAAAAAATATTAGTGCGGTCATTGTTAATATTCTAGATCCTACTGGAATATTATGGGGTCATTTCGACTGTAGAAAGAAGATTGTTTTCAAGCACATTTGGATTATTTTTATTTTTATTTTTTGGTTAGACTACTCCATGAGCTGGAATGTTATTTTTTTTGCACAGTAACAGAACCTTTGGAATATTGTTTTTTTTTATATAGTTTTTTCAGACCTAATGGTGTAAAAGCTTACAAGATTAGATCCCTTACAGAAGAAGATATCATTTGGAAAGTATATGGGGTTTTATTATTTTTAATAAATAAATGTGGTTATAACAAGTTATAATAAGGTTGTTGTGATTTATTTTATGGCTGTAATTTTTTTTAAGAAAGTAATGTGGTTTTAACAAGGGTGGTGTAATTTATTTACATTTTATTTTGTGGCTCTACATGGCTCAACTAGCCCAGGGAATCAGGCTGTTGAGCATGGGGTTGGATTCACTAGGGAGTGGGGTCTGCAAAAAAATTGTGCAGGGCCACCACTCTAGAGAGACCCAGTCTCGTGGTGAAAGCACTAGGTCTCTTCCTACACCCCTGGGGCAGTGAATGTAGGGTAATAAAGTGAAGTAAAATTAAGAAAAAGTGTAAAACACCATTTTAGTTTATGAAACTACAAGTCCCAGCCAGCTTGGGCTGTCATTGACAGCCTTGTAGATCTACAAGCGCCAGCATTCCCATGGCAGCCAGGGCATGCTGGCACTCGGAGAACCACAAGTTCCACCATACCCTGACACCCAGTGATGTGATGTCTTCTTCTGTAAGGGATCGATTAGTTTTGCATGAGAGAAAGAGAGAAAGAGAGAAAGAGAGAAAGAGAGAAAAATCCAATAAGGTGATTTCGCAGTCGTACATTTAATTTGTAGCAAAGTTTTTGTGAGAAGTGAGTATTGTTGGTGTGTCGAGTTGGATTCCTGCCTTTAGGAATTTGATTCTCTTTTTTGCATTTGTATAAGAAGAAGATGTCTCTGTTCAGTTTCTTTAGTAGGTTTTTAAGATCCATCTCTGTTCGCTACATTGGGGTATCTTCCATTATCAAAATGTGTAGCAAAAAATATTAGTGCGGTCATTGTTAATATTCTAGATCCTACTGGAATATTATGGGGTCATTTCGACTGTAGAAAGAAGATTGTTTTCAAGCACATTTGGATTATTTTTTTTTTTTTTTTTTTGGTTAGACTACTCCATGAGCTGGAATGTTATTTTTTTTGCACAGTAACAGAACCTTTGGAATATTGTTTTTTTTTATATAGTTTTTTCAGACCTAATGGTGTAAAAGCTTACAAGATTAGATCCCTTACAGAAGAAGATATCATTTGGAAAGTATATGGGGTTTTATTATTTTTAATAAATAAATGTGGTTATAACAAGTTATAATAAGGTTGTTGTGATTTATTTTATGGCTGTAATTTTTTTTAAGAAAGTAATGTGGTTTTAACAAGGGTGGTGTAATTTATTTACATTTTATTTTGTGGCTCTACATGGCTCAACTAGCCCAGGGAATCAGGCTGTTGAGCATGGGGTTGGATTCACTAGGGAGTGGGGTCTGCAAAAAAATTGTGCAGGGCCACCACTCTAGAGAGACCCAGTCTCGTGGTGAAAGCACTAGGTCTCTTCCTACACCCCTGGGGCAGTGAATGTAGGGTAATAAAGTGAAGTAAAATTAAGAAAAAGTGTAAAACACCATTTTAGTTTATGAAACTACAAGTCCCAGCCAGCTTGGGCTGTCATTGACAGCCTTGTAGATCTACAAGCGCCAGCATTCCCATGGCAGCCAGGGCATGCTGGCACTCGGAGAACCACAAGTTCCACCATACCCTGACACCCAGTGATGTGATGTCTTCTTCTGTAAGGGATCGATTAGTTTTGCATGAGAGAAAGAGAGAAAGAGAGAAAAATCCAATAAGGTGATTTCGCAGTCGTACATTTAATTTGTAGCAAAGTTTTTGTGAGAAGTGAGTATTGTTGGTGTGTCGAGTTGGATTCCTGCCTTTAGGAATTTGATTCTCTTTTTTGCATTTGTATAAGAAGAAGATGTCTCTGTTCAGTTTCTTTAGTAGGTTTTTAAGATCCATCTCTGTTCGCTACATTGGGGTATCTTCCATTATCAAAATGTGTAGCAAAAAATATTAGTGCGGTCATTGTTAATATTCTAGATCCTACTGGAATATTATGGGGTCATTTCGACTGTAGAAAGAAGATTGTTTTCAAGCACATTTGGATTATTTTTTTTTTTTTTTTTTGGTTAGACTACTCCATGAGCTGGAATGTTATTTTTTTTGCACAGTAACAGAACCTTTGGAATATTGTTTTTTTTATATAGTTTTTTCAGACCTAATGGTGTAAAAGCTTACAAGATTAGATCCCTTACAGAAGAAGATATCCTTTGGAAAGTATATGGGGTTTTATTATTTTTAATAAATAAATGTGGTTATAACAAGTTATAATAAGGTTGTTGTGATTTATTTTATGGCTGTAATTTTTTTTAAGAAAGTAATGTGGTTTTAACAAGGGTGGTGTAATTTATTTACATTTTATTTTGTGGCTCTACATGGCTCAACTAGCCCAGGGAATCAGGCTGTTGAGCATGGGGTTGGATTCACTAGGGAGTGGGGTCTGCAAAAAAATTGTGCAGGGCCACCACTCTAGAGAGACCCAGTCTCGTGGTGAAAGCACTAGGTCTCTTCCTACACCCCTGGGGCAGTGAATGTAGGGTAATAAAGTGAAGTAAAATTAAGAAAAAGTGTAAAACACCATTTTAGTTTATGAAACTACAAGTCCCAGCCAGCTTGGGCTGTCATTGACAGCCTTGTAGATCTACAAGCGCCAGCATTCCCATGGCAGCCAGGGCATGCTGGCACTCGGAGAACCACAAGTTCCACCATACCCTGACACCCAGTGATGTGATGTCTTCTTCTGTAAGGGATCGATTAGTTTTGCATGAGAGAAAGAGAGAAAGAGAGAAAGAGAGAAAGAGAGAAAAATCCAATAAGGTGATTTCGCAGTCGTACATTTAATTTGTAGCAAAGTTTTTGTGAGAAGTGAGTATTGTTGGTGTGTCGAGTTGGATTCCTGCCTTTAGGAATTTGATTCTCTTTTTTGCATTTGTATAAGAAGAAGATGTCTCTGTTCAGTTTCTTTAGTAGGTTTTTAAGATCCATCTCTGTTCGCTACATTGGGGTATCTTCCATTATCAAAATGTGTAGCAAAAAATATTAGTGCGGTCATTGTTAATATTCTAGATCCTACTGGAATATTATGGGGTCATTTCGACTGTAGAAAGAAGATTGTTTTCAAGCACATTTGGATTATTTTTTTTTTTTTTTTTTTGGTTAGACTACTCCATGAGCTGGAATGTTATTTTTTTTGCACAGTAACAGAACCTTTGGAATATTGTTTTTTTTTATATAGTTTTTTCAGACCTAATGGTGTAAAAGCTTACAAGATTAGATCCCTTACAGAAGAAGATATCATTTGGAAAGTATATGGGGTTTTATTATTTTTAATAAATAAATGTGGTTATAACAAGTTATAATAAGGTTGTTGTGATTTATTTTATGGCTGTAATTTTTTTTAAGAAAGTAATGTGGTTTTAACAAGGGTGGTGTAATTTATTTACATTTTATTTTGTGGCTCTACATGGCTCAACTAGCCCAGGGAATCAGGCTGTTGAGCATGGGGTTGGATTCACTAGGGAGTGGGGTCTGCAAAAAAATTGTGCAGGGCCACCACTCTAGAGAGACCCAGTCTCGTGGTGAAAGCACTAGGTCTCTTCCTACACCCCTGGGGCAGTGAATGTAGGGTAATAAAGTGAAGTAAAATTAAGAAAAAGTGTAAAACACCATTTTAGTTTATGAAACTACAAGTCCCAGCCAGCTTGGGCTGTCATTGACAGCCTTGTAGATCTACAAGCGCCAGCATTCCTATGGCAGCCAGGGCATGCTGGCACTCGGAGAACCACAAGTTCCACCATACCCTGACACCCAGTGATGTGATGTCTTCTTCTGTAAGGGATCGATTAGTTTTGCATGAGAGAAAGAGAGAAAGAGAGAAAGAGAGAAAGAGAGAAAAATCCAATAAGGTGATTTCGCAGTCGTACATTTAATTTGTAGCAAAGTTTTTGTGAGAAGTGAGTATTGTTGGTGTGTCGAGTTGGATTCCTGCCTTTAGGAATTTGATTCTCTTTTTTGCATTTGTATAAGAAGAAGATGTCTCTGTTCAGTTTCTTTAGTAGGTTTTTAAGATCCATCTCTGTTCGCTACATTGGGGTATCTTCCATTATCAAAATGTGTAGCAAAAAATATTAGTGCGGTCATTGTTAATATTCTAGATCCTACTGGAATATTATGGGGTCATTTCGACTGTAGAAAGAAGATTGTTTTCAAGCACATTTGGATTATTTTTATTTATTTTTTTTGGTTAGACTACTCCATGAGCTGGAATGTTATTTTTTTTGCACAGTAACAGAACCTTTGGAATATTGTTTTTTTTTATATAGTTTTTTCAGACCTAATGGTGTAAAAGCTTACAAGATTAGATCCCTTACAGAAGAAGATATCATTTGGAAAGTATATGGGGTTTTATTATTTTTAATAAATAAATGTGGTTATAACAAGTTATAATAAGGTTGTTGTGATTTATTTTATGGCTGTAATTTTTTTTAAGAAAGTAATGTGGTTTTAACAAGGGTGGTGTAATTTATTTACATTTTATTTTGTGGCTCTACATGGCTCAACTAGCCCAGGGAATCAGGCTGTTGAGCATGGGGTTGGATTCACTAGGGAGTGGGGTCTGCAAAAAAATTGTGCAGGGCCACCACTCTAGAGAGACCCAGTCTCGTGGTGAAAGCACTAGGTCTCTTCCTACACCCCTGGGGCAGTGAATGTAGGGTAATAAAGTGAAGTAAAATTAAGAAAAAGTGTAAAACACCATTTTAGTTTATGAAACTACAAGTCCCAGCCAGCTTGGGCTGTCATTGACAGCCTTGTAGATCTACAAGCGCCAGCATTCCCATGGCAGCCAGGGCATGCTGGCACTCGGAGAACCACAAGTTCCACCATACCCTGACACCCAGTGATGTGATGTCTTCTTCTGTAAGGGATCGATTAGTTTTGCATGAGAGAAAGAGAGAAAGAGAGAAAGAGAGAAAGAGAGAAAAATCCAATAAGGTGATTTCGCAGTCGTACATTTAATTTGTAGCAAAGTTTTTGTGAGAAGTGAGTATTGTTGGTGTGTCGAGTTGGATTCCTGCCTTTAGGAATTTGATTCTCTTTTTTGCATTTGTATAAGAAGAAGATGTCTCTGTTCAGTTTCTTTAGTAGGTTTTTAAGATCCATCTCTGTTCGCTACATTGGGGTATCTTCCATTATCAAAATGTGTAGCAAAAAATATTAGTGCGGTCATTGTTAATATTCTAGATCCTACTGGAATATTATGGGGTCATTTCGACTGTAGAAAGAAGATTGTTTTCAAGCACATTTGGATTATTTTTTTTTTTTTTTTTTGGTTAGACTACTCCATGAGCTGGAATGTTATTTTTTTTGCACAGTAACAGAACCTTTGGAATATTGTTTTTTTTTTATATAGTTTTTTCAGACCTAATGGTGTAAAAGCTTACAAGATTAGATCCCTTACAGAAGAAGATATCATTTGGAAAGTATATGGGGTTTTATTATTTTTAATAAATAAATGTGGTTATAACAAGTTATAATAAGGTTGTTGTGATTTATTTTATGGCTGTAATTTTTTTTAAGAAAGTAATGTGGTTTTAACAAGGGTGGTGTAATTTATTTACATTTTATTTTGTGGCTCTACATGGCTCAACTAGCCCAGGGAATCAGGCTGTTGAGCATGGGGTTGGATTCACTAGGGAGTGGGGTCTGCAAAAAAATTGTGCAGGGCCACCACTCTAGAGAGACCCAGTCTCGTGGTGAAAGCACTAGGTCTCTTCCTACACCCCTGGGGCAGTGAATGTAGGGTAATAAAGTGAAGTAAAATTAAGAAAAAGTGTAAAACACCATTTTAGTTTATGAAACTACAAGTCCCAGCCAGCTTGGGCTGTCATTGACAGCCTTGTAGATCTACAAGCGCCAGCATTCCCATGGCAGCCAGGGCATGCTGGCACTCGGAGAACCACAAGTTCCACCATACCCTGACACCCAGTGATGTGATGTCTTCTTCTGTAAGGGATCGATTAGTTTTGCATGAGAGAAAGAGAGAAAGAGAGAAAAATCCAATAAGGTGATTTCGCAGTCGTACATTTAATTTGTAGCAAAGTTTTTGTGAGAAGTGAGTATTGTTGGTGTGTCGAGTTGGATTCCTGCCTTTAGGAATTTGATTCTCTTTTTTGCATTTGTATAAGAAGAAGATGTCTCTGTTCAGTTTCTTTAGTAGGTTTTTAAGATCCATCTCTGTTCGCTACATTGGGGTATCTTCCATTATCAAAATGTGTAGCAAAAAATATTAGTGCGGTCATTGTTAATATTCTAGATCCTACTGGAATATTATGGGGTCATTTCGACTGTAGAAAGAAGATTGTTTTCAAGCACATTTGGATTATTTTTTTTTTTTTTTTTTGGTTAGACTACTCCATGAGCTGGAATGTTATTTTTTTTGCACAGTAACAGAACCTTTGGAATATTGTTTTTTTTATATAGTTTTTTCAGACCTAATGGTGTAAAAGCTTACAAGATTAGATCCCTTACAGAAGAAGATATCCTTTGGAAAGTATATGGGGTTTTATTATTTTTAATAAATAAATGTGGTTATAACAAGTTATAATAAGGTTGTTGTGATTTATTTTATGGCTGTAATTTTTTTTAAGAAAGTAATGTGGTTTTAACAAGGGTGGTGTAATTTATTTACATTTTATTTTGTGGCTCTACATGGCTCAACTAGCCCAGGGAATCAGGCTGTTGAGCATGGGGTTGGATTCACTAGGGAGTGGGGTCTGCAAAAAAATTGTGCAGGGCCACCACTCTAGAGAGACCCAGTCTCGTGGTGAAAGCACTAGGTCTCTTCCTACACCCCTGGGGCAGTGAATGTAGGGTAATAAAGTGAAGTAAAATTAAGAAAAAGTGTAAAACACCATTTTAGTTTATGAAACTACAAGTCCCAGCCAGCTTGGGCTGTCATTGACAGCCTTGTAGATCTACAAGCGCCAGCATTCCCATGGCAGCCAGGGCATGCTGGCACTCGGAGAACCACAAGTTCCACCATACCCTGACACCCAGTGATGTGATGTCTTCTTCTGTAAGGGATCGATTAGTTTTGCATGAGAGAAAGAGAGAAAGAGAGAAAGAGAGAAAGAGAGAAAAATCCAATAAGGTGATTTCGCAGTCGTACATTTAATTTGTAGCAAAGTTTTTGTGAGAAGTGAGTATTGTTGGTGTGTCGAGTTGGATTCCTGCCTTTAGGAATTTGATTCTCTTTTTTGCATTTGTATAAGAAGAAGATGTCTCTGTTCAGTTTCTTTAGTAGGTTTTTAAGATCCATCTCTGTTCGCTACATTGGGGTATCTTCCATTATCAAAATGTGTAGCAAAAAATATTAGTGCGGTCATTGTTAATATTCTAGATCCTACTGGAATATTATGGGGTCATTTCGACTGTAGAAAGAAGATTGTTTTCAAGCACATTTGGATTATTTTTATTATTTTTTTTTGGTTAGACTACTCCATGAGCTGGAATGTTATTTTTTTTGCACAGTAACAGAACCTTTGGAATATTGTTTTTTTTTATATAGTTTTTTCAGACCTAATGGTGTAAAAGCTTACAAGATTAGATCCCTTACAGAAGAAGATATCATTTGGAAAGTATATGGGGTTTTATTATTTTTAATAAATAAATGTGGTTATAACAAGTTATAATAAGGTTGTTGTGATTTATTTTATGGCTGTAATTTTTTTTAAGAAAGTAATGTGGTTTTAACAAGGGTGGTGTAATTTATTTACATTTTATTTTGTGGCTCTACATGGCTCAACTAGCCCAGGGAATCAGGCTGTTGAGCATGGGGTTGGATTCACTAGGGAGTGGGGTCTGCAAAAAAATTGTGCAGGGCCACCACTCTAGAGAGACCCAGTCTCGTGGTGAAAGCACTAGGTCTCTTCCTACACCCCTGGGGCAGTGAATGTAGGGTAATAAAGTGAAGTAAAATTAAGAAAAAGTGTAAAACACCATTTTAGGTTATGAAACTACAAGTCCCAGCCAGCTTGGGCTGTCATTGACAGCCTTGTAGATCTACAAGCGCCAGCATTCCCATGGCAGCCAGGGCATGCTGGCACTCGGAGAACCACAAGTTCCACCATACCCTGACACCCAGTGATGTGATGTCTTCTTCTGTAAGGGATCGATTAGTTTTGCATGAGAGAAAGAGAGAAAGAGAGAAAGAGAGAAAAATCCAACAAGGTGATTTCGCAGTCGTACATTTAATTTGTAGCAAAGTTTTTGTGAGAAGTGAGTATTGTTGGTGTGTCGAGTTGGATTCCTGCCTTTAGGAATTTGATTCTCTTTTTTGCATTTGTATAAGAAGAAGATGTCTCTGTTCAGTTTCTTTAGTAGGTTTTTAAGATCCATCTCTGTTCGCTACATTGGGGTATCTTCCATTATCAAAATGTGTAGCAAAAAATATTAGTGCGGTCATTGTTAATATTCTAGATCCTACTGGAATATTATGGGGTCATTTCGACTGTAGAAAGAAGATTGTTTTCAAGCACATTTGGATTATTTTTATTTATTTTTTTTGGTTAGACTACTCCATGAGCTGGAATGTTATTTTTTTTGCACAGTAACAGAACCTTTGGAATATTGTTTTTTTTTATATAGTTTTTTCAGACCTAATGGTGTAAAAGCTTACAAGATTAGATCCCTTACAGAAGAAGATATCATTTGGAAAGTATATGGGGTTTTATTATTTTTAATAAATAAATGTGGTTATAACAAGTTATAATAAGGTTGTTGTGATTTATTTTATGGCTGTAATTTTTTTTAAGAAAGTAATGTGGTTTTAACAAGGGTGGTGTAATTTATTTACATTTTATTTTGTGGCTCTACATGGCTCAACTAGCCCAGGGAATCAGGCTGTTGAGCATGGGGTTGGATTCACTAGGGAGTGGGGTCTGCAAAAAAACTGTGCAGGGCCACCACTCTAGAGAGACCCAGTCTCGTGGTGAAAGCACTAGGTCTCTTCCTACACCCCTGGGGCAGTGAATGTAGGGTAATAAAGTGAAGTAAAATTAAGAAAAAGTGTAAAACACCATTTTAGTTTATGAAACTACAAGTCCCAGCCAGCTTGGGCTGTCATTGACAGCCTTGTAGATCTACAAGCGCCAGCATTCCCATGGCAGCCAGGGCATGCTGGCACTCGGAGAACCACAAGTTCCACCATACCCTGACACCCAGTGATGTGATGTCTTCTTCTGTAAGGGATCGATTAGTTTTGCATGAGAGAAAGAGAGAAAGAGAGAAAGAGAGAAAGAGAGAAAAATCCAATAAGGTGATTTCGCAGTCGTACATTTAATTTGTAGCAAAGTTTTTGTGAGAAGTGAGTATTGTTGGTGTGTCGAGTTGGATTCCTGCCTTTAGGAATTTGATTCTCTTTTTTGCATTTGTATAAGAAGAAGATGTCTCTGTTCAGTTTCTTTAGTAGGTTTTTAAGATCCATCTCTGTTCGCTACATTGGGGTATCTTCCATTATCAAAATGTGTAGCAAAAAATATTAGTGCGGTCATTGTTAATATTCTAGATCCTACTGGAATATTATGGGGTCATTTCGACTGTAGAAAGAAGATTGTTTTCAAGCACATTTGGATTATTTATTTTATTTTTTTTTTGGTTAGACTACTCCATGAGCTGGAATGTTATTTTTTTTGCACAGTAACAGAACCTTTGGAATATTGTTTTTTTTTATATAGTTTTTTCAGACCTAATGGTGTAAAAGCTTACAAGATTAGATCCCTTACAGAAGAAGATATCATTTGGAAAGTATATGGGGTTTTATTATTTTTAATAAATAAATGTGGTTATAACAAGTTATAATAAGGTTGTTGTGATTTATTTTATGGCTGTAATTTTTTTTAAGAAAGTAATGTGGTTTTAACAAGGGTGGTGTAATTTATTTACATTTTATTTTGTGGCTCTACATGGCTCAACTAGCCCAGGGAATCAGGCTGTTGAGCATGGGGTTGGATTCACTAGGGAGTGGGGTCTGCAAAAAAATTGTGCAGGGCCACCACTCTAGAGAGACCCAGTCTCGTGGTGAAAGCACTAGGTCTCTTCCTACACCCCTGGGGCAGTGAATGTAGGGTAATAAAGTGAAGTAAAATTAAGAAAAAGTGTAAAACACCATTTTAGTTTATGAAACTACAAGTCCCAGCCAGCTTGGGCTGTCATTGACAGCCTTGTAGATCTACAAGCGCCAGCATTCCCATGGCAGCCAGGGCATGCTGGCACTCGGAGAACCACAAGTTCCACCATACCCTGACACCCAGTGATGTGATGTCTTCTTCTGTAAGGGATCGATTAGTTTTGCATGAGAGAAAGAGAGAAAGAGAGAAAGAGAGAAAGAGAGAAAAATCCAATAAGGTGATTTCGCAGTCGTACATTTAATTTGTAGCAAAGTTTTTGTGAGAAGTGAGTATTGTTGGTGTGTCGAGTTGGATTCCTGCCTTTAGGAATTTGATTCTCTTTTTTGCATTTGTATAAGAAGAAGATGTCTCTGTTCAGTTTCTTTAGTAGGTTTTTAAGATCCATCTCTGTTCGCTACATTGGGGTATCTTCCATTATCAAAATGTGTAGCAAAAAATATTAGTGCGGTCATTGTTAATATTCTAGATCCTACTGGAATATTATGGGGTCATTTCGACTGTAGAAAGAAGATTGTTTTCAAGCACATTTGGATTATTTTTTTTTTTTTTTTTTTGGTTAGACTACTCCATGAGCTGGAATGTTATTTTTTTTGCACAGTAACAGAACCTTTGGAATATTGTTTTTTTTTATATAGTTTTTTCAGACCTAATGGTGTAAAAGCTTACAAGATTAGATCCCTTACAGAAGAAGATATCATTTGGAAAGTATATGGGGTTTTATTATTTTTAATAAATAAATGTGGTTATAACAAGTTATAATAAGGTTGTTGTGATTTATTTTATGGCTGTAATTTTTTTTAAGAAAGTAATGTGGTTTTAACAAGGGTGGTGTAATTTATTTACATTTTATTTTGTGGCTCTACATGGCTCAACTAGCCCAGGGAATCAGGCTGTTGAGCATGGGGTTGGATTCACTAGGGAGTGGGGTCTGCAAAAAAATTGTGCAGGGCCACCACTCTAGAGAGACCCAGTCTCGTGGTGAAAGCACTAGGTCTCTTCCTACACCCCTGGGGCAGTGAATGTAGGGTAATAAAGTGAAGTAAAATTAAGAAAAAGTGTAAAACACCATTTTAGTTTATGAAACTACAAGTCCCAGCCAGCTTGGGCTGTCATTGACAGCCTTGTAGATCTACAAGCGCCAGCATTCCCATGGCAGCCAGGGCATGCTGGCACTCGGAGAACCACAAGTTCCACCATACCCTGACACCCAGTGATGTGATGTCTTCTTCTGTAAGGGATCGATTAGTTTTGCATGAGAGAAAGAGAGAAAGAGAGAAAGAGAGAAAGAGAGAAAAATCCAATAAGGTGATTTCGCAGTCGTACATTTAATTTGTAGCAAAGTTTTTGTGAGAAGTGAGTATTGTTGGTGTGTCGAGTTGGATTCCTGCCTTTAGGAATTTGATTCTCTTTTTTGCATTTGTATAAGAAGAAGATGTCTCTGTTCAGTTTCTTTAGTAGGTTTTTAAGATCCATCTCTGTTCGCTACATTGGGGTATCTTCCATTATCAAAATGTGTAGCAAAAAATATTAGTGCGGTCATTGTTAATATTCTAGATCCTACTGGAATATTATGGGGTCATTTCGACTGTAGAAAGAAGATTGTTTTCAAGCACATTTGGATTATTTTTTTTTTTTTTTTTTTGGTTAGACTACTCCATGAGCTGGAATGTTATTTTTTTTGCACAGTAACAGAACCTTTGGAATATTGTTTTTTTTTATATAGTTTTTTCAGACCTAATGGTGTAAAAGCTTACAAGATTAGATCCCTTACAGAAGAAGATATCATTTGGAAAGTATATGGGGTTTTATTATTTTTAATAAATAAATGTGGTTATAACAAGTTATAATAAGGTTGTTGTGATTTATTTTATGGCTGTAATTTTTTTTAAGAAAGTAATGTGGTTTTAACAAGGGTGGTGTAATTTATTTACATTTTATTTTGTGGCTCTACATGGCTCAACTAGCCCAGGGAATCAGGCTGTTGAGCATGGGGTTGGATTCACTAGGGAGTGGGGTCTGCAAAAAAATTGTGCAGGGCCACCACTCTAGAGAGACCCAGTCTCGTGGTGAAAGCACTAGGTCTCTTCCTACACCCCTGGGGCAGTGAATGTAGGGTAATAAAGTGAAGTAAAATTAAGAAAAAGTGTAAAACACCATTTTAGTTTATGAAACTACAAGTCCCAGCCAGCTTGGGCTGTCATTGACAGCCTTGTAGATCTACAAGCGCCAGCATTCCCATGGCAGCCAGGGCATGCTGGCACTCGGAGAACCACAAGTTCCACCATACCCTGACACCCAGTGATGTGATGTCTTCTTCTGTAAGGGATCGATTAGTTTTGCATGAGAGAAAGAGAGAAAGAGAGAAAGAGAGAAAGAGAGAAAAATCCAATAAGGTGATTTCGCAGTCGTACATTTAATTTGTAGCAAAGTTTTTGTGAGAAGTGAGTATTGTTGGTGTGTCGAGTTGGATTCCTGCCTTTAGGAATTTGATTCTCTTTTTTGCATTTGTATAAGAAGAAGATGTCTCTGTTCAGTTTCTTTAGTAGGTTTTTAAGATCCATCTCTGTTCGCTACATTGGGGTATCTTCCATTATCAAAATGTGTAGCAAAAAATATTAGTGCGGTCATTGTTAATATTCTAGATCCTACTGGAATATTATGGGGTCATTTCGACTGTAGAAAGAAGATTGTTTTCAAGCACATTTGGATTATTTTTTTTTTTTTTTTTTTGGTTAGACTACTCCATGAGCTGGAATGTTATTTTTTTTGCACAGTAACAGAACCTTTGGAATATTGTTTTTTTTTATATAGTTTTTTCAGACCTAATGGTGTAAAAGCTTACAAGATTAGATCCCTTACAGAAGAAGATATCATTTGGAAAGTATATGGGGTTTTATTATTTTTAATAAATAAATGTGGTTATAACAAGTTATAATAAGGTTGTTGTGATTTATTTTATGGCTGTAATTTTTTTTAAGAAAGTAATGTGGTTTTAACAAGGGTGGTGTAATTTATTTACATTTTATTTTGTGGCTCTACATGGCTCAACTAGCCCAGGGAATCAGGCTGTTGAGCATGGGGTTGGATTCACTAGGGAGTGGGGTCTGCAAAAAAATTGTGCAGGGCCACCACTCTAGAGAGACCCAGTCTCGTGGTGAAAGCACTAGGTCTCTTCCTACACCCCTGGGGCAGTGAATGTAGGGTAATAAAGTGAAGTAAAATTAAGAAAAAGTGTAAAACACCATTTTAGTTTATGAAACTACAAGTCCCAGCCAGCTTGGGCTGTCATTGACAGCCTTGTAGATCTACAAGCGCCAGCATTCCCATGGCAGCCAGGGCATGCTGGCACTCGGAGAACCACAAGTTCCACCATACCCTGACACCCAGTGATGTGATGTCTTCTTCTGTAAGGGATCAATTAGTTTTGCATGAGAGAAAGAGAGAAAGAGAGAAAGAGAGAAAGAGAGAAAAATCCAATAAGGTGATTTCGCAGTCGTACATTTAATTTGTAGCAAAGTTTTTGTGAGAAGTGAGTATTGTTGGTGTGTCGAGTTGGATTCCTGCCTTTAGGAATTTGATTCTCTTTTTTGCATTTGTATAAGAAGAAGATGTCTCTGTTCAGTTTCTTTAGTAGGTTTTTAAGATCCATCTCTGTTCGCTACATTGGGGTATCTTCCATTATCAAAATGTGTAGCAAAAAATATTAGTGCGGTCATTGTTAATATTCTAGATCCTACTGGAATATTATGGGGTCATTTCGACTGTAGAAAGAAGATTGTTTTCAAGCACATTTGGATTATTTTTTTTATTTTTTTTTGGTTAGACTACTCCATGAGCTGGAATGTTATTTTTTTTGCACAGTAACAGAACCTTTGGAATATTGTTTTTTTTTATATAGTTTTTTCAGACCTAATGGTGTAAAAGCTTACAAGATTAGATCCCTTACAGAAGAAGATATCATTTGGAAAGTATATGGGGTTTTATTATTTTTAATAAATAAATGTGGTTATAACAAGTTATAATAAGGTTGTTGTGATTTATTTTATGGCTGTAATTTTTTTTAAGAAAGTAATGTGGTTTTAACAAGGGTGGTGTAATTTATTTACATTTTATTTTGTGGCTCTACATGGCTCAACTAGCCCAGGGAATCAGGCTGTTGAGCATGGGGTTGGATTCACTAGGGAGTGGGGTCTGCAAAAAAATTGTGCAGGGCCACCACTCTAGAGAGACCCAGTCTCGTGGTGAAAGCACTAGGTCTCTTCCTACACCCCTGGGGCAGTGAATGTAGGGTAATAAAGTGAAGTAAAATTAAGAAAAAGTGTAAAACACCATTTTAGTTTATGAAACTACAAGTCCCAGCCAGCTTGGGCTGTCATTGACAGCCTTGTAGATCTACAAGCGCCAGCATTCCCATGGCAGCCAGGGCATGCTGGCACTCGGAGAACCACAAGTTCCACCATACCCTGACACCCAGTGATGTGATGTCTTCTTCTGTAAGGGATCGATTAGTTTTGCATGAGAGAAAGAGAGAAAGAGAGAAAGAGAGAAAGAGAGAAAAATCCAATAAGGTGATTTCGCAGTCGTACATTTAATTTGTAGCAAAGTTTTTGTGAGAAGTGAGTATTGTTGGTGTGTCGAGTTGGATTCCTGCCTTTAGGAATTTGATTCTCTTTTTTGCATTTGTATAAGAAGAAGATGTCTCTGTTCAGTTTCTTTAGTAGGTTTTTAAGATCCATCTCTGTTCGCTACATTGGGGTATCTTCCATTATCAAAATGTGTAGCAAAAAATATTAGTGCGGTCATTGTTAATATTCTAGATCCTACTGGAATATTATGGGGTCATTTCGACTGTAGAAAGAAGATTGTTTTCAAGCACATTTGGATTATTTTTTTTTTTGGTTAGACTACTCCATGAGCTGGAATGTTATTTTTTTTGCACAGTAACAGAACCTTTGGAATATTGTTTTTTTTATATAGTTTTTTCAGACCTAATGGTGTAAAAGCTTACAAGATTAGATCCCTTACAGAAGAAGATATCATTTGGAAAGTATATGGGGTTTTATTATTTTTAATAAATAAATGTGGTTATAACAAGTTATAATAAGGTTGTTGTGATTTATTTTATGGCTGTAATTTTTTTTAAGAAAGTAATGTGGTTTTAACAAGGGTGGTGTAATTTATTTACATTTTATTTTGTGGCTCTACATGGCTCAACTAGCCCAGGGAATCAGGCTGTTGAGCATGGGGTTGGATTCACTAGGGAGTGGGGTCTGCAAAAAAATTGTGCAGGGCCACCACTCTAGAGAGACCCAGTCTCGTGGTGAAAGCACTAGGTCTCTTCCTACACCCCTGGGGCAGTGAATGTAGGGTAATAAAGTGAAGTAAAATTAAGAAAAAGTGTAAAACACCATTTTAGTTTATGAAACTACAAGTCCCAGCCAGCTTGGGCTGTCATTGACAGCCTTGTAGATCTACAAGCGCCAGCATTCCCATGGCAGCCAGGGCATGCTGGCACTCGGAGAACCACAAGTTCCACCATACCCTGACACCCAGTGATGTGATGTCTTCTTCTGTAAGGGATCGATTAGTTTTGCATGAGAGAAAGAGAGAAAGAGAGAAAGAGAGAAAGAGAGAAAAATCCAATAAGGTGATTTCGCAGTCGTACATTTAATTTGTAGCAAAGTTTTTGTGAGAAGTGAGTATTGTTGGTGTGTCGAGTTGGATTCCTGCCTTTAGGAATTTGATTCTCTTTTTTGCATTTGTATAAGAAGAAGATGTCTCTGTTCAGTTTCTTTAGTAGGTTTTTAAGATCCATCTCTGTTCGCTACATTGGGGTATCTTCCATTATCAAAATGTGTAGCAAAAAATATTAGTGCGGTCATTGTTAATATTCTAGATCCTACTGGAATATTATGGGGTCATTTCGACTGTAGAAAGAAGATTGTTTTCAAGCACATTTGGATTATTATTTTTTATTTTTTTTTGGTTAGACTACTCCATGAGCTGGAATGTTATTTTTTTTGCACAGTAACAGAACCTTTGGAATATTGTTTTTTTTTATATAGTTTTTTCAGACCTAATGGTGTAAAAGCTTACAAGATTAGATCCCTTACAGAAGAAGATATCATTTGGAAAGTATATGGGGTTTTATTATTTTTAATAAATAAATGTGGTTATAACAAGTTATAATAAGGTTGTTGTGATTTATTTTATGGCTGTAATTTTTTTTAAGAAAGTAATGTGGTTTTAACAAGGGTGGTGTAATTTATTTACATTTTATTTTGTGGCTCTACATGGCTCAACTAGCCCAGGGAATCAGGCTGTTGAGCATGGGGTTGGATTCACTAGGGAGTGGGGTCTGCAAAAAAATTGTGCAGGGCCACCACTCTAGAGAGACCCAGTCTCGTGGTGAAAGCACTAGGTCTCTTCCTACACCCCTGGGGCAGTGAATGTAGGGTAATAAAGTGAAGTAAAATTAAGAAAAAGTGTAAAACACCATTTTAGTTTATGAAACTACAAGTCCCAGCCAGCTTGGGCTGTCATTGACAGCCTTGTAGATCTACAAGCGCCAGCATTCCCATGGCAGCCAGGGCATGCTGGCACTCGGAGAACCACAAGTTCCACCATACCCTGACACCCAGTGATGTGATGTCTTCTTCTGTAAGGGATCGATTAGTTTTGCATGAGAGAAAGAGAGAAAGAGAGAAAGAGAGAAAGAGAGAAAAATCCAATAAGGTGATTTCGCAGTCGTACATTTAATTTGTAGCAAAGTTTTTGTGAGAAGTGAGTATTGTTGGTGTGTCGAGTTGGATTCCTGCCTTTAGGAATTTGATTCTCTTTTTTGCATTTGTATAAGAAGAAGATGTCTCTGTTCAGTTTCTTTAGTAGGTTTTTAAGATCCATCTCTGTTCGCTACATTGGGGTATCTTCCATTATCAAAATGTGTAGCAAAAAATATTAGTGCGGTCATTGTTAATATTCTAGATCCTACTGGAATATTATGGGGTCATTTCGACTGTAGAAAGAAGATTGTTTTCAAGCACATTTGGATTATTATTTTTTATTTTTTTTTGGTTAGACTACTCCATGAGCTGGAATGTTATTTTTTTTGCACAGTAACAGAACCTTTGGAATATTGTTTTTTTTTATATAGTTTTTTCAGACCTAATGGTGTAAAAGCTTACAAGATTAGATCCCTTACAGAAGAAGATATCATTTGGAAAGTATATGGGGTTTTATTATTTTTAATAAATAAATGTGGTTATAACAAGTTATAATAAGGTTGTTGTGATTTATTTTATGGCTGTAATTTTTTTTAAGAAAGTAATGTGGTTTTAACAAGGGTGGTGTAATTTATTTACATTTTATTTTGTGGCTCTACATGGCTCAACTAGCCCAGGGAATCAGGCTGTTGAGCATGGGGTTGGATTCACTAGGGAGTGGGGTCTGCAAAAAAATTGTGCAGGGCCACCACTCTAGAGAGACCCAGTCTCGTGGTGAAAGCACTAGGTCTCTTCCTACACCCCTGGGGCAGTGAATGTAGGGTAATAAAGTGAAGTAAAATTAAGAAAAAGTGTAAAACACCATTTTAGTTTATGAAACTACAAGTCCCAGCCAGCTTGGGCTGTCATTGACAGCCTTGTAGATCTACAAGCGCCAGCATTCCCATGGCAGCCAGGGCATGCTGGCACTCGGAGAACCACAAGTTCCACCATACCCTGACACCCAGTGATGTGATGTCTTCTTCTGTAAGGGATCGATTAGTTTTGCATGAGAGAAAGAGAGAAAGAGAGAAAGAGAGAAAGAGAGAAAAATCCAATAAGGTGATTTCGCAGTCGTACATTTAATTTGTAGCAAAGTTTTTGTGAGAAGTGAGTATTGTTGGTGTGTCGAGTTGGATTCCTGCCTTTAGGAATTTGATTCTCTTTTTTGCATTTGTATAAGAAGAAGATGTCTCTGTTCAGTTTCTTTAGTAGGTTTTTAAGATCCATCTCTGTTCGCTACATTGGGGTATTTTCCATTATCAAAATGTGTAGCAAAAAATATTAGTGCGGTCATTGTTAATATTCTAGATCCTACTGGAATATTATGGGGTCATTTCGACTGTAGAAAGAAGATTGTTTTCAAGCACATTTGGATTATTTTTTTTTTTTTTTTTTGGTTAGACTACTCCATGAGTTGGAATGTTATTTTTTTTGCACAGTAACAGAACCTTTGGAATATTGTTTTTTTTTATATAGTTTTTTCAGACCTAATGGTGTAAAAGCTTACAAGATTAGATCCCTTACAGAAGAAGATATCATTTGGAAAGTATATGGGGTTTTATTATTTTTAATAAATAAATGTGGTTATAACAAGTTATAATAAGGTTGTTGTGATTTATTTTATGGCTGTAATTTTTTTTAAGAAAGTAATGTGGTTTTAACAAGGGTGGTGTAATTTATTTACATTTTATTTTGTGGCTCTACATGGCTCAACTAGCCCAGGGAATCAGGCTGTTGAGCATGGGGTTGGATTCACTAGGGAGTGGGGTCTGCAAAAAAATTGTGCAGGGCCACCACTCTAGAGAGACCCAGTCTCGTGGTGAAAGCACTAGGTCTCTTCCTACACCCCTGGGGCAGTGAATGTAGGGTAATAAAGTGAAGTAAAATTAAGAAAAAGTGTAAAACACCATTTTAGTTTATGAAACTACAAGTCCCAGCCAGCTTGGGCTGTCATTGACAGCCTTGTAGATCTACAAGCGCCAGCATTCCCATGGCAGCCAGGGCATGCTGGCACTCGGAGAACCACAAGTTCCACCATACCCTGACACCCAGTGATGTGATGTCTTCTTCTGTAAGGGATCGATTAGTTTTGCATGAGAGAAAGAGAGAAAGAGAGAAAGAGAGAAAGAGAGAAAAATCCAATAAGGTGATTTCGCAGTCGTACATTTAATTTGTAGCAAAGTTTTTGTGAGAAGTGAGTATTGTTGGTGTGTCGAGTTGGATTCCTGCCTTTAGGAATTTGATTCTCTTTTTTGCATTTGTATAAGAAGAAGATGTCTCTGTTCAGTTTCTTTAGTAGGTTTTTAAGATCCATCTCTGTTCGCTACATTGGGGTATCTTCCATTATCAAAATGTGTAGCAAAAAATATTAGTGCGGTCATTGTTAATATTCTAGATCCTACTGGAATATTATGGGGTCATTTCGACTGTAGAAAGAAGATTGTTTTCAAGCACATTTGGATTATTTTTTTTTTTTTTTTTTTGTTAGACTACTCCATGAGCTGGAATGTTATTTTTTTTGCACAGTAACAGAACCTTTGGAATATTGTTTTTTTTTATATAGTTTTTTCAGACCTAATGGTGTAAAAGCTTACAAGATTAGATCCCTTACAGAAGAAGATATCATTTGGAAAGTATATGGGGTTTTATTATTTTTAATAAATAAATGTGGTTATAACAAGTTATAATAAGGTTGTTGTGATTTATTTTATGGCTGTAATTTTTTTTAAGAAAGTAATGTGGTTTTAACAAGGGTGGTGTAATTTATTTACATTTTATTTTGTGGCTCTACATGGCTCAACTAGCCCAGGGAATCAGGCTGTTGAGCATGGGGTTGGATTCACTAGGGAGTGGGGTCTGCAAAAAAATTGTGCAGGGCCACCACTCTAGAGAGACCCAGTCTCGTGGTGAAAGCACTAGGTCTCTTCCTACACCCCTGGGGCAGTGAATGTAGGGTAAAAAAGTGAAGTAAAATTAAGAAAAAGTGTAAAACACCATTTTAGTTTATGAAACTACAAGTCCCAGCCAGCTTGGGCTGTCATTGACAGCCTTGTAGATCTACAAGCGCCAGCATTCCCATGGCAGCCAGGGCATGCTGGCACTCGGAGAACCACAAGTTCCACCATACCCTGACACCCAGTGATGTGATGTCTTCTTCTGTAAGGGATCGATTAGTTTTGCATGAGAGAAAGAGAGAAAGAGAGAAAGAGAGAAAGAGAGAAAAATCCAATAAGGTGATTTCGCAGTCGTACATTTAATTTGTAGCAAAGTTTTTGTGAGAAGTGAGTATTGTTGGTGTGTCGAGTTGGATTCCTGCCTTTAGGAATTTGATTCTCTTTTTTGCATTTGTATAAGAAGAAGATGTCTCTGTTCAGTTTCTTTAGTAGGTTTTTAAGATCCATCTCTGTTCGCTACATTGGGGTATCTTCCATTATCAAAATGTGTAGCAAAAAATATTAGTGCGGTCATTGTTAATATTCTAGATCCTACTGGAATATTATGGGGTCATTTCGACTGTAGAAAGAAGATTGTTTTCAAGCACATTTGGATTATTTTTATTATTTTTTTTTGGTTAGACTACTCCATGAGCTGGAATGTTATTTTTTTTGCACAGTAACAGAACCTTTGGAATATTGTTTTTTTTTATATAGTTTTTTCAGACCTAATGGTGTAAAAGCTTACAAGATTAGATCCCTTACAGAAGAAGATATCATTTGGAAAGTATATGGGGTTTTATTATTTTTAATAAATAAATGTGGTTATAACAAGTTATAATAAGGTTGTTGTGATTTATTTTATGGCTGTAATTTTTTTTAAGAAAGTAATGTGGTTTTAACAAGGGTGGTGTAATTTATTTACATTTTATTTTGTGGCTCTACATGGCTCAACTAGCCCAGGGAATCAGGCTGTTGAGCATGGGGTTGGATTCACTAGGGAGTGGGGTCTGCAAAAAAATTGTGCAGGGCCACCACTCTAGAGAGACCCAGTCTCGTGGTGAAAGCACTAGGTCTCTTCCTACACCCCTGGGGCAGTGAATGTAGGGTAATAAAGTGAAGTAAAATTAAGAAAAAGTGTAAAACACCATTTTAGTTTATGAAACTACAAGTCCCAGCCAGCTTGGGCTGTCATTGACAGCCTTGTAGATCTACAAGCGCCAGCATTCCCATGGCAGCCAGGGCATGCTGGCACTCGGAGAACCACAAGTTCCACCATACCCTGACACCCAGTGATGTGATGTCTTCTTCTGTAAGGGATCGATTAGTTTTGCATGAGAGAAAGAGAGAAAGAGAGAAAGAGAGAAAGAGAGAAAAATCCAATAAGGTGATTTCGCAGTCGTACATTTAATTTGTAGCAAAGTTTTTGTGAGAAGTGAGTATTGTTGGTGTGTCGAGTTGGATTCCTGCCTTTAGGAATTTGATTCTCTTTTTTGCATTTGTATAAGAAGAAGATGTCTCTGTTCAGTTTCTTTAGTAGGTTTTTAAGATCCATCTCTGTTCGCTACATTGGGGTATCTTCCATTATCAAAATGTGTAGCAAAAAATATTAGTGCGGTCATTGTTAATATTCTAGATCCTACTGGAATATTATGGGGTCATTTCGACTGTAGAAAGAAGATTGTTTTCAAGCACATTTGGATTATTTTTTTTTTTTTTTTTTTGGTTAGACTACTCCATGAGCTGGAATGTTATTTTTTTTGCACAGTAACAGAACCTTTGGAATATTGTTTTTTTTTATATAGTTTTTTCAGACCTAATGGTGTAAAAGCTTACAAGATTAGATCCCTTACAGAAGAAGATATCATTTGGAAAGTATATGGGGTTTTATTATTTTTAATAAATAAATGTGGTTATAACAAGTTATAATAAGGTTGTTGTGATTTATTTTATGGCTGTAATTTTTTTTAAGAAAGTAATGTGGTTTTAACAAGGGTGGTGTAATTTATTTACATTTTAGTTTGTGGCTCTACATGGCTCAACTAGCCCAGGGAATCAGGCTGTTGAGCATGGGGTTGGATTCACTAGGGAGTGGGGTCTGCAAAAAAATTGTGCAGGGCCACCACTCTAGAGAGACCCAGTCTCGTGGTGAAAGCACTAGGTCTCTTCCTACACCCCTGGGGCAGTTAATGTAGGGTAATAAAGTGAAGTAAAATTAAGAAAAAGTGTAAAACACCATTTTAGTTTATGAAACTACAAGTCCCAGCCAGCTTGGGCTGTCATTGACAGCCTTGTAGATCTACAAGCGCCAGCATTCCCATGGCAGCCAGGGCATGCTGGCACTCGGAGAACCACAAGTTCCACCATACCCTGACACCCAGTGATGTGATGTCTTCTTCTGTAAGGGATCGATTAGTTTTGCATGAGAGAAAGAGAGAAAGAGAGAAAGAGAGAAAAATCCAATAAGGTGATTTCGCAGTCGTACATTTAATTTGTAGCAAAGTTTTTGTGAGAAGTGAGTATTGTTGGTGTGTCGAGTTGGATTCCTGCCTTTAGGAATTTGATTCTCTTTTTTGCATTTGTATAAGAAGAAGATGTCTCTGTTCAGTTTCTTTAGTAGGTTTTTAAGATCCATCTCTGTTCGCTACATTGGGGTATCTTCCATTATCAAAATGTGTAGCAAAAAATATTAGTGCGGTCATTGTTAATATTCTAGATCCTACTGGAATATTATGGGGTCATTTCGACTGTAGAAAGAAGATTGTTTTCAAGCACATTTGGATTATTTATTTTTTTTTTTTTTGGTTAGACTACTCCATGAGCTGGAATGTTATTTTTTTTGCACAGTAACAGAACCTTTGGAATATTGTTTTTTTTTATATAGTTTTTTCAGACCTAATGGTGTAAAAGCTTACAAGATTAGATCCCTTACAGAAGAAGATATCATTTGGAAAGTATATGGGGTTTTATTATTTTTAATAAATAAATGTGGTTATAACAAGTTATAATAAGGTTGTTGTGATTTATTTTATGGCTGTAATTTTTTTTAAGAAAGTAATGTGGTTTTAACAAGGGTGGTGTAATTTATTTACATTTTATTTTGTGGCTCTACATGGCTCAACTAGCCCAGGGAATCAGGCTGTTGAGCATGGGGTTGGATTCACTAGGGAGTGGGGTCTGCAAAAAAATTGTGCAGGGCCACCACTCTAGAGAGACCCAGTCTCGTGGTGAAAGCACTAGGTCTCTTCCTACACCCCTGGGGCAGTGAATGTAGGGTAATAAAGTGAAGTAAAATTAAGAAAAAGTGTAAAACACCATTTTAGTTTATGAAACTACAAGTCCCAGCCAGCTTGGGCTGTCATTGACAGCCTTGTAGATCTACAAGCGCCAGCATTCCCATGGCAGCCAGGGCATGCTGGCACTCGGAGAACCACAAGTTCCACCATACCCTGACACCCAGTGATGTGATGTCTTCTTCTGTAAGGGATCGATTAGTTTTGCATGAGAGAAAGAGAGAAAGAGAGAAAGAGAGAAAGAGAGAAAAATCCAATAAGGTGATTTCGCAGTCGTACATTTAATTTGTAGCAAAGTTTTTGTGAGAAGTGAGTATTGTTGGTGTGTCGAGTTGGATTCCTGCCTTTAGGAATTTGATTCTCTTTTTTGCATTTGTATAAGAAGAAGATGTCTCTGTTCAGTTTCTTTAGTAGGTTTTTAAGATCCATCTCTGTTCGCTACATTGGGGTATCTTCCATTATCAAAATGTGTAGCAAAAAATATTAGTGCGGTCACTGTTAATATTCTAGATCCTACTGGAATATTATGGGGTCATTTCGACTGTAGAAAGAAGATTGTTTTCAAGCACATTTGGATTATTTTTTTTTTTTTTTTTTGGTTAGACTACTCCATGAGCTGGAATGTTATTTTTTTTGCACAGTAACAGAACCTTTGGAATATTGTTTTTTTTTATATAGTTTTTTCAGACCTAATGGTGTAAAAGCTTACAAGATTAGATCCCTTACAGAAGAAGATATCATTTGGAAAGTATATGGGGTTTTATTATTTTTAATAAATAAATGTGGTTATAACAAGTTATAATAAGGTTGTTGTGATTTATTTTATGGCTGTAATTTTTTTTAAGAAAGTAATGTGGTTTTAACAAGGGTGGTGTAATTTATTTACATTTTATTTTGTGGCTCTACATGGCTCAACTAGCCCAGGGAATCAGGCTGTTGAGCATGGGGTTGGATTCACTAGGGAGTGGGGTCTGCAAAAAAATTGTGCAGGGCCACCACTCTAGAGAGACCCAGTCTCGTGGTGAAAGCACTAGGTCTCTTCCTACACCCCTGGGGCAGTGAATGTAGGGTAATAAAGTGAAGTAAAATTAAGAAAAAGTGTAAAACACCATTTTAGTTTATGAAACTACAAGTCCCAGCCAGCTTGGGCTGTCATTGACAGCCTTGTAGATCTACAAGCACCAGCATTCCCATGGCAGCCAGGGCATGCTGGCACTCGGAGAACCACAAGTTCCACCATACCCTGACACCCAGTGATGTGATGTCTTCTTCTGTAAGGGATCGATTAGTTTTGCATGAGAGAAAGAGAGAAAGAGAGAAAGAGAGAAAGAGAGAAAAATCCAATAAGGTGATTTTGCAGTCGTACATTTAATTTGTAGCAAAGTTTTTGTGAGAAGTGAGTATTGTTGGTGTGTCGAGTTGGATTCCTGCCTTTAGGAATTTGATTCTCTTTTTTGCATTTGTATAAGAAGAAGATGTCTCTGTTCAGTTTCTTTAGTAGGTTTTTAAGATCCATCTCTGTTCGCTACATTGGGGTATCTTCCATTATCAAAATGTGTAGCAAAAAATATTAGTGCGGTCATTGTTAATATTCTAGATCCTACTGGAATATTATGGGGTCATTTCGGCTGTAGAAAGAAGATTGTTTTCAAGCACATTTGGATTATTTTTTTTTTTTTTTTTTGGTTAGACTACTCCATGAGCTGGAATGTTATTTTTTTTGCACAGTAACAGAACCTTTGGAATATTGTTTTTTTTTATATAGTTTTTTCAGACCTAATGGTGTAAAAGCTTACAAGATTAGATCCCTTACAGAAGAAGATATCATTTGGAAAGTATATGGGGTTTTATTATTTTTAATAAATAAATGTGGTTATAACAAGTTATAATAAGGTTGTTGTGATTTATTTTATGGCTGTAATTTTTTTTAAGAAAGTAATGTGGTTTTAACAAGGGTGGTGTAATTTATTTACATTTTATTTTGTGGCTCTACATGGCTCAACTAGCCCAGGGAATCAGGCTGTTGAGCATGGGGTTGGATTCACTAGGGAGTGGGGTCTGCAAAAAAATTGTGCAGGGCCACCACTCTAGAGAGACCCAGTCTCGTGGTGAAAGCACTAGGTCTCTTCCTACACCCCTGGGGCAGTGAATGTAGGGTAATAAAGTGAAGTAAAATTAAGAAAAAGTGTAAAACACCATTTTAGTTTATGAAACTACAAGTCCCAGCCAGCTTGGGCTGTCATTGACAGCCTTGTAGATCTACAAGCGCCAGCATTCCCATGGCAGCCAGGGCATGCTGGCACTCGGAGAACCACAAGTTCCACCATACCCTGACACCCAGTGATGTGATGTCTTCTTCTGTAAGGGATCGATTAGTTTTGCATGAGAGAAAGAGAGAAAGAGAGAAAGAGAGAAAGAGAGAAAAATCCAATAAGGTGATTTCGCAGTCGTACATTTAATTTGTAGCAAAGTTTTTGTGAGAAGTGAGTATTGTTGGTGTGTCGAGTTGGATTCCTGCCTTTAGGAATTTGATTCTCTTTTTTGCATTTGTATAAGAAGAAGATGTCTCTGTTCAGTTTCTTTAGTAGGTTTTTAAGATCCATCTCTGTTCGCTACATTGGGGTATCTTCCATTATCAAAATGTGTAGCAAAAAATATTAGTGCGGTCATTGTTAATATTCTAGATCCTACTGGAATATTATGGGGTCATTTCGACTGTAGAAAGAAGATTGTTTTCAAGCACATTTGGATTATTTTTTTTATTTTTTTTTGGTTAGACTACTCCATGAGCTGGAATGTTATTTTTTTTGCACAGTAACAGAACCTTTGGAATATTGTTTTTTTTTATATAGTTTTTTCAGACCTAATGGTGTAAAAGCTTACAAGATTAGATCCCTTACAGAAGAAGATATCATTTGGAAAGTATATGGGGTTTTATTATTTTTAATAAATAAATGTGGTTATAACAAGTTATAATAAGGTTGCTGTGATTTATTTTATGGCTGTAATTTTTTTTAAGAAAGTAATGTGGTTTTAACAAGGGTGGTGTAATTTATTTACATTTTATTTTGTGGCTCTACATGGCTCAACTAGCCCAGGGAATCAGGCTGTTGAGCATGGGGTTGGATTCACTAGGGAGTGGGGTCTGCAAAAAAATTGTGCAGGGCCACCACTCTAGAGAGACCCAGTCTCGTGGTGAAAGCACTAGGTCTCTTCCTACACCCCTGGGGCAGTGAATGTAGGGTAATAAAGTGAAGTAAAATTAAGAAAAAGTGTAAAACACCATTTTAGTTTATGAAACTACAAGTCCCAGCCAGCTTGGGCTGTCATTGACAGCCTTGTAGATCTACAAGCGCCAGCATTCCCATGGCAGCCAGGGCATGCTGGCACTCGGAGAACCACAAGTTCCACCATACCCTGACACCCAGTGATGTGATGTCTTCTTCTGTAAGGGATCGATTAGTTTTGCATGAGAGAAAGAGAGAAAGAGAGAAAGAGAGAAAGAGAGAAAAATCCAATAAGGTGATTTCGCAGTCGTACATTTAATTTGTAGCAAAGTTTTTGTGAGAAGTGAGTATTGTTGGTGTGTCGAGTTGGATTCCTGCCTTTAGGAATTTGATTCTCTTTTTTGCATTTGTATAAGAAGAAGATGTCTCTGTTCAGTTTCTTTAGTAGGTTTTTAAGATCCATCTCTGTTCGCTACATTGGGGTATCTTCCATTATCAAAATGTGTAGCAAAAAATATTAGTGCGGTCATTGTTAATATTCTAGATCCTACTGGAATATTATGGGGTCATTTCGACTGTAGAAAGAAGATTGTTTTCAAGCACATTTGGATTATTTTTTTTATTTTTTTTTGGTTAGACTACTCCATGAGCTGGAATGTTATTTTTTTTGCACAGTAACAGAACCTTTGGAATATTGTTTTTTTTTATATAGTTTTTTCAGACCTAATGGTGTAAAAGCTTACAAGATTAGATCCCTTACAGAAGAAGATATCATTTGGAAAGTATATGGGGTTTTATTATTTTTAATAAATAAATGTGGTTATAACAAGTTATAATAAGGTTGCTGTGATTTATTTTATGGCTGTAATTTTTTTTAAGAAAGTAATGTGGTTTTAACAAGGGTGGTGTAATTTATTTACATTTTATTTTGTGGCTCTACATGGCTCAACTAGCCCAGGGAATCAGGCTGTTGAGCATGGGGTTGGATTCACTAGGGAGTGGGGTCTGCAAAAAAATTGTGCAGGGCCACCACTCTAGAGAGACCCAGTCTCGTGGTGAAAGCACTAGGTCTCTTCCTACACCCCTGGGGCAGTGAATGTAGGGTAATAAAGTGAAGTAAAATTAAGAAAAAGTGTAAAACACCATTTTAGTTTATGAAACTACAAGTCCCAGCCAGCTTGGGCTGTCATTGACAGCCTTGTAGATCTACAAGCGCCAGCATTCCCATGGCAGCCAGGGCATGCTGGCACTCGGAGAACCACAAGTTCCACCATACCCTGACACCCAGTGATGTGATGTCTTCTTCTGTAAGGGATCGATTAGTTTTGCATGAGAGAAAGAGAGAAAGAGAGAAAGAGAGAAAGAGAGAAAAATCCAATAAGGTGATTTCGCAGTCGTACATTTAATTTGTAGCAAAGTTTTTGTGAGAAGTGAGTATTGTTGGTGTGTCGAGTTGGATTCCTGCCTTTAGGAATTTGATTCTCTTTTTTGCATTTGTATAAGAAGAAGATGTCTCTGTTCAGTTTCTTTAGTAGGTTTTTAAGATCCATCTCTGTTCGCTACATTGGGGTATCTTCCATTATCAAAATGTGTAGCAAAAAATATTAGTGCGGTCATTGTTAATATTCTAGATCCTACTGGAATATTATGGGGTCATTTCGACTGTAGAAAGAAGATTGTTTTCAAGCACATTTGGATTATTTTTTTTTTTTTTTTTTTGGTTAGACTACTCCATGAGCTGGAATGTTATTTTTTTTGCACAGTAACAGAACCTTTGGAATATTGTTTTTTTTTATATAGTTTTTTCAGACCTAATGGTGTAAAAGCTTACAAGATTAGATCCCTTACAGAAGAAGATATCATTTGGAAAGTATATGGGGTTTTATTATTTTTAATAAATAAATGTGGTTATAACAAGTTATAATAAGGTTGTTGTGATTTATTTTATGGCTGTAATTTTTTTTAAGAAAGTAATGTGGTTTTAACAAGGGTGGTGTAATTTATTTACATTTTATTTTGTGGCTCTACATGGCTCAACTAGCCCAGGGAATCAGGCTGTTGAGCATGGGGTTGGATTCACTAGGGAGTGGGGTCTGCAAAAAAATTGTGCAGGGCCACCACTCTAGAGAGACCCAGTCTCGTGGTGAAAGCACTAGGTCTCTTCCTACACCCCTGGGGCAGTGAATGTAGGGTAATAAAGTGAAGTAAAATTAAGAAAAAGTGTAAAACACCATTTTAGTTTATGAAACTACAAGTCCCAGCCAGCTTGGGCTGTCATTGACAGCCTTGTAGATCTACAAGCGCCAGCATTCCCATGGCAGCCAGGGCATGCTGGCACTCGGAGAACCACAAGTTCCACCATACCCTGACACCCAGTGATGTGATGTCTTCTTCTGTAAGGGATCGATTAGTTTTGCATGAGAGAAAGAGAGAAAGAGAGAAAGAGAGAAAAATCCAATAAGGTGATTTCGCAGTCGTACATTTAATTTGTAGCAAAGTTTTTGTGAGAAGTGAGTATTGTTGGTGTGTCGAGTTGGATTCCTGCCTTTAGGAATTTGATTCTCTTTTTTGCATTTGTATAAGAAGAAGATGTCTCTGTTCAGTTTCTTTAGTAGGTTTTTAAGATCCATCTCTGTTCGCTACATTGGGGTATCTTCCATTATCAAAATGTGTAGCAAAAAATATTAGTGCGGTCACTGTTAATATTCTAGATCCTACTGGAATATTATGGGGTCATTTCGACTGTAGAAAGAAGATTGTTTTCAAGCACATTTGGATTATTTTTTTTTTTTTTTTTTTGGTTAGACTACTCCATGAGCTGGAATGTTATTTTTTTTGCACAGTAACAGAACCTTTGGAATATTGTTTTTTTTTATATAGTTTTTTCAGACCTAATGGTGTAAAAGCTTACAAGATTAGATCCCTTACAGAAGAAGATATCATTTGGAAAGTATATGGGGTTTTATTATTTTTAATAAATAAATGTGGTTATAACAAGTTATAATAAGGTTGTTGTGATTTATTTTATGGCTGTAATTTTTTTTAAGAAAGTAATGTGGTTTTAACAAGGGTGGTGTAATTTATTTACATTTTATTTTGTGGCTCTACATGGCTCAACTAGCCCAGGGAATCAGGCTGTTGAGCATGGGGTTGGATTCACTAGGGAGTGGGGTCTGCAAAAAAATTGTGCAGGGCCACCACTCTAGAGAGACCCAGTCTCGTGGTGAAAGCACTAGGTCTCTTCCTACACCCCTGGGGCAGTGAATGTAGGGTAATAAAGTGAAGTAAAATTAAGAAAAAGTGTAAAACACCATTTTAGTTTATGAAACTACAAGTCCCAGCCAGCTTGGGCTGTCATTGACAGCCTTGTAGATCTACAAGCGCCAGCATTCCCATGGCAGCCAGGGCATGCTGGCACTCGGAGAACCACAAGTTCCACCATACCCTGACACCCAGTGATGTGATGTCTTCTTCTGTAAGGGATCGATTAGTTTTGCATGAGAGAAAGAGAGAAAGAGAGAAAGAGAGAAAGAGAGAAAAATCCAATAAGGTGATTTCGCAGTCGTACATTTAATTTGTAGCAAAGTTTTTGTGAGAAGTGAGTATTGTTGGTGTGTCGAGTTGGATTCCTGCCTTTAGGAATTTGATTCTCTTTTTTGCATTTGTATAAGAAGAAGATGTCTCTGTTCAGTTTCTTTAGTAGGTTTTTAAGATCCATCTCTGTTCGCTACATTGGGGTATCTTCCATTATCAAAATGTGTAGCAAAAAATATTAGTGCGGTCATTGTTAATATTCTAGATCCTACTGGAATATTATGGGGTCATTTCGACTGTAGAAAGAAGATTGTTTTCAAGCACATTTGGATTATTTATTATTTTTTTTTTTGGTTAGACTACTCCATGAGCTGGAATGTTATTTTTTTTGCACAGTAACAGAACCTTTGGAATATTGTTTTTTTTTATATAGTTTTTTCAGACCTAATGGTGTAAAAGCTTACAAGATTAGATCCCTTACAGAAGAAGATATCATTTGGAAAGTATATGGGGTTTTATTATTTTTAATAAATAAATGTGGTTATAACAAGTTATAATAAGGTTGTTGTGATTTATTTTATGGCTGTAATTTTTTTTAAGAAAGTAATGTGGTTTTAACAAGGGTGGTGTAATTTATTTACATTTTATTTTGTGGCTCTACATGGCTCAACTAGCCCAGGGAATCAGGCTGTTGAGCATGGGGTTGGATTCACTAGGGAGTGGGGTCTGCATAAAAATTGTGCAGGGCCACCACTCTAGAGAGACCCAGTCTCGTGGTGAAAGCACTAGGTCTCTTCCTACACCCCTGGGGCAGTGAATGTAGGGTAATAAAGTGAAGTAAAATTAAGAAAAAGTGTAAAACACCATTTTAGTTTATGAAACTACAAGTCCCAGCCAGCTTGGGCTGTCATTGACAGCCTTGTAGATCTACAAGCGCCAGCATTCCCATGGCAGCCAGGGCATGCTGGCACTCGGAGAACCACAAGTTCCACCATACCCTGACACCCAGTGATGTGATGTCTTCTTCTGTAAGGGATCGATTAGTTTTGCATGAGAGAAAGAGAGAAAGAGAGAAAGAGAGAAAAATCCAATAAGGTGATTTCGCAGTCGTACATTTAATTTGTAGCAAAGTTTTTGTGAGAAGTGAGTATTGTTGGTGTGTCGAGTTGGATTCCTGCCTTTAGGAATTTGATTCTCTTTTTTGCATTTGTATAAGAAGAAGATGTCTCTGTTCAGTTTCTTTAGTAGGTTTTTAAGATCCATCTCTGTTCGCTACATTGGGGTATCTTCCATTATCAAAATGTGTAGCAAAAAATATTAGTGCGGTCATTGTTAATATTCTAGATCCTACTGGAATATTATGGGGTCATTTCGACTGTAGAAAGAAGATTGTTTTCAAGCACATTTGGATTATTTATTTATTTTTTTTTTGGTTAGACTACTCCATGAGCTGGAATGTTATTTTTTTTGCACAGTAACAGAACCTTTGGAATATTGTTTTTTTTTATATAGTTTTTTCAGACCTAATGGTGTAAAAGCTTACAAGATTAGATCCCTTACAGAAGAAGATATCATTTGGAAAGTATATGGGGTTTTATTATTTTTAATAAATAAATGTGGTTATAACAAGTTATAATAAGGTTGTTGTGATTTATTTATGGCTGTAATTTTTTTTAAGAAAGTAATGTGGTTTTAACAAGGGTGGTGTAATTTATTTACATTTTATTTTGTGGCTCTACATGGCTCAACTAGCCCAGGGAATCAGGCTGTTGAGCATTGGGGTTGGATTCACTAGGGAGTGGGGTCTGCAAAAAAATTGTGCAGGGGCCACCACTCTAGAGAGACCAGTCTCGTGGTGAAAGCACTAGGTCTCTTCCTACACCCCTGGGGCAGTGAATGTAGGGTAATAAAGTGAAGTAAAATTAAGAAAAAGTGTAAAACACCATTTTAGTTTATGAAACTACAAGTCCCAGCCAGCTTGGGCTGTCATTGACAGCCTTGTAGATCTACAAGCGCCAGCATTCCCATGGCAGCCAGGGCATGCTGGCACTCGGAGAACCACAAGTTCCACCATACCCTGACACCCAGTGATGTGATGTCTTCTTCTGTAAGGGATCGATTAGTTTTGCATGAGAGAAAGAGAGAAAGAGAGAAAGAGAGAAAGAGAGAAAAATCCAATAAGGTGATTTCGCAGTCGTACATTTAATTTGTAGCAAAGTTTTTGTGAGAAGTGAGTATTGTTGGTGTGTCGAGTTGGATTCCTGCCTTTAGGAATTTGATTCTCTTTTTTGCATTTGTATAAGAAGAAGATGTCTCTGTTCAGTTTCTTTAGTAGGTTTTTAAGATCCATCTCTGTTCGCTACATTGGGGTATCTTCCATTATCAAAATGTGTAGCAAAAAATATTAGTGCGGTCATTGTTAATATTCTAGATCCTACTGGAATATTATGGGGTCATTTCGACTGTAGAAAGAAGATTGTTTTCAAGCACATTTGGATTATTTTTTTTATTTTTTTTTGGTTAGACTACTCCATGAGCTGGAATGTTATTTTTTTTGCACAGTAACAGAACCTTTGGAATATTGTTTTTTTTTATATAGTTTTTTCAGACCTAATGGTGTAAAAGCTTACAAGATTAGATCCCTTACAGAAGAAGATATCATTTGGAAAGTATATGGGGTTTTATTATTTTTAATAAATAAATGTGGTTATAACAAGTTATAATAAGGTTGTTGTGATTTATTTTATGGCTGTAATTTTTTTAAGAAAGTAATGTGGTTTTAACAAGGGTGGTGTAATTTATTTACATTTTATTTTGTGGCTCTACATGGCTCAACTAGCCCAGGGAATCAGGCTGTTGAGCATGGGGTTGGATTCACTAGGGAGTGGGGTCTGCAAAAAAATTGTGCAGGGCCACCACTCTAGAGAGACCCAGTCTCGTGGTGAAAGCACTAGGTCTCTTCCTACACCCCTGGGGCAGTGAATGTAGGGTAATAAAGTGAAGTAAAATTAAGAAAAAGTGTAAAACACCATTTTAGTTTATGAAACTACAAGTCCCAGCCAGCTTGGGCTGTCATTGACAGCCTTGTAGATCTACAAGCGCCAGCATTCCCATGGCAGCCAGGGCAA